>NC_051039.1:19646146-20373646 GCF_904848185.1 Acanthopagrus latus | reverse complement strand
TCCGACGAAGTAGAAAAAAGATCTATGGGGGAAAAGAGAGGTAGGCAGAAGAGGGAGACATCAGCAGTGAGAACAGAGAGAGACGTGCATGGTGAAAGAGATGAGAGGTGACGTTCAGGGTTTTGCTTGAAGCCTCAGCACTATGTAGGATGTCAGTGGGCACATTTTTTTACATACGCTGGGACACTTTCCAAACCCAGCATCACGCTCTCTCAAGAGAGGATGCCGCAGACCTTACAGATCCTGTTCCAACACAGTAGAGATGTAGGCTTTAATCAATCTTTCTTCTGCAGGGATCCCACAGACACATCAGATTATCTTTTAACTACGCTTGGCACTGATTTGATGTTTTTCCAACCACCGAAACCACAGGGGACATTGTTTTCTTAATAAGATAACCGCGTGAGTGTCACATATATGTCCCAATCTGGTAAAGAGGGACAATTCTGTCCCTGTAAGGATAAATAATCCTAAACCTACTCAAACAAGTTCAACTCATACATCCTCCATGAGGACAAAAAAAAAAACGATGCAACCTGCCTCTCAAAGGAAGAAAAAATTGGAATGAACTTCAGCGCAAACATAAATCCCAGTAGTGAAAATAAACATACCACTTGCCAACACTATAGTTAAGGGATAGTTTGAATTTTTTGAAGTGGGGTTGTATGAGGTGTTTATCCATAGTCAGTGTATTACATGGCAGATGAGAGTCAGAGCGCCCCTAGTTAGTTAACAAACAGTGTAGGAAGTTTGCAATGTTCTTCTGTAGAGTTGACAGGAAAATCTGTCCAAAACAACTACAGAACCCACCTAAAAAATGAATATCCGTTTAAGTTTACACCATCAGACATCAGATCCTTTGGCACCATGTTTTCTCAACATCAAACAACACCCAATGTGCAACGCTGAGAGAACGCTGCACTTAAGTGATGATTTTTCTGAAGAGTATCAAATAAAACCACCACAATTAAGCCAGACAGATACTTGCTGAAGCGCACTGCTTTACCACCCATCTTTCCAGTTAGCAAAGGATCTGTGGTTAAGAAAAATATAGAGGCAGTGATGAAAATAGTTTAAATGTAGGTACACTTTGATATACTCCAATACATCTCCAGAGCTTGCTCAAAGGGACAGAATACAAGTATGTCTTTTCCTTAGAAACATCTCACATTATGATTGTGAGTGAATCATTTCTGTTCGTCGGTCCCAAACGGATTGTTTTGTTCATGTCTGTGTAAGAATTGGCTGAAAACAGTTGGTTCCAGCTATAACCAAGGACTTTGTCTCCCAGCCACGGCCTCCAGAGCCACAGGGGACATTACACAACTGTTTTCATACCGTCTGTAGCTCTGCCCATGACAAGATATGTAATGTCAATCTTGGTAGAGTTCACTTTTTGATTTGGCAGCATCCAGGGTAATGAGTCGCCAGCACACATGACACGAATTCATCCAATAATATTCATTGTTCCAGTATAATAAAAACACACAGTAATTCATGATAAGGACCTACATGTGCCTTCACCCACCTGTAGTATAATTGGTTGGAGTTCACAGAGAAACTTGGCGAGTTTTGTCTCTTCAGGGATGTCTGTGGTGTCGATGACAATATATTCAAAAAGAAGAAAGAAAGGGAACACATTGATTTTTGTCACGCTTACCATGACAACTCTTCTTGGACATGTCCCTGCGAAGGAACTTCATTAATCACGTTCTCTTTCTCCCATCAGTTTCTCTCAGCGGGGTGTGGCAGATGCATGCCAAACAACAACACTGATCAGAAAACAAACTCAGTGCTCCCTGCAGCGTTCGCACAGGCCATTGGAGAATATGGACTGTAGAACACACATCAAACTAAACACGAATCCAAAACAAATTCCCCAAATTCTTTAAATGAAACTGCAAATCCTAGTGGGAGTTACTTTCGAGAAAAGTGTGCAGACTGTGGGACACAATTTAAATTAAAATTGAGTCAATACTGCCTGATGAGAAACACTTTACCTCCTGAAAGTAATGCTAGCTGACATTGCTAATATGCATGCATAGTATGTATACAATTCATAATACTGTTTTAAATTATTTTTTTTTATATTCTGCACTTGCCTACAAGCTCTGTAGATGTATTTTTTGATTGAAATAAAAAATATATTCTAATCATAAAAATTAAATATTAACAATATTTTGATTATAATCCTACAAATAGTTTATCTCACAAAATCACACAAAAAACTGCACTGTTATTGAAGGAGCTTTAGTTTAGAGGAGAGCAATGATTTAACTGTTTCAACTCATTCAAGTTTTTCTAAAGAAGGCTGTCCAAGGGTTTTAAGGGACATCAGTAAATGATAATACAAGTGTAGCTGTTGGCCAAAACCCTCTTAACTAATCCAAACTACCACACTAGCCTGTTACTCCATCAAATACAAATTGGCTTCAAACTTATAACTACACGTTTTGAGCCAGGAGCTTGTGAAAATCATTGTTATGTCCATAAATCAAAATAAGCTGTCTATCTGTTTAGAGCTTTAAATTAGATCTATATATTAACAAAAGCATATTGCTGAAGTCACAACCAAAATCTAATTTAGCAGTAGAGATTTAAAAAGACATCAATAAGAAGAGCATTAATATTCTGGCTCTGCTGTAGTACGTGGTGGGAATCTACTTCCCGCTGGCCACGAGCCTGTAACACACTCCCGTTAGAGGGTGACGATGTGTTAGGATGGTTCCAGTTCAATACAAGTAACACCAAAGAGTGGGTAAAGCATATGAATACACAGACGCACAAACTATATTATCAATATTGTCTATTCAAAAATGGAAACAGATGGTAATAAGCTCTGGTGTCAGAGGGCCAGGAAGTTTTAGTATATTCATAAGGCACACAGATTTTCAGCTGAATGCTTGTGAACTCAAAGTAAAAAGGAAACGCTGACAAAACGAAAAAATTGTTGATTGATAACAGAGGATAAGCATTCTGTCGCTATAAACAGACTGAAAGATTCTGCATGTAATGACCTGTAAATAGGCTGCGATGCTGAAATGGGTTTAATTGATTTGCTTATGGTGAAAATCTAGATCTCTGAGCTAACAAGTTTTGAAGTACTCTAATGTTCATACAACAATTTATGTTTATTGGACCATTTTAGGATATGCAAACTAACCAGTTGACATTCCACATAATATATAGACAGTAGTTACAAATGAAACCTGGGAGAGTGTGAGGTTGAGCATTGTTCTCATGGTATTGTAGGTTCACGTGATCATTTATTTATTTATTTTTTTTGACAGGGCTCATTAATGAACTCATTAATGAACTGTATTAAAAGAGCACTTCAAGCAGAGGTCTGTTAAGAACTTCTTTCAAACCCATAAAACAATGTTGACTCAAGTGATATCACTTGATCATCACATCACAGACTACACAAATTAATAAAATTAATAATTTTTACATTTGGAATTAAACCTTCCAGCAGATTAAATGCTTCAGTGGTCAGAATGTTATGTCCTCTAAAAGAGCCAGCGACCAAATATTGAGTGCATAAATGAATATACCTCTCAGAGGTTCTACATTTCTGTATTAGAAATCATTTTTGATTGATTTTTGAATATTCTGAGATTGTGGATTTTTGATTTTCATGTTTGAAATATTTCACCTGCATCTACAATATACTGGAGTTTCTTTTCTTTTCTTTTTTTTTTTTAGATCTGTATATTCAGTCCGGCCATCTTTGTGCCTACACATCATTGTAGAAGCTGTGACGATGTGTCGCTTCCTGCTGGCTCAGAACATTTCCCTACAGAGTCTATACCCAGCAGAGGAATGTAATTTCAGTAAATAGGGCAAATCTACTGGGTCTCCATTAGTGCGAAAGAGATGTTGCTGTCTGTTGAATTCCACCTGTTAGACTATAGGAGGGGGATAATTTCACACAAAGCTCTTGCCTCCCGCAGATTTAACCATACCTTATATAATGTTTCATTGTTCAGCATCTAAAGCCTTTTAGAGCTGCACAATGCACGCTATTCCACATGCCATTTGTTTCTAAGGTGATTGTGAGCATGTCCCATCCATTTGTTCTGTCTGTCACTCATCATTTGTGCTTACTCCACCTGACTGTGCCACGTTTTCATGTCCTTTATCATCAGCCGCAAAGCCTGTACGCCTCTGTTTCCACTTGCGGTTCCATCAATCTGTACCAGTCTGTTTGAGAAAATAAACACGCGCGCGTACACACATGCACACGCACACACACACACAGGGCACAGTGTTTTCATTATTATTTCTGGAAACTTCGGCGTGACTCCTGACTCCCAACCACTGTTACCTTCAGAGCAGTTCATTTGAAGTACAGCAGGAAGTGAGAGTGATAGTACGGCACTGGGGACAACCGCCGCTGTTGCTGCCACTGTACGCTACCTGATAGTAAGCTGGAGAGAAAAAAAAGAAGGGCAGAGAGACAGAGGGAAAGAAGTCAGAACGCAGGGGAGAAAAAGGCAGGGGAGAGAGGGAGCATTACTGTGAAGCAACTTGTTCACTTTGAAGCAGTCTGGTAGGTTCTGCTGAGGCCGTGCTGACTTGAGGCTTGTATGTAAAATGTATTTCCTTATTCGTTCATACGTTATCTGACCAGGTGAGAAAGGGGACAATCAAAATTCAGTACTTGGTCGGTTAACGCTATCGTAAGTATACCCTTGGATTTATCCCCACTGTACATTGCCTAAAATTGCATATGTTGAAGATCATTTAAAGAATGCCTCTTCATGTGATTCCCAAAGCTCCCACCACAAAGTGATCCCTTTGGTAGCTATACAAACTATACTATTCTGCCTGGTGTGTGCATATTGTCCTTCCATATTGTTTAATGCACTCCACACTGTTATTCAGCACACACAGTGTGAAGTTTGAAGGTTCTTACTGATTGCTCAAAAATGCAACTCCAACAACCCAAAACTTATTATTATTATTTTCATCTCAGTGTAATTCTTTCACCCCCCCTTTTTTTAATCACCTGTCATGAAACAAAATATATAAGATAATACTTTATGGCTTGAACGTGTTTTGCTGCAACTTTCGCTTCACTTAACTACAAGGCGCTGCTCTAGCCAATCGTGTCAGGGCAAAATAACGCCTCTCACAATCATCATGAAGTGGATTTCATGAAACAGTGATATTTAGAGGTCTTTCAGAGGGTTATTCACTACTTAGGAATGCCCGCTGAGTACCACCATCATTTGAATAAACCTTAACAGAAATGTGTACAAAAGGACAGAGTTAGAAAGAGAATACAAAATACATGTTCACACAGGAAAAACAATGCCTGGGTATCTTCTGTAGTGTAATTGTTATGAGGGTTAGAGGTTGCAATTCTTCAAGTAATTCTAGTGTTAAAAAAAAAAAAACATCCACTACTCAGTGCCTGCCATCTAATAAGACAATAATAACCTTTGCTCCTAGTTGGAGGTGATTATTCTGCCCTACAGGATAGCTCATAAAGGTCAGAAGTAAATGTGGAAAACTTTGGATAAAGGTTGATCAAATGCAAACAAGAGAGGAAGTTAGGATTAATGAACAACAACAAGATGATACATTCATTAATTGTGTGATTATATTAAAAAAAGAAGAGTTTGCACTATATGGCTTGTACAATATGTACATTTGTCACAAAAAAAAGAAACCACTTCAACCATGTCACCATTGATGAAGTAAGAAGTAAAGTAAGATTTTTTCAAGCCCTCGTCTGAGCACAGTAGCTGCTATATATCAAAGATACCTTAAGTGCATAAGTGCTATGATGGCTATACAACCGATACATAATCATATTTGGAGTTATCCAGTGTGATCCATCTGACGCTGGATCTGGCTTAGAGAGAATTTAGTCATTAACAAAGAACAGCAGAAAATGAGTCATCTTGACACACAGCTCCTCCGTTTCCAACTATCTGTATCACTATTAATGTTGGTGTTCTGGCCCTGGTGTAACTTGGTATCACATCCAAATGATTTTCTTGGGTTTTGCCCATCCCGTTTACACAACATACTATATCATTCCACAAGATGGTGATCATTTGTTAGCAGGGTTTTGTACCTACAAAATAATAGCTAAAAAAAAAATAACATTCACTGAAGATTGCTGGAGCTGTATTTCAACCCCAGTCGCCAGAATACATTAGCAATAAACATTTCTGCACAACATGTATATGCTTAAACCTTACATTTCTCTATGTTGAAACTTAACCCTACTTTGAGTTCAGTTTTTAATTTTAAGCTTTGGCAACACTGAGCTTATTGGTCTGGTTAGGTTTAGGCAAACAAAAAAGGGTTAGGGATCAGAAAAGATGTTTTGTGTCACCACGAACACAGCTGGAAATTGTCCCAATGTCTCATCCTAAAACAACCCCAATCGCCAGGATAAATATCAGCTCAGTAGATTTCAGCAAAACTACAGCTTTACGGTGGACAGGTTTGAATGCATCCACTAACATCCACTGCTGCTGAGATGTAGCGATACATTGCTCAGTGCTTAAAAAGAAGCTGTTGATATCAAACAGAAATGTGTGCTTCCCTTCGTGTGAAATAAGGTTGGCATGAAGAAAAGTAATCTGGTATATTAGACTTACCATCGTCACCATCGTTTGCTAGAGGAGAGTAAGACCTTGACTTTATAAAGTTGTATCCGTGACAGTGAATGCAGCGCATTACTTATTTGGGGTTATGCCAGTTATTTCACAAGGTCGCTAAATAACATGACTCACATTGAAACAGAGGGCGTGTGGAAAGGGAAATAAAGAATAGAATTTTGGAAGAAAAAAAAAATAAAAGCACTGAAGAGTAAGATGAAGTGAAGTCGTAAAATTAGAAAGGCGAGGGGAGAAGGCAGAGGATGCTACGACTGATGAATAAAATGAATAGAAAAATGGGAGGAGTGAGGAGCATGAAAGAGGGAGAGGGAACAGTCTCTCCTCGCCCGCCTCTGCATCTGCGCCCTGTCAAAGCTGCTTGACTTACTATGATATGCACACACACGCAAACACACGCGCAGCCCTCTCACAACTGTATGTAAAGGAAACAATGGGAGACACACACACGCACAAACACAATGCTGTGCTGCCATATATGATACATCTCCGTTTCTGCAGCCTCTGTGACCTACTTGAAGAGGATCTCCACTGCGGTGTCTATTGGCACTAACTCACCGAAACATATTACCTATATACCTCTCTCCCCTCGTCTTTCGTTGCCTCCTTCGTCCACTTCCCTCTCTCCCTCCTCCCACTCCTCCCTCTACTCTCAACGTATCTGCCGGATCTGATTCGCTGGACGCGAAACCCCCTCATCTCACTTCGCTTTTTGCAGCTTGTCTCCCTCCGCCATCACTTCACATCCATGGACTGACTCGTGTTGCCGTCTACCTCCATGTGTCTGCAGTGTCTCTCCCCCTGTCCTGTTTTGCTTTTCATCCTTGATATCAGCTGGAGCAAATCCACTAATAAAACATGCTAAAAATATCCATCTTTATGCCTCATCCAGCCATCCTCAGCTGGTGGTAACTCACTAATATCTCTTTTACATAGACCTCCCCTGCTCTCTAACGTGTTGGCTTACTCTCACTCATCATTATCCATCCAGCACCGCGTCCGTCCACATTATCTCCATCCCCTCTCCTCGCCCGCCTTCACTTAAACTAAAACCCTTCCCTAAATCACCTCCGCCCCTCCCATGTGCCTCTTTACACATTTACGTCATCGCTCTCAGCCTGCACTATCGGGACTTGTTTTGGTCTCTCCACTCTCTAGAATGTGAATTTAATGAAATATCTTCTGCAGAACTCTAATGGGACTCTAACACAAGCCTTCCGATTTTGGCATTAGCACAGAAGCAGTGTCCAAGGAATCACTGATGCCGGTGCCATTAGCATGACCTTATTTTGTGGGGCAGGAAGTGAGACACCTCACACAGGAATTTGCCTTTACAGACCTTTACCTAACTATTGCCCTTAGCTGTGCTAACTGTAACCGTGATCTGTGCACGAGCTTTGTCCACTCCTCATACTTAATACCATACCATAATCTTCCCATAACATAGATAGATTTTATGGAAAGCAAGATTTGTAGAAATGTTAAAAAAATGAATAAAAAGTAAATCAAATTAGATTACATTACATTCAACTTTATTGATTAATTACAAGTATTAAGCAATAAAATGGCTTCCGATAAACCTCAGGTCAAAATCAAGGTTTCTTTGTGTTGCAACTTTGCGTTTGCTTCGGTTTAATATTCCATTTGCTCTACGATGTAAACAGCGTGCAGCATTTACAGCAGGCACTGGGGGTATAAATATAAATATATGGAATGAAAACATGCAGCCTAAAGTAGAAGCAAAGCATGATATACGCCTACTGAATGAATAGCTAAATGCGTGACAGACGATGATTAGAATTTGTCTGTTTTCTTCGATCATCAACGTGAGCTCATGCTGTGTAATTTACACCTACTGTAGTAATTCTGTTTGTAATGAATCCTCTTATTCATGCTGCAATAGCCCATAGTTAATGGTAGGTTGGTGCTGTAAATATTCCGCTATGAGCTTTGTCTCCCATTCCTTCCCTTACAAGTCCTTCGTTCATTCAAGCCTCTCCCCACCTCCGCTGAACAGGAGGCCATACATCTCTCGTCTTACACACATTTCAAATCTGCCTTTCCCGTCTTCATCTTTTTTGTCCCCAACCTTCGTTAGATTCTTTTATAAAACCTCACAAAAATATGCCTTAATTGCTGATTATTTCACACTTCATTCTCGACTTTACTTCCTCCCCCTGCAAGCCTACTGCTACTGCTCTGCTCTCTTCTCTCATCAGTCCTATGTTGCCCCATACTTTCCTCCTCTCTCCCTTTCTTTCCTCACTACTTTCCCTCATCTGGATGCCTTCCTTCTTTTCTGCCCCCTTTCGCTGATGTCTTGCACTATCCTTCCTTTTGCTCACTTACTCTTTAACTTTGCAGCCTCAGACTTACTTTTCCTCATTTACCCTCAAACCCCACTCTCCTGCCACCCACCCAGTCCACACTCTCTTCTCACTCCTCCACTCACATTCCCACATTTTAATTTCTTTTCCCGTCACTTTTACGTTTTCGGATCTTCCAGACACTCTCCCCCTCTTGCCGCTGTCCCATTTCCAAACCACCTCTTTCTCTCTCTCCCTCTCTCTCTCTCTATCTCTCTCTCTGCTGGAGATATTTCATTAATATAGAATGTGCCCTGCATCTTGACTCTTGAGTCCCTTTCTCCCCATTCATGCCATTGCATCCCTCTGTATTTTTAAGCAACATTCATTTTTTTTCTCAGCTGGAGGTAATTCACTGAAAACTGCATCTTCCCTACACACACACACACACACACACACACACACACACACACACACACACACACACACACACAAACACCTTACTGTGTATGTTTGTACAGTGCTCATTCTCTGCTGGGTCTAGACTTGTTCTACCTCTCCCTCTTCGCTGTGTTACTGCCTTCCTCTCTTCCTCTCCAAGGTATGCCAAAGCCAAACCAAATGTCTACGCTCCGACAATCCCTCCCATCATCTTGCTCGCTTCACATTCCCTTTTTGCTTGCACTCTTACTTCCCTGTGTGCTTCCTGTCTTCTCACAGTCTGCGCACCTGGCTATGCCTGTCCGTCTCTTGTCTCTCTGCTGGGCCTGCAGTGCAACAGGAGACTGATTCCTATTCTCCGACTGATGCCTACCTTGCTCTGTTTATTTATTTTTTGTCCTTTCTTCCTGAAAAACCAACCCACCCTTACCCCCGACTTTTCCTCTTATCGACTCTGAGAGCATCTTGTGTCTTGCCTCCCTCCCTCCCTTTGTGCAATCCATTCGTTCCTCCCCGCTCCTCTCTCTTTATCTCTCCAACATGCCCTGCCTTCCCCCCTGTAACCCCCTTCTCACCGTGTTGCCTCGACTGACTATAAAATTGAATATAATCAAAAGTGCTGTAGGGGTTAGACATACCCATGCATGTTTCACACACATGCACGCACACACACACACACACATTCAGAAGAACAGGAGCACAGTGTTGGGAACAGCAATGACTGGTGACCAAATAGTTAGACAATGCTGCCATCTGCTGGAATATTATGAAACATCACACCTTTCAAAGGACCTTTTTCTGAGAAGACATTTTGATATCATGGGTGTAAAAATAATCAGATTAATCATTATGGTTGAATTCTTCTTGTTAATAATGTCCATGCTGGATCACTGGCACATTGTTAATGTTTTCACTAGCAACCTTTTGATGCACAAGCTGTAGATCCCCCCTCCAAAGGGCAGTACAGGTCAAAAATGACCCATATTTTTTTCTTATGTAATTGCATTGCATTCTTTCTTTGATATATGGTTTTAGAATCTAATTATTTAATATCCCAAGTATCCAGTAAACAATTTGGTTTGATTGTCACCAATCAAATGTTTTCTTTTTTCTTTCCCATTTTAATAAATTGTTTGTTTTACGATATCAGCATGTATATAGTGTTTCAATAATGAAATGCACTATGACACTACTTTTGTTGTAACATTTATTGTAACAAATATTTGGACCAAATGACAGTACATTTAATATGTGAAATAAGTTTGTCACTTCTGGACCTAGCCAGTGTTAGCTAGCATGACTAGAATACATTAACAGCTAACATGCTGATAGAAGGACTATTGGAAATATTTCTTTCTCACTGGTAATGGACGTCAAGCTCAGGGGAACAATAAAGTAATGTTCAAATGTTATGTACAGTTATCTCTTTGAACAGAGTATCAAACATTTTCTAAAGTCTAACTAGATACAACTAGAGACACGTGGCGATGGGATCACCAGTCAGCATTTCCTTGATCCAACCCATGAATACTTAGCAGTCATTACTACATTATAAATGTATTCATGGGTCAGGCCACACCCTCACCCTCCATTTTATTCGTCTCAACTTCACAGTCGTAAAGTTTCATTACAACATCACAACACATGCAGGCCAGAGGAGCACCCACTTCATCTTTGACCTTTATCTCAACTGCCCACCTGGTAGTTTTGTGACTGTGACTTACAGGTGCACCTTTAGCAATGAACGTGTGTGAGCACACACACACACACACACACACACACACACACACACACACACACACGAAAATCATAAGAGCTGCATTCAAGCAAGATGTGTATAAGCAGCTGTGTTTAATTTTGAAATCTGTGGCAGATGCAAATTGTCTTAATAATCATATTGTGTGTGTATACATGCCAAATGTTAACAGGTTCATCTGAAGAGGCTTTTCATGGACGATGGGAACACATTGTCATATTACCTGCAGCTACACTGTAACAGCTGACAGCAATAAACTCACTCTTTAAATGCATGCAAGCATGTGAGTGACCTGTATGCATCTTTAATGAAAACATAAAGCATCTATGTGGGTGTAACATAGTAGCATGCATGTTGTCAAGCTTGCTTGCACTGTGCACAAGATGGAGGGTTTTGCTTTGAGCTTTCTGAGACCGCTAAAGGAAATGTGGCTGTTAACCAGACAAGTGATGCATTTCTGACTTTCCAGTGTGTTGTTTTCTGACTGCACAAGTTGGCTGACTAACAGTTGTGTTAGAAATTATTTTTATGCAGATCCATCCACACTTTCCCCTTTACAAGCAAACTTGTACAACAGTAGTTTTGTACGTTGTTAGTCCTGAATTTGTAATCATCCTTTCTGCCGTCAAGGAATTGTTAGAGGCTTCAGGACATATTGAAAGCCACTTTTGAAAGACACTTACAGTCCACTACAGTGAACATCTTGTCCATCTTTTTAATCGTGAAGGTTATTGAATTCCAGGGTAAGGCCACTTCAAGCGTAGACTAGCCAGTGGCTGGTATGTGAGTCAGAATGCGTGAAAGTTTTATGAATAAAATTAATTAAATATATTTCCTTTTCAATTTGGATGACAAGGATTTTGTTGATCACCCATGGGCACTTAGTGTCAGAGCACTGTGAGGAACACAGTGCTCACAAACTGGCATTTTGCCGTGGCCACTGAAGTTAATTCCTCACCTACACCTACAAGTTTTGGTATCTTGGTGACTCATCATGCACCCCAGTGGGAGGCAAGGCACAGTAGAGGGTGAGGCCATATCAATCTAATGGTCTACTGTATCCTTGGTGTCAGGTTTAACAAAAAAAAAAAAGGGACCCAAATGTATTCTGAGGCAGGAAAGTTGAAAACTAAAAGTGACCTTTAATGAAGGCCAAACATCAGGCCAAACAACAGGCAGCTAACAAAACAGGAGTAATCCAAGAGCAAAAACCAATATGAAGGTCAAACCAGATAACTAATGGAATCAGGAAACAAGCACAGGAAAACATGATGGGAAGACAGGACCAGAAAACAGATGAACCAGTGAAGAGGCAGGGGGAAACACAGGCTTAAATACACAGGGAGTGATTAACTGTTGGAACACAGGCAAGGACCACGTGACACATGAGGGTATGACACCAACATAAAAGAGGAAATATGATTTGCTTGTGTTTACACTTACCTTCTATAACTGAACCAGCTGTCATGTAATCAATAAAAAATAGTTTGATTCTGATGACACAGTAACTCGGTCACAAGATGAGTGCATTGGTACACCCTGGATGTTCTGGTTATGACACACTTGACAATAAGCACTTTATATCTCAATACTGCAGAATGTTACCCTCAACGATGATGAAGTCGAATCAAAATTCTAATTAAATCCACATCTGAAAATCTCACAGTGTGACTTTACTTAAAACAACTGAGGAAAACAATTACCTCACAATTACCAAGTAAAGTAATGATAATAATAATAACTACTAATAACATAATAATAATAACTAATAATAATTAATATTGAATATTCTACTTTACATGGTAATTCTGAGATAATCAGTTATGTTTGTTTTCTAAAGTTAAGCCAAATAAAAACCTTTATAGTGCATCACCTTGAGGTGAATTATCTTTTGCTATTCAAAGGGGAACACAAACACAAAAACTGCTTTTTAAAGCTTTATTGAATTCATTCAGAGGATGTCAAAACAAAACATTCTTGAAATGTTGATAAAAGTGAAAGAAAAAACATCAGAAATGCTTCTGCTGCTGCTGCATTATAAGATATGCTGGAGAAAGGTGAAAACTTTGGCCTGCGATGATATAAGCCCAAAACCCGAAGTATGAATCTATAGGTTGAGGAGAATGTTTGGGCATATTGCGATGAGCTTGGATTTAAGCAAAATAACTTGCAGTTTACTGAGCAAAACTAAATTCCCAAATTGGTTTTAACTTAGCTCAGCCAGCCGAAGAACCACTGGTCTTTTTTTTTATCATGTTGCAGTTTAGATTGCTTAGAATTCCTTTGCTCTTCAGGACATACCCAATCTCACAGTCAAGCAGACCATTGTTCACTATTTTGGTTATCTGGAACACCTCATAAGGTGGGATGAGCACCTCTTCCTCCGTATTGTTAAGGGTTGGGTAATTTTTCAGGTAAGCACCAGAACAAGTCCTTATTTCAAAGCAGGACTTGGTCCCAAAGTGTGTCAGGTCTTTCTTCTTAGAGCTGGAGGTAAAGGATCCGAACCGAATCATTTGTCCTTGTTTGCCGTTAAACACAGCCTTGGATCTGCGGTAAGTAGTGAGACAATTTCTATCATTACTGAGGATCTGTATTGCAGATGTCAGCCAGAAATGTAAAGAGTGGAATGGGAAGTTTTTTCTCCCGGTCCGGACGGCTTCATTAAATTTCTCATAAAAGCACTCTCTTGAACCAGCTGTATACACACAGATTGCTTGCAAGTGATCCTTAGTTAAAGCCCCATCCCCATTCTCCTTGTATTTCACATTTTTATTTGTACAACTTTGTGCACGTTTCCAGACTATTTTAAACTGTCCAGTGTTCTCTTTTTTAAAGAATGTGTTCTCGACCATCTTTGTCATTGTTGCGTTGCAGCCAAAGTACATGTCATCAACAGCATTTTCAGCCATGTCCAATTTGATGACCGAGGGAGCATCTTGTTTTTGACGGTAGATGAAACCGATCTGGAGGAGGGGAAAGAAAAAAAATAAGAGGAAAGATTTGGATTTGATTTAGATGCTGTTTGCACCAATGTGACAATGTGTAGCTGACTTAATGATGATTGAGGTATTTGCTGTATAGACATTCGCAAATACTATAAACCCAGACTGCACTAGACCTGACTCAGATGCTGGCGACACCGTGACAATCCCCTCGGCACTACCTCTACGTACTCTAGATGAAAGAAGTGTGACTGGTGTTTTATCTCTCTTCTTAAAGCAGCAACGGAACACTTTCAGTTCATATCGATTGGCCCCTGTTGACAAAAGCAGTATGAGCATCACAGCCTGGGGCCAGCTGCATAAATTAGACCTAGACTAACTTCATGTCACACAGGCTACAGACACTTAAATGAGCCAGCTGCATAAAGTTAACCTCAGATAACGGCTAACCTAAGCTAACTAGCTCAGTTAACCATGCATCAACTCTTGAGTTTCAAATTGGCTAGGGGCTAATTGGTTAGCATGCAAACTTACATAGGTATCTTTTTAACGTGTAGACATCCTCAAACAGGCACTCTTGATTTTATATCTCACTGAGGTCACATGACGATTGACATGAAAGAGCCATTAATTCATGAATTATTTTTAGAAACTACCTGTTGGGAAGATGATATTGTTGGTCCAAAGAGATACACAAGGATTAATGGCTTCCGCAAAATGTGAGATGTCGGTTCCCTTAATTTGAGGATTAAGCAAGGCAGATTCGCTGCCATGTTAAAACTGCATAAATTGTTGCTTTCTCTCTCCCTCAAGAATATCAACATTAATAGTTCTCAAAATAAACAGATGTCTTTTGTGTTTATTTTTCATGGTACTTGGTGTGCTCCCTTGACCTGGAGCTTACTGAGCCGTGTCAGATTTAGTGAGGCTTATCTGATTGATCTCCAGGTTAACAACATTAATGCTAAGCCTTTTTTTTTTTTTTTTTTCAAATTTTCCATTTTCAACTCAACATCATGAGACATTATTTACACTACATTAATATATGTCAAGCCTAAAGCATTCCCAGGGATTTTCACATAATGGAGACGTAACTGGATTGAAAGTGCCACCCACCTTCATGGAGCCCACAGGCTGCATCCAGCAAAGGAGCAAACACACCGTAGCGAAAGTCAGCATCGTCCCCTTCATCACAGCAGGCAGTCACACAGCTTCTGAATTCACACACACATAAAATGTACAAGACACACATTTGACATCAGCAACGAAAAAAAAAAAAATGGCTTGATGAATTAAAAATCTCATATCATGTCATGTGTTTTGAAATACAAACTCACCAGTCTTTCAGTCGAGAAAGTGTTGAGCAAGATACATTAGTTGTGAATATCAAGGACTTATATACCCCACCGCGTCCAAGACAGGACACCAAATCTGCCCAGACACACACACACTCAAACGCCTACATTCACACTTTGACACGTACAAAGCATAAATGTGTGTGCACGTGTGTGTGTGTGTTGACCTCAGTCTGCGCTATCATTTCAAAGGAAATGTGGTTCATCTTCCAAAAAACAAATGACTTGACACCTTTAAGACACAATCTGAAGCTTCCCTCTTTCCTTCTTTTTAGAGGAAATAATCATAAATCAGTCAAATGTAGCTAATACAATCCGTTAATTCCCACATTTTATTACTACAGGCAATATCAAGATATGTAAAGCTTCCACTGGAGTCTTTTTTCTTTGTTTTTTTTACACATGCAGTAGCACCAAGACCTGTTCACAGACACTGAGGTGTGAAATTGTGGTTTGAAAAGGTGCATTGCAGATATGTTGCATTGAAATGAGTCTGCCATATGAGTGTAGCAGCAGACATGAATGGTTTGCATAAAATTGGTTTGGGGTGTAGTTTCACATTTAAACTTTACTGTTTACTGTTAATTGGATCCCCAGTAGCTCACACTGAAGGTACACGTCTTTTTGTCTTGACTTTTGATGTATGTTATATACATACGTTATATAAAATACAACAAAATTAAATAGCATGACCTACACAAAAAACAAAAAAAGCAGAAGAACAAAGACAAAGTAAAATCTCATCCAAAGGTGCACTTAATTGTCAAAACTGTACCGAAATATTTTACTATGTGTTGGTCGCCTCACACAATTTAAGAATTTTGAATCGACTGAAGTAAAATGTTTAGTCAAATTATTGTCAAGTGGTGGGACAGTTTTGAGCCCCGAGCATAAAGCGTGTGTCGGTTGTGTTAAACCAAATTAATTTCCTGTCAGAGGCCACAAGCAACAAAACCTGTGGTTGAATATGAAACTGTGAAAAAGTTGTTCTGCATGTGAGGCCAGGTAAAAAGACCCTGTCATAAAGAATAATATCAACTTCACAAGGAAACATTCATTCTGAATCAAGAAAAACTCATTGCTTATAATCTGTCAACATGGTTCACATGTTCATCCAACAATATCTGCTTCTTGCAGCTAAAATACGATTGCTAGCTGTCTGGTGCTTTCATGAACAGACCACGGCACAGTCATCTAGGAGGTTTCAGTAACCTGAGGCCTTATATGCATATGACTAGCAGTGTAACGTGTCATCTACTATGGTTAGGTCAAAGCTGGAACAATTAATATGTTTATATTAACAGAGGACCAAATGCCTTTGCAATTTCCCTCAGCTTTACAGCTTTCTCTTTAAGAGAAGGGAAAAGAAATGCATCCTCCTTGAAAAGAGCTCTTATGTCTTGGCTCTCACATCTCAATGCTAATCTTTCTTTATAGTCCAATACATTTAGTGTGTTGGGTGTTACAGCTTCTCAACACAAACATCATTTTTGTAGTCAGATTTCTACTTTTTTGCAGAACATGCAGGTCATTTAGCACAAAGTCATCATTACCGCTCAGATTCACAATATATGGAATAATTCACAGTCTATGATCTATTTAAATGGAAATGTATTGTCTGTCCGTGAACTGATATTCCTAAAACCTCACATCTCTGCTCTGGTTCCTATGAAACTTCTATAATACAATTCCCTTCATTTTGTCAACTTCTTTCTTTAATGGGTAGGAAGAAGTAACATATTCATAGTGTAACTATGAATAAATTGCCCGGCCCTGACACAGCTCCTTAGTTGTTTTCTGTCTTGACTTATCTCTGCACCCTTCCTTCATCTCCTCTTATTTCAACTTTTTCACCACCGCTGTTGTGGCATTAGGGCACAGTGGATGATACCACATAGACAGATGTTTCACTTCTTCCAGTGTGAGGGGGGAAAAAAGAGGTGAAATGTTTAAAGAAGTCTGACCTGGTGAGGAGGGAAACACAAAGCAAACAAACTACTGATGTTATAGCTAATACAGGTCTTCTGCTGCAACCATCACAACCTGAAATTACATGACATAGACATGACACACTCAAACAAAAGTGTGCGTGTCTGTGTATGTGTTCCTGGTGTTTGCGTGTTTGTTTTTTGTTTGTTTGTTCACAGGTTTGTCGGTGCTTTCTCACAGGAAAGGTTGTTTCTACCAGATAAATAAATAAAAAAGATAAAATAGTATGATAACTGCTGGTCAGATTTCTTAGTGTACCGTATGTTGGTTCATTGGAGGATTAAGTTAAATTTTTAATTCTACATGGTGGGCTCAGCTGTTGGATAAATGCAGTGTGGTACAACAAACGGATAACATTCGCCCTTTTAAAGTAATGGGGGAAAATTTCTCACTAAAGTGAAATAAAGAAGATGTTGAAAATTATGCTTCAGCTGTCCAATAACAAAAACATGCACAGTAATGATGACACAAACAAACATGAAGTACTTTTTTTTTTTTTTGGGACATTTTTATTTGAATTCAGTTTCTTCGGGTACTCAGCTGTTTGATTAACAAATGTTACTTCAGGAGACTGGAAACCAACAGCTGACAATTTTTCTAACATAGATTTAACACCTTGATTCACCATCAGTCACACATCTCATAGTATCAAAAGAAAAAGTTTTTCATGTAGGAGAAACACATGAGACACTAGAAAAGCCTACTCACATGTTGCTTTTGTGACCACAGATGGAGGTCGCTGTAAGGAAAAACATCTTCAGTGTGGTTAAAGTGTGAGAAACAGAGTGAGACGTGTCTCTGTGTGGGTTATCAATGCTTTCAGACATCTTACTCTCTACCCTTTCACAAAATGGGCCCGGCACCTCTGAAATGTCTTGAGTGTTAATGTAAGCACAAACATAATATCAAAAACATGTTTCTTTATATGTGTTTACATGTGTTCACCTTCTGAGTGTTGAAAATTATCTTTCTTATAGATATTAATTGCCAAAAGATAGAGACCTTTGTCCATACCATAGTATATGTCAGAGAGCAGTAAATTAAAGATAAGATCCCACAAGAAATTCTTTGGCCAGAGATTGCTACTAAAATATTTATAGTACAAACAGAAACAACCACAGGGGTTCCCCTGGTCAGGGTGACACACAGCTGCTGTTTGACCCTAATGAAGCCTTTTCCACACTGCAGCTGCTCAACACTTCATCAGCATCGCACTCATGTTCAATTGGCTTCTTCAACATTGTACTCATATTCCACCTCAATAGACTATAATTTACATAAAGATATCATTTATGGTGTGGTCTTTGCTCGTGAATTCAACATAATCTAAAGTTCCAAGTTTCCAATTTGGTTAAGGGCCTTCAAGTCCAGTGCCGACAGCATACACCGTTGTAAGTTTTGTTTCATTTAAGGGGAATTTTGATTGCAAAACACCTCATGTCCTCTACTCTTGTGATTTTTTTGTGCATCTACTTTTGCCTTTTTGCATCAATTTACAGTGAAAATGTGTCTGTCTGTGACAAATCAAAATAATGAGGAAGTATGTCCCTCTCCATCCCCATCAAAATTTACAGCAATGACAATGACTGTTTATTTGTTCAAATTGAACATTATGGGCTCTATCTATCTTGATGCAAAGCCCTTATTATACACCATTTAACCAGCAAAATGGACGTGGACATGCGATCTGGTTCAAGCGCCTTTGACCATCTAAATAAGTCCCTATGACTCTGTCCACTTCCTGTACAATATATGACCATGGTGAGCAACTTTCAGACCGTTTTTAAACCTTTTTAAACCTTTTGACCCTATTTTAATAATTATTATTTGAAATTATTAGAAAAAAAGAAAGATGAATATGACATCCCTCTCACTGGTACTTACTTAATTTTGATACTATTAAAACATGATAACCGACAATTCGTGTAAATTCACTTACTAGAGGATTTGTGATTCTGTTACTTGGTGTTGGTTTTCTTGCTGTTTGCTTGGTTCCTACTCAGAAGTTCCTTCACTAATCCAATAAACCACAATTTGGTGTCAGTGTTTCCAGCATGGTGAATATGTGTGTATTATTACACACAAATAAGAGTGTTTCACAAATACACACGCTACTTTAGGGGCACAGTCATGGTTTAACATATTCACACAGTCTGCCCTCAAACTGATATACTTAGGCCACTGCGCATGTGTGTGGGAACTTGTAACATGTCTTACACAGATAACAACATATACAAGCAGTTCAATCATGCAGTCCGGACAGAGAGAAGCATCTACTGTCACACTACTTACAGACGATCTGATGTCAGCTTTATTGGGAGAGTAAATGATAGAATTCGGTTTGGTTCCTTTGCCTCCAGCTCATTCAGGGCAAACGTGAAAATATTTGGAAAGGAGACCTGCTTTAAAATTGAGACCTGTCTGGGTGCTCCTTTGAAAAAGTATTCAGTGTTTCCTACTGAGGCAGAAGTGCTCATCCCTCCCTATGAAGTATTCAGTATAACTGAGATAATTAGTGGTCAGGTTGAAACTGATGGTCTGACTGATTGTAAAGTCCTCTTTGTCTTGAAGCATTTTGGGCTTAAGAGCGCTCTGAATTGCGAAGCTGTGTGCTAATGACAGTCCAGTGGTTCTTCTCCGACTACTGGGGGAAAGAAGCATTCTGCCAACCTTATGCCTGCTAACTGTCTCGTCTCAGAAGTGAATTCATTAGATTGATATATGATGTAGTTAAACACTTTCTGCAGCCACTGGCTTTATGCTTAGCCTTTGTTTAATTACAATGTTCAATTTTTGTTGTTGGAACTTCTTGGAGAAAAATGCACATTTTCCTGCTTTTGCCAAGTGAATATTTGTCATTAAACTATGTGTTGCACTCATGTTGGTTGTATGGTCTCATTCCCTTGTGTAATGCTGACAAGCATCCAATTAGTTGGATAGCCACTGATAAGACATTGACAACTTCTCTTAGTGAAGTGCTGCTGACATTCACAAAACAAGAAGCAGGCAAAAAAAAAAAAAAAAGGCTGGTAAATCTCAGTTTGTACCTAGAGAAATGGGAAGAGTTAACAGGTGAAACAACAAAGGGTGAGGTAAAACACAGGCTTAAATGCAGAGGGACTAATTAGCAAATGGAACACAGGTGAGCACATAAAAAAGGTGGGAATAAGACAAAGACAGGAAGTGTGATGTAAAACATCACAGAAGAGGTGGGACTTTCAACAAAAAAGCAGGGGAAAAAAAGCACAAATTTAGTACCATTACGCTTGAATAGGTTAAAACCACTATTGTGGTACTGTATGCTGCTACTGACCTCCTGAGTTGGCTGTGATTGATCTTAACCACAACACCTGGTAAACATCACACCCTCCTACTCAAATTGATTGCACAAAGGTTTTGCATACCAGTGGATTATTCATCAACACTATTTGCTTACTGACTGATGACAGATGGAAAGAGATTTTTGCAGATGAAGCTAGAGCCCCTGCTGTCATTGCCGGCCCTGAGAAATTTGGTGCCCTTGGCAAGATTGTAGCCGGCGCCCTTGCATCACAATTTCATAATCAATTTGTACGTATTCAAGATTCTATTTATTTCAAGTCAAAAATATCACACCAAGGAAAAACTGAAGAAAGAAACAAGTGATAAAAAATACAATATAAATGAGGCATTGTGCAAACATATTATCTCATGTCATGAACCTTCAGCAAGTGGCTGGTATTTTTCCAGTCCTTTAGTCCTTTCATTATTAAATCTGTATTCATTTGGGGAAAGCATTTAACAGCAGAAGCAGTGCAAGCTATCATTTCGGTTTGAGTACATCAGCCAGCTTCTTTTGATTTTTTCAGCGTTGACTAAGACTCTGTTACAAAAGTCATGTCGACAATCTCCCATCTTTTTTTATTTGAACTTGTCCTCTGTAAACTAACTCTCATCTCACTTTGTCACTTAGAAGAGATGTCAAGTCAGCAGGATTCTGTTGGTGCAGCCTTTAGTCCTGATGCTGTGTCACTCTGCTGTGCTGAGGTAGAGAGACAGGAGCACCTGATGCTGTGTCACTGGGCTGGTGGTGAAATATAATAAAAGTGCATCTGAAGAGAGAAGAGAAGTATATGTGACCACTGCATGTTATATTTTAATTAAAAAAAACCACACATGCTTGGTGTGTGCTGTACATACGGCTAATATAGACTGATAATGAAAATGTGATGCGATTCATTCAACTTAATTGTCATTGCAATACAATTCAGTCTATCCAGAGCGCAAGTACAGTGTATTTATATATTTCGCCTATGAATGATATGGGAAAGCTAAGGTGTGGAGTATTAACACTAATACACAGTGACAGACTGGAAATCAGGAATTTGGGCAGATGCCAGAGGGACTGCAGGCCGTTGTGGGCCGTTTGGGCCGGTCAACCGATCAGATAGCGGTGTAACTGTCACAGCCATGCGGTCCCAAGTAGCGGTGGGCGGATTGATCCAAATATCGATAATATCGATACCAAGGTGATAATTGGTATCGGATCAATACTGGTGCGATGGGATTGATATTTTGTTGTAGTTTCTCTTCTGTATGTTCAGCAATGTTCAGTTAGTGTGATTGCAGCGTCTCTCTCAGTTCTTACGTGCAGTGCTCCCCTCCACCTCTCTTACTCCGCTTACTCAGGTTCACTATGAAGTATGACTACAGCAGAATATAATAACCCTTTTGTGTATCTGTTGAAGGAACATTAGCATTCCTATTTAGGCTACATGCAGATGTGAAATATTAGTTTCCTGTGTTTTATTATTATCATAATCATGATCAGCTAATTAAAGGCAAAAGCACAAAATCACGCAATGACAAGTAATTTTCAAGTCAAATGTATCGGTATCAACAATGCTGGCCCTGTAATTACTTGGTATCAGATCAATACCAAAGTTTGCAGTATCACTCACCCCTAGCCCCAAGATCATTTCTGTCGGCCGTTAATAATGATCTTATGCTAAATGACAGCAACTTTAATCTAATTCCATTTCACTCAATGGTATGGCAATCTGATCAGAATTTATATACCACATGTGTCTCTATATCATGATTACCCTCTACAGTCTACAGTCACAAACTTTTACATCTGTCTGCATTATTTTGTAGCCAAAAGGTCTTACTCAGATGTTCAAAAACATGCATGGTTTGAAATAAAACAAATCTACCTGCATTTTTTCATTTGATTATTTGTTTGCAAACGTTAAAATGAAGCAATGCCTGGGATTTTCAAGACTGAATCGAGTGGACCGTGTCTGCGTGGTAGCTGGAAGTTGCAGACTGGTAGTTGGAAGTTAAGGTAAGTTAAGCTGAGTGGCCTTGATGCCTGTCAGTCATGATGAGTCGCGTTTCGTCACCTCTCTGCTGTGTCTGCAGCTGAGCACTGTGGGCCAAATGCATATCTCTCTCCCCGAACTGGGAGAGTTGTTCAGGGGCGTAGCACCCGTGGGGGATGTGGGTGTTTTAACACCCTCATTTTTCCCGGTGAGACGGTTTAACACTTTTTCTGCAGTTTTTCCGCGGTTTTGCACAAACGGCTCACTACAGTCGCTCAGTTTCTCTGGCCGCTCTGTGACTGCTCTTGCTGCGGCTGCCTCCTCTCCCCCTCCCTCTCCTGTTGCTGCTTCCAACATGACACCGGCTTTGGGTCTGACACCGGCACAGATCCACAGCCCACGTTTTCGGTCGTTTCAGCGGAGCCGTGTGGACGCAAACATTCTTAAAACGATGACGAGGAAAATGGAGAAAAAAAGATCATTTTCGCCCGTGTGGACGGGGCCATAGACAAAGAAGCCTCACTGAGGGCGTTGGCCCGCGGCTGCGATATGTTGCCGGCAGCTCTGCCCCGTGAACTGATAAGAGTCAGTGTAGTGAACTTCATAAAGCTCCTTCTACCAAGTGCTATAAGTTAATGTCTCATCCACACATTCACACTCGTACGGATATATTCAGGAAACAGAGAGGAAACAAAAACAACGTCTGTAACGTTCTCTGAAGATTATAAACAGTAGCTACTCCTTATATGTTCAGTATACAGGTTGGCACCAAACCGGTTATTATGTTTTTATGCGTTTACAGCTGCCAATGTATGTAACACTGTTACTGTGATCATACATGACAGTTAAATATTGAATCTGTGTATAATAACCAGATCCTGATATGTAACTGTGATTTTTGATAATTTAAGTACTAATAACAATCATGACAAAAAATGTACAAAGTCTGTAGATCAAGATAAGAAGCTGCAACTGGGCAGCTCTCTTTTCTTTTAGCATTATAAAATATGATAATGTATACAACAACATTTAATGGTAAAATAAAAGTAAAGTTGCAGTAGGCTTCTACCATAAATATGCACCATATGTATTATTATTATTATTATTATTATTATTATTATTATTATTATTATTATTAATAATAATAATAATAATAATAATAATAATATTCTTGACTTTGAATGAGAGCAGCTGTAACACTGTATTTCTGTATTCTGATTCATATATTATACAGTCAGTTGTCCATATTTAGAATTAAATCAAATGAACCAAGACAGACAACATTTACATGTTAGGGTGTGATTATTATAGACACATATTCAATATTTAAGTGTTATTTATCATCACAGTAACAGCATTGCATACCCCTCGTCCCCATTTTTAAAAACAAAACAAAAAAAACACCACCACCACATCCATCCCCCGTACTTTTGAAAAGCTTGCTACACCCCTGGTTATCATACCGTAAAATGCCAAATAATAGCCGGGGTGTTTATTTGTTTCAATCACTTAACAGACCAGGCGACAATTTGGGACAGGCTTTGATTCCTTCCGCTCAAAAATCTGGGATGAAAATGTCACAAACTTCGCCAGCTTCTCTGTGAATTCTCTGGCATCCTTCTGGGCAATATTTGTCTCCTGCAAGTGAAGTTGTTGTGGCAGAGGAAACGATTTAGCCAACCAGCACTCGAGGCAAACTCCTCATCTCTGCTGTCACTCACGGTGGCGCACATTTGTTTTGCCATCGCCCTGATCACTTTATGGGACACTCTCTCGTGGCGTGCGCGTTTGCTGATCACCCATCCCCGCATGTGTATCTCAGGCTCCTCGCTAGCCTTCCTCCTACCTCCACCCGGCAGCCTGGCCCTGTTGCTGTCCTCCTCGGACAGACGCTGAAGCTCAGTTTTATTTTTTCACCAGTCTGTCACTCTCTTGGGGTCGACAGAGAAACGTCTAGGCGCAGCAGAATGAATAAATAAATAAATAAATAACGGCCATTCATCAGCCCATTATTGATCGGCCCACTGGGAAAAATTCCGGTACTCCCGATGGCCAGTCCACCCCAGCAATAGCAGTTCTCTCCAGTGGCTGTGCGTGTGTCCAAATGTGTGTGTGTGCAGTGCGCACGAGTGTGCGCTTGTGTTTAGGGGCACAAAAAAATATTTGCACCGGGGCCTATCACTGTGATGTTACACCACTGTCAGGGCCGTTTTTTGCTCCCAGTCCATAACTGACTTT
Organism: Acanthopagrus latus; assembly: GCF_904848185.1. Lineage (NCBI taxonomy): Eukaryota > Metazoa > Chordata > Actinopteri > Spariformes > Sparidae > Acanthopagrus > Acanthopagrus latus. The sequence goes on along the minus strand of NC_051039.1, from coordinate 20,348,675 downwards.
AACTGCACTTTAACACTGATGTAAACAAGCAGGAAAGACACTTGTAAAATAACACCTTAACAGGCCTATTTAACTTTCCAAAATGTCCCTGATGAATTTAAGGTGGAGTAACATTATCACATGTCGACTCAGCTATTTACTGATTTTTAAACAATGCTGTTATCTTCTGAAGTAAGCTAGCAATTTAACACTCTGCTCCAACAACGTTAACTACGATCATTAAACTTTTAATTTCATTCACTTCATCACATTGACGTTATTGTACGTGTATCTTCTTCACGTCTTCCTCTTCTTTCCTTCTTTTCCTTCAGTGGGTGTCGGAGGGTTTCAGTCTTTTGGACATTGTGATTCCGCCACAGTATCAGTTAATGCCTCTCCTGGTCGTGAGGTCTCGGTCTGGTCAGATTCAGGCAGCTGGCCTCACAGAGGGAAGGTACAATAGTCTTTGCTATGATTTTATGTTGCTGTGGGCTTATATAATATTTAGAAATATAGTAGTAATGGCACTGGTAAATTTATTTATTCATTTATTTTGTTGATTACTTCATTTTTTCAGATGAGGGCACCCCTAGCATTTGCCTATACTGCATATGCCCAGAGCCGGCTCTGCCTGCTGTACATTTGGGACTAGACTCAGGGCAAGGCGAATTCAGTGCATTTCCATTTCTAGACTTTATTTAACTTCAAAGGCAATATGAGAAATGTGAAACAGTTACAAACATTTGTGTATCTATTTTTTATTGTATTTTTTATTAATAATTACTTTGATTTTAGATTTGATGGTGCATTGTAAATCTTACTGCCATTGTCAGACATGTTGATGTTGTTTTTACCTGGCAGGCAGGGAGCAGGCAACACTGCTCTAACATTATTGTGGCGCAAGAGTCTCGTGCTGACCTTTGAGCTTACACAAGACTTTGAAGATGCTGTGAGGAGGGAGCAGCTTAGCAGCTTCACTCAACTGATTCATAACTTTAAAATCAGGCCATTGACCAGCTCACAGTACATTTAGATCGATCCAGAGGTGCACGTATCGGTGTAGTCGTATCTTTAACTTTAAACCTGATTTCCGATTCATATGAGTTGATTTTTACAACCCTAGAGACTGGGTTGCCAATTGATATGGCTTATTGTGGTGCTTATTGTGGTGTGGATACAGCGATCTGTACTTACACAGTTGAGCACATGTACCTGATGTTGGGTGATGCAGTCTGCACACAGCAACACTTCTATGGTTCCTAATTGAAGTTCCCCTCTCTACATTTCCTGCTGACATCTGCAACACACATCTTGAAAAGTGATGACTACTGTCACACTACTTACAATCTCATGTCAGGTTTACCGGGAAAGTCAAAGACAGAATTCAGTTTTGTTCCTTTGCCTCCAGCTCATTCAGAAAAGACTTGAAAAAAATAGTAAACACATGTCAGCTTTGGACAAGGCATACAATAGGCTACAATGAAACTTTAGGCCTGAGTGGAGTAAATCAAGGAGCCAGAGAAGGTGTTTATGCCCTCAGTGATCCCACATAGCTGCCTGCCACTCAGCAGCTCTACATAGACGCGGCCTCCCTTCTGCAGAGAACGCAGTACAGTCTGGGAGCTGCTGTCCTCCGAGTCCTCTCTGTTTTCTTCCCATGTGGATGCCACCCCCTCCCAGTTTCTCATGAGTTGCACTTTGTATACGTCTTCATATGTTACAGTTACAGCTTAAATTAACAACAAAAATAAAGAAGTTTGCCTGTTTCACACATCTCCTGTGGGGCTGTCACAATATCAGATTTCCACTACACAATTATCATGGCCAAACAACTTCATGATAACTTTATCAGTGTGATATCTATAAACATTAGAAAGAAAATGCTCGCAATCTAAGGTATCTTCAACTTTGTTAACTGTGTGTTTTGTCCCTTTTTTGGCAAATACATTACCCTCAAAATACAATTCTAGGGAAGTGGAGAGAATCTCTAACCATAACTTTTAAGAAAGTGTGCAGGAAGAACAATTACACGCAATTAATAGTGAAGAGGAAATCAGATGAACAACTCGGAGTAACAGTTGCCAGAATATTCACATATGTGTATCATAATCACAATATTCATATTTCATCTTTTGATATCACTTTTATAGTAAAGTAAGTATTATGCTATCAATCAGTGATGGTCTTAAAGCAAACATTGATTTGGAACACCAACACTATTATTTGATTGTGCCATTGTGCACGTGTTAGCTTAAGTACGATAGCTGCTGCGCTACTTAGATACCATTTACTTTTTCAGGATTTAGGTCAATTCAATTAGATGTCTGATGGTGGGTGTTTCCATTTTTAAGAGTGTCTGTTTAATGAGCTCTCTCTTCATCTTTCTTTGTCTTCCTTTTAGATCCATTTTAAGGAAAACTGTGGTCGATTTCAACATGCAGCTTCATTGCTCAAGCTACCCTTGGCTTGCCAGTCCCGAAGATGCGAACACATTTGGTCCAACCATTACAGGGCTCCTTGAATGGAGAGTTAGCATTGACAGCTAACAGCATAGGGTCATAACTTTACACTGTGTTTTAAGCTTCTTAACATGCTCCACATCTCACCCCAAAAGTTACGCAACATCAGCAGACACCTTACAACACAGCACTGTAGTGTGTATGACTCAAAATGAATAAAAAAGTAGTTAAAACAGTGTGTTTGTGGAAGGAGCTACATACCGGTTTGTTGACATCCGTGTCATCCGGTAGCTAGACCAAACTAGTCAATCTGTTGAGTTAGCTGTCAATGCTAACGCTTCGTTCACGGAGCCCTGTAATGGTTGGACCAAATGTGTTCGCGTCTTTGGTACTGGCAAGTCAAGAGTAGCATGAGCAATAAAGCTGCATGTTGAAATCAACCGAAGTTCTCCTTTAACTTCAATATACGAGATCCAGAACTAAGCATCCCATTGAGTGTGGCCAATGATTTACTTGATGATATGTACTTTGGCTGCAACAAAGCAATGATGGAAAGAGTCAAGAAAGAATACCTTGAGGAAGAAAGGTATGAGAAACCATTTGCAGCCTGGGATAAGGCAAGGGACTGTGCCGAAAGGAAACTAGAACACAGGGAGGATAAGGCTCTAACCATACAGTAGATGACTTACAAGCGATCTGTGCTTACACAGATTAGCACATCTACATGATGTTCAATGATGCAGTCTGCGGACAGGAAACCTTCTATGGTTCTTCATTTAAGTTCCCCTCTTTCCTTTTCTTGCTGACTTCTGCAACACACATCTTGAAAAGTGATGACTATTGTCACACTACTTAAAGACTTTCTGATGATGGGTTTACTGGAAAGTCAAAGACAGAATTCAGTTTGGTTCCTTTGCCTCCAGCTCATTGAGAACAGACTTGGCAGTTTTCTCCATTTTTGAAACAAAAACATAAATAACATTTAGAAATACATTGGGTTATATTTGTTTTTATTAATGGTCCCATGTTATGAAAAACACATTTTCTCTGGTCTCTACATATGTAAACTGGTCCTCTCTGAGCCTGCCAACTCCCAAAATGAAGAAAACAAGCAATTCCTGTATGGTCTCTGCAGCCCACCCACTGGTAAAACGGCGCTCCTACAGGCTGTTCAAATTCAGCTCCTTCTGTTACGTAACGAAAGGAGTCATTTTCATAGGCTGACCTCATCTGTGCAGTGGAGATATCCGAGAGGGGGGCATCCATCCCAAAGGGTGTGTTCGGTGTGTCCAGCGGTGAGACAGCAGTGTTTCGCAACATCGTCACTCAGAGTTAGACACGCAAATAGCTCTGTTGTTGGTTGTAAAAATCAACATCAGCACCTATATTCTGTCCCAGCTACAGAACAACAGAAGAGACAGTGGTTGCATTTCATTTTCTAACAACAACATGCCGGCTGTGGTTCGTGTTAGCTTGTGTGTGTGTGCTAAACACTTCACATCGGACTGCTTCAGTAACGAGGGTCAATACAAAGCTGGCTTTGCCTTGACACTGACTCTTGTAAAAGGATCAGTCCCAGCCATACAGGACCCAGCAACTGCACCCAAGCCACAGGTAAGTGTCACCACGGTTTGATAGTATGTACAGTTGCTGATGAGTATGGTGAAATCAGCTGGAAACTGGCTAACTAGTTTGCTACGCTTCAGTCCGCCATGCAATGGCGTTTGAAGCGAGTTTAACATTAATAATATTACGATGGCGCTTGGTTGTTACAGTAAAAAGTCTGGAATCATGTACAGACTGGAGACAGAGACGATGTGAATGTGCCCAAGAGTTTGGAGACTGTGTTGGAGACAAACACAGCTTTCGCTAGCAGTTAGCCATTAGCAACATAGTAGTCACTGTAACAATACATACGTAAGAGGCATCGTCTCCCTGAGAGGGGCATGTAGCAGGCAAGCAGGCATTGACAGACAGAGCTCATTAGCATTTAAAGGTGCAGGCACAGAAACAGCCTGCTCTCAGTAGAGCTCACTTGAGAGACTTTTAGACAGCTGAAATTCAGGACCATGGATGGGTTTGGGGTAATGCATATCGAACACAGTGTTGTTGGACCTCTGACAGCTGTGTGAAATTGATGAAAAATAGTCTAATATGGGACCTTTAAAGTAAAGTTTAAAATAGAGGACAATGGCATGTTTCAAAATATTTACTTACATCCTCTTTTTCAAGTCGAAACTTTAGCTTGAAGAAAAAATAGTAAACACATGTCATCTTTGGACAAGGCATACAATAGGCCACAATGAAATCAACTTTAGGCCTGAGTGGAGTAAATCAAGGAGCCAGAGAAGGTGTTTAGGCCCTCAGTGATCCCACATAGCTGCCTGCCGCTCAGCAGCTCTACATAGACCTGGCCTCCCTGCTGCAGAGACAGCAGTACAGTCTGGGAGCTGCTGTCCTCCGAGTCCTCTCTGTTGTCTTCCCATGTGGATGCCACCACCTCCCGGTTTCTCATGAGTTGCACTTTGTAGTACATCCTTTCTCCTTTCCCTCCCACCTTGGAGTAGATCGAGAAGGAGAAGGAATACACTCCAGAACGAGGAGCTGTGAATATACCTGGAAATAATAATATGTGTAAAAATGAATTTCCACTTTCACAGCTTCAAATGTCACTTTGAGGAAACAAAAAAATAATATTGTTGTTACAGAATCTGTAAGGTGACATCACTGAACAGCACAAAATACATTCATGTGATGGTCGTGTACTGTACATGTATACTTTAAATGTTTGCCAACAAAATACTAAAGCAACAAGTTTGTTGAAAGACTCTTCATTGGAAAAAAATTATCAACACATGAATGATGGCTTGACAGCACTTTAATATGGCGTTAAAATAAGCACTTGTGAACACTTACCCAGGGCGGGGTTGTATCCATGTCCATGGTTGAGGGTGACAACATCATAAGGGATGGGGCTGTTCCTGGTGAAAGGCCCGATGCAGTTTGTTCTGCTGCTCACGGAGGCTGTGAACCCAATCCTCATCCCTCCTGAGGAACAGGAGGAAAAACACTCTCTCATGTTATAATTGTCAAATGCTACTTGTGGCATAGCAAATGATCAAAATGTCATCATTTTTTAAAGAACTTTCTTCAGCCCGGTTCCAAACCACAGTTTTATTCACGGACTCAAACTGGTCTGCTGCTACGCTCACAAACATCTATCTAGACAAAACACACTTTAGTATCGGCAGGATTAACAACACGAAAGTCTTCCTACATTGTTGGCGAGCTACCCAGCTACAACTTTGAAAAGATAAGATTGATGCAGTTGTACAAATTCTGTTTATCATTTGACTTACAGAGACAATGCTTAAATCAATATGTTAGTTTCATCAATGTGAACAAAGAAAACAAACAACGAAGAAAACTACACTGAGTAACCGCAACCACAGCATTTTGTATTGACTGGAAATGCTGTATTTTGGAGAAGTTGGTTATTTCTGGTTGGTAAGTCCAAAAGAACATAAACCTCTCTTAAAAACAAGAATCCTGATAGTTATCTATCACACGTGGCAAAATTGGTCTGGCCCAGTGATGGTCCACAGTACAAGTACGGTGCAGATGTGGTTCACTTCTGTCTGCCAGGTTGCCGATGACATATTAAAACCTCACTCACCTGTATGACTATAGCAGGCCTTATTCAGGCGTGTCACTGGCAAAGTGTCAGTAAAATACCAAGAGGTGAGTTTGTTTTGTCAGCATCCAGTTTGCATTTCAGCACAGACCGACCATTAAGTAAGTGGCGGCCTCTAACACCAAAAAGTTTAATCAACTACATCAATATGGACGTATGCAGATTGTAGTCTCTTGATTCTGCGGACTATGTCCACCAGTGTCCATGTCTCATGAGTACCTATCACTTCAACGATACTGGCACCCAGCTGGGACATCCTCGCCAACAGGTCCATCATTCGCGTGAAGATTTGATCCTCCACTTCTTGGAGCTCAGTGGCGGCACAGCAGCAGCCTCTGTGGCGCTGGAATGCACAGACACAGTTCCACTGTCCGCACGGTAGCTCCCCCTCCCATGCCACTGCAAATTTGTAAGGACAGATGGAAGAACGGTGTCATGGATCACCAATAATAACTGGCACACTCACAAGACGGATATATATGTATGAAGTAAGAGGAGATCCTGCCATAACATTTCAAGACAAACAGCAAATATTAAGATGCCGCAACATGCCGGTGATTGGTTTCAGACAAACTTAATCCAATTCACATCACATCAATACATTTCATACACCGAGCTTTTGAGTTAACATGATGGGAAATTAATGATGAGTGCATCAAATTAAGAGATCTTAATGCTATAATATTAAAATCCAGTATAGAATATTATAGTACACTATGATGGATACAATATAATATAGTATAATATATTGTGAGAGGTATGAACACAGCATAATATAATGTAAAAATCTTTTTCATTTTATTATCCTTTTGTAACACAACCTATCACACAAATAACAATTTCAGGGGCTCAGCCTTTAATAACTTTGCACCATGATTATTGCCATAAGACACTGAAGCTCTGTGAAAATTGGGGAAAACATAAACGATAATTGAAAACATATTTATTCAACATAACTTTTAACTAACTGGCATTGTTCCTTTGTTTTAGTCTTATCTTGCACATATTTTATTGTTCATATGTCTCACTTTGTTTTATTTTAATCTTTTATCATATTGTTCTTAAGATTCCTGTTGTTGCTACTGCCTCGCTTGTTTTTTTTTGTTTTGTTTTGTTTTTTTTACCCATTTCATTGCTTGTTGCATTCACGTTTTCTTGTTTATCAAATGTGTAATTTTTCACCATATGAAGTGGACTCTGAACGGTACACAGTTTGGTTTACCTGCTGCCTCTCGTAGGCTGCTGATACTGTCTTCGGCTGTCAGCCCGTCCCACAGCAGGCCCAAGATGAACAGAGTGCATGCTATGACTCTCATCTCCCAACACATATAAATATCTGCAGGCAGAGAATCTTCATGGAATGAATACTGCTTAAAGTAGTAACCTTATCTTTTAACACCAAAGACAACAGTGTAGGAGTATCATCGAATTTCATGTTTTGTAGTTATACAGTAACTCAGTGACTCATCTGAAAAAAACTTTGCTTTTATCAAGTTATAAGTTTAAGTTTTCATTTTGTTTAATCTTATTATGTTTTCTTTGAATTGTCTTGACTAAATAAATAAATATTCATCAATGCCATCATCTTTGCCTAGTAAAATGCTCAAAATAAAATATATGTGTCTGTTCTTTTAGCTTTCAGTTACACTCACAGACAACATGGTTTGCATGTGTTACCGTGGAAAAGATCATACCTTACATTCAAAATTGACTTTTTTCTAGACAGTCTGTTTCCAGCTTGGCTAAATGTTAAACAAGCTAGACAAAAATACGTAAATGTGGTTGTTTCATTTGTAACTACAAGAATAACCTGCATTAACTGTAACACAGCAACAGCTTGTAAGAAAATTCACTTTATTTAACTCATTTTAACTCAAAAGAAAAGAAAACAGTTACTCACAGCAGTCCAGCAGAGAATATCTTCTTCAGTCAGTATCCACGTAAAAATCTATAGTCCAGCACAAATTGTGATATGAAATCAAAGATAAACACACTAATAATGAGGAGCTCAATGCACAATGATATGATGTATCAGGTATGCTCAATGATGGCTTGTAATAAAGGTCCCTTTTCGCATCACTTTTATTTCCAAGTGGGTGGAGAGATATCTGGCAGCTCACACTCTGTGAACAGATTTCCTTCACTATATTCCCTACCCATACACACCCACAACCCTGTGCTCCTCAGGCAAGGTGTGACCTGTGAGGGAAGGATTCAGCAGGGACCTTCCTGATAAGCTCCCCAGTGTATATCAAAATGTGCTAAAGATTGTATCTTGCACAGTTGGTTATTAGGTCGGAGGTGTCAGATTGGCTGATAGGACCCTCCAGTTTGTTGTTTATGATAAGCTTGCTGCATTGTCCCTCTGCACCTGTCCCTCTACTGATGACACTGGGTCAAAGAAGGTCCTAGTTTAGTTTAGGCTAGTGTTTCCAATAGTGTGTGTATGTATTCTGTCAATTGTGGCTGGACAATGAGAAACCAGTTTGAAACGGAAAGTGTTGAGCTCATTATTGACACCAGTAATATTCAATTAGAAGACACTCAGTAGGTCATAGGAGCTGAATTACTTATTGTGTATCTTATTACCTACAATTAAGACTTCTGCAGTACGGCACCATTAAGGCTGAGATCTTTGAAGCTGCACATCACCGTAATCTCAGCTGTCTTACTAAATGTAGGTTAGTGGGTTTGAACTGAGGTGTTCTAACAGATTTTAGAAAATCACAATTTGCTGTCAACTTCTAGTTGTTCTGATCATATCTCCATTCTTATTCTGTTCGCCCCATAATAGATTGAAGCTGTGATGGCCAACTTTTCCCATTGCAAATGGAGCATTGACTCACTACTTTGGTTTACCATAAGTGACTTTAGTGTCTTATACATTCTGGATCTGTTTTCAAATGGCCATAAACAGGACTCCAGATGATGTTTTGCAACAAACCTAATGAATTCATCAATTTTAATAAGTGACATATTGTCAATGCTGGGTTTACAGCTGGTTTCAAGTGACCCAAAAAGCAGTTAATGCAGAAAGAATGACACAAATCTTAACATCAGATAACCAGCAGCAAGTACATACATAAGGAAAAAGCACACACACAACAAAACACAAATAGTAACTCAAAAAGTGCTACAGTTCTGCTAAACAGCATGACTTTATTGAATTGTTTCTCAATTATGTGTTAAGACTTTAGTAGAGTGAGTCATGAGTTTAGCAAGGTAAAGAATACATGGTAAACAGGGAGAGTACAGGCTCTGTATTATGAAATTCAATGGCAGTGTCCACACAAAACCCAAGTGATGCTTATCAGCTCAGGCCTATAGTGCGAGATACAGAGGAGGAAAGCGATCTTTGAACATGTGCACCATATGATAAGCATTGTTAAAATGGTTCCATAAGTGCTGCCAGTGTCACGTTACAAGGAGGGTCCTGTGAGGAGGATGAGGGTATACAGAGAGTTTATTGTTCAGCAAAGACTCTTTATGTTGGGAAATTGTATCCTTGACATTTCTGGTAATCAGCAGGGTTTTGATAAGGGGTTATTATCTTTAACCCTTGTGGTTTCAGTAGGTATTTATTGAGAGCAACTTTTGTTTTCTAATATTGCAAATCCATCTCCTGTCTGTTAAAGCTAACATTAATTTTGTTGTTGCAATGTTACACTGCGGCATTCCATACAGGCCAGGGAGATGTAAAATAAATGAAGTACAGCATAATTTATATCCGTGGAAAAAGATTATGATGCTTTTTCAGACATCTATTAAGATTTTTACATTCACTCCTCTCGAAATGCATTTTCAGATAAATAGGACATAAAAATGATTCAGCTTGTAAAAAAATTAAAATAAAATAAAGCAACGTGAAACATTATATGAGGAATAGGAATCAGAGCATAAAGTTGTCAGCAAGGGAGGAATGAGGTATAAAGAAGATGAAAAAGTATCCTGTACCGTAGCTTCATCAGTAGTATTCATAGCCCAGGCTCAGTAAGGCAAACAAAAAGGAGCCCACACAAGATTTGAAGTAATTTTAAGAATATTTTATTAGAAACTGAGCCAAAAGCAACTTAATAAATGAATCTGTAGTCTGTAACTCAGTAATATTTGCAGTGATGTGTGGTTTGCAGAGGGAAAACAAAGAGGAAAACCAGACCGGAAGGTTAGATGATAATGAGGAAAGAAAAGATAAACAGAAACCAGCCTCAGGCCATGTCCACACTTGCACTGATATTTTGTAAAGCGGACATTTCCTGTACGATTTTGCCCCTCGTCTATGCACAGATGGCATGTTAGATGCAAATGGATTGTTCAAGGAAACAATGACATCACATAGCACCTCAGTGGAAAGATGTTAGGGTATGGATATCTGTGTCAAATAACCGTAAATCAATGAATAATTAGCTCCTACTCTTTTTGTTTTTAAGTCTCTACCCCCAAAGGAAATGAAGTTCCCTGCACATGCTCAAAATGTTCTTCTATCAGTGATTAGACTTTATCTCTACCTACAGGCCCATCATGCCTGTTTCAACGCTTGTAATCTTTTTTTAAATTCAGTGTGTACAGAGATATTTTGTAAAACGACAGTCAAGTAGACAGAATTTTATTTTATTTTTTTTAAACGGAGGGGGGGAAATGTCATTTTAGAAAAAGATCTGTTTAAGTGTGGACAAGGTCTAAACGACACAGACACAACCTGCCCAGGTGTAAGACAACCAAGCACCCGGGGTGCAAGCAACCTGGAAAGGGAAAAGACAGCTAATCCCACCCACTTGACTAAGGAAGTGATCAAAGGGAGAGTGAAGAAACTCAACCACCACAGAAACCATCATTAAAACCTTAACTTAAGATATTCAAATTGAACCAACACAAACGCTGACAACCCACATCCAAAGTGTATCAGGTAACTTTGTGTATACCAAGGTGCAGGGAGGCCTGAACACAATCATAAGAGTACCCTCAGATGTAGCCTTACCTCGCAGAGAGACTCAACCCTAGTCTTCAGGCAGCAACATGCACAGGGTCCTTATGCTCACTAAACCAGCATCCTTTTCACAGAGATGCTGTTCACCACCATCATACAATTCACGACTCACAGGACAAAACTCCTTTGAACAATGGTTTGCCATCCCCTGTTTACACAAGTGTAAACCAGTGGGTCAAAATAACAGGGAGAATTTATGCCCTTTAAACCCAGTAACAAGTCAGAGAGGGAGCCTGGTTACTTACACACAAGTATAGAGCCTAGCTGACGTTCAAACGCAGAACAAGCCCACATTTATTTACTTATTTCATGTTCTTCACTGCATATTACACTTTTCAGCGCACTGTACATTTAATGCCATACAATATATATTCAATGTAATGAGATGAATAATGTCCATGACAGCAATAATGGCTGGCACTGATTGGTCATGTAGCAAAAGGCACTGAAATGTATAGTGATAAGCCTAGCAAGTGAAGTGGTAACTCATTTCTTAAAGCATCCAGGCAGCACATTACTGTATATGAGAGCATTCATGCTAGCGGCTACATCAATAGTAAGGCACAGTGTTAATCTATGGTACAGAGCAGAGTTAGTTTCTTTAACGCATGCTTGGCTACACTTTTATCTTTTGGTCCCTGTGAAATCACAGAAAATATACAGAGCAGTATGACTTCGTGCTATGACCCATTTGAGACATTTCTATACTCACTGCAGCTAAATTCAGCTATGTTCATTATCTTTTGGATTACTTTCAGCTGTCACTTTATGAAAACTTTGAAACTCCAATTCAATACGTTTTTTTTTGTTTTTTTTTCATGGATCCATGAATTTAAAGTATGGCGCACGCTAGGCCCGCACCAAATATATAGTATATTTGTTTTGTCTTCAAAAATAGTAGCCAATGAATTTATGTTGGTTTTCTCAACAACCTTGATTCAAATTATTGGCGAAACAAAGTTTTCATAATCTGTCAGCATAATTATTACGCTTCTTTCACTTTTTCATCGTAGGTACCACTGCCTTTGTAAGCTGATACGTAGCCACTCGTGTCGGGGATGTCCTCGCGCCCGGATTTTCCTTTTCCTTTGCCTGACTCGTCGAAACGCTCCTTGTGTGATCCCGTGTATTTGGTGGTGTCGGTCAGTCTGTCCACCGCTGCTGCCTTTGCCACTTTCTAAAAACAACAGAAAATCAAAGGACTGAGAATAACACTGTGGCAGACACTAACGCAGCCCACTATCAGTCACATCTTCAATTTGGAGCTAAACAACTGCACATAAACAAGATTTAGTAGATAAAACAAAACAAGTTTTGTATGGGTCTTCACCAAGTATTCTTAACATTAAACCTGAGCTTATTGAATTATAAACATGATAACATAATAATTATGTTGATGGGTCAGTCAGAGGGAACGGTGATTTGCGATAATAACTGGTGAAATACTCACAGTGATTCCGATGTTGGCAGGCTCCTTACCAACAATGAGACCATAGAGCTGCTGAAGCGCCTCCTCTTTGCTTTTGCCTTTAAAACGTTTGGGAGCCAACTCCGTCAGGGCCTGGGTGAACTGCTCAAATGTGATTACGCGAGCTGACTTTGCCCTGAGGAAACACACACACACAGCGTCCAGACTGACATATCAGTGGTGGTCCTTGATTTTTCCTCGAGCACCACCATGAGGTTGACAGACTTTCAGTGAAACGCCATGACCATGTAGGATGGACTGCCAAGATATTTGGTACATGTATGTGATGACCTGGGTGATGCCTTGACTTGTCAGAGTATCATGTGGTCAGTGTAGTGTAACTTGTACAATCCTCGCATTTAGCACCAGATTACTTGCAGAACTAAAGACTTTTCCATCAGCCTTAGCCTCAGTAAAGTTGTACTTTGTCAAATTGTCTAAAACAATATTATTTGGACTTTTTCTTTAATTTTTGTGGTATCGAACAGCCCAGTCACCAGGATATTATGTTAGCAGTTAACGTTTCTGCAAACTACAGCAACTTCCAAGGTTAACATGTGTACCAAACATGGCATATCACTTTCACATTATATGCTTATTAGCCACCCGTCGCAGGAGAAGGAGAGGAGAAGATGGTGGCATTACAAGCAAACATGCATGCCAAAGTGACAACTGGAGTTTGAGTCACACCACTGGATATCTTCAAGAACGCCTGGAGACACTCCCAACTGTTGGTGTGGTGACGAAAACAGGTAGGGAAAAGACCAAAGCCATAGGCACAGTGTTGTGACAATAGAGAGAAAGAAAATTCGACCTAAACAAACTTATCGTTGCAATGTAAAGAAACGTTCAGTCAGTCAGATCTGTGGTTCAGCAGAAATGTACTTGGTTAAAATTTATTCTGGCGGTTGAAATCTTACTTGACTTTGGAGAAAACTATGTCGACATCCGTAGTAGTGACGTTCTTGCCGTCGATGATGTGGCATTCCTTGCAGAGCTTAACGAAGTTCTTGCCGTTCATCTCCTTTCCTGTGGCCTTAGTGTCTCCATGGACCGCAAACTTCTGGAAGGAGGCCTCCACCTCTGCGACAGACACTGAGCCCTCGGCCATACTGACAGACGGACACACATTCATGTCTGGTCAGTGTGTAGGCAAACATTCAGACACTGTTGACGCATGGTCACACAACTGGTTATGTTCAGCATATCAGATTAATCAGGAGTATATGACTGGATTGTCCAAAGCCTTAAATAGCCCTTCAAACAGCGCTGGCAAAACACACTTAAGTTGGCTGACGTTCATTTACTTTTTACCCGCGTGTCAAAGTGAAGAGCTCAAGTAAATTCATAATGACTCTATTAGCTGATTGGGAAACGGCACTGCCAAGGAACGCTGCCATCATGGTCAGTCTAAGTGCACATTTTCTCTCTAGCACACACACACAAGCACTTCCATCACATCCATCATAATGTTAATGTTGCTCGAGCTGCTCCCGCGCCAATTTAATTCAATCAGCTCAATTTCCAAATGGCTGCTCTGCTGTTCAATCTCAAGCAAATGACCAAACGTGCTCCTGCTCTTTCTCTTCACTTCCTACACACAATCTCTCTCCCGCACACACACACACACACACACACACACACACACACACACACACACACCACCAAACACTTCTCCATCACTTTGTGTTTAAAAATGTACATTCGGTTATGATTTATAAATTCAAATTTTAAGCAAATGATTTGAAGGAAGACAATAATTTCATAAGTGAATGTGTGTTTTTTTTAGCAGAAGAAGCACAAATGCAGTTTTCATGCATGTTTAAAGTAGCAGCTTGACATTAAGGCATTAACCAAAAAATCAACTAGCACACAAAAGCATATATGTAAATAACGCTGTAGATCCAATGTGGCTACATGCACTATTGGCAACAATAATGGATCTGTTTACGAAAATCTCATATAAAAAATGTGTCACACATTAAATAATGTCCACGTAAATATTACAAATGACTCTCATTATACTGGAGCATGAAATAAGACAACATCTAGCCTTGACAATGGTGAAATATCCTGACTGAAGACAGGATATTTCCATTGCCCTGATGTTGTATTAGATACCTGAGCATGGGACAGCGATGCTAGAAAAGAGAGAGTAACGTGTACCTGCTGCCGTAAACGGAAGGAAGCTGTGTAAATATTCAGGGAAATCCTGATTTGCGTACGGCTGCTCAACCTCTTCGTCCTTTTCCTCCTCTTTCTTCCTCTTTCTCCTCTCGCCTCTCCTCCTTTCTGCCACTCCCAGGCTTCCTCACAATGACGACAGAGATGGAGAGATACAGAGAGGCTGGAGGAGAGAGGGCGGGAGGGAGGGAGGAAGAGAGTACCAGTCAGTACAGTCAATGACATCATGGGCACTCAGCCTCCCTTGTGTCTATTCAGTCTCATCAGCTCCTCGCCTCTATGGGCAGACTTGCTTCTGTCGAAAGATGTATCATGTTAAGTTTATTTAATTGGACTTCAATTCCTCATTCTGTTCATTTGTGTTCCATGACTTCTGATATTTGTTCTGTAACCCATGTTTTGGAGCACATAGATAAAGGCTGATAATCTTACAATTCTCCCTAGATCTTAATATTCTTACTCCCCCCCACTGTAATACTCACCTCAACTCACAGCTGCCTGTCATTCCCGCTCTCCATTTCCCTCCCACCCTCTTGCTTTCTCTCTTTTTCTCTCTTACTGTCATCGTCACAAGAGCTCTCTTGTCTGGACAAAGATGAGAGCGGCCCTTCAGAGGACAAAGGACACTGACAACAGAGAGCTGACACATCACAGGAAAGATTAGCCCATCTCACAGCTTCATATCAATGAAACTGAATATCAGACAGGTAACACAGAGCATGCCTCTCTTCACACTCAGCAAGCTCAAGTGGTCAAACAATACTCTGTAATAATAATGATCATAAAAATAACAACCAGTTTGCATAAAGGTGTTCAACTGAAATTTGCCAAGAAGTCAAGAGATAAAAAAAAAAAGAAAGAAAAATACTGGTGATATTTTTAAGGTTTTTTGTTTGTTTGCTTTTTCTTCATCTTTTGAAACCAGTGGAAAAGTGTGTGCGCATTTTTTTTCCACCAAGGTCATTTTTCAAAGCTGTTTTGAAACGCTCATTTCGGCTACAAGAGGCTGAAGTGTTCCACTTCCCCATGCTCTAATAGTACTGAATTCCATCATGTTTTCTTCCGGGCGAGGCTTAATTTCTCTTTTCACTGATCTATGAAAAGAAATGCAGTTTCATCAAGCTTCTAAACACAATGAGTGTGTTATACATTTTATAAGTAAATGAATAAAGTCATAGCACTACACAACACAATTATTACAGTATTTTTGCAAATGTGTCCCTGTGTCAGCCTGCCAGCTATATTTATTATTGATGATGCTCTTTCAACCATCAGTAATAAAAAACGTGGTTTCTTCATGCATTTATTATGAATGTGAACAGCACAAAAGTATGACTGATACAGTTAAACATGAATGTTCTTCAGATACATGAAGGCTATCATAATTTATGCATGAGGAAGCCCACAGTTACATATTTCATCTTACCAGAAACCAGTTTAGCTAAATTAAAGATTAAAGATTTGTGAGAGAAGTTGATTTTTGAGTTTCATTCCTAACTTGTTTTGGGATGGTGGCCAACCTGTCCTTTTCTTACAAATAGCACCTTCATTAGCACCCGATTACAAGACACTGTCAGACAGCGGTGAGGTTTTTTCTCGTCTTGGGTTTTTGTCTTTTGAACTTCCTGTTTTATTTTGAAATTCTAACTCTACTCTTGTTTCAGGTCACTTTCCTTTCCTCATATGTCACTGGTCTGATCTCCCTTTGTCTTGTGCCAGAGTGTCTAGTTCCGTCATGCACCCCAGCCTTTCGCCACAGTCCTTGTTGTGTCATGTTCATTGTTGGTATTTCTGTTTATTCTTTTGCCTTGTGAGTGATTTTTTTTTGTTAATAAATTTTATAGTGCAGCTCAGTCTCGCAGTTCATTTTTATAGCTTTTTCTTTCCTCCGCTGGAGTGATTTTTTTGTTTGTTAAATTTTCACAGCTTAGTCTGATAGTGTGGTTTTGTTTCATAGCCGTTTGTCATGCTCCGTTGGAGTGAATTACCGTTGTACCATCATTTTATAGTCTTTTGGTTTTCCTAATGTGGAGTGATTTTTTTTCTTTCTCTTTTTCCTCTGTTGGAGTGGTTTTCTTCATAGTAATTGTTTTCTTTTTTTCCCTCTCTTGTTCTAAGATTAGTCAGGTAACTTTTTCACAGCTGGTTGATTTGTCACTCTGTCTAGGAGCATTTGAATTTCAGATTAAAATCCTGTTGAATTCGAATTACTCTGCATCTGAGTCCTCTTTATAGCCAAGGCTGACAGACACTGTACCATCAAAATGATTTTGAAGCTCTTATTTTACATAACATGTCACATTTACATGTCACATAACTATTATTTCAATGACTTTTTAAATTCAAATTTAAAATGTTTGACATCAAAGTCCTATTTAGACATATAGTGTTCCCATAGTCCAAACTACAGTATATAGTATTATGCATATGTAATTGATGAGTTTTAAGCAGATGAAAATTAGGTATATTTACATTAATTAATCTTAAATATTAGACTTGTTACACCTTGGTTCACCAAATGTAGTTAACTAGTGTGAGTCTGCACAATAGTCAGTCAATTTAAACATGATAAAACAAACACATTTGTTTGTATCTTTCAAAATAACAGCTTATGCTTAAGCTTATATATATATATATATATATATATATATATATATATATATATATATATGTGTGTGTGTGTGTGTGTGTGTGTGTTTCAGCAGTGTTCTTAGGCATCACAATGGTTTCACCTTGCCTTGTTTTTCAGATTTGTGCTCCCGTGGGTACCCGCATACTGATACTGCTGCTCTGTGTTTTGTTCACAGAATCAACAGAACAAGTTGTTTTGACATCACGCACCATCATGAAACTCACCATTCAGTTCAAATGGAAAGCTGAAGGGTGTCTGAAGGACTAAGTCTTCCCACTTGGAAATACCAACCAGTACGGACATTTCCTCCCCCATAAGAAAATGTCGGTTTAGGGGAATATCAATGTAAACAACGGTAGAAAGTGGAGCTTTTCACTGAAAGTGATTGGTTTCTGAGGCTTCTGTATGTGTTACGGTGAACAATCTGTGCTGACATGTTGTGTTATTAATGTACTTGTATTGCAAACATACAAACTGTTAACACTGCAGTAACACTACAGAAGTATCAAGTCATCAGTACAATGGTGTTGACTTATTGTTGAATTATGTTAGATGCAATCATAAATATCATGTGTAGCCCTCATTAGGTTTTATTTTGCTGACAACTTGACCTTACTGTGTGACTTCCCCTGAGATTCCCGCTTGTGAAGCAAGTTCTGTCATGGTTGCAGACCTCGGTACTTTCTCTCAGGTGTTGTTTGCTTACAGTAGAAACAAATGCTTCTCTTTAAATATCGCCCGAGAACTGCTTTGTCTCTTGTTTGCAAAGAAGTTGTAGGATCACGGGGGCCTGTGGTTGGAATTTCTCTGGACCACATACTAACTGGCAGACTTAGTCATATCAATAGATTGCGGACCAGGCTGACTGAAATAATTTTCTGATACAGAGTTAATCCTTATTAGTCTCAAAGCCATCATGGCTGAGTCTAATTTCCCTTTACCACCAGAGGCTTTCTGTCCCCTGTGTGTGGATGACCTAAGAGACCCGGTCACCATCCCTTGCGGTGACACCTTCTGCCTGGAGTGCATCAAGGTCTACTGGGACCAGTTTGACCACATGGGTGTATACAACTGCCCACAGTGCCGCACGACTTTCACACCGCGGCCTGTGCTGAGACGCAACCTTCCTGACGTGAACCACGAGCCCCGGCGCCAGCTTCCAGAGCTCACTCCTTTTCCCTACATGCACCGGGAATCCTTCTGCGACTTCTGCGTCGGCCGTCGCAACAAGGCCGTGAAGTCTTGTCTCATGTGCCTGGCCTACTACTGCGAAACCCACGTCAAGCCGCATTACGAGTCATCCACCTTCAAGAGGCACAAGCTGGTGGACGAGACGGGCCACCTGGACAGGAAGATCTGCCCGCAGCATGAGAAGGGCCTGGAGCTGTTCTGTCGCTCTGACCAGATGTGTATCTGTGTGCTGTGCACTGTCAGAGAGCACCGCAGCCACAACATCACCTCAGCAGAGGAAGAGCGCACTGAAAAGCAAGTAAGTCAAGTTAGTTTGTGGGTCAACATGTGTGACATAGGCTGGTTGTGCACTGAAGAATTTGCATGAAATCAATTTAAAATCCCCCCAAAATTCCATTTTCCTTCCTATCCGTCTCATGAATTGGATTTTGGAGGAGAGAAGCAGTAGCAATCTCAGGATGTTTGAGGGGGCAGGGGTTTTTAAAAATCAAAATGGCACCAGATGTGTGAAGTTGGGCACCAGTACGCAGAAAGTCATGATACTTTTATAATGAAGAGAGGTCACTGCAACACATTCTGCCCACTGGAAAGGCATCCTAGAGCGCAGTTTATCATTTTTTTTATATACGGAAGAGGGCACTTCTTGGGCAAATGTTACAAGTCCACCAGGGGGGACAAGAAGTCTCTCTATCTCTGAAGTGCGACCAAGTGTCACTATTATTATCATTATTAGTAGTTGTAGTAGCAGTATCATTATTGTTGTTGCTGTTGTTGTTTTGAAGTTCTTATTGTCGTGTTCTTCCAACAGAAAGTCTTGGTAGTCACCCAGTCTGAAGTCCAGTACATCATTCAGGAGAGGATGAAGGAGCTGCAGGAGCTCAAACATAATGTGGATGCACTAAAAGTAAGCTTATGGAATGGAATATTGTGTATTTGGGAGGAAATATAATGCAACCTGAGAAATGGGCATCGTCTGTTGGTGGTATCGAATGTCCCACAGCACCTTTTCCTAAGACTTCTCGACAAACTGGTTTTACCTTTCAGAGTGCTGCCCAGCGAGCACAGGCAGAGAGCGACAAGACATTCCACGAAATGCTGCAGGCGGTGGAGCGCTGGAAGGCCGAAATCAGTCAGATGATAATGGCCAACATGCAGTCAGCGATGTCACAGGCTGAGGGCTACGTGGACCGCCTGGAGCAGGAGATACTAGAGCTGCAGCGCCGAGATGCAGAGCTGCGGCAGATCCTCGAAACAGAGGACAACATTCACTTTCTGCAGGTGCGGAAAGATCAGACAGAACTGAAAGAAATAACAGCATTTAGGTCATAATACACCGTATGTCATGTAGTGTGTTGTAACATTGATGGAATGGAAACACTTTTTAGGTGGCAATACTCAGTAACTGTTGGGTAGATAAAGGCCGTACCATCTGTAAAAAGAATAATATATTGTTTAGCCATGCTACTTTTCTGTTTGAGTTTTTGTCTTATTGACTGGATCACGGAGCTCCTCTCTGTCTCGTTGAGCAGAATTTTCCCAGCCTGTGTGTTCCTCCTGAGGCCATGGTGCCCAAAGTACTCATCAACCCTCAGTTCTCCTTTGGGGAGATGAGCAAGACAGCCACAGAGATGAAGGAACATCTGGACGACATCTGTAAGAAGGAACTGAGCAAAATCTCCAAGACAGGTTTGTGTCTAATAGATGATACTGATGAAATAGCTTTATATTGTGAATACTGTAAAGTGGGCAAGTAACAGAGTAATCTAATGCTGTGTCATCTTCACAGTCAGTGAAACTCCTGTGTACATACTTTTGCCAAGAAATGGAGACAAACGACTCAAAGGTAAGTGTCTGTCAGCTTTTGTGTGTTCAGTATAGATAATAGATAATATAGAGTTCATCTTTAAGAGGAGGAGAGGAAAGATATAAAGTAAATCAAAGTTATCGCTTTCAATTTAAGTATCTATGTAATTCACTACAGATTTATTAAAAAAGCAATTTATATAGCAATAACAAAAGACATATCACAAAATGATATATGTCCATGTTTTGTTATCCAAACAGTTCCTTCCAGAGTTGATTTTCAGGAACCAAAAACCAGGACAGACTTCTTAAGATGTGAGTAAAGTGCATGTGGTTCAGTCAGTTCGATGACTGTCACTATCACCCGAAACCAAGTGACTGCTTTAACCTAGTTGTTAGCAATATGCATGAAATGTATCAATTTGTTGTTCTGGGTTAAAAACGGACAGAGTGGGAAAGCGCATGGATGAATGAATCTTAAGATAACTAACTGTAAAATGTGTCTCATGTCTTTGCTCAGACTCCTGCAAGATGTCCTTTGATCCAAACACAGTCTATAAAGAGCTGGTCCTGTCGGACGGGAACCAGAGGGTCACGCGGAAGAAATCAGTCCAGTTTTACCCAGACCATCCAGAGCGCTTTGACGGCTTCTCCCAGGTCTTGTGCAAGGAGCCTCTGACTGGTTTCAGATTTTACTGGGAGGCCGAGTGGGGCGGGGAGTTTTCCATCGGGGTGGCGTACAAGAGCATCAGTCGCAAGGGGAAGAATTCGCACAGCCTGCTGGGCTACAACGACAAGTCTTGGAGTCTCCTCTGCTCAGACTCAGGCTACTCTGCCTGGCACAACAAAGTCGACCGAGACCTCCCTGACACTCCCAGAGCCACACGAATCGGTGTGTACCTGGATTATGCAGGCAACACCGTGGCCTTTTATTCGATATCAGAGACGATGGAACTTATCCACAGGTTCAAGGCTCAGTTCAGTGAGCCTTTGTACGCTGGTTTTGGTGTGGGCTCCTCTGTTACCCTCTGCCAGCTGAAGCAGAATCCCACTCCTTACTAAGATTTTAAAAACAGGGAAGTTGTGTAAAAGTTATCTTGACGGGTAAGGTACCCATAGGTACTGTGTACTGCAAGTGCTCAATATTGATTCTGCAGAACAATGTAAATATATCGCTCCTGGAATATATGATGACACTGGCACACTGAACATAATTTTGGACAAATCTGTAAATATGTGTTTAATTGCAAGAGTATTATATATTGATTTAATAACTTTAACTCTGAAAATAACAACATCTAACAGTCTACAACTTTTCATACTTTTATCGTCTAACAGAGCAGCACCGTCATAATCAAGGTGTGCAGTAATGATATGGAACGCTTACATTAGTTTTACAACACATAATAACATGTAGATATGAATAATATATTTAATACATTGATTCATATTGAGACAAATGTTCTAAACCAATGAATCAGGTATGATCAGTTCAATCACTGTATTTCTACAGAATCAAGCTGTGTTGAATGACTCACTGGTAACTGTTCAATGTCATCTGTAAATGTTTCTGTTGGCACATGCAAATTCTTTGTCATATGAAACACAGTCACTAGTCTTATTCTTTATTTCTGTACGTCTCTTAAATGACATTATCTGAAGCTCGATGTGTTTGTTTGTGAGAATATTCACACTGTATCACACACTTTTTTCAGTTTAAGAATCCAAATTAAATCATTCTATCAATCTAAAATGAAGTGTCTCCTACCTGGAGGCTGACAGTCCTCAGCCAGTTCCGTGTTGCAACAGTTTCAGTATACGTGTGGTTGCACATTCTTTACATATTCATACACTAACATAAACACGCTGAACAGACGCTCTAAATAAACATGACACTGTTAAACTCATTACACGTTCTATGGCCCTCAAGCAGCTGCATCAACAATTCAAACAACTCAACGCGTAATCATTTACTACAAGCTAATGGCCACACCAATCAATTATCTCTGGGTTGAGCATAAGACTGGCATGACACCCATAGTCAGGGGTGTCGCTAGGAGTGCAAAACATCCGGGTCTTTAGCCCCGCTGACAGTGTTGCCTCAGTTACCTTGAAAAAGTAATCGGATTACTGATTACTCCTTTAAAAAGTACAGCCAGATCAGAGTGTACAACAAACCTTAATATTCTCATCTTCAGCTGACACAAACTCAAAATGATGACTGCAATTCCACCCAGAAAAAGTCTCCATCTATCTCCTCCCTCCATTGTTGTTCGTGTTTGTGTCACTGCGCGGTGTTACACGTCAGTTGAAGAAAGCAAAAATATATATTTTTACCAAGGAAAATTACAAAAATAATAGTAACGCACAGTGACTTGAATAAGTAGCTTTAATCTGATTACTGGTTTGGAAATTTTAAGGCGTTAGATTACTTGTTACTGAAAAAAAGTGGTCAGATTAGAGTTTACTGGCATCACTGCCTGCAAATAGAGTCAAAAAATTTTGAAAATTGGGCTGTTAAAGATGCAATTTCAACGTAGTTAGAGAAGGAAAGGAAGGCCAATCATTGGGGTCCTTATCGTCATATTTCAATGACGAGTAAAGACGTGGGTTTCTTGCCAGGTTTGGCGTCTGGCACCCCTGGACTGAGTAATCTATATGGAGCACTAGCTCCACAGCTAATCAGGCTAAATAGCTAATGGTGGCTGACTACAGTTAGCATAGTTTACAGTTTAGCAACAAGTAAAACCCCCTGAATCAAGGTGATTTAAGGAGCTTTACTTGTTGACGAGTAAACAAGTCGCTTATTCCCAATAATAGAACTCATTCCCTATTCAAGATATTTGATGATACCTTCATGATAAATTATAAGAAGACAACACAAGAAAATAGTGAAGAAGGCCATTGTAAAGGCATATGACAGTGTAATAACACTAAGTGGCATTTTAATGACTAATCCAAACTGTTCACCTGTTAAAAAATATCTATGACACAATTATTATGTGATTTCCATCTTGTGCAGAATTCCTTGTACAGTGTTACCAAATCTCTGCACATTGAGTGTTTCAGAGAGTCCCACTTGGACACAACGGAGGAATTATCAGTTCATTATGTCTTATTATGTTCTTTATGTACAAAATTGTTCCTGTGGTGCTATGCCATGCTATTTATATGACATGCTCAACGTATCTTGTGTCATGGTGACTCAGTGGAAAGCCCTCATGTGATTTGCAAGATAAATGAGCCGAAGATGCGACACTGCTTTACATGTTTGTCATGAAACAGACACCATGCCCAGACAAGGCTCTACATGCAAACTTACAGCTGCTGGATTCAGTCAGCCAGCAGACAGATAGAAAAATGTTGGTAGCTGCTTTATTAAACAAATCAAGCGCAAAATAATCACAGTATATAGACTTTGCAAAACAGCTTACATGTATTTCTGTGCCAGCAAATCCACGTTATATGGAATAGTATAAGATAAAGTATAAAATCAGATTAGGGTCACCTTTTTGTATTTCGCTTTTTAACAGCAAATAATAATGAGAATAAAGTGAATAACATAATAGGAAGCAAGACTTTCTTCATTCATATTGCTATTTCTCATGGACCACTGTCACGTGTCGTATACATAGCAACTATCACTTTCATATCGATACAATAGTTACCGCCAGGGCAAGTGTAACTGAACATATAGCTGATACCCACAGGTCCATTACTAATGGCAAGGGATGTAACGATACCTAAAATTCACAGTACAATATCATCACGATATTTAAAAAGGCAAAAGCAAAAGATGACTTCAGCCTTCTGACTTCTGACCCACCTACCACCACCTTGGCAACGTCTTTCATCACACTGAACCACCGGTGGACCTGGGCTGAAGTGCTGGTCTGAGGCCACAGCAGAGACTTGGAAGTAGCTGCTTCAGCTCCTCATATAAGCCACAACAACCACAGCCTTGATGATTATCCCGTCCACCCAGGTGAATCTGATGGTCCTGCTCCAACCAGTTCCGTCTCGTCCTGATCCGGACCCTTCTTCTCGCCTGGCGATACTGTGGCCTCCCCTTCAGATACTGCTGGCGGTGCCTGTGCATTTCACTGTTCCACTTCGGAGCCAGATCACAGGCAATGAACCTTAAATTCTCACTGGAGAATCCTGAAAGAGGGTTAGGAGTTTACTTGCTTTCAAAACAAATGTGTGGGAGCAAGATCAAAACCTTTGCAACAAGATATGGTGGTGATGCTCAGCTTGCTATTTGTCCACAGGGGCCGCCAGCCTTAACATAAACTTAAGGTTCTGGTAGCTGAGTAACTTAGTCAACTTTCCATCACTGCCAGGTACAGGTGAGTTGAGGAAAAAGTGATCTTATGGAAGTGAGATGAACTTGCATTTTGAAATAATACACAACAACCTGCTCATAGTGGTGGCCATCTATCCCTGCAGAGGGCAAACATCAGGGCTCGGCCTGGAAGCAGGTTTTAAAGGTAATGACCCTCATTTTGAGAACTCCTTTTCTTATTTGAAATGATTTCCATTTTTCAGCCTGTTTAATGATTGCTGTGTTTGTAGTGAATTTGATTATGTCAACAGCAAGCCACGTAACAGGAGCCTGCAAGGCTATCTGTGTGTCACTTCATATCATCACCTCACTGCTGCCTGACCTGAACTCCAGATGCTGTTCAACGCTAAACCAGGTTTGAGTCAGAGTTTGTTGAATTGTGTGATGTATGTTGTTGCTGTAAATGGCCTCTTGAATTACTGCGAAGGTTTGTTGGTGTCGAAGAATTATGCCTTCTTGTGTGAACTTTTTTGTAACAAGCCCTAACTGATCGATGAAGCATTCCATCTCATGAGAATGTCTCTTCTTCTTCTTTCCAGACACAAAATGAACACCACCTTTTCATTGTTGGGGGGTTTAACCATTGGGTCAGCTACAATCAACAACATCGTGGGTTTGCCTTTGAATGCTTATGTCATGTGGCTGATACTGACAGGAGCCAGAGAAACTTTGACTTCAGACTTTCTTTCTCTCAACCTGGCTCTGTCTGAGATCTTTTTCGCTTTATCCACTGCATGGCTCTTTGCCTTCGATCAGCTGAACCTGGGTCTCTGTTTCGAAGCCTTCATGTTCTCACGCGGCCTCCTGTTAACAGCCCGTCCTCTCTTCCAGTGTTGCATCTGTGTCGAGTGCTATTTTGGCGTTGTCCACCCGGTGTTATTTCTCCAGTTCAAACAGCTGAGGCACAAGGTGGCCAGTTGCTGTGTCGTCTGGCTGATTGCCTTGGTTTCCTGCATCTACTGTTTGTACACCTATTCAAACAGTCTGTATCTTTATGGGTTTTTCGTCCAGAACATACTCATCCTCTTCATAATGCTTTTCTGCTGCCTCTCGGTTCTTTCTGCTCTAAAACGCCCTGGGCCTGGAGAAAAAATCACAAAGAAGAAGAAGAAGAAGGAGAAGAAGAGCAATTCAGTGAAGAGAAGGGCCTTTAAAATCATTTTGCTGATCATGATTTCCATGACCATTAACTTCTTTTTCTATGTTGCCCCTATTCCGATGCAGTGCTGCTTGAGTTCTTTAGAGTTTATGAATGTCTTAACCATTTGCACAGGCATAGCTTTAACAACTGGATTTATACAGCCCCTCCTTTATCTCCACAGGACTGGACATCTCCCCTGCTTTAGGACATTCTGATTATCACTGTCACAGTGCCTATGTATGTGTATGTATTTTCACTGTGATGTTCTCTGGTGGTTTGAGGTTAAATAACATTTAAATTACATAGCACAGATGTGCAAGAATATACCATGTACCACTGAAAAACAGTGGGATCAATACTGTAAACAAATGTCTGCTTGTATTCTCCCTTCACTTGATTCTCAAGATGGCATTTTTTATCATTATTGATACCCTTTTATATCATACAAGTAAACAGTGCTTAAGCCAAGATTTCCATGCTTCATTCATTTTCAAGGTTGGTAAATAATGTTGTGATGATTATAATGATGATGATGATGATGATGATGATGATGATAAGGATGGTGATGAAATTTTCTTCACCTGTTCTGTTCACCTGGCGTGGTCAAAGGATGAACATGGGTTGGCTGTGGGTGAATGCACAGAAGATATCTGATTCTACTGTATTGGCGCTGATCAATTGATTTTTTTAAACTATCCATATTGAGTCCAATAGTGTTATACAGTGAGAGTGAAATGCTGGACAAGTGATTACCCACAATGCAAATTTAGCCAGTGAGTAAGATCACTGGAGGCAGTTTATCAGATGACATGCAGCTTCCTCTGGCGTCACAAAAAAGCTCTATACTACTTTTTTTCACATATGCAGTGGTATTTCCAAGACCTGTTAACAAACTTAATGTGTAAAATAAATTGATAACGTTACCGTTTAAAGTTTATGAAAGATAGTGACTAAAGAAAATATTGATGTGTTGTCATTCCAACCTGCACAACCTTACTTATCACTCATATCATGCAATCTAACAGTGACATGTAGGTTAAGTTATTATAGTCAGTAACCGTTGTCACAATGAAGGGAAGTCACACATGAGGTGTAAGATTTAGACAGCAGAGTCACAGAGGAAGACATCTTGACATCATCATTAAAGGAAAAGTCATCTGGCAGAGCGTTTGGGATTTTCTCCACAAAACATTTACTTTTTCAGTGAGTGTTTTTTGATTTTGTTTACCTCCTTGTTACATATAGGAGCTCAGTATCAGTGGTGCTACAACACAACACAACTGAGTTGATCGGGTTATTTTACAAATATCATGTATCTGATGTGGAGTCATAGATGATGTATGATTGAGTGTTCAAAAAGACATCGACATCTGAGATGAGACAGGCAAACTGTGAGATGCTGGTGGAGCTTGCAGTTCAGCTTCATTGTGTGAGACTCCCCACTAGATGGCGCTGTTTCCCTTCTGTGTTGGTTTTCACAGGCGGTCTCCGCCATCTCCATCTCTTTATGACAGCAGGAGAAACATGTCAACATGAAGACATTGTTTTAACATTGTTTCAACACCAATCACATATGAAGTATGAAACCAGTGAGAATACGTTTGATCCAAACATTTTTTTACGATTGAGGTCCTTAAAACCTCGAACAGAAGTAGTTGTCTGTAGCGTACTTCAGCAACATGACATCAGTTCCAGGTTCATGACAAAAAACAGAAAAGTAAGAAGGTACCACACTGATCTGATAATGTAATGTATCTGAGATGTGACAGACTCAAATGTGTCATTAGGGTGAGAAGGACTGTTCCTCTCTACACTGCTCCCCCAATGTAGATGGAGTTATTAATACCAGTGACTGAGAGGGCACCATAAGCTGTTGTTATGAAGAAAGGGAAGTCACACATGGGGTGTCAGATTAGACAGCAGACAACATGAAGACATTTTAACATGATCATAAAAGGCAAGTGAGGTTTCACGAGGGACTGAGCTGTCAGCACAAGATACGGAAACTTTATCGTCTGTTAATGCAGAAAATATATGATACTTTCTCTGGTGCATGGCTTATACTGTATAAAGATGCATACAGTATACATATGGACATCAAATGCACATAATGTTGTATTAGAATGTCATTCCATAAAGACTCAATATTTGTTTTGGGGGAAACTGACAAACAGTGAGCCTGAAGCAGCTGGCTGCAACAGTGTTTTTTTTCTATAACTTCCTTGATGCCAAGTTCTACAAACAGGTCAGAAGGAAGTCAGTGGGTTATTGACCCCTTACTGCAATCTACCATTTGATTTATTCTATTGATCATTTATATTCCCAAATTACAAGTTGCAGCTTAAATGCCGAGTGTTAACCGTAAGTGGCTCAGATAAACAGATGAACTTGTTAATCAACTCAGAGCTTTTGCCACTTGGATTTTGTCAGTGAGCAATGAGAGGACACTGAGGTATTTTAGTAAACAAATCAAACTGTGAAAACATTTGACAAACACGTACAATTTGTTGAACATGAGGCTGGTTAATGCTTTTCTTCTTCTGTGACAAATACGATAAAATTGTAGGAGGATCCAATTTCCAATGAAAGTGACAATAAACAACAACAAAATCAAACATTACAATCTAGTCTTTAACAACGGTGGCACAGTACAACTTCAACACACTGACTGCTCAACCTCTAAATCTGATTTGGTATTACTATGTTATTGGAATATTAATGGTGTGTGTAGCAAACAAAACAAATGATTTGTAAAGTTTTGATTGAAGTCTTGATTGAAGTCACTTGCAATATACAATGTTTTGTTAACATTATGTAAAACATGTCACAACATAATTCATATTGGGCAAAGTATTCTTTGTCCTTTTCATTATGTGCTCCACCTCACATGGAGAAAAATCAGGATTCTTCTTTATCTCTATGACTTTATAGTTCTCATACAGAGGGGTCGCCACTCCTCTCTCTTCTCCCTGAGCTTAGAGTACAGCAAGATGAGCTGCCCAAAATATTACTTTTTGTCATTTTACCTTGTATTTGGAAGACGTTCTTGCGGGAAAAATGCACAGTTCATACTGGAAGTTTTTCTTGTGCTTTGCACTTTGTACACCACCTCACATGGAAGAAGATCCTTTTGCTTAGTTATATTTATCTGTGTCACTTTAAAGACTTCATACGGAGGAATCAGCACCTCCCTCTCGTGCCCATTGAGCACAGAGTACTCTGTGATGTTTGCTCCGAAGCATGTGACAATCTCAAAGCATGACTTGTCTCCAAATTTGGCGGAGCTGGGGTAATTTTCCAGTGAGCTGGAGGTGAAAGAGCCAAAGCGAATCTCCTTGTTGAGAACATCTTGGCTAAAGCGGCATTTGGTTCTGCGGTACACAGTGAGACATTTATCTGCATTAGAATTTTTAGCGTTGAGGGTTTGAAGGGCGTCAGTCAGGAAGAAGTGAAGTGTGTGATATTTGAATGTGGTCTTGTACTGATTTTTCTGGGTTCGAACTGCATTGTTGAAAGCAAGATAGTTATTGGGTGTCTCGCGAGTATAAACATTAATAGCCATAGCCTGTTCTCTCCCCAGAGTGGTGGAACGTTTCTTTTCCTCTTTTTTCCTTGCCAGTTCCCATGCCTTTTTGAAGTTTTTGTCTCTGTTTTTCTCATTCTGCAAGAATTCGTTCAGCACCTTGGACTTCATTTCCACTTTGCAGCCATCGTACATGTCATCAACAGAGTTCGGAGCCATGTTCAGTTGAATGACATTGTTCAAGCCAGTCTCAGCAGAGTCCTGTAAAGAAACAATGAACATCAAGGTAAGGAGTTAATGATCAGGTTTCATGGTCATCTCACTTACAGACGTTAATGTTCAGTTACAGTCAAACAGGCCATCATCCAGCATATACGTTACCATTGTGCATCCTGTAAAGACTCCAAAACAGATTATCACGGCTGCCATCAGTGCCATCACAGCCATCCTCCACCAAAGCAGAAACAGACGGAGCTGTTGAATAAAATAATCTGTGGATACTCCTGGAGTCGAGCTTCAGTGAGACAGAACAGTCTGTCTCTGCAGTCTTCCTTCACCAACTGAGAGGGTGTTACACAGTTAAATAGTATGCAGTTAAGGAAGTTAAACATTAGGTGTGAGGTAGTTCATTAATGCAATTAACCAGGAAGAGACTGTTTAGCAAGATAAAAATGACCATAAAAGGAGACATTTAGAGAGCACAGCCAGGTGTCTACTCCAGACTGATATCATAGCAAATCTGACAGCTGGGGTAGTAACACAGGAAACTGGAGTATCAAGAGCTGAAAACGTCGCCCCTGTTCAGAACAGCTGAGCTTTCAGTGCAGAAATCTTTCTGTCTGCTGTCTAATAACAGTTTTGTACGTCAACACTCTGTCATTTGTATTGTACTAATGAAAACAGAAAAAGTTTGTTTGCGTGGAATTCTGGGTTAACAAAAGTAAAAAAAATACCATAAAATCACAAGTGAATTGATGCCAACTTTTCTCTCAGACACTGGAATGTTATATTCAGAGTGTCATGTGTGAAGTCTGGTTAAATGGGGCCTCGGTTAAGTCATTCATTTCACAAAGTCACTCTTCAGCATAGAGGATTCTTTTCATCTTTTGCGTTATTTGATTTCTAGAGTTGGACTCTGTTGACTTCCTCTGACACTGTTTCAATAATGAGTATACTTCCATCTCTGGGATCAAAAAGTAGGTCTTCTACTTCTTTTGTCTTTTTTTGTTTTTTTATCTGTTCAAACAAAAAATGGTGAGTGAAGAAGTAAATACTTCAGCAAACAACAGTTTACATTTCGCACACTAATAATAGTGACTGTGATACATTATTTGCATGAGTCTGTGCAACCCTCAAGGTACCCATCCACAGGATCTGTCGTTTCCACACTTCCCATTCATGGTCTATGCAGTCAGCCATGCAATGCTTTCTGGTAGCATTGAGTAGAAATTATCATTCAAGAGTGTCATTCCTCATCATTTCCATCTAGATTTCTACTCCAGCCCGTACAAGCTGCCGATCACGTGCTGCAGTCTGACTCCTCATTGAAACATGTATGAAAAGACACATTACAGGCTTCATCATGTAATCATGCAGCAGTCTGACTGTTCAGATGTGTATTTCTTCCTGCCTGTCAATTCTACTCCTCTGCTCCTTTCAAATAACACATTGAGCTGACATTAGTAATAACATCATGCACTTATAACACATTTGATGTATTCCTAAATAAGCAGGACATTGTTTCTTCTGCAACAATGAGGTTAAAAGGGTGTAATGATCTGTAGGACGAGGTTTCTCTGCTTTGTGGTCTCTCTCGCTCCTTGTTTTGACACAACTGACAAATATAAGGAATAAATACATAAAAACGCAACCACAAAAAACAGTGACAATATTTCTAATACATCAGAGCGTTTTTGCCAGCACTGTGGTAGCAATGCACCAAGCTGGAGGCAAAAGATTCGGCTTCCCCTTTTTGAGTAACCCTTCACGGCAAATCTGTTGGATGTTTGCAAGTTTTAATGTCATTCAATACAACACTGTGCCCAGTGTCGTGCATATTAATGTTCGCTGCTTTGATTTGCTCTAGTAAAAAACTTTTTTTTTTTTTTTACTTTTTGCATCAGCAAAGAGCTGAGAATGTGATTACCTTTAGAATTCTTGGTCCACGGCATTAAAAATGAACATAAAATGACACATTCATTCATGCTAACTTTGAGTTCAGATATAAACAGCATCGTTTCACACTCCAACAATGTGAAAGAAATATTCTCCTTCCTGGAGGCTGTGAATACTCATCCCTTCTGTGAGGCAACAGTTTCAGGACCAGGCTAGATGCAGATTCTTTACATATTGATACACAGAAATATATTAAACTAACATACTAAATAAACACTAAACACACCCGAAAAACTCGTCATGACTTTCAACTGGCTGCTCCAACAGCTTGAACTGTCCCGCAAATTGAAAAGCAGCACCAAATCCACCAAATATATTTATCTCCAATACATGCAAAATCCTGATCTCTTATAATTAAGAAATCACTTTCTTGTTCTTGCCTTAAGTAACCTGTACTACACACACACCTCTAACACATTCAATCATTACGTATTTCTTTTTTAAGTTGTCTGGAAATTTAACAGTGACTCGTAGCAGGAGCAATAGTCTCCCTTCTCTGAACTCTATCACGTTCAAGAGAAAAGATCAAAAGGTTCAACACTTATTTACATGTTTGCTATGAACCAGATATGAAGACCAACCAGGGTCTCAAATGCAAACTAGGATGCAGTCAACCAGCGAACTAATACAGAGATGTTGGCAAATGCTCTGTTGGGCACATTGTGTATAATAGTGACTGCTGCCCTAATTGTTCTGTAAATTCTGCATGTAAAAGCAAATCAGCTCATATGCATTTTTATTGCAGCAACTCACACGTTAATTGACTGTAAATATGTAAAGAGACTGGGGTCACATTTAAAATGGTATCCTTTCCTTTTTCATTCTTTTCTATTCTACCCTGTATATGTGCAGCAGAGTAGAACTTGATAAAACCATTGTGAATGTAAGATAGTAAAGCAGCAGTACTATTAAACCAAAACCTAAATGTGCCAAATGGAGTTTTCTTATAAAATGAACAACTGTTACCTTTACATTCAGCACACCAAATCTCAATGACTGTATTGCTGAGCTCTAAGACTCATGTTGAAGGACTTTGCAATGCATCGTTTACATCCATGTTTAGTAGCAGTCCTCTTCTTCACTGCCTTTGCCAGTGTATTGCAACATTTCTTGGAGCTTTACTACCAGCTGTGGTTCAGTGGAATAATGTGAAGCCATCAGCAGGAACATGCACATGCATGTACATCATACTGCAAGTGCATGAGCCAAAGAAGTGAAGACCCACTCTTAGGAATACTTTTTCTAAAACAGACTATAAAAGGAACTTTTTTATCATCAATTGATCCACAAAATAGTGAAAAAAATACAGTGAATCATTGTAGATGTATATTTCTGAAATAAGGAGGATACATAAAGTACATAGTCTCAGAATAACCTCAGCTGCTTACACACACACACACACACAAAAATAATTGGGACTTTTTTCATTCACATGAGCATATGCAACCCGCCACCGTAAAGGGCTACTACTCAGTTTACAACTTCAGACCTTTTCAACTACAAACACATTCAAGTCATTTTACTCTCTCCATACATGTTTGCATGTTTATTATTTATATTATGTATGCAAGAAAAGAAGAGGTATAAAACAGCTGAAGCAAAGCATATTATTTAACATATCTACAAATCACCATCCAAATGCCAAAGACATGTGAATTCACTATTCTGGTCCAGCCCACTTATTTTTTGTTTTAACATCAAATAACAACTGTTAAATGTCAGAGACCACTTATCAGAAAAGAACACAATTCGTGTTGGACAGATTTTTCCCGGTGCTTTTCACTTTGTACACCACCTCACATGGAAGACTCTTCTGCTCAGATCTCCTCTTTACATTTGTCACTTTAAAGACTTCATACGGAGGAATCAGGGCTTCTCGCTCTGCCTCCCCGAGCTTAGAGTACAGCGAGACGTCTGCTCCGGAGCATGTGACAATCTCAAAGCATGACTTGTCTCCAAATCGGTCAGCGCTGGAGTACCATCCCATTGAGCTGGAGGTAAAAGAACCAAAGCGAATCTCCCTGTTGAGAACATCTTGGCGGAAGTATCGGTCGACTCTGCGGTATCCAGTGAGACATCGCTCTGCATCTGGTTTACGAGCGTTGAGGGTTTGAAGGGCGTCGGTCAGGAAGAAGTGAAGTGTGTGATACTTGAATGTGGTCTTGTACTGAGATCTCTGAGTTCGAACTGCTTTGTTGAAATCTATATAGATGTTTGGTTTGTCGAGGGTATAAACATAAAGAGCCATAATCTGCTCTTTTCCCAGGGAGGTGGAAGGTCGCTTCTTACGCTTCCATTTTTTGTTGTAGTATTTTTCTGCTTCCCCCCAGGCCACAGTGAAGTTTTTATCTTTGTTTCTCTCATACTGCAGGTACTCCTTCTTTACTCTGTACTCCATCTTGTCTGTGCAGCCGGTGTACATGTCATCTACAGCGTTCGGAGCTAAATCCAGTGGCACTATTAAACTGGGTTCTGCATAGCTCTGAAAAAAAGTGACAGAAACAATGAAACAATAAAAATCTTGCTTGGTGATAATCTATCCTACAGCATGCTGCAATGCCACCCAGCATTCAGACTACCTTTGTAAATCCTATAGAGGCTCCATATGCCACTAGCACTGCTGCCCAAACTGCTATCATTGCCATCTTCCACCAGCTCAGAAACCTGCACACAAAAATACCTCTCACAGTAAAGTCCACCGGCTTCCTCCTCTAACCTTGCCAAGTAATTTCAGTTTTTTTTAGATGTGAAAATAATCAGTAAAACTTAATTGGATGGATTCAAATAGATGGTACACACATATTTGTTTACAATCAAGTTTTAAAATGAACATGTTTATTCACTCACCACAGTTCTCACATAGTGGGGTGCTTCTTTGGTGACTCGCAGGTTAAGTGTGAAGCTTGCCTTTCACCAGCTGCAGGTCATTCCAATCAGGGGTGGGACCTCCACGAGGACTACAGCACTACACATTCTTCCTCTTTGATTCTGATGAATTATTCGAGTCTGTGTATCTGGGAATCATGCAGTTGCACCAAAGACGGGACAAGACAGGGGATCAGTGAACGCGCAGGGTCATTTCTTCAGCCCCACAGTGACCTTTGACAAGCCCACTGTGTCTTTGTCCTTTATATTTTCAGCCCCCAAACACATAATGAAGGTTAAAAAAAAAAAGAATAAAAATAAAAAAAAAAAAAAAAAAAAAACAGAAATGATGATCAATGTATTTATTTATAGTAAAAAATATGATGATATACACAGTGAAAGGACATCATAACTTAACATCTGTACAGTAAAGGGTTAGTGCAAAACACAAAATAAACAAAGAAGCATGTCATTTACAGATACAGCTAACTTGTGCTTCTTTGAAATGTGTTGTTATTATTTTAAGTACTCCTACTGAGACCGGTTATCAACCTGTAAATACTCACTGTGTTCAAAAAATGTACATCAATAATCAACATAATATGAGTTTACATTTCTTGGCATTGTTTTGCACAGGTTGATCTCAGAAAACTGGAAAAGGTAACATTTGTATTTGCCCATCGCTTCACAAACTTAATTTCTGACTCATCCCAAGGGAAAGCACATGTTAACATTACATCACCCTTCTCAATGGCTAACTTTCAGCACCAGCAGAACGATCAGTAGCCCCAGCAGAGAACCCACCACTGCAGCCACAAAGCACCTCTGCTTGCGTTGTACAAGAACAAAAGAAATAATGGCCAGTAGCATTAGCCATACCAACACCATCCCAACACTTCCTGCTTGAATTTGAGTGTTTTGTGTTGAAAATGTTGCAAAACTATTTTGTCCTAGATTCAAATTACAATTTAAATCTCTCCTTGGTATTTTGGTGCTCTGTAGCTTGTAGACCACATTGCACCACGGGTCATTTGTCAGGACGTCAGTGACTGTGAAGACCTCATAGGGAGGAATCAGCACCTGACCCCTTTGGTCTGAAGCAGAGTAATATGTTATATCAGCGCCAAAGCATGAATGAATCTCAAAGCATGACACGTTTCCATTAGATTCAAAGGACTGCTTGCTTAGGGCCACCCAGGTGAAAGCACCAAAGCGCACGTTCGTGTCGACGACACTGTGGTCAAACTGTTCCCGTGTCCTGTGATAGGTGGTTCTGCATGTCGTCTGGTTGTGACGAAGAACTTGAACAGCATCCGTCAGGTAGAAGTAGAAATAGTGGAACTTAAATTCATAGGTGCTGTACTTGTGTTTCCCCGTTTTCACTGCTTTGTTGAAATCGTGTTGGATATTTCTGATTTTGGTGTACATGTACAGAGCTATAGCGTGCTCTTCTGTCAGGCTCCTGTGTGCAGGTTTCTTTGCGAGTCGTTCGACTGCAGCCCAGGCATAACTGAAGTTCTTGTTGACGTGCCACTCGTACACGCCAAACACGTCGATCACGGAGGCTGTCTCAGATCGGCAGCCATCGTACATGTCATCAATGGAATCTGTTGCCATATCCAGATTTACACCGCCAGTCTTAGGTTTCTGCAGTGATGGATAAGAAACAGCTACAGTGAGCAGAGGGTTTGGAACATTCTGTGTCAGCTGGCAAGAAAAAGAAATCTATTTGCGATGACTGACTCGATCCGGGCAGGTACACTGTGCAAAGAAAACGCTGTCACCTACCTCAGCAGGTGTCTGAGGCCACCAGAGGAGTAGAAATGGGTCATGATACAAGAGGAACGTCACCACCAACAACACACAGATGCTCGCCCGGTTTCTCACTGACTTCAGCGCGTACACTGGTCCTTTGCAAAACTTCATATCTGTATGAAAACAGAAAAATACCTCTTGTGACTGAAATGGCTCTTTAGCCCAGTGTGATTGTCCTCTTTCAAACACAATGGCTCAGTTTGTAAGTGCAGGTCAAAGTACAGGCTAACATGAACAGTGAATCATCATCAGAAGCCACACAATACTTCCTCGTCAACAACCTCATTTTCTCCAACAAAGAACATATATCCAATCATGTTGTCTTACCTTTGGCCTGCCAAGTGCTCCCAACAGCAGCACCATAGTCCTTAGAGGGAAACTGTCGATGCAGTGTTGTCATGTAGTTCAAGCTCACAGGATTTTCAGGTACAACCACACAGCAAAGACATTCTCCTGCACCTCTCCCTAGAGGCATCAGTGCTGATATGGACCTTATCTTGCATTGTCGATAGGCGTTTGTTTGACAAGGAGCCACTCCACAAAACCCAGCGTTTTAACTCTATTATTATTTTTATCTACAAAGGTTTTCCTTTAGTTTGCAGAATAAATATAAATGAACTGGTTCTGTCATGTGACTGTTTGCACTGCCAATAGGGCGGTTCTGCATGTGGCAATACGGGAAAATCCTGTTTTGTAGCTTGCTTAAGCAAAAACAAAACAGGCAAAAAAGGTAAATCATCGAGCTGCAAAAAGCACAGACTGAAACGGAAGCCATTTGTCACTCTGGACTAGGCTGAGTAATGATAAAAGACAAATGCTTCGTCCCAGCGCTGTTCACCATGTGGTAAGTTGTGAGGACATTTTCAACATTGCTAGTGTGTTTTCTACTCTCTGACCAGTAGGTACCAGAGTGAGTCAGAAGCCAAGTACCACCTGATTTTAATGAGCAGTGCAGCATCTTCTTATGTGTTTTTGATCAACTGGAGATATACGGTAGATATACAATAATGGATTTTTGGGCTAGAGTCTAGAGCGTGTGTGTGTGTGTGTGTGTGCGTGGGTCAAACTCTGGAGTCAAAATGATCGCCAAATGCCTGTTGAAAAGTGGTGTGTACAAAAAGTGATATAAACTAACGTACAGTACAGTTTCCAATTTACATTCAAATCAGTTAACGGCACACAGGTATCCTCGCCATCACACGCATATAGCATAGAAATATTACTGTCATCATTCAGGCACTACTGCGGGTTTAATGACAGATTTCCTCTGTTCCAGATGCAACATGCCTTCCTGGGAGAGGCACATGTGTCAGAGAACAACTTTATGTGCTTGTGCCATCACATCTCTTGCTCTGTCAATGGGACTGCTCATGTTTGTTGTCGTATATCTGGCGCTCAGCTGGCAGGATATTGTTGGACAGGTAAGCTATTTATGGAACACAGTGCATATGACATAGATCTAAAAGACTTAACCAAAATATGAAAGGAGTTACTGACCAGAGATAGTGTTTAAAAAAAAAACACACATTATTCTAAATTTCAAGTGTGCACAGTCACAGATTCTGAAAGGCATAATTGCTTTTTAAGGAAAAATATGGGCTGTTCCAATTTAGTACTGTTCATTTAGTGTAGGTTTCCATCTACTGGACAAATACTGAACAACACCCCCTCTCCTTTCAGCATTCTACTCAGGATCTGAACTTGAACAAGACTGACAACATGGATGACGACTGCAGATCCACAGCTGCAGTTGTGACTGAGAAAGCCATGATGCAGATATGGGGCACCAGCGCAAACATCAGCAAAGCTTGGAGCGATGCAGAGCAAAAAGCCCGAGAGCCTGTACACAGCTACATGGAGAAACACCATTCGACTGCCATATACATGTACACAAATGTTATGTTGCAACCTGTCAAGTCCAAACATGACACTGTCGACAGAAATGAAAAACAACTAAAGAAGACATTTGCGTCACGCTCCCTGTATTTTTCTCTTAGTGAGGCCATTCAGGTCCTGAAGCACAGTCAGCTGACATGTCTTAATACAAAGTACAGAACAGAGACACTCTTGAATCAGAACATCTCTAACAAGCTGGTACGGTTCAGCACCTTCATATTGGGTTCTGATCGGAGGAACTTCACAAGGAACGCTTCCTGTTTTGAAATATATACGTGTTTTGGTGCTGATGTAACACATTACTCAGCTGTGAAAGGAACCAGCCAGGTGCTGATTCCTCCCTATGAGCTCTTCCAGGTCACTGACATTGAGACGGATGCACAGACGTGTAAAGTCGTCTACAGACTGAAGAGCAACCTGAACTGTGTTTATGATAGAGAGAGCAATACGCTTCATCCGATATCTGCGTCACCAGTCGGAGGATTCTGGCTCATTTTTACCATCACTTGTGTAATTATTGTGTCTCTTTTGCTTCCCTTTTTTGTTGTGAAGGTTTTAAAAAACCATAAGAAAGCTGCTGTTTACAGTGTTTCACATTCGCATGACAGCACTTACTTTCCTGTCTGAGTTGCCACATGAGGAAGAAGGTTTGACTTTAATTAAAAGGTGGCTCTATGAGCTTTACAGTTGGCTGTAATCACACGGTGGCCTGGATTAGGCTGGCTTCTTCAATGTTTTAAAACAAAAAGGGGAGGTATAAAATATGGCTTTCATATTCATTAATCCCATATTGAAACATTTGACAACACATTGTGTATCTGTAATGTTTACAGCACAGACATTTGTCATAATCTCATGATGTAATACGAAATGATGCTGTTGGTCATTGGCTGTTTCCAAAATCTCTAAATAAGCATTAATTAGTTGACTGTATAGTGAGTTTGTCATTTTGTTGTGCTGTCAGCATGTATAGTGAGAATTATTATACCACTGAAAGTGTTTTCCATTTGACCATTGAGCTCACTGTATAGTTCTCTATATAGGACTCCCTGTAGAGAGGTGTTGTGAACGAGTTGATGATATCGGACACAACCATCGTCTTGTTACTCAGAATTACTGTCCCTGTTGGAATAAAGTGCGTTGTTTATACTGTAACTGTTGCAGTTCACCAAACAGAAATGTTAGGTGTGGTCGGAGGAGCACAGTTCAAATAGTGAAAAGGGCGTTCAAAAGGAGCAAAGATACATTATTTTCCAGGTACATGTCAGAAAACATCAATAAATTATGCTGGCAGTGAAGCAAAAAGCTCATTTCCCTGTTTACCACCATTCAGTCTTAGAAATGTGTCTTCTGCTAGCTCACTTATTTTTAAAATGCTCAGCACACACACTGAGAGCTAATCTTTTATCAAACCTGTTGTTTGATCTGATCAAGTGTAATGAATTCAGCTGCCTGTCATTAGCAAAGAAACAGTGTTGTAAGTAAATCATTATTCATAAAACATAATAACTTAAATAGAAATTTCCCTTGTCCTTGCAGTAGCTTCTAACTGATATGATTCACTGATGTGTACAACTTAACAAAAAAATACTATAACTCATGCAGGATATTAACTGCTGAGGAGGATTTGGGATTTGGGATAACTGCTTCTTCAGGACGTCTGGTCACCCTATTTACAATCCTTTGAGTTTGGTACTTTCAAGTGAATATCATTTTGTGTTACATTTGTATGGGGAAACCAATCAGGGTCACTGTGACCCTGATATAAAGTATATGAATTAAACTCAGTCATTTAATCACACATTTAATCTCTTTCTGCCGTATCTGTGTCCCCCTATTTGGCCTCATAGTTTCTGATACTTTGAATTAAAATCCATAGCAAAAAAAGAGCTCAGTGAATCCATTAAAACTGCACAGGCACCAACTATGCACTAATGAAAAAGGAAATTGAAACCGATGTATGAGGGCACAGCCTGATACCTACTGTGAAGCCTGAATACTGAGCTTCAATAGGAACGCACACCCAACTTCTGGCACATTCTACTTTGTATTGATAACTGAGGAATGTTACACTACAGGTTAATCTCACACACACATTCTTCTCTGAAATTTCACAATCACTTGACTCAGGCCATTTCAAATGTCAACACCTTATTGAGGGAGTGAGGAGGTGAAAGCACTGAACGTCAGCTACTTCAGCACCCAAACAGAGGAGAGTTTATCTTCTTGACTGTGTTGTTTTAGACGGCACGCAGTTATTCAGGCATACTGAATATATCAAACAAAGCTCAGACACAAATATGCTGCCGAGCACGACTTCTGGGGGTGAACACTGGAGGCTGGAGGTTCACTTGGAGTCCTCTCGTGGTTCTCCTGTGCATGCATATGGGTAAAAGGTCTCCAGTATATCTGACTTGAAATTAATTCAAACCACATCAGATGAGGAAGACCTGATTGTTCAGTCCTCTCTGTCTGTCTGTCTCTATGAGACGGAATTCAAGTTAATAAACAAATGCTAGAGTGAAATGTAAGGTGAGCATGGCTGCCGTTTGTTGTGTAGTAACAGAATAATGGCAATAAACAAACTGGATATTTCATTTCAAGACTGTCAAGGAAGTGTTTCTGTCTTGGAATCCCCCTGCTTCACGTTTCAGCCACTGACCGTTGTGTATGTATGATCTAGCCTGATGTCAGTTCTTTTCCTTGATGAAAGTGGTGTTACCGTCTCCTCCTACACACAAACCTGATCCTGTATCATCACTTCATGCTGCTGAAAATGAACACCCCGTTGTTGGCCTCACAAGATCAGGCCTGTCGTGGCTGATTATAAATCTTGACGTCTGAAAAGTGTGTGCGAATAGGGAGAGGCCAGGTTTGAAAATACATTGTTTTACCCCAAGTTTAAATCTTCTCTATGCTAGGCCAAAAGAGCTGTGAGGTGAAGTTGGCACATCCTTTGCTTTTAATTTCTTCATTGAAAATGTAGACTGTGTTTTCATCTACTATCAAGAGACCCTTTTTTAATAAAATGTAAAGGGCAAATATGGCGATGGAGGGCGGGTCTTGGCCCAGACTGGACACCATAACTTTTTGGTTTGGATCTGGATAAATGAACAGATCCATAATTTTTTTTCTCTCTATCCTGAACATTTGACAAGGTGATTTTAGACATTTTGGTTCGTTTCTCAGGGAATTTTATATGGGTCTTGATAAAAATAAAAAAATTTTAAAAAAAAGTGTATTTAGATGGTTAGTATCTTTGAATGAATATGATTTAATAATGATCCTATTTGTGGTGAGCTTAAATTTAGGGTGGTACAGAGCTGTTGAGTTTGATTTTACAATAAGCTTGATTGAATTAAAGGCGACTGTTGGGCATTGGCAGAGGTAGGCACTCTACTCAGCACCACTCTCATTACACTTCTTTCTTGGTTGTTCAACCCATACACAAAAAGAAAAAGAAAAAAGTAAAAACATATAGGCGGGGGTTTTAGCTGGAGTTGCATGCTCTAACGCCCTAGCCATGGAAGGATGTTGCCAAATGGATCCGGGGTTGGAAAAAAAAACACTTTATCATCGGATGGAGAACATACAATGAAAAGTACACTCACACTCATGGTTTTACTCAAACACATGCAAAAGAAATGCAGGGGGTGTGGAGGCTGATCGGTGGAATTCCATTTATCAGCTCGATCAGTCGTAACTATAAGGGCACACCCGCACTGTCTCTCAGCACACACACTCACACACACACGCTGCAACGGTGTCCAGATAACACAGGAAACACACAGGTCGACACACAGTACAATCTACCTGAGCATAAACATGGACTGCTGACACAGTGAGACTAAAGTGGGGGCAACATCTGAAAAAGGCTCGAGCTGACACAGGTAAGAGTGTGTGAAACATATTTGCATCTTCTGTATATTGTACCATTTGTATTTATTTCAAACATCTTAAAATTATTAGTGACTTACTAGGTTTTCTGTTGTATTTTTAGCATTTTAGTGTTTTTTTTCTATTTAAAAAAAGTGTCTCATTGAGTCTTTCAGACACTGATTTGAACATCATTTAATTAAGAGGCTGGGTTTATTTTTTTTATTTATTTTTTTTTAAAAAAGATGTTGAAGTGGAGATTATAATAGTTGATTTAACCCTGAGACTTATAATAGTACAGGCATTTGAAAATCTTACAACAAAAGTATGTTTTATTCAGAAATTTCAGTTTTACTGTAATCTCATGACAGCTGCTGCAACACTGACACTATCTATTTGTTAGTTTTTACTGCATTTTGTCCTGAAATTTCCAAAAACCTCCTCCTTCCTGCCTTCTGGACTGATTTTCTCTTTCTTCCTCAGGTGTTTTCACTCTCACCTCGTTACACCTGGTCCTGGTAACCTCCTCTGTGCATGACCACAGTGTTGTGGCAACCAATTGAGGAAATATTAAACACAGTGGGGGAGATAATCTAATACAGATTACCAAAATCCCCCGACTCCTGTCCAGTTATATTTTGGTGCAGGTTGTGGCAACACTAAACGGGTGAGGCGGTGAAGACAAGAGTTGATAAAAGGGCTTCAGAGTCGGGACAGTAAAGAGAGATTTGCATCCAGATTTATTCTCTTCGTCCAACTTCATCATCCTCCATCATGGCTCTCAGGCGGACGGTCATGTTCCTGCTGCTGGTGGTCCTCTCCCTGCCAGGTCTCATCCACAGCTTCCAGCCGCTGTTCTCATTTGACGGGAGCTCCATCACTCACCGTGACATCACGCAAAGGGCGGTCCTCAGGAAGACAGCTGAGGTCTGCCGAGACATTGCTGTGTCCGAGGGACGAGACTTCAGCCTGACTGTGAGTTGGAAAGCAGCACTGAAGCTTAGAAAATGTGCAACTGTGGTTGAGTTTGATATCTACAAAATGTTTTGTATTAATAACATTTGTTATCAGAGCAGAACTTTTGAAGTAAAAAGTGACAACTAATTTATTTGCACTTCTAGTGTCTGAAGATTTTATCATAAACATTCCTAGAGGTATGAACCAGTGTCCTCTGCACTAGAGCTCTCACAAAAAATGATCCAGCAAGATGTAGATAAGATCCTCTATGATTGATGCCGATCTTTAAAATTGTTGTGTCCTCCAGTAAATCAGTGTTGTGCAAACATTCATACAACCAGTACAGTGCTTTCTGCTTTAAATCTCAATTTTTCTAGTACACACTCAGTTATCTGTCATTTCTTTGCCTCCAGATTGATGACAGCCTGTCAGCTGTCCAGGTGCAAAGGGCCTGCTCCTCCACAGGCACCTCCTCTTCTCTCCTCTCGACTGTCATCTTCCAAACATCCATTACCAAAATGTACTTCAGCAACGCAAAAGTGGACGTGGTTTTTGCGCTGAGTGAGGAGCATCACTTTGATGACGAGACCTTCCAGGGAGGACGAGATGTCATCACAACAGGTACACAGCAATCATCGCTTTCCTCCCAAGAGACATGCATGAAACAAAAACATGCTTTTTTCCGCCCCTTTCCTTGTGTGTTATATAGGTTGTTTTGCATAAAAAGTCTTGAAATTTAAGAAGGTCAAAGCACCAACAGAGCTCCTATCTCGTACAGAAAACACTGCTCCTGAAACGTCTCATCAGCAGTCTGGCCATTAATGAGAAAACTGATGTGTTTGTTGAACACTAAAGCATGTAAAGCTATTCTAGTGGTCACCCAAAATGAAATGATGAAGCATTATGTCTACATTAGAAAAAAATGAATAAAGTTTATTAAGTTTTCTTGGCTAAAAATGCGAACAACTTGTTGTCAGCTTTTCTAACGATGACAGCAAATGTTTAGAA
This sequence comes from Acanthopagrus latus, assembly GCF_904848185.1. Lineage (NCBI taxonomy): Eukaryota > Metazoa > Chordata > Actinopteri > Spariformes > Sparidae > Acanthopagrus > Acanthopagrus latus. The sequence continues at coordinate 20,304,680 of NC_051039.1, read as the reverse complement.
ACTTAAAATGAGCTCGATACAGCTACCCAAAAGGCATGATTGTATGAAAAGAATTAGCTTTAGTTTGCACATAACTCTCTCCATTCTCTATTCTACTGTTGAGGTGTGTCTGCGGTGAAGGCCAGCGTGAAGCTGGAGAACTTTGTCGCAGGGAGGTGGACCCTCGGACGAGTGTGTCACACCTTACAGGTGACAGATTTTTGTGGTGGCGGCAGTATTGTTATGGATGTGACGGGCAGGAGTGATGGTGCTGTGGTGATTGACGTTTGACATTCTGTATGCTAAGGACTTCTACAGCCACAGTAACTGGGTGGAGCTGGGGAACACCGCTCCTTACAGCACTCTGATCAGACCAGACCAACCTCTCGAGAACTTGGCAGGTAGGATCCTGCTGACTTCTGTCCACAAAGCTGCTTCTTGATAAAACGGTTAAAGGATACGCTTCAGTAAGAAATCACAGCAGGCACGTTGTCAGTTTACCTGTCACCTGTGACTTAAGAAGAAATACCTACCCTGCCATGACTCGTCAAGCTTTACGCAACAAAAAAAAAAAAAAGAAAAAACATACACACAAAGCCACACATGTAAATGGGCACATTGTTACTCAACACTTTTTGACTCACTGCAAATGCCTACAGCCTACTAACCACACAACCTGTGTTTGGTTTTGCATTTTTTAAACTAAACTAGGTCAAGCTTGGGAATGTTCAATACTCATTCTTTAAATTAAAAACTCCATTATTCATCGTGAATATGCTCATTCAAGATAAGTTCATAGATTTTAAACATAACCCATCATTTTTGAAATCAGAATGACCTCAACTGGTCATCACCAGAAACCATTAAATGGTAATAACACTTAATGGACGCCAGTTTGACTACAATTATTAACACACAAACATATTTCTCTGGTTTGAAAGTGTAAAGTAATCTGTTTGTAGAACTTGTTCATCTTATAAATGTAAGATATGCCAGGTTGGATTTTTGTTATTGATTGTGCTGCAGGCCCGAGTACTCCTACTTGTAGAAACTGCACAGGAGGGAACTGTGATGACAACCTTCTGCCTGAGCTGCTGCAGCAGTCGCTTCTCACGTCAGGCTACTTCAACGTCTTCTCTTCAGCGAAACCTGCAGGTAACTTAACATGGTCCAGTGTAGGATGTATGCATCTAGCATCTTGTCTTATCCTCACCTACAATGGCCACAAAACAAAACTTGAAAACTGAATTTAACTTAGGAATATTATATTTCTGCCAACTGATCCCACATCGTACACAATAGACCATATTTTTGTTGTGCTTTAGTAATGGTATTTTGTGAACATTTAACACATCGAACTCTATTCTCTCTACTTCAAGGTAAATGTAGCCACGGTGGATCATTTGATCGTACGAGCAGGCAGGACCCAGTAGGGGGCATCAGTAAAGACGACATTGGGTCCAGTCATGGCTCACTTCACCTCAAAGCAGCAGATTTGGCTGTGAACGCCACTATGGAGCTGCTGGAGGACGTGAGACTATCTGTGGGAGACAAGAACTTCTTGCGGTATGCGCCACCTCTGTTATTGTGTGACCCCGGATGATCGGTGTAACTGCAATCATTATGATTCTAAGAGCTGTATCATAGGCAACTGGACTTGTTTCAGTTTCTTGAAGACATTTCACCTCTCATCCAAGAGGCTTCATCAGCTCTAACTAACTGGAGGGGAGTTGCAGGCTTCAAAACTATGTGTGGGAGTGTCCCTGTAAGGTCACTCCCACACAGAGCATAACCTGGATGACTGAGAAGCTTCATCAGTATGACCATTACAGGCCGGATGTAGGCTGGATGGACCAGTAATGCTAGATAAAGGCAATGATGATGAGCATGTATCAATCCATGATTCTACTGAACATGTTGTTATTTGCTGGGGCATGTAGTTAAGCAAAGAATGTTTCACAAGGAATAGCTTTTCAATGATTTAGCGGTCTATAGTCTTTACCAAATGGTAATCACTGATCACTAACAGATCAACGACCCATAGTCATCCTCATGGATGAGGTAATTATATCTGGTCTGTCTTGTGTTCTCACAGATTGATGGGCCTCTCCCAGTCCTCTGTGCTCTGTTTTGTCATTGACACCACAGGCAGTATGAGCGATGACATAGCTGAAGCCAAGAGAGTTTCCTTCGACATCATCGACAGAAAGAGGGGAACCCAGCAAGAGCCCTCCGCATACATATTGGTCCCTTTCAACGACCCAGGTACAGACGTGTTTATTAAATGGTAGAATTTGCTTCCAAATAAATCGTAGGCGTCATTTTTTTATGTTAACGTCACATAAAGCAGGGCCAGTTCTAGCTGTTAGGGGGCCCTAGGCCAAATGTTGTTCAGAGGATCCTATTTCGGGAAACTATCAGTTAGAATTCTAATCCCTCTAAGGCATGAATTAACTGCGTCAGTCTGGTGCAAATCAAGATGAAAAGACACTATATGTGTGAAAAACTATTTTCAATATTTCAATTTCAGCAAACAGCAATTTAAGACAACAGAAAAGTATGATAAATGGGAACATCAGGACTCAAAAATGAGACAACTGCTACATTTTCTTTGAAAAACTTTCATTTTTCAGTAAAAGTATTGGCAGACTAAACATTAAAATATCCCTTTCCCATCTAAAAACAATAACATAGCCCAAGTGGTTCATGTAACATCTATAATGAAGTAAGTGATGACACTTTCTATATTCCATATTCTTTATCCAGGTTTCGGACCTTTGCTTGTGACCACCGATGCGGACATCTTCAAAGACAGCATCAACAAGCTCTCTGCAAGTGGAGGAGGAGACATCCCAGAGCTGTGCCTGTCTGGCCTGCAGGTGTCTGCAAAAGTGTTTTCAACTGTTATCATCATGGAATCCTTTCTTTAGACAATGCATTTTTATCATCATTATCATGCCATGAGGCCAGTCTATCTATCTATCTATCTATCTATCTATCTATCTATCTATCTATCTATCTATCTATCTTTGGACTGACTGATTTTTTTATGTGATTGCCAAAACAATAAATTCATGGATTTGATGCAACATGCAATCTGCAAAGTAACTACAGTTATTAAATAAATAAAGTGGTGTAAAAAAGTAAAAAAGTAGCAGAATATGGAAAGTACTTTAGGATTTATAAATAGGATGAGGATTGTAAATTAAAGTTTTTCCTGTCCTGTATACACCTGACAGCTTGCCTTGACTGCTGCTCCACCCTCCTCTGAGATCTTTGTCTTCACTGACGCTCCAGCTAAAGATGCTCACCTGAAAAGCACCGTCACCGCCCTTATAGAGAGCACCAAGTCTGCCGTGAGAGTCGACCTTTTATCAGTATTTTATCGATTGCAAACATGTATCCAGTTTCAATCCAACCTCATAAGTGTTTTCTCTAACCCTGCATTTTTCAGGTAAATTTCATGCTGACGGATGTCCTGGCAAGTCGACGGCGCCGCAGAAGCCTTCAGGGTCCTGTTTCACGTTCAATGAGCCAGTCAGATGCCCAACTGTACCGTGACCTCGCCCGCGCCTCTGGAGGTCAGGCCATTGAGGTCACCAAGTCAGACCTCTCTCTGGCCACAACTGTCATAGAGGACTCATCAGCTGGTGCAGTGGTGAGACACTGATCAAGCAAATCATATCTGGCTGAAGATGGCACTGTACAGAATGTATTACAGACATGTTGTCACTCTTCTTTCTTCTCGTAGGTGACAGTTTTTCAGGTCGTGAGGAATCCTGGAAGGCCTGATAATTTTACATTTACTGTTGACGGTTCTATAAGGAACATGACTGCCTACGTCACGGGAGACTCGTCTCTGACCTTCAGTCTTACCAGCTCCACAGGTGTCGTCACATGTCATTTGGATTGTCCCATCAGCCTCTTACTCCCTCCATCATGTGCCATTAAAGAAACAGTCTTGTTTTGACATGCTTCTCTCTCCCCCAGGTGTATCTCAGAGCTCCAGTCAGTCCAGTGGACCTCTGGCCTCCTTCACCACAGTGGGAAACCTGCGTCGTTTAAGCCTCAACACCGACAACCAAACAGGATCGTGGGAAATCACTGTTGACTCTAATAAGCCCTACTCTGTTAAGGTCACAGGTCAGTAATATGATAGAGATCACCTATAGTGAGAGTTTAAACAATGTGTATGTCATTTGATCTTTGTTGTGTACAGCTTGGTTTATTTAGCCTTACTGATGTTTTCAATGTGTGTGTGTGTGTGTGTGTGTGTGTGTGTGTGTGTGTGTGTGTGTGTGTGTGTGTGTGTGTGTGTGTCCATCAGGTCAAAGCTCAGTGAACTTCATTTTCAATCTTGTGGAAGCTCATGAAGGAGCCCACGGGGACTTCAGTCTAAAGGAGGGACGTCCTCTTTCAGGTCAGACCACTTTTGTCATCTGAATTTGTACAGCTTGTACAACAATATTTAATACTCAGCAGTCTTGTCTTATTGTCCTCAACAACATCTGTTAAAAGATCGTCATCCCATTAACTAGCTTTTGTCTGCAGTGGACGAAGGTTGAATCCGCATCTCTTCTAGGGTCAGATGACTCTGCAGTAGACATGGGTATTCATTGATTTTAGCTTTAGTCAGCAGAGAAGTAAACCTGACACGCTAATGGTGGACATGCTAATCTTCAGCCCATTTCTGGCGCGATGCTATGAAGTTACAGAAATTGGGTCAGATATAGTTTTCCATCTGTATTTTAAGCAGAATGCGAACATCTTTCAGTCAGTATTAGGTTTGAAAGACAGACTGGAGTAAAAAATATTAGAGAAACAATCACTGTAACATTGTCGCTGGCATGCTGACCTCTACCGTCTAGTCTCCCTCCAGTGTGTTCATCACAAAACAGAAATACTACCAGTCCAGTCATACTGCCTCTTGTCTCTTCATGACCCTCCTTCGTCCTCTACTCATCTAGTTTCTCTGTCTCTTTCAGGTGGTAATACAAGTCTCTTGGTCTCTGTGACAGGAAGTGACACAGTAAAGGTCACAGAGGTCACTCTGTTTGACAGCTCAGGGCCAACAGAGGTCAACGGATCACTGCAGGCACGTCACTTACTGCGTCACACTTGATAAAGTGGTTCCTCAGAGTGCTATTCCCAGGAGCTACAGTGTATACTTCACTCTTCTGCTCACCACTTTCCAGAGTCATTACAAAACGATTTAATTTTCTACCTTGAAGGAAGCCAGTTTGTAGCTGACGTGTCTATACTTTCTTACAGCCGACCCTGACATCTTGAATACTACAGTGTCCTCGAATGCTTCATTAGAGCGTCTAAAAATAGTCTTATTTGGAGTTTCAAGAGATGATGGTTAACTGCTGGCAGCAGGTTTATTGCCTATAAAGTTAGACTTTTTCCAAGTTAGATGAATTTGAACGGCCAGCTGCCTAAAATGTAGGAAACTTGGCTTAAAGGAAGAATTTTATAAATCATACATATTTGTCAGTCAGGCAAAGAACCACTCCACTTGTTGTCATTCTGTAGACATTTACAATATTGTATGCAAAGCAATGAAATTGTAGGCTATTGTATTGTTGGTGTGAATAACTGCAGCTCTCAACAGTCGTCAAACTCTTATCCATCTGAGCATCTCATATGACTGTCATGACAACATCGGTCTTTCTCTCACTGTCCCCCACAGTCACTGGGCAGTGGCAACTTCCTGGTGACTTTCAGTGGAGTCCCTGCAGGTGACTTTGTGGTTCGCCTCAGAGGAGAGGACAGCAGCTCCACCTCCAGGTCAACAACGAGCACCTTCCAGAGACAGGCCTCCACGCAGATCAAGACCTCAAGCATTTCTGTTACTGTGAGCGCCCCGCTTCGCATAATTTATACCAAGCAGCTAGTTTGGCACGTAAGAACTGATGTAGCACAGCTGCTCTGTTAGCAGTGATAGGTCAGATGTGCACATGTGTGGCGGTGGGGGGAGGGTACCTATGATACAGCACTTAGACTTAACATAGCATGTTGCCAGCCATTTGCAATCGCACCTAATTATGGTATATTTGATCATTTGTTTTTTGTTGGTTGACTGGCAATAAAAAGATGTACTGACTGAGCACAGGACTGCTTGTTGGTTTGCCCTATCCTCACTTTACCAAGGCAGACAGGGAAAAAAATTTCCGTCCATTTAACGTGCTTTTATCTGTGCTTCTCTCTCCCGCACTCTTTTCAGGCCCAAGTCAACAACACCGACGTGGAACCAGGCTCCACCATTTCCGTCCCTTTCACAGTCGCCACAGCCACAAACGGTGTTGTGAACGACTCTGCGACTGGGACGTTCACGGTGCGAGCCAACAATGACCGCAGCTATGCTTTAACTACACCCAGCACCGTCGCCATAGCAGCGGGCGATGGAGGCACAGCCAATGGCACTGTGACCTTAACCGTGCCAACCAGTGCTGCATCAGGAACAGACGTGACCCTTACCATTGAGGCGGAAAACACAGCTGCCACTGATGTCAACTATGCTGTCCTCAGGTTTTCTGTGGCTCCAAAGGTAAAAGAGGACTGTAGTTAGATGTTGAATTAAACAGGAGCAGGATAAGTTGGCGGTTTGAAATGTATGAGAAGAAGAAAATGTTGCAATTTGTTTGAGTGACATTTCTTAACATAAATATGTAATTATAGTTATAATGAAAAATAGATGAGACAATTATACTTGCTGTAATTTTGCAGTTATTTTGAGTCAAATGATCTAATTTCTCATCAATTTGTGTCTCCAGGTGACAGATATCGACCGTCCAGTGTGCCAGGAAGTTAGTTCATCATCCAACTGCCCCTCCTCTTCATCACTCTGCGCTTCCTCTCAGTGGGAGTTCATCGCTAATTTCACTGATGGTGTCAACGGAACCGGTATAGAGAGCGTCACCATTCGCCAAGGGAACGGTACCCTCAACACCACTACAGTGGCTGGAGCAGGGGGCGAGAACATCACAGTGGCCACCTACAGCGCCTCCTGCTGTTCACAGAATGTAGAGCTGACTGCTGTGGACAAAGTAGGAAATGTGGGGACGTGTGTGGGACAGGTCAAACAATCCAGCACAGCTGCCCCCGTGATCACAGCCGCAGTTAACACAACATCCACCGGAGGGCTCACTTTGAGCATGTCACAGAGTCTATGGATCTGTGCTGCGGTTTCTCTGCTTTGGTATTAAAAGGGATACATGTAAATTACAGAGTGAATTGGAATTGTATTTGCTTTAGGTGTGTTTGAATTTCATTTACATCTATCTCTTTAATTTCTTGATGCAGAAAAGTATATGTTTAAAATGTAGTTACTTTAGATTTCTGGTGTGTGGATTGGTTGCAGCCATCACAGCATGGAGAGAGCGGTAAGGCTGATGTCAGAGTGACAGCAAAGTTGAAAATCCTCCAGCCTCTCTTACGAATAATGCTAAATATTATTCCACAAGTAGTTTTAAGGTTTCAGTAGATACTCTTTCATTACCTTTTATATCTTGGTGGCAAATTTGTGAAACACTGTTGTATTAACGGGATAGTCAGGTAAGATTAAGTGTGTGTTTTGATGGTGAACAATAAAATTAACTCTAAATTCTGCCTATGATGAGTCTATAAAACCTTTACTATACATAAAGTATATGTTGCTGCTAAAAACTTAGCAATCATTACTTAAAGGGTAACTGTTGGACATGAGGTATAAAGCCTCCAGAGGAACCTGCCTGAAATCTGATTAACTGGCTCCAGTGATGTCACCCAGTTGCACTGTGGGTAATGTAGGCCCCAGGTTTTAAAATGCAGTCTACTCACTGTTTGACTTCACTTATTATTACCCATAATGCATCTCAGTCACTTAGTGACGACACTGCACTTTAACATATTGCATTCAGCTTCTTCTGGAGTCACAAAAGTCTTTATACTACTTTTTACACATATACAGTAGTACTCACCAAGGCCTGTCAACACAGTTAAATGTGTAAAAAGGGTGAAGGTACCCTTTAAGTACACTTTTGGACTTTTTTAAGTAAAAGATCTCAGTACTTCTTCACTCAATGACCGCAAGATCGCATTATGAACATGCCTTCATTCTTTAGTTCAGGACGTTATCCACAGAATTGACAGATAAACACAAATGGATCAAGGAACATGTTTCTCTCATTTTTCTTTTGGCTGTAATTTTTAAATAGTGCTCGAGTTTAGGTTGGATTCTTGGCTCAGAGTGATGTCATCTGGAGAATACCATCAGCTTGTAAAGGCAAAGATCCCTGGAATAGGAAGATACTGCTGACTTGGGAGCTGCACAGTATGGTTTTCAGTGGGTTATGTGAAACATGCATGGTGAACAGAATGAATAATAACACTGCTGCAATCGCTAGTAAAGTTTATTTGTTTCAGAAAAAGTAAAACAATAATTACAACAAAGAACCAAATTAACTTCAAAGAGCAGTAAAAATATAACAAATACAATATTAGATCAAGTGGAAGAACTAAGAGTGACTTCCAGCAGCCGAACACCAATGGCACTTCTGAGGCCTGTTTCACACGGCAGGATTTACATAGAAAGCTGGATTATACAGAACCACACCTGGTGAAGGACACGGAGCTGTTCCTGGTTCCACTCAGTGCAGTCCTACAGCTAACTCAGTGATCCCGGTTGGTGAGACAGGCCCCAGTTATCAGGAGACAGCACAACAGCCTGACTGAATGCAAACTGCATCATTAGAAGGGGAGGAAGAGTGAAAAGCTTGGTCCTGGAATCCAACAAAATAATGCTCAACTAATTTAGATTTTCCTTCAAACATTACAGCAACCACAAAATCAAAGTACAGCATGTTTACTACAAAAGAAAGAACAGAAAAGCTGATCACCTCTCCATTAACATGGCAAGTAAACGTCAAAGCAGCCACCCCACTAAAAAAAGAAAAGCTTAATTTTGTTTTGCAACTTGCACAAATAAATGTTCTGCCCTGCACGGTCACCAAAAAGCAACTGGAGAGTCAAAAGTGCACCACTACAATGAGGAATCTAGATACTCAACTGAGAAGAGCAAACTGAACTGAAATCGGTATCCTCAAGAGATGACAATAACTTCATAGATACAGACACATGACTCCCGAGATTTCAAAAAAACACAAAATAACAACAACCTTTTACTCATGTCTGTGAAGATGTCTATCCTTGTCGCAAAAACACTAAAGAAAATCCTTCTGTCTGAAATCACTGAGCACATTCATGTCACATCAGTAATGCAACTTAGAACAATGTAAGAAATTTACTATATTAGTCATTAACAACAGTATTTACAATACCTACTATGTTACTCTTTTAAACAGAGCAGAGCTTAATGTTACACAACTGGATATTTTGCATTATTTTTAATAGCCCATGGCAGATCAAACGTATCCCTGGATCTCTGTGTTCCTGACAAGAGAGACGGCCAATACCAGAGTTGTAAGTATGTATAATCTATACATGATAGATGGATACAGAGTGCCAATAACTGGTATCTAACATTGTTATCCTCAAAAGGCAAAAAGACAAAAGCTACAGTTACAGATAAATAGCTACAGTTTTGTTGTTTTTAACAAAAGCAAGTGAGAAACTGTACATAATATTAACAGTATTTTTATGGCAAGACCACTGAGGACTCTCTCCTCGACCTGCTCTCTTCGAAGTCACTATGCTGTACGATAGGACTTTGGTCCAACAAACCCAACAAGACTGTGTAAGATGCAGTACATTTCTTCATTGTCAAATAAGGTGTCAAAAGACTGGAAAGTGCGAAATGCAATTGCGCTGTAAAGTTACAAGTAGTTGGCTTGAAGAGGGGAACTGAAATGTACCAGTTTTCTAAAATATAGTCACAATGAATCCTGTAACTTCAGAGACTGATGATGTGGGTTGATATGATTCATTTGCTCTGATTATGTTGTCGTTCAGCTACTGTATCACAGGGCTGTAGCCCATTTTTGTTACTGGTTCAAAGCATCAGAAAAAAAAGGCAAAGAAATGTAATGAAATCTTGTGTTTCTAAAGATGAAATAGAAGAGATTTGGGTTTTACGCGCATGTAGGCGATGATACAATAGTTGCATGCAGAGGCACTGAGTTGAAAGAGTTTGTAGGCCTATATTCTCTGGGCATGCTTACATTTCAATCGAAATCAGCTTTTTTCTACAATACAAAATTAGTACAGAGCTTCCATAGTTGGCATTCACTTTTTTCATACAGTTGCATCACCAAATATACTGTAACAATCCATTCATTTACAGTATATACATATATACTATACTTCACATAATATATATGTTGTGAACGTTCCATGCAGCATATGAAACCCTCCTTGAATATTATCATTGTATGGAAATAAGGGGTTCAACGAATAACTAGCTGTTGTCATATATTTGTTTCTCCTATAGGGTTTTATGGTCACTTGCAGTACAAACCCCGCAGAACTAATGGTCACTGCAGGGGATGTTCCCATTTTGAAATCATTTTTGTGTGCCCGCCAAAGCACTGGCTCAGGATTACCAACCAGCAATGGCAAAGCAAAGGTGTCAGCACTTTTGCAAATGCTATGCAGCTAACAAAGCACACACTCAAGTCAGCTTGATGCATGTGCCCTTCACCTCGAATCAAGCCTCATCGCCTCCACTGTGCACAAAGATCAGTCAGTGCTTCAGCGCCCCCGCCCACCCCAGAAATGGCCTTGTTCCTGCATATGACATTAAAGTGATTTGCTGATTTGATAAAATTGGATCACGTTCATGTCACATGAGATTTCCAGCATTATTGTCAGGCAACATTTTATTTCATTTTTTTTGTGTGTGTGTTGTTTTTCATTATACTGACCTCTCAGTCAACTTGAGCAAGATATATGCAGTAATAAACTTCAAAAAATTCTATTTTAGAGTCATCAAACTGTCATGCTAAAACCGCAAGAGCAGATATGACAACAGCTTAACCTACAACACTAATATGCAAATCATCCAAGGTGTCTGATGTGTAAACATTGCAAGGGTTAAGTAGACTGGTATTGTACATACAATAGTTGCTGTATTGTAATATCTGTGGAGGTATAAAATGTGGCTGTTTGGCAATAAGCAGGGAGAGAAAGGTACAGTAATATCCCTGCCTTTGGAGTGTGAGTCAGGTAGAATCGGGTAGACCTGAGGTGTAAACGCTCTATGATTGTACTGATCTTGCATCTGTTATTTAATTGGATTGGGGATGGAAAAGGATGGACACAATCTGATCCGCAGGCCTACTTGAATGGCCCAGAAAAACAGCTTCCAAGCGAGTCTATTATGAAGGTACTGGCTGTCTTTCTGGTGTGTGTTAAACTAGATTCATCAGGTCTAATGTGCTACTCTAAATGGTGTCATTGATTTTATTTCTAATTTAATACATCCAGCCACTTTTACGGGTTGAAAAATTGACAGTATTCATCAGTCATTCATTTGCGCACATTGTCAAAACTAATAAGCACCACCGGCTCTGTGGTGCTAAGGCAGCTACTTCATAGTTTAATAGCTTTAAAGCAATCAGCTTGTCTGATTGAAGAAAACATCACTAAGGAAACACTAAGAATAATTTATTCATATAACATGAGACACTGCCACTCAACAAAAATAATTACGGATGCTCTTTGTTCTGATTAGACATCACAGGTGGTTGTTAGAATAGATAAGAGATGCCGCTGGCTACACTCACAGGAAGAGGAAACCAGCCACATAAGGGTGGCTATGCCTACAGCTGCCTGAATGGTGTTAATGACACTGATGAAGGCTCGTAGAGTGATTGTTGTGTGTCCAGGATTATGGCAAATCATAGGATATGGCTAGAGAACTTGAACGTCTGGGCACTGGTGTCTGGAGGTTAGGCTAGTCATGTTGGGCTACTAAGACAATAGGGTTAGGGGAATAAGTAAAGCAAGGCATAGGGGAAGACATCCCGAGGTCCCTCTACTGCTCATCCATCTCAGTAAGATCAGAGTTGGAAGATGGTGGTGTGGCTGACTGGAGGTGGTTTGAAACAGGTAGTGGGCTCAGGTTAGAGCCCTGGGGGACGCCACTGGGCTCAGGGTCAGGGAGGGTCAGGGTTTCAGGTGCAGACTTTTTGCGGGGTCGGTCCTTGGGGACAGAGAGGGACTCAGGCGCATCAGTGCACATGGGGGTGGAGGGGGCGCTGGCAGGGCCGGTGAGGGCACAGGAGGACAGGGGCGTCTCGCTGATGGAGATCGACGGAGGAAACATCCCGATCTTCTGGTTGGTAGCCTCCTGGATGGCGCGCTCAAACTCTCTCACCTCATCCATGGTCATGTCTGGATTAGAAAAGGACCAGTTGATACCAGTGAGTGGGAGAATTGGAAAGTAGAAATGTATTTACATTTTGTAGACAACATGTAGTTTTTAAAGGGTAAGTAAACCAATTTTACACATTAAACTGTTATTATAGGTCTTGGGGAGTACTGCTGCATATGTGAGAAAAACATATAAATTGCCCCCAGTGATGTCAGTCAGGGGCTCAGTTGCACTGTGGGTAATTTAGGCACCATGTTCTAATTATTATTAGAGCAGAAAAACACACATCAAGATTCACAAAACAAAAACAAGTATTGTTTTGTTTTTTTTTCCTCAGCTCATACTGTCTTATTTTAATTACCAACATGTTTCTAGTGTTCATTTGTGTTGCTTTAGGTTTCCTAGATACCTTTCCAAGCCTTTGAGGAATTTAAGCAGACATGATCAATTATATTTTTCACACGTTTAACAGTTCACATGTGCATCGTTTCACTCAATGTAGGACAGAATGAGTGGATGTATCTGAAAAGTTATATGCAACTGTGAAAAGTTCATTCACAGGTAGCAATGGTTCAAATATGAGACAGAGAAGGGACAATGGACTGAAGAAACAATGAAAAAGACACATACGCTTGCTTTGTCATGGATCTCTATGTCATCCAGGGAAGGGTTTGTTGTGGAATGCTCTTGCTGCTCATGGCAATTTACGACTTTAATGTTGGTTTTCTCATGCATTTGTCTCTCGTAATCCCGCACATCATCCAAAGTCATATCTGGAAGAAGGGGGGAGGGATGGAACCAGAGATGTTGGTAAATCCTCCATAATGGCACTCCAGTTGACGGAAAGGTGAAGAAGGGGAAGGGTTAGGTGCCAAAGGTGCACTCCTTGGGTGAGCATAGTGTTTTTAGCTGATGATTACAGCTTTTTAAGGTTAAAAGCTTTAGAGGTCACAGTGCTAGCTTCCCATGACCCAGAGAGTTTAAAGGAGACAGCCAGACAAATCTGAGCCACACAAGGAATAAGGGAGGAAAGGAAGTGTGAGGTCAAAAAAGTTTCAAGATAAGGAAAAAGCCAGAATAATCCACACAAAAACAAAAGGTTGTGGATCATTGGAAGCACAGGAAAGCAACACCTAGAAAGGATTCACTTCTCTGGGCAGACTCATGTCACACTGAGGGAGTATTTCAAGCATCTGAGTCGTAGGGAGTTGTGGTATAAAGGTTAGTGGTTATAGCGGAGAGGAGGGGAACATGTTTCATGGCAAAGATAACAGGCTTGTTACCTTTATGCCCTGCAGCTATGGAAAAAGCTGAGAGTGAGCAAATGTGTTGCAGCCCCTTATGGCTGCAAACAGGGCTGCCTCTCACGCAGCCAGACACGCAGACAAACGGACAGAGGCAGCTTTCATGTTTCACTAAGTGCATTATTCTTCACCGAGGTACATTTCTAATTATATCTCCATGGAATTGCAGCCAATTTGTTAATTAGGTTTATACCCATACAATCAGGTAGGTCTGGTAAATATGGAAAACAGTGCCAAATAAATGTAAAATGATTAAAAGTACTGCAACATTTATACAACAAACTCATGAATTTACTTCAACATGAAACATGAAAGAGTTTGGTTTAAGAGTTATTAGTCTCGTGCAGGTTTTATTTGAAACAAACACTGACCAAGTCTGGGCACAACCGGACAGTGTTTGTTATTTGTGCGTTAGTGGCGATACCAAGATACCATGCTGCAGGAGAATGAGCAGGACTGGCAGTGACAGGGTTAGATGCAGGTTGAGTGATTGTTCATGCACACTGAATTGTAAATAAAGAGTTATCACACAGTGATTTATATCACAACAGTGTGTACATTTCAAGGGATAATCAGTTATAAAACATAACAGTTCAAGAACAGATAGAAATCTTCCTTGGAGGTTCAAATTTTCATTAATTTACAATACACAACAATGACAAAGAAAAAAATTGTTTCGTTGTACGATTACAATTAATATGTTATATATGTATTTAAATAAGAAAAGTGAATGCATTTGTGTAGGTAATATATTAATTGAAATTTGTTGTTAGTGAATAGTTGATAACTGAAAGGTTGAAATATGCCAATGGCTGTAAATTAGCTGGAGTATGTAGACAGCATGACTGTAGAAAAACTTACCAATCCACTCATCCACCCAGGCAAATGCCTGTCGATGTCCCAGCAGCAGCACATCCCGAACCACCTATAACACAATAAGACAGTCAGAAAATGAATGCAGTTTTTTTTTAAGTCATTGTATGCTACTATACAAGATTCAACGTATAGGACAACAGACCAAGAACAATGGCCCAAGAAAGTAACTTAGCCAAGCAAAGAAGGATATATGTAAACATGCATTACTGCAACTTAAAACCAAGGTCCATCTATGGCTGAAGGAAAAGATCTAACATCTTTTTGTTACCTTGTGTACAAACTGCTCCACACGGGTCTGCAGACCCCACACCTCGAACTTGACAGTGACCAGTTTGTACGAGCACATGATGGGATCCTGGGTGTCCCTCCAGCCCTCCTGAAGAATCCCCCGTGACGTCTTGTCTGACTTGAAATATCTCAAGTCCTGCAACAGTGGGGAATGAACACACACACACACACACACACACACACACACACACACACACACACACACACACACACACACACACACACACAAAATTAATATTACAATAATTAACCCAAACCTTAAGGCATCGTTGTTTCTGCATCCCAGTGGAGAAACAACTCCCCAGTGGAGAGAAGTATTGGAGAGCCTAAAATTAGATGCATCACTGAATTCTAATATTAAGTACAATTTGAATTAACCCCTCTGGTCCTTAGAGAACCTCTATTCAGACTCATTAGAGTTGAGGCAATCTGTTATCAGGCCGCTCTGAAGACAATTACCAGCTCTCACATTTCACAGACTCAGAAGTGCAGCTGACACACAAGTGGGACTGAGGTCTCAAGTCCCCAAAATTTGTATTAGACAGAGTGCTTGGGCTTCAATAACAAATCTAACAGATATTAATAAACATATTAAGTATGGTGTTGTCTTTCCTGAGAAGATCCCCACAGGGCTATTAAAAAAAAAACAATTCAAACACAAGGATCACAACATGTCACACTGAAATCATACAGTTTCTTCTAAATCACATTGTTGTACTACTGTGTCCTCCAGGCTCAACACTGCATTGACACCCCTGCAGTGGTGTTAATTCCCAGTAGCCACGAGTGCACACACACACACACACACACACACACACACACACACACACACACAAGCTCACCTCAGACTCTTTATAGTAGCGCTCTGGGATCTCATCGTAGGCGATGTCGACGAAACACACCTCCCTCTCCTGATCCTTCAGCTCGCTGTCGAAAATCTAAAAAACAGAACAGAGCGGTTTGCCAGCGTGAACTGTAGCCTCTGCCTGACAATCCTCACAGATATAAATACACCTCAGCAAAGTGTCTTTTCCAGGTTACATCATGCCTGCCTTACTGCTTGACTCAAAGGCTGGAAATTATTCATACTGTTACTAATGCTCGACAGTGTGTCTTGTCACGCTCTGTCCCCTCATCATTCAGTCAAACACTGGAAACACGTACTGTAGTTGCTTACACAGCCATAAGGGGGTGCTCTCTGCACACTTCTCCTACTTGTTACTGTGTCAAATGACACTGCACTGTGTGATGTGATCAGAGCTGCTTGCACAAAGAGTGAGTGCCACTTTCTAATTTGTTATTAGTCCTATTGTTTCATCAGTTCTAATGCTGCTGGGTGTATGGAACTGTAATTTTAGATTTTGGACATCACAATATCAAGATGTTGCATATGCGTTGTCTTCTCCTGGGTTTAAAGGCTGAATCAGGAGAAGAAGGAAGCAGAAGAAAGCAGGAAGAAGATGAAGAAGCAGAAATTTCAATAGTCCTCTCTACAGTATTGTTGCAATATCGATATCATCACTCACTACCAGGATTTTTTAAGGGCTTTTGAGGAGATTTCAAAATATCGACATGTATGCCTTCGAAAGTGAGGATAGAGGCCACAGGCTTCATTTAATGAATTTTGTAACTTCAACTTAACTAAAGGCAGACTTCTAAAATATCTAAATTAATGAAATCAAATCATCAGAAACAGACGAAGATACACCATAACCTTCCCTTATTTATCTTGTTTTCAATAATTGGCTCCTATTAAAGTTGGAGGAAAAGTGTTCAATGAAAAGTGCAGGTCTAGTGTACTGTCACACTATGTGAGTATTGAATAATAAGTACTGAATGTCAATCTTTGTCATTTGAAAAATAAGAACATTTGTTATCCACAATTTATTCACATCAAATTTACACTGTATCCCTTTTCATTTTTTTTTTCCTATGAACATACACGTGTGTAAACTCCTGTTAGCAGAGTGACAGTTTAGAGTCCAGAAAACTTCTAGACCTCCAATCCATGTGTCCTCTATTCACCTGCCTATCCACCCATATTCCCCCTTCCTCTATATGTATGTTGTTGCTATCCAACAAGAGCCATCCAAGCCCCAGTCACCCATTCTCTCCTTTTTTGTCACTTAGTAATTTTAGGTGCAGGAGTCGTTCTATAAGAGGTAGCCAAGGATGTTCCGCATTATAAATATACACATTTTCACAACAATATTCTATGAACATGTTGGCTAACGCAGCTTCTGTTTTCATTATTTCGATCTTTATCAGTCATGCTGTTCCATCTGTGTTAACATGATCTTTATCTCCCCCTCCGATATCCGTACATCACTCGTTTACATCCTCCCTCTTCACTCTCATTCGATCTTTATTCCCCCTCCTCCCCTACGACGGGGCATTCTGTCATTTACAGTGAGGATGAGCACTGCTGGCACAATAAGGGTGACATGTCAGCATGCGTGAGTGCAACCAAGCACCAGGAATGGTGACCGGTATGAAGACAGAGGGAGAGGTGGATGAGAGACGCAACTGAGGGGGGTAAACGCTGAAAAAGGAGATGGTGCTGGAGTAAGGGGGGCGAGCCAGAGTCAAGGGGGAGGGCAGTGGAGATGCATGCAGATAAGGATGGAGGAGGTAGGGAGAGGAGGAAACATGGATTTGCGTGATCTGATATGAGAATGAAAAGGAAACATTTCTTCAACGAACACGTATACATTATGAAACAAAACGTAAAAACATAAGTGTACTAGTCTTGAAGAGTTGTTGCTCAAGTATCAAACCAAAACTCTATGATATCTCCTCATTCAATGCTATGTGCCAATATTATGCACTGTTCTACTGTAGATGCCAGTATTTGCTGATACACTTCATTAGTTTTCTAGTGTAAACACACAACAAACTCAAGACAAAGACAGACATTATGCAGTATTCTCCATCCAAAGAAGGGCATTTGTCCTAAATTACTCGGCAGCCAGACTGGAAAAATAAAGGGAAAAAGCCCCTGGAGCCTGTTGCTTAGCATGCCGTCTCCTTATTTTTCTCCTCGGCCTCATCAGCAGCGCCATTCTCAGCTTTGTATCATACATATTCTCAATTAGAAAGTGTCTATCTTAGCGAGAGTGGCGTTAGAAATATGCCGCTTATTCATAACAAAGCTTTGTATATCAGCAGAGGGGCATTTCTATTCACGCGGGCGAAGGATGTATAAGCTTGTTGGCCGTCAGCTGTGTTTTTTTACGGTGTGTTCAAGTGCATCTTTGCAGCCAATTTCATGGACATTCTTATTGGATGTAATTGTACCTCAGTGTTCACTGGTTTTATGGTGCATAAATGTGTCCAAACTGGGCGCAGCTTGAATGCAGACGACACATAGATGTAGACTGATGAGTCTGTAAGTAGCTTCATCAAAAACTGACAGACTGTGTCATCACATGTGAACAGTTAGAGAAAAAAAAAAAAAAAAACAAAGACTGAAACATGCATTTTCTCATTCTGCCTGCTGTGTAGTTCAGGCCTCCTTGGAGAGATTACAAGAGCAACATCAGCCTCACACCAAACGTTAAAGCTAAGTGTGAGTGTGTGTGTGTGTGTGTGTGTGTGTGTGTGTGTGAGTGTGTGTGTGTGTGTGTGTGTGTGCGTGTTTGTGTGAGTGACTGTGTGAGCGCACGTGTATGTGTGTGTCTGACATGGACTATGGAATTCTGCATGTCATGCAATGTTACTGCAACCTCCGTTCAATGCATGTCAATTCACACACCCACTCATTTCCTGTTCACCCAACCATGATGTTCCTCACTTGCACCATTCCTTCCTTCCTTTCTTCTTTCCTTCCTTCCTTACTTCCTTGCTTGCTTTTCCTTTCTCCTTCCATTTCTGAGTCTTTTCCACTCACCAAGTCCTTCTTTGGTCTTCCCACACACAGTCGTAAGACACCCACAGTTGCCATATGTGTGTTATATCATCAGTAGCCACACATGGGAAAACACAATACTTGATCAGATAGCATATTGTTATATAAAGTGTTCAAAACAAAGCAGCGCACAGCTGCATTCATATTATTTCACAGCATCCTTTATTGCAAAACCCCCTCACAGACTCATGAAGTGGTTATACAATGTCATAAAACATGCAGAGCTTCTTGTTTGTTTGCCCTGTAGATGTTACACAAAGTAGTGCAGCTGTATCATTGAATCATTGACTGGAGTGTGTGCATGCAGACGCTGACGTGCCGCTCTTATATCTCTGAATCTCTACTCACATGCACGAGCATCCCAAACTGTCTAAGATGTAAACACAGAAACACAAATGCATGTTTATGTAGAGGAACCGTGATTTGTTTCAGCTTTTACCATGACTGCAGGCTAGATTTCATTAAAAAGTTCCTAATCTATTGCCTTCTCTTGTCACACCAAAGATGCATCAATCTAAAAGATCAGTGCGTGTTTAATGAACCGACAGTCCACCCATTTCTGTCTCCTTACTTTCCTTTATGAGTGCACGCATAAACTAGTCTGTCAACAAGAGATTAGAGTCAAGTTGGGGGTCATTCCTCCCTTATACAATCACCAAATCGCTGACAATCTGAAGAAAAATATGAAGACACACTAAAATTAACCTGCTTGCTGCCCATCATGATATATTACAGGCTATTTGTCTGTTGCACACTGCCCCTACCATTCCTCTTCCTCACTGTCCAGGCAGTGGCAGCGTTTCATTTGATGACTAATGCCCCTATAAACTGGAGAGTGGAGGGAAATATAGAGAGAAAGAAAGTGAGCAGGCCAACAGCCCAAATGAAATTAGCTGTCCAACAAGTGAAGCCGTTTTTTTGGCAGACTCCCAAGGCGCATTGTATAGTTGGCATTATGATACAACAGGAGGGTCTGCGAGTTGCCAAATCTGTCCGGATGGTTTTACTCATTCAGCCGTCGCAGAGGTCTTGTTTTCAACCATATGTCTGCTATCAGATAATTGTGTTTTAAATAGGCCTATTTCGCTGTGAAGATTGGCATATAAGAATGACAGAAGACAGGCCGAGTTAACATAATGTCAGAGATTAGTATTGGAGTCAGAGCCCGACTGATTAATTGACCTGGCTTCGTACAGAAACATCAGTGTTGGAGTCTATGTTAACCAAGAAACTGCACTTAAGGGCATTATTTCAAAAGGAGCTCTATGAGCACTTCCTGTTTTCTCTATGAGCACTATCCTCATTTGTCCAAGTGTGACATAAAGAAACAAAAAACAAAACATCAGCTTCACAGGCATCCATCCTTACTCGTGGATGTACAGACATGTCACACCAGGGGATACTCACATTGTCATTGCACCCTTTGTTGTCCTCATATTTTGTCTCTATGTGGATGGAGAACTTGGGCAGGAATGAGCACTGTGGGGGGAAAAAGACACGAAAGAATAAAACAAAAAGCAAGCTGTCAATGTTGTCTAACTGCTTTTAATATAGAAGTGGTGAACAGTCCATTCTGCAGAAATTAAACACTACTTACATCTGGTGATAATTCAGACTAGGTTTCTGGGTTTGCATGTACATCTGTGCTGTGTGGTACTTTATGGTGCACAGCTGTAAAAAATGGACCGGCTTCTTTCACATTGACGTTATGCGTCAAAGTACTTTTAATGCATTAACACTGGCTGTCATAGATTCTGTTGGAACTTTCTGTCCCTCTCATTCTTTGTTCTTCCTCACTGTATAGAATGGCACTGGCAATAGCCAAGACAATTCTTAAGGCTTTTGTGATGGTTTTCTTTTTTTTTTCTTTTTTATAAATATCTTGGCATGGGTGTTTTTAAACTGACTCATGTATAAACACAAATCTCCCCTGCACATAAAAAGAGACAATTTCAAGCATTTTGTCATCACAGTGTTGTTGTCTTTCCCCTCCTTTCCCCGCACCCCAAAGTGCCATGACTCATGTATTCGACATTTCTCACTCCGCGCGACAAAAGCCCTGTAGCTGAGCCTAATCGGATGCATGTGTGTCGACAAAATGTGTCAGCTAATTCTGCCAAGGCTTCAAGTGTTTTCAAGGGTTAATCACAGGTCACACAGGCAGTTCGGCTTATTAGCAAAGACAAGCTTGACTGTGTGTGTGTGTGTGTGTGTGTGTGTGTGTGTGTGTGTGTGTGTGTGTGTGTGTGTGTGTGTGTGTGTGTGTGTGTGTGTGTGTGTGTGTGTGTGTGTGAGACTGGGGAAGAAAGTGGTTTAGGTCATTGTTAAAGCACTGTTGGGGTTAGGTTAGTAGAAGTAGTAAGGGTTTGGGTCTAAATAGTATCCAGGAAATTAATGCAAGTCTAAGACAGTCCTCCTGAAGTGAAATACTACTTCTACTAATAATTTTGGCATAAACACCAACCATGTAAGGGTGAGGAGTTCTCTGTGGGGACAAGAGACCAGTCATCATAGCTACAAGACAATTTCTGAGGTCCTGAGCACCTTAAAGTAACAACTTCAGAATCATGTTGATGGTACAGTGTCTTATAACAGGGTGAATGGTGTCCTTGTCTCTGCCACTCTGCCCCTCAGTCACTTGTTTCTAAACTGTGCAACTTCAGTGAGAGGGTAGAATCACAGCCTACATGTTTACCTCAACATACAAGTTTGCAACACATAACATTGTAGTGATTTAATATGTTTAGTTTGTAGTACATTATGTCTGACAAATTGTTACAGACCTGGGATTTGGGTGGAAGTTAATGTAAAATCCTAACACAGATGGATGCACAAATCTGTGTGTGTGTGTGTGCATGTGTGTGTGTGTGTGTGTGTGTGTGTGTGTGTGTGTGTGTGTGTGTGTGTGTGTGTGTGTGTGTGTGTGTGTGTGTGTGTGTGTGTGTGTGTGTGTGTGTGTGTGTTGTAGGGGTAAATTAAGTGTGATCACAGCAGAAATTGAAGATGCAGGTGTTGTCACTAACAAACCTAATCCCTTTGTGAAATATTATGTAATGGCAACATATGCGAGCTGCATCTCAAAAAGCAGCAAAAAGCAAACTGCACAATTCACTCCTGTACACAGATATTACAGGTTCTAAACAGGGAACCACAGATGCTTTATAATGTGCATTTTAGCATTTTTGTACTTTTTATCAAGCTGTGAGATGCTTGAAATAAAAGACAGGTTTACTATGAAGCCTTGCTTTTACGTTGGCTTAAATAGAAGGTCGCCGTTGCTTCAGGCTGGACACCATGAACTGGACCGACAGAGAGAGGCAGAACAATGAAAGAGGGACTCTCTTGAAATATGCACAGAGGCTACTTACTGTATATTCTGCAGGCCATGGCAGGGGATGACACAGACATCAGGTCAGAGCAGAGACAGAGCACAAGAGAATCACAGTGAGTCAGAGACCATCCTCAAATGTCCCACAGCATGAAAAGAAATGAGAGGAGGCCACAATGTAGAACTGTCACAAATCCTCAGCGACTTTCCGCTAATTTTTCTCTGATTTGGTTTTTCCTTTTATCTGCATTCTTAAGACTTGTAACACTTCCCCCTTGGATCAGGATCGTTAAAAACACCACGGCAATATGTTCTGGACTACCGCGGCTCTGATCGTCGCACTCCTCCTGACTACCGGTTGCGTGTGAAGTCTGTGATTTACATGGTTAAGCTTGTTCCACTGCTGCTCTCATTCTTAATCTGTGTGGGAACGTGTCCAGTGCATGATGTACACGTTGGCATATACTGTTTACAATAACATGTTGATGCTTTTTCGCTGTGTCTTACTGACACAGTGACAAAGTGATGGCTGCTGTGGTGTGACTGATGTTGTGTGTCTGCATTAGGGCCAATGTAGTCTGTCCCTGCTGTCAATACCTTTCAGAGTCTAAAGTTACTTTATTGATCAATGTTGCAGAGTCCTCCTTTCTCTTTTGTTATCAGGTCACTGATTGCTCACATTGCATTTAAGTGTGGCCTAGAATGCACGTATTTCCAGTGTTTCACATGTTCTTCTGAGATGGCACATGGAGAGGCTGAAAACCAAGCACTGGAGCTTCCTGAATTATACAAGACATGTGTAAAGTTGCACAGAGACCTTGGTGGAAAAGCTCTTATCTGGAGGTGTGTTTAAAGTTTTTGTGCCTCATGTGACTGGTGTGCTTGACTACTCCAGCCTGACTGTAGCCATTATAGCTCTATTTTAACAATAGTCAAGTATTAGGGAGACCATGTTAAAGGTGCAATTTGTAAGATTTTTTGTAACAGTTTTGACATTATGATGTCTATGTATTGTGTTGTAGAGATATCATGGGAAACCAGGCTAGCTCTACAACACAATACATCCCTGGTTCTCTGAAATCCCAGTCTGGACCCTTAGCTGCAAGGCTAACTGAGCTAACTAGCAAACAGCAGCTACAATTTGCAGCAGTTAGCAGTTCTTCGCGTTAATGCTCATTAATGCTATTTCTTACATATGACACCTTTAAAGTAAGGCTGTTTTTGTTAGAGAAGCTAAACTGATTTGAGAGGTCGTTTTGTGGTACCGGTCATAAAAAGTAAAAAGTTGCATGCGACCTAGTGAACACACATGCTCACCTGTTACGGTGTAAGGGTAGTAGTTCCATGCTTTCTCTGTCACGTAGAAGATTTTCGGAACCACTGCTCGAGCCCAGCTGGGCAATTTACTGCAGAGAGACATCGAGACAGAAAGAGACATATTAGGAGAGAGACTGTGAGAACATATCAGGAAAGCGGGGACTGGGCTGAAATTGCTTTTCTGTTATCACGGCAATCTTCCAAAATGTTCCACTTCTTAAAGGAATGTCTTCTCAAAGGATAGACGGATGGTGTGAAAACAAAATGCTTCCAGAAGATTTAATTCATGGGAAATCAAACACAAACAGATTATACAACACGATACACAAGCCTCATAATGCTATGTTTTGAGATTGTATTGAATGTGATTTATCCAGAACATTTTAGCTGAAAGCTCTGCTCTCTTTTTAGTAAGACCCTGCTCACATTCACACAGTTACAAGCATTCAGACCTGCAAACTGCTCACTCCAATAACAGTCTGATCTGCTGACCACTGAGCAGCTCAAGGGCACCTCTAAGGCAGTAATGAGTCAGAGGGAGTCCCTATCAATTTGAGGAGTCGCTGCTTTTCTTTGTCACTCCATAGGGCCTATATCATAGTAAAATAAACATCTTTGTTCAAGAAATCCCCTCATGACGAGCATTTCACTGTTTCACTGTTTTTGACTACTGCGAACAATATTCAAGAGAGTCGGACTAATCATGAAACACTGCCCATGTACATAGCTCGGAGCAAATACTGAAAACAGAGGGAAAATACAGTACATCTATCTGAAAGATAACCAAATCTGCCAACAGCTCCTCTAAAACTTGCAAATGACCACATTATATCTCCTTTGTTTAATCTGTCTCAAAGTGTAAAAACAAAACATTATGGTTTTACTGGAGGATTATGGGCTGGACTATTTCTGGACTGGGCGATGTCCATTGTTGTTCCAACCTAATTCAGATGAAAACACTCCCCATTCCATATGACAAAAGCCTTTGACTGCTTCATTCCCATGTAATGGAAACTGCCATCACACTGATCCTGCAAAATATGACAGCTGAGGGAGTCGGAAAATCATGACAATTAGCTCCCTAGCATGTTCTTTCCTCACTGTGGAAGGCAGCCAGTTCCCTAGGCTTTGGTAATGTTTACTTATTGGCATGATAGACTCTGACGGGACGTAATTCAGTGTATGAATTTACGCAGTTGTGGAGGCTTCAGTCATAAATAAGTGGGCATGCTTTCATCTAAAGGGTGATGGACAAACCTGGCTTGGCACAGTAAGTTCCTGAGAGCTAAAACCAGCCATTAAGGCTTTTCTCAATGGAAGAGACTGCTGACTGACTTCAGTAAGAGTTGGCGTTACCAATGGGCTCCGCTGGTAGAAGCACTCACATACTGTTGATCTGATTGGTTGAAGTGGTTCGTACAATCATCTGCCATATAGTTTTTTTTTTTTTAAAGTGCCTGAACTTTTTTAAAAAAAAAGTTTTGAGCGGCTTCTTTCCTGATTTTTTTTCCTGAGTTTTGTGAAACAGACCATCTGGTGCTTCGGGTCAGGTGCTGGTTTTGGAAAGAGGACAGGTATGCTGTCTTTACGTCTCAACTAACCAGTTGCAGTTAGTAGCTTCATATTTACCATACAGGCATGACAGTGGTATAAATCTTCTCAAACTCTTAGCAAGAAAGTGAAGCAGCGTAATTCCTAAAATGTCAAACTTTGCATTTGAATCCCTTCTGGCAGCCGGGACATCATCTACCATGTGTTCCCTGTTCAAAGAGGTACAGTACACTGCCAACATGTAGACTCCGGGGGACTTTGTGTGTGACTATTCATGCTTGACATTCCCCGATTTTGAACCATGAACTCTGCTAAGACTATAATTGAGGCTGCGTTCAGAACTTTTATTATGAGATGTGTCAAACACAAAAGTGAACATGCTTTTATGTAGCCTGCCTTCATTTCTACCGAATTTGATTGACATGGAGAACAATTTCTTAAGGAAGACAAAAATGGCGCCCACTGCATCGTGACGGCTGTGAATAAAAACAGCCTTCGATGGTCACATTGTGTGAACATTGGCAGGCTTTTTCTCTCTCTCTCTCTCTCTCTCTCTCTCTCTCTCTCTCTCTCTCTCTCTCTCTCTCTCTCTCTCCCAACAAAAGAGACTGACACTCCTCCCACACCCCCATCTGTTGATTTCTCCCATTCCCTCCATGTTCTTTTAAAGATATTTGCCAATAGCATGCTGGGACGGGGGCCCACATTTCAAAACGTGCAAGCGTGGTGGGTTGCCACTTGGAGTTTTCACACCAACGCCTGTATTCGTATTTAGAAAAGGAGGAAAAAAACACCCTAGTTCAGTTGAACACGTCAAAGGAAAGGAAACACTTTATTCATAAAATCAACCAACCCCTCTGCACTCTTAATGAAGGTTATTGACAGAACGAGCATGGACTCGATGTTCAGGTCGAATGGGATTGGGCCAAATAGTGAAGTACAGCACGAGGCAGATTGAGAGGGTAATGGGGCGGTTGAGGCGTGACAGAACGAGCCCAGATTGACTTCCCTGCTGCTGAAGCAGAGCTGAAATGTATCGCTGCTGCAGAACCAGATGAATGGTAAAATCCTTACTGTAACATTATCTATCTTGATTGTTCATTACTCGATATAAATATATTTGTTTAATCTACAACATTTTGTTTATCGAGAAATCGCTCAGAGTTTTGTTTACTGTCGTCTTCCATTTCTCTGCTCATGTGTGTCCTCTCTTTTTTCATTCAGTACTACAGTCACCAAGTACTACAGCACAGATGGATATGAACAGATTGTACGGGGCTGTCGTAGGTGATTATTCACATTAATGTCTTATGTTTTTGCATCCTGTCAGGCAAACAACTCTACAACAAATCACCTTTTGTGACAGGGCTCGAACATTACGTGGGAAACTGCAAACCTCTCCAGCGCAGCGATTCAAAGAAGTGGCAATTATGCATCGCCTCATGTTCATCCTGAGAAATCAACCTTTTTGGAGAAGCTAACACCAATGTACGCCTGTTAGAGATGCTAACACCAATGTTAGCCCATTAGAGAAGCTACTACTGATGTTCGCCTGTTGGAGAAGCTAACACCCTGCTGTAATGGCGTGAGCTTATCTAAGAAGCTGTCATGGATGACATTTTTTGGCTCAGAAACAAAAGCTACGTTTGAATAAGTGTGCAAAGACAATAAACCACAAAGCAACCTCCTCCATTTGTTTGCTATTCAGACCATGACTCCTTTACCGTCCAAACAAAGCCTTGAGCAAATGCAAAAAATGCCTTTTTCTGCAATTGCGGTATAGAGAGAGCAAATTGGATGAAAGTACCTGAATAGAAGCCTGACTTATCTCTGTTTGCTCCCTCTGCCTTCTTCCTCGGCTCTCCTCTGAAGAGCAGAGCTGTGCTGACTCAACATAATTAGTTCCTCGGCATTGCGAACGCTGACACAGGTATTTGTGCTCAAACAAATGGCCTACAGCATCTCTGTGCCTCCCTCTTTTTTCCCCTCCTTTGCCCTTATGTTTTGTTCCTTCCATCTCACAGTAATTTTCTTTTCTTCTTTCACATATACTCCACCCCATTCTTTGTCATCTGTCTGTGATTCATGTAGATGTAACAAAACTGGTTGTACATGCAGATGCATGTGTGAACACATGGATACAAAGGATCGCAGGAGGCAGTGAGATGCCTCAGTGTGAGGTGATAAATAACCATGATGGATAAGTAACTCAGACAAACTGACATGAAATTAATTTTAGGGCATGCGGGTGTATCTGTGTTCGCGCAAACCTTTACAGCCTTATCCAGTGACTGAATGTAATATTTGCCAATTGATATGCAGATATACTTCAATTGGCCACATATCAGAAAATGTAACGTTTATGTTATCTCAGTTAAGCTACTAAAATTAAGATACTTGGGATTTTTGGCATAGCAGAAACATGTTTTCTGAGGATACAAAAATGTCTTCTCTAAGGATAGGAATCTAAATATGACAAAACTATCGTAACTGAGGGCAGGATGGCATGAATAAAAAAAAAAGGAAGCACTGCTCTTCTTAGGTCTGTATGACAATGACGATGAAGATGAGGAACAATATGAACAATATAATATTATGACCCACAGCCTAACTGGAGGGGTAGCTGACACTGATGTTAGCCTGTTGGAGAAGCCTATCAGAATCCAGAGGGCTAATATCAAGATTTATGCCTCCTGATCATCAAGGCTGTATCAAATGCCCATCTTTTTGTCAGCAGTTCAGTTCACTGCTTCTGTAAATGGGAGACAGGAAAACACCTATCTTTTCTTAAACTGTTCAACCATGGTGCCTCATGTTGTCCAGTGACAACTTATCTCCTGTGGACCAGAGGATTCTGCTGATAAAAGACATATACACTGTCATGAACTGGCTACATAAATTAATGGCAAGTAATTTAGCTCATGTTTGGTTGAATGTAAGACTACTGAACACTCAGATTAAACACGTGTATAAAATGTGTGCCACTGACCTGTTGAGGTAGACTCGTTTCTCTGTGAACTGCCCTTGGCCGTGCTCCGGGTCCTCATACGGTTCATTCTGGACCACCTCCACCCCTTCCCCTCGATCACTCTGCTCATGGCTGTGTTTACTGATCATGTACAGCTGCCCAATCCGGTACTGGAAGACAAAACACAACAACGGGTTCACAAACTATCGTCTGACAATGGCCACTTTAGGAGACTTAACCTGGAAGCATTAGTACGGAGTGTAACAAGTTGGGGACAAAGTTAAGTCAAAGATTTACAGGTATGTTGACAGCAAGAATGCTCATAGATCAAGTGTCAAGTTGATTGCAGTTTCAAAACAACAATCTTTTAATGTGTACAAGTATCGAGTTACTGCCATCTCCATCAAAACTCAAAAGGTGACAATATATATAAAATATAAATATAAATATATAAATATAACCATCTAGTGTACACAGAATTGTAGCACAGTAAACCAATGGTGTGTTTTTTTGAGTTTCGCAATAATAAATGTACTAAACTATATTTTTGTAACATTTGGATACATGAAAAATCAACCCAATTCTCAAATGGGGGGAAAAAAATAGAGAATCACACACAGAGCAACACAAATTAATTCCGTTTAGTGACATTCATTACAAATGGATCTGAGGCAAATTTGTATGCAACTTGCACAGTTTCAGCTGAAGAAGTGAAACCCTGTCTCATTATCATAGAACATCTTCATCACACCAGTAGTGGATACTTTATTATCATGCACAATGATGACAGGAACAGGAGGCCGGTAATCACAGCACAAACACTGGTGATAATAAAAGAAACACCATGGACTTTAAATTAAAAAGGGTAATAGAACGCAAAATTCTATCTCACTCACACTGTCTCAATTTTATCATTTTTTACCATTTTTTGCTCCAGCTATAAAATCAGAATTGAGTGTATTTCTGACTCAAAATGAATAATGTTGAATAGTAAATGGTCTGAAGAAGTACCTCAGATTCAATAATGGTCCTTCGGATAACTTCCGAACTATAACTTGTGCAGGCATGAATGAAACTTAAAAGGTTCAGTACTAATCGGAAAAAAAGTTCAGCTGCCTTTATTTCTGCTGCAGAGTGGGAAACAACTCCTCCGCAATCTTATAGGCAGACGATCTGTTTTTCCCTGAGTCAGCCTTATTTTGCAGACTTAGTTGAGAAAAGGTCAGAAAACAAAGTAAAGTCACGCCGAGCCTCTGCAGCAAATTCCTCAATAAAAACACCAGATTCTCTGTTGGTGTCCGGCTGAGCGACTCAATGAGCGTGACGCTGTGCCACTGTTACACACTGGACCGTGTTCAGTTAATTAAATACTCTGGCCAGGCAATAACATCTTTTAGTTTTTGATGCCCTGCAGCTTGTTCACATTATTCACGCAAGTAACTGACTGTAAGCCGCACTTCTGTCTGCTTTTGATCTTTAATCTTCTAAATCCAAAGCTTCTGTTGGTGACAAAAAAGCCAGGAAGGAGTAGGAAAGATATGGAAATGAAAGAATGATTTCAAAGAGGGAGAAAGGGAAGCTGACTGGGAGTGAGCGCCCGAGGAGCATCAAAGGAGGACAAGTTGAGGAGTTTTAAAGAGAGCGAGGGGCCGGAATTAAATCAAAGAAAGAGAAAATGGACACAACTGGAAATGTTCGACTACAGATTCTGAGTAAGAGAGCTGGAAGATAAGGTTTAATGAAGCGTGAACGGTAAGAAAAAGATAGTTTGATGGAGGCCATCGATGCTTATAACTTTGTCCAGCGTTACAGGCTCAGAGTGAGCGAGGCTGCACTCATTGTTTTCTGCTCAGTCACTATACGCTCCTCCACACGTGTGCTAAAAAGTAAAAGGAGTCTCAGTGAGAGTGCGAGTAGGGCACCGCTAATGAAGGAGAGCTAAAATCAGCTGTATTCCCCTAGTTTCCACATTTCCTCTTTCCCTGACCTTTACCTGCCCCGGCTGCTGGCTGTGCTGTGAATTGCTGTCAGGGAGAAATGTAAGGTGCTCACCCAGAATAGCTCCCCGAGGGGGCTGAAAAACGGTGTCACAGCCTAGCTGCCGCTGCAATTCTCTGATGGATACGCACATTTTGCCAGTATGTGCTAAAATAAATGAAACAATTATGCAAAGTCCTGCAGGGTCATTAGACCAAGCATGGTGGAAGAATGCTAAAGCAAGCAGCTACAACACATACTATCACAGGGGGATTTGAATAGTTGGGGCATCTACGGCTTCCCGGAAAGCCAGTTTTGTGATAATGTGGGATGCTTCACGAAATCTAATAGAATAAACATCAAAAATAGAGACTAAAAGCTGGCGAGAGCAGCTTTTTTAAGGTTGAATCCAAGTGAAAAATAAAAGGACACGAAATTCCCACTGTCCCATAATTATGTCATAGTGGATGTAGTAGGGTCAAGTGTGCTGACTCGGATTAACATCCCTTTTCATGTTTTCATGCAATCCAATATACTAAGCATGTTTAAAATCTTGCATTTGTAGAAATGAGCTAATAGTCTGTTGAAAAAAACACAATTCAATATTTGCCACAATATTTAGGCATACTCAACGATATATTTCTTGTATCAAATGAGCCTCAGTGTTCTTATGAGGTGTGTCGATGACCTTTTTTTATGCTCAGTAGAGCTTTCAGTGGCCAATTGTCCCCCGGTAATCATTGGATAAGAGTAAAGAGGCTTTAACGGGCTGCAGGACAAGAGTGATGAATTAGAACAGCTTTTGATTGATTTGGAATAATTCAAGTATGGTACAAGGAATGAAAATCCTCCTTTCTGCATTTCATTCTCATACTTCTTTCTCCTACTGATTTAAGACTTGCAATTTGATGTAGGGAAGATTCCCCAGCTGTATTTAGAATATGGAAACAGCCATGAATCCTGGGCTCGGCTACGCTGAAACCAAGGACGGATAGATCTGAAAATACTTTGTAATACAGTAAAAGACCAGCCGACTGGTGAATGCATGAGTTCAAACACAAACTGACAGTGCCTAGACACACATGCTCAAAAAACACACTCCCACAATCATCAAATAGACAACCAGCGAATGTTGCATAACATGAAACACTGTCAATCTGAAAAAATAAACACACATTCCTCAGCTCATTATATTCACAAGCTAGTCATTAAAAGGGTAAAAACCCTGCTGCAGCACCTGGACCCTGTATCCTCTGTGGTACTGCAAACTAGTTTCACAGTGAAACTGTGGAAGGGCAGCGATGCAATGACTCACTTCCTGTGTGTCTATTCGCCGCAAGACCGCCAAGTCTCCAGACAACGGTATACGTGAGGTATCAGAAAAGGACACACACTTTACCAACAACAAAGACACAACCGAGAGAGAACGGAGAGAGGAGTGAGAGAGGCATTACCAGGGTTATGTGAACACAAAATTCCCCCAATGGAATGCCGGACACAGCAGCAGGTAAAGATCAGGCACAAACACTTATTAAGGCACTGAAGGCGTGGCTGACCTCTTCCACGGCCAGAAAAGTGTCTGCTTTTCTGTCTACTGGTGTCAACTGATTACACAGTGACAGCAACGCAGACCCACAGTATCAAAGAGAAATCTCTGGACGTTTGTTTTTTCGCCCAAACAAATACTTGACTAATTCATTCGTCAATCAACGGTAAATTTCTCTGCAACTATTTTGACACCATTATGCAGTTTTAGAGGGAGCCGCATGGTCTAACTGTTACAGCTGCACAGTATCTCAACCGAAAACAATCGTTTTATATTGTAAGATCAGATTAGTGAGTTTTAAGTGCGCTGGTAGGCATGTTTTTGAACTTTGGACAAAACCAGGCTACACTCATTAGCTGTTCGCCCTTGCCTCCATTAATCCCAAGCTCAGGTTTTATTTCAAAGACAAAGACTTGAGACTTGAGAATGTTACAAGTGACCTCATTCAACTCTTTGGAAATAAAGTAATTGAGTGTGTCCTCCTTAATTCATTTGCGGTAACAGTTTTCATGGGAACTTGTGGGCGGCAGAAAGAAGATGTAAATACAACACTGACATTGTATTTACTTTATCATCTCTTAACTCACGTTTGATGTCTCAAACAGCCCTTGAGGGAAATTTCTCATTCTTTAGCTGTTACATGCTCCACTATGTCCATGCAGCTAATTGCCAACTGTGTTTGTAAGTCATTTGATGCAGAGTACAAAAGCTTACAGAGGATTTTTTTCTAACCAAAGCAGTATCCATGTCGTTATCTTATTATCGAGCTAATTTGATTTAAGCTTCCGAAATGTCACCAAACAAAGAAAAGAAAGAGAAAGGTGAAACAGACGCGTTTCCAATCAATTGGCTTGGTGTGAGAAAACTAGGCTATGCAAAACAGATTTTCTCTAGAAGTTGGTGGGGTAGGCCAAGTCATGCATGAATGTAATATACATAGAAAGAAGAAGTAGAGGCTGGTGAAAGACGTACACTTTATAAAGCTTTGTGGGAGAACTGCAGAGTCAGGTGATGATTCTCTGGGGGTTCATTCATGACTACAAGCAACCCCCTCCAGATAACAAGTAGTCGTGTCATACATTGTTAATATAAAATAATTAATTATAGACTCCTTGACGGCCACTTGTGCTTACATCTTCCTAGACCATCTTGAGCAGCAGTGGAGCAGAACCAACAAGCCACTAAAAAGTTCAGCAGAAGTTGGTGAGCGCGAAGCTGTCATGTCGCAACATTATGAAATGCATCAAGCTAAAGGACATTTGCGGAACACTCGCAGCACAGATAAGGGACGCTCTGAGCGTCTGCGGGATCAACCCTGAAATGACCTGGACACAGTGTGAGGCTCTGAACGGCACAGCCAGTGCTTCAGTTCTGAACTTAATTACTAATCTTCATCTGTTATCTAACACTGGTAACAGCAGTAGCCTCTGTTTAGCCATGCACGAGGAAAGTGCATCAGTACATTCATTCAATAAAAATGAGGTCTGTGTTTTAGTGGTAAACACTTTCTACCAGTAATATGATAACTTCTGAGACAATTCAGTTCAGTCACAATGAATTCATTATAGGGGATGTTGAGAGGATCGCACTGAAGGCGTACAGGCTTTCGGATATGTATGAATCCAAACATGGCGGAGCTTATGTTAGAGAAGGTTACATAATTCAGCGTTTAAAGTGGAAAAAGCCCTCTGCCCATTTGTGTGTTAATTTATTAATGCTGCATTCATGAGCCAAAGTTATAACATTACCTCTCCAATCCCTGACAAGCAACAACCAGAGCAAATTGCATAACGCCTTCTTGTTGCGTCACCTCCCGCCAAGTCAGTCCCTCCTTTCCTAATCCGCCACCACATCAGCTCCATTAATAAAAGTTCACCTTTTCCTTGAAGTCTCGAAAGCAATGCCAGCATTTCTAAAAACAACTCCAGGCTGCAGTGAGTGCGAGCCTGCCAGGTTAAGAGCTACTGTAAATAATGCAGACGAGCCCCATCCCTCTTCTTCATGCCACATATGAAATGAGGGAGGCGAGTGGTGTGGACTGAAAGACACTCAGGACAAGCTGAGGGGGGAATTAAAAGGAGGGCGAGGGAGTTTTTGTTGAGTCCTTTGCTCACACGTGAGGACAAAGTTGCAGAAAATGAGACAGGGGCACAGACAGACAGAAATAAAGACGGCCAGTAAAGTGTGACATCAGCCTATTTAATGTCTGTTCAGACAAGAGATGTCCTTAAACGTTCATTTCGTCATCGATGAGCCATAGAGGTCACCGACTTCTAAAAATACCAAGGCCATGCATATATCGTCTAGGCCTCTCGTGAGGTGCGACAATTATAAATGTTTGAGGACACCGTGATGAATGTGCTCGACCATGAATGACCAAAAACAGACGGCTCTGTAAGAGGGGAGGTTTGCACAACAACAAATAAAAGCTTGTACTGACTGGCTGAATAGCCCTGTTATTTTCCCCCATAGAAGCAAAACAGGCAATCACTTGAGAGAACGCCGCAGCGCTCAAGTACTAGTCACTCTGTTTCTTGTCTGGAATCTTCACAGCGTGATCGATCATTTAGCTACATGACGCAGCCAGCACAAAGAGGCCAGTGTTCGCCTTGTCTTTATTCAATTTGTCTGATGACAAGGCACTCTAGTTTGTTGTTACTCATTAATCAATGACCATAAACTGGGGTGTGTTGTCATCATCACCCCCTATTAGAAGGTTCTGGTCTAGGTACCTGAAACCCAAATAAATACAAATTATCGCCCCCCCCCCCCCCCCCCCCACACACACACACACACACACACACACACACAAAATGTACAAACGCCATGTATTTATTCTGAATGGAACCACTGTGTAAAAGATTGGTTTGCTACAAACACAGCTGAGGCACACAGACTCACTAGTTGCTGCTAGTTTTGACAGTCAGGTGAGATATTTCTAGTCATGTCAGACAGAGTCAAGACAACCTAGTTTTCATTTGGTTTTATTGAACATACCATATTCACCTGGACTGGAAGTCTGAAACTAATTAAGTACACATTTCTTCTTCTAAACTAAAAAATTTGGAAGAAAAAAAAAGGGGGTGGCAGTAGTTCAGTCGTTAGAGACTCTTGGCTTGGGGATGGGAGGGTGGCCGGTTCAAGTCCAGCTACAGGCCACAATATGGAAGTGGACTGGTAGCTGACGAGGTGCAGTTCACAAGTTCAAGTTACTGCTGAGGTGATGTAAAAATCACTGACAAATACATTTTCTTCTTCTTTGTAGTCTCATGCATTGCTTCATTCTAAAGGGTTTCCATGTCCAATATTCGCTCTTTGACATTTGTCACAGACAGCACTTGGTATGATGGCTCTACACACAAACATACAGTATACCTGAGCTGTGGTGATGCCTTCAAGTGACAAATGCAATAATGCAATGCAAGAACATTTTCGTATCTCAAACGGCCTTTTCTTTTGCTGTGAGGCGTGCGCATTCAGATTTCCAAGTAAGTGCCAACAACGCTTAACAGCACAGTTTTGGCGTCAATTCCATTCATAAACTGGATCAATACAACCCATTAATGTGTGCGTTTGTTATATTTGGTCTTCAGCTAAACTGCTAACTGTTTGGATCCATGTGAACAATCAAATGCAATATTTTTCTCAATAATGATATACTCAACAGCTGTCGTTAGGTATCTATTTTGAAAAGAAAAGAAAACTGATTTTAAAATTTGTGGTGTAATTGTGACGGACTGATTGACTATTGATTCGAAATTAGGTGTTCAATAACACAATCAACTACAATTATAGAAAAAGAGATCATCAAGGTGGGTTTTTAACTTAGTGAGAGATCATTTCACATTTTCTCCCACTTATTTGAATTCAACACATCTGGGACTCACCCTTAGAAACAGAACAAGTAGTTTCATTAGACATCATTTAAATCATTCACACTTGAGTTATTTTTCAATTTTTCAACCCAGTTCATTTTCATCTCATTTGTTTCTGCCCACCTGAAGTGCTTCTATATAATAGCACAGGCCTTGACCAACCAGTAATTCACCAGAAACACAAGTACTTCCATTCATCACACACAACAAAAATGGAAAAAGATCAACCTGTGCAAAACTGCTCACATTTCTACGGGCTTAAAAGAGTCTAGACAAGCTGTCAGACGGCCAGACGTATCACCAGACTGGAGAAACACAATACGAATAAACAAAAGTGCAGCGTTAAGCTGTATCAATCAATATGTGGTCTATCTGGACTCCCTCAGCATTTCTGTGCAATCAATGCTGCTATAGCACCATCATTAAGAAAGTGGAGAAGGGGGAGTAGAAAGAGAGGAGCGTATGATCCGTAAAGCTACAGCACTGTTGTGGAAGGGGTGAGAATGAGGAGGGGAAGAGAATGAAAAGCAAGCAATAATGACTGGATAAGACAGTGGACGAATTTTAAGAGAGGGAGAGTCAGCAGATAGAGAGGAGAGGAACGGAGGAAGGAATGAAACAGTAAGAAGGGAGAGGAGGAGTTGATTAACAGGCTGCATGTTGCTGTATTTCACACACCACAGGCCTCGGCGCACAAAGGATGGAGAGAGGGAACTCAATGAATGAGCGCAATAAACCAAGACAGGCGAGAATGGATGGAGGGATGAGTGGAAATCATTTTCTGTCCATTGAGAGATCATCTCGCTCGTTATTCTGTAAGACAACATCAACCGTCAAACACGCAGCCGCCTCAAGTACTTGGGCTTCGCTGGCACGCTCGGACAAACACAGTGATGGAAGCCTTCTGAATGTACTGTAGGTGGATGTGGGATCATAGGTGGGTGGCAAAACACTGGATCAATCACCAGTCACAAGCATTGAATCAGCTCAGCCTGTTGTTGTTCTTGGGGATGAGTTGCACCTAGTTTAACTATTCTAGTCTATAACTTGTCTTTTATGCAACCAACACATCTCTGCTGTCGTTAAATGTTGTGAGATATTACAAACCCGCATTTTGCCATTTTGGTATAATTGGCAAACAATTTGGCAAAGTATGATTCCATCTTAAGACTTGTATTAAGACTAGTTACTGCACAATGGAGGTTTCCCACCAGAAGAAAGTAGCAATATCTCAAGGAACAAGTTAGATTTTGCCAAATAAGTAAAAGATATTTTTCAATAAAAGATCATTATTTTTTATTCAGCTTGTATTATTATATTCCACTAAGCCTACATCACCTTTTATAGGGAACCTTAGCAGAAGGAGCAGAATAAATGACCTCCTGCATGCAGAAGACCTCGGCATCAGCCAAAGAGTCTTGTGAACAACAAAAGTATCAGTGAGGACATAATTAACCAGCACTGCTCCTCTGCAGCCAGGTCAGTACACCTCTCAATTTGAATGTCAATGTGAGGCAACAGCTACATTAATAGCTCTGCTAATCACTGTGTTCCACTTGTAGAAGGCCATATTAATGCCCTCCAGGAGCACCACAGAGAGACCATTTTGTGCTTGGCTGGTACCTAAACAAGGCCAACTTCTGATCCAACCTTGGAGGAAATAATAAAACTGTTCTTACCCCGGAGCTCAAGTCATTTTAAATGCTCAATTTCTGCCTGAAAGGATGAAATAGCGACGTAGAGGATGGCTAACACTTGAAAATATTCCTCAGCTCACAGCTTGTATAAATGAGCTCAATGTGCTTTCCATGGTTACCTCGTGAATGAGTCAGTGTGGTGAAGTATGTATGTACATAGTGCTGTAATAATCACATGCTGAGGACCTGTGGTAACTCAAGCAGAATGGCAGGCTATCATTTTATTAATAGCTATTTAAAAAAAACATTGCCTACTGGCATGCAGCTCACACAGTGAGAGTGTTGGACCCAAATATCAGATCAATTTTTTTTGAACTGCGCTTGTGAAACATGGCTCAGACCAGATAAAATTAAATATTAATGGGAATTTACATAGTCAAAATCATTCCATTCCTTATGAATCATTGTTGTTGTTGTTTTGTTGATATCTAAGTTAATTTTAGTTCATGGATCTGGGTGGCCTATCCAAGTAAACTGCATGTGTGGGAAACACTGACTTGAACACAGTAGAAAGACAACATATTCAGTGTTTAACCTCATCAGTTTCAATGATTTGTATAAATATATGCATATTTGGAATCTGATGGCTGCTACAAGTTGGGACAGAGGCAACAAAAGATTGGAAAGTTGATTCACTCATTCACAAGCAAAGATGGGGCGAGGATTACCACTTTGTTGTATTAGAGTATATTATAACTACATGGGCTCAGGAAAGATTTATAAAACTATCATCAGTAAACGCAGGTTGATGTCAACGATTGCATTCAAACCAGAGTGGTGTTGATAAGCACCACAGGTATGAATACAATTATAGCGATACCCAGTAAGATATCAAAGTTTTTCAACCTCCCACAGATATCTCGGTGTCATAGTTGATGCTCAGGCAGGTTGAGTAAGCAAAATTCTGGGTAAATCGTGAACATCAAACAATTTAAAAAAAAAACCTTGTGCTTATTACATCTCTTTAATCAGCCCCCACCCCCACCCCTTGCCCCCACAAGCTCTGGGCACTTCATGATGGATGGCTGCATTAGCGGGGTGATAGTGGCTTGAGTAATGGAGGGAGGTGGCAGGAATGTGGACAGGGGTGCAATATTGGACTAAGCTGAGACGACCGATATCAGGATACGAGGGGGAACGTGAGAAGAATAAAGCCTCTCTCACTATAGGAACCCACCGATAGATTACATCTATTTAAAAAAAAAAAACAAAAAAAAACTCTGATTCCACATCTTTGGATAGACGAGTGCTCTTTTAACTACTTCTGAAGGTGGCACATCAGTAAATTAGTAGGAATAAAAACCCTAAATAGGAAACTAGTGTGCTTTACTCTTTGGCTGATTTTTCCCTTTTGACTTTCAGTGGCTCAAATAGGTGATCCCACAGGGAACTTCATGGGGCCAGACAGGTTATCCAGTTTCTAACATCCTAACCATTTGTTGCTGCATTAACCAGCGATGTTGTCAGCCTGTCCTGTGAGAATAGTGCCTGAAATCTGTGTGACACTTACAGAAGCTGGATTAGAAACTAGATAGATCAGAAACAAGAAGCTGCCAGAATGGTTTACCAAAAACATTTTTTTTTTTTTTTTTAAATCAGCCCGTGGTCTAACACACATTTTTAAAGCCAAAATTCACAACGCACCCACATTCAAACCACGCAGTCTTTCTCTCACTGCAACTTCTCTAAATCATAAAAATGAGTTGCTTCTTCTCTCTAAATAAAAACAGGTCTGTTTGGGGCTTTGTGGCAATGATATAAGGTAATCCGATGGCTTTATAAAGGGGTTACTTATTTTAAGAAGTAAAATAATTTTCCCAACTCATAAAGGAACATTTTAATCGTTCTGTTTATCTGAAAAATTCAGAATCACCAGATATGGAGATGCATGGTTTTTCAGTGGACAGAAATGATATACACTCTGAGAATGCAAATGAATAAACTCATTAATCTCACCTCAGCTCTGTAAACCGTGTAGGTAGGATTACACCAGTTGGCAGCCTCTCCAACATCCATCTATCACACACACACACACACACGCACTCGAATGCATACATACACAATCCTATACTGCTGGCACAGCTATGGACCCATCACTTTGCAGTTTCATTACCTATGATGGCAAAGGCACACACACATTGCTACGAACTCACGCACAAACACACACACACACACACACACACACACACACACAATATTCTCCCCTGTTCTGCACACATTTAATCAACTGGGCAGCAGTGTGCAGTGCAGTGCTCTGGGCTGCTCTCTCTAGATAAGATTATCCTTCAGCTGTAGGCCTGACAGTCAATAGTTGGACCAAGAGTGTAATTAGTGTGTGTGTGTGTGTGTGTGTGTGTGTGTGTGTGTGTGTGTGTGTGTGTGTGTGTGTGTGTGTGTGTGTGTGTGTGGGTGTGCGTGTGTGCGTGCGTGCGTGCATGAAGGCAAGAAAGTACGGAGAAAGGGCAAACGAACAAGACAATAATAAGATGGCGATGATAGCGTATGAGTGAGAAAGAGAAATATACTTTATCGGTGTTGCTCAGGCTGGAAAAACCTGAGCAGCAGAGACACAACGCAGCAGGACAGAGAAGCATGTGACAATCCTGTCCTGAAAAACAAGCCTCATAATTCTCCAAACCTTCCCTGCTGTCTTCCCAAGGGTAGAGTTTGAGAGTATGAGAAAAATAAATTACTGTATGTGTTTGTCTGCAGAGGAAGACAACCGTTGTCTGTGTTTGCGCCAGCTTATAACACTGGCACAAGAGGTTTAACTGAGAGGTTCATAACAATGTCTGCTGGAAGCTGGGGGAGTGCTGAACTGTGATTAAAAAAAAATATATCAAATAAAGTTTTCCAATGTGCTTCTCATCCCAGTCCGTCACATCAAGTCTGCTGTGAAAGATCTGAACTTTTCACAGATGTGTTTCTTCAAAATCAACCATGCAGAAGTTAAAGCTGTTGTTTTCATCAACAAGAATACATGTTTGCAATGTAACCCTCCTGAAAACTAGGGATATGTTGAAACTTTACATTTCTTCATGCAATTTTAAGGTTCAACTTCCTATTTTTGTTTTGTGACAACGTTGTACTTGTCATCTGGGTATGCTCAGGCACAAAAAACACTTGTACAGGGTGAGGGGAAGATTATGTTTTGGCTTAAAATGATCTGTTGGTGTAACGTTTACACATGTTGAAGCAGTTTCCATTCTACATAACTCACTTAGAACCTGCTCAATGTGAAAGGGACACATCCCGTCAGGTTGGACAGTTGTACAGCAAGGAACCAGTGACTGCATGTTCAGTACAAGCCAGTAACACAAGGAATAGCCAAGGCTGATGTGAACGAATAATTACGGGGATATTGTACTTCATTCTGAGGAGGACATGAACGCTTGTATCAAACTCAATAGCAATGCGTCCAAATGATGTTGTGACTAAATTAAGCATCATGGTAGCACTAGCTTAAATTACACCCTTGTGTTTGTATTGGATTCAGGCTAAATAGCATCTGATATCATAATATGGTAATAAGTATCATGTATATATGGCAATGTCAGTAAAACCTGCACAAGTCTGAAATATTACATTTAAATGGGATAAATATTCCAAAAACTGATTCCAACTGTTGTGTATTGATTTTTGATGGCGGGTCCCTTGACCTTTGAGTGAAACAAACTGTGCCGAGGTGCCCACCTGTGACTCAACCTGATACCTGTCAGCTTCAAGTTCCTGCTAATGTGGGATAAAGTGCCGGCCAGCTGAGGCGTACACCGGGGACGCACGTCTCTTCTCAGACGGAGCTATTAATCACCTTGACTATTATTATTCATCATTTCATCACACATGCACACACAGATGATGCACAGTGCACATTAACACTAACAAATTCAATGCCAGAGACAGTTAGAGGGATGTTTTCCTGCAGAGAAGATTTTGGTCGTGACAACATGAAGAAATAGAGAGTGTTGGAGGGATACATTTTTAATCCTTGACTTTGATAAAGTGTCTAATCAATAAAGGATTTTACCAGGTAAGACTCTCAAAAAAATATAAGTTGCTTATTGACAGAAATGCTGCTGTGACATCACTCTGAATTGGTATGCACAGGCGTGTGGATACAGGTTGGCAGATATGGATTGAGTACAAAAGGTAATCTATTACTGGAAACCGGCTGTCCCAGGAGTTGGAGATGAAGCAATACAGACGTGCCAGAATACCCGGCTGATATTTCCACATTAAAATCTCCCTCAATGGCATATTCAAATGCTGGCTTGTCAGGATGATGTTACACCTGTCCGGACCAAAAAATGATGAAAAAATGCTCATAACGGCAAAGGAAGTCGAGTCAAATCCCCGGCCTGTATGAAGCTGGGCCAAGGCCCGGTTAGCTGTTGGCATTGAGGTGAAGGTCATGCTAGTTGTGCTATGAATTGCAGATGGGCGCCCGCAGCTGCTGCAGCCTGTGTGTGTCACAAGAGAGTGGTGTGAAGAGCACTCAGCAACATGCCACCGTGATGTGTGTGTGTGTGTGTGTGTGTGTGTGTGTGTGTGTGTGTGTGTGTGTGTGTGTGTGTGTGTGTGTGTGTGTGTAGCAAGCTGAAGGGGGGCAGAACATATGCTCAATGCTCTCTGTGTGTCATTGGCTTTGTCTTTTTAAAGTGGGCAGATGTACACTTCCATCAACAGTGTGTACGTGCGGATTACTTTGTGAGTGATAATCTGTATTACACTGTGCCCTCACACAAACACACAAACACACACACACACACACACACAAAAACACTCAACACCTCTTTCCTCACCCACCTACAGCAGCAGCACTAAACAATCACTTATCCCAGTGCTTCCTCTACACCAGTTTGTTTCTCCACCAGAGCCTCAATGACACAGACTTTGGCACACTTTCTGTCATTTTCCCAGTGTGAGCAATTATTCAGTTGGCTGTATTCATTAACCTATCACCGAGTCCGCATTCAGAACAATTCATTCCTGCCGACCTACGTATGCCAAAAAAAAAAAAAAAAAAGACGGCTGTGCAAGGCCTCTGAGAGAAACCTGAATGAGGTAAGTGGCAGGTCAGAGCAGCCTAATTAATATCCCACTGCTATCACACTGCATGTGGGTTTCAATTTCATCAAATAAATGAAAATTGATATCAGGGAAGTCAAAAGGCAAATTACATTTCTCACCGGTTTTGATGTTTCAAATTCAAAATTAGCCTCCAGGTACCAGTCAAGTTGCAGTCCCCTTCTTTATGACGCTGTAATAATGCCAAAATAGTGTTTTTTGCAGAACACTATGATGTCACAGTGAAGTTGACCTTGTCATAATTAGCATATGAACACTTGAGTAATGTCCAAAAATGTGTTTGTGAGGTCACAGCGGTCTGAGCTTTGACTGCCAAATTTTAATGAGTTCATCCTTGAGCCCAAGTGGATATTGTTGCCAAAGCTGAAGAACCTCCCTAAAGGCATTCCTGAGAAATCACATTTAACAAGAATGGGAAACGGCCAGCTGGGGACCGACAAGACAAAAAACATAATGCCTCTGTCTATCTAGACTATCACCTGCACGAATGCATTACATTTGTAACTGATGTAAAAGGTTTGCTAATTATTTCAACTCGGTACTGTCCTTTTAGAAGCTACATACCCCGTAAATCGGTGCCTCCCAGCATGAGGACTGCAAGAAGTCGGCACACCGATCTGAAGGGTCTGCTGCTATGTTACATTAAAGCTTTCCTCGATTCTTTGCTTTTATCCTTGAGGTACAGACTGAAAACTTGCAGCACTCCGACATAACCAATTTATGATGGGACTTGATTTTTAATATCCGAGGGAGATGTGCAGCAAACAACAAAAAAACACACAAAAAAGGAGAAGGGGAGCAGAACCCTGAGCACATTAAAGAGAAAAATGGATACGAGGACAGGGGGAGACAAGGAGTAATATGAAGAGTTAGGCAGGACCCAGCCAGAACGGGGACAAGAGAAGGAGAGAGGGGGATAATGGAAAAGAAAGTGAGAGAAAAGGCCCACACCAAGACAAATGAAAGGAGTGATGGAGTGAAAACAAATTTGACAGACAGCAAGAACGGAGTGTTAAATGAAATGTGGAGGGGAAAAAAGGGGAAGTGATGCTCTACATTTAGATGGGACGGGACAGATTTCACAGGGAAGGAATGAGACAGTGAAAAACAGGAATGACAGCGAATGATGGAGAGGCAAGACAATGAGTGGGAAAGAGTGAGAGAGAGACTGAATAAAGCATGAGAGGGATGTAACAAGAGAGAAGCTGGATGGACAAGGAGAAGAAGGATACAGAGGAGGAGGACGGTTCCTGTAGAGCCGCCCTCCTTGTCCTCACTGGCCAACACAGGGACTGTAAATCCCCCCGAAACTTGAGAGGATGTAAACAAACCGTTAGCTCTCCTCTAACGAGGGGAGAACCATCCTAAAACACACACACACACACACACACACACACACACACACACACACACACACACACACACACACACGTGGGGGCATGTTACACAGACACACAAACAAACAGGTGTGAATGTGCACACATGTAAACCATGTGTGCATGCCTGCAGGAGAAAGTACATACAGTACACACATACATACATACGTACATACATACATACATCCATACACACCAAGGACACATACATGAAGTGCTACAGCTCTGCCTCTCGCTGCCACTCTCCCCTTTTTGTAAATGGGACAGAGATCATTACACATTATAAAACCCTCTCATGTCCAACCACTTCTGGAATAAATGACTCACAGTCTGTGCTGGAGCAAAGCGGACCACCGGTTTAGAACACACAGCAACGCCCTTCAGCTAGAGTTGGGGAAATTTCTCTATAATAAAGATGCATCGACATGCCGATGTGGAGGATTCTGCACAGATGCAGAGACGGAGCATAATCGAGTCTGCAGCTTTTGTTGATTGTTGATTGTCAAGCCTCAACTATGCCGTGATGTTCCATACTTTATGTAGGAGGTAAGTTGGAAGAGGCAGAGATCATCTGCGAGCAATGAAAAACACTGAGTATTTTTAAAAACACACAAATTGTTTACAGCTGAATCATGATCAAACTGAATCATGAGCCTAGGGATCTGACTGGTGTTTATTGAAAAAAGGGACACCGAAAACTTGATTTTTTTTTTTGTTGCTATAATACCTTTGTCCCTTCTTTTCGTTTGACTTACTCGACTGGTTCCTTAAAAGGGGCATCATCAGCAGAATATTAACAAATAGCAGTACAAGTAAATCAATTATCAAGCTTTCAACCCGCAAGAGTACCTTCTGAGATAAACGATAATGATACGTATTAGACGAAAAAGTCAGTCACACATATTTAGCCATGATGCTGGCTAAAATGAGAATAGCTTGTGTGATAATAAGTTTAAAGGAACTTT
The DNA here is from genome assembly GCF_904848185.1 of Acanthopagrus latus. Classification (NCBI taxonomy): domain Eukaryota; kingdom Metazoa; phylum Chordata; class Actinopteri; order Spariformes; family Sparidae; genus Acanthopagrus; species Acanthopagrus latus. The sequence goes on along the minus strand of NC_051039.1, from coordinate 20,260,325 downwards.
AGGGTCAAACAGAACTACCATATATTCGAGCCAAACAGAGGTTTGAAGAGCTAAACATGCTACAAATAACACAGCTAATCTTGAAATCAACATTACAATGTGTGCACGTTTGTGCAAACAGAAAGGAACCGTGTTGAAGTTGGAATGATTTACGGGGCGAGACTGACAGCGGCCTTGAGTGGACAGCAAATCTCCTTAAAGAGCCATAAAACCTGGTGAAGAGGAGGATGAGGAGGGGGCGACTGATCGGAGTGGCCTTGGTGCTGTCCGAGTAATCAGGCTTTTATATGCTTTTACACAACCAAACAGCGCTCGCTGCACTCCGGTCGGTTCCATCTGTCTCACAGGTCCCATTACCTCTCCTAACTATAACCGTCTCGTCTGCTTTCTCTCTGTCACCTCACTCGCTCCTCTATTACATCCTTTCACTTTCTACCCCATCTCATGATATCATTTTCCTTTCACCTCCATGACATTCTCCGGGGCTCTTAGACTTTCAATCTGTCTTTCATTTTCACCCTTTTCTTTGAACTGCTAAAGCACTTACATGTTCTCTTCGCAGAGTCACCGTGACCCATGGACGAAGTTAGTTTAGCATACAGTATTTTTACTTTTCAGACACTGGTTTTCACACCGCTCTGCAGAATGCAATTTAGAGCTCAAGACGGAAGTCTGCAGTGTGAATGCATGCGCGCGGTCACTTAAAGCGCTTCCTGTCCTCCCGTCTCAATTCTCAGAGGTGCTCGCACATGAGCACAACATGTACAGGCGCAGAGTGACCACAAAAGCCAGGAGACGGTGACAGCAAAAACTCGTTCACACCGAACAGACAGACAATCAACCGCAGTTGCACGCTGGCTTACAGGCGCATCTGCGTGTACTGTCCCCGAGCTAGCGCTTCAACTTTCTTGAATGTGCGCCTCTAAAAATTGATACACAAAGCTCTATTTGTGAACACTGGTGAGAGTCACACCTTCCACTTCTGATACGCACTCTCAAGTGACGACAATCTGATGGCTTCTAATTAGTGTGAATAGCATAATGCTGTGTGGTGGTGCCATTTCTTTTTTTGTCCCCAGATCTGAATTTGACCACCTGGGTACGTGTAACCAAAGAGGAGCCAAAGACGCGTGTTATGTATAATTTGTATCCGGATATTCATAGAAAAAAAAATTATTAGTCATCATCACCAAGGCACCACAACTGAGTTGAAAAGAAACAGCTCAAGTTTAAAAAGACACTTTCATGAAAGGAGTCAGACGAGTGTGTTGATACCACTCAAAGCTACCAGGAGGGAACAACTAGCCTGATTCTCTCCAAAGCTCACCGACACCTCTGAAGCTCACAAGTAAGCATGTTTTCACTTGTCATTTCAATCGATGGAGGGGAAAAAAAAAAAAAATGTGCGAGGCCACTTCTTGACCGGGCACAGTGACTTCCTGGAGTCCCTGCAGGTTGGCTGGCAACCTCACGGTGATGACAAGACTTTTGAGCGTGGCATCGACCTCTCGTAGAACAGCTGCAACAAGGCAAACAAATGTCCTTCCCAAAATGTTGAACTATTCATGTAAAGTAAAGGAAACACTGAGAGCACCTCTCTGCACTAGCAGGACATGGAGCAGTGTGTTTTTGTGTGTGAAATAAAGTCAAGGCTCTTTTCCAAACTCACATTTGACAGTTGACACTTTAGCTAAACAGCAGGCTTAATTCAGACTAAGAGAATACACACACACATTCTCTCTCTCTCTCACACACACACTCTCTCTCTCACACATACACACACACACAGCTCACAGAACAATAAACTATTTCAATTTCAAGGAATTCAACTGCAGACACTTTCACCTTTATAAGGTGTAAATAATGTAAAATAAACCACTGATAAAACAGCTGCCACATGGACGTTGAAGTTTAATATTTAACTTAAAATCTCATTTTGTATTGATTGCTTTTGCTACGACCAGCATCGAGATTTAGGTTAGAGCTGCTTAGCTTTAAAATGTCAGTGAACCCCTTTTGTGCCTGCTGTTTCCTTGGCTGCACATCACTCAGTGTGCTTTGCGCTCACATCATTCATGAGTCCTTTTGCGGCCTTGGTTTTTCCTTCACTTGAAAGCTCAGCTGCTGTTGCTGCACAATGCATGTTGAAGAAACTAATGTGCAAGTTGTTCAGCTAAATGTACAAAGAGCAGCTCCACAGAGGAAAGCATAGGCTGCTGGTTATAAAGACCAGTCGTGTGGGATCTGTACTTGATGTGTGTGGGACAGGGAGGCGAATAAAAGAGTAACCAAGCGTGTGCATGTGTGCGTGCGTGTGTGCGTGCGAGCGATTGGTTTATACCACACAGGAAGGTTGTGAATGGCAGAGTGAGGGAGTGAGCAAACATAACTTAAATGTAAAGGTCAGGATGGGTGAAGGCAGCTTTGATGGGAATCCCCACTGGGGATGTGTGCATGTGTGTTTGTGTGTGTGTTGTGTGTGGCAGCAGCAGAGCCACTACTGTGCTATTTTTAGCAGTGATGGGTGAAGTTTGACTTCATCATCAGGGACAAGGGAGAGTCAGTTTCCCTACCTCCTCCTCCTCCTCTTTCCTCTCTCTTTGTCCTTCTCTGCTCTCCATTCATTGTCATCTTTACCGCCCTCACCATCTCTTACTCATGCGTCAGTCTTACTTCACGGCTCAACCTGATGACTCCATTAAAAAAAAAAGAAAAAAAAGAATAACACTCATTTCAGGTGCATCACGACAGGGGAAGCCGGTGTTACAAAGAAAGTATCTAGAGGAGAATTTTACTCCCTGGCCTTCCAATTGAGTCATTACCTGATGAATAGAGGTGTGGAAATGTCTTGATTATAGGCTGCATTGTGATGCAGATGTGGAAGATTCCGCATCGATGCAGAGACAGAGCATAATCAAGAGTCTGCAGCCTCAGCTGAACAATAAAGTTACATTGTGATGTTGCTCCCATGCTCTGAATTGTTGGCAGACATTAGGCTATCGTTAATTGTGTAGGAGGTATGTCAGAGGGAGCCGAAGATCATCCGCAAGTGATAATAAAAACTCACTGAGTACTTTTATAAACGGACATCTTGGGGCACATGTCGGATTCTATGAACTTGTGTGCGTGGCTTCTGCAACACAACAATCCCCATTCATGTTAGCCATTTTCACCTGAAGCTAACGTCTACAGCCATAAATAAAAACTCTTACATCAAGCCCAGCTAATCAGCCGATATCAGAGGACTGTGAGAGGCGTGCGCTCAGAGTCAATGTATGCGTCATCTTAAAGCTGCTATGTGAAAACAATAGTATTGTAGATTTCAACAAACGTGAATGGCACTACAGATGGATGAATGTTTTGTGTTTGTAATGTTTATGTCCTGGAGTACAGATATTCAAAAGATGCAGCTTTTATTTTGTAGACTCCCGTCATCTGATTACTGGAGACACCAGAAACAGATGCATCAATGCACCTTGTATTTGTAGTATTCACTCGTACTCGAAACTGTCTGAAGTGCTGTGCTGATTATGTTACCCATGATAGTTTTTATTAGTGGCAGCTGCACGCTCTACACGTTGACACTTCCACTCACCTCAATCTTTTACTTTTTCTTGAGATTTGGAGCCGTGCCATGCCATTCAATCTCATCAAAATCAGAGTGTAGAGATTTACTGCATGCTACAGCTTCTAAGGACCAGCCTGAGACCCTAACACTGTGCAGCACCTAATTAGAGCAGCTGTGCAAACACCTGCAGGACATGTAGACCGCTGTCAGCCACAGTGAGGTGGGAAAAAAAAACACAAAATTCCTTTAGAAACAAACATACACTGAAATCCTGTTTTATACAAGGTATTATATTCCAGGGGTGTAACAACTCTTCAAAACCAAGGTTCGGTTCATACCTCTTTGGGTTACATTTTGGCTTTTAAGGGGCTATGGAGGCTGATGAAGACAAGGTAAAAGGTAAAAAGAAAAAAAAAAAATCTGAGTCTACACTCCACTACACTCTGTAATATCAAGAACACATAATCAAGAACAAATTCATTAAGGCAATATTCACAAAGAGTGTTATAAACATACTGGAATTCTTTTGAAATTCTTGGAAAATGATCAATATCTGATACCAATTTTGATTCTACAGAGGAATAGTGGGACAACACAGATGGAATTTCAGATTCTCATTAAAAGATTAATAATTAATAACAACGATGTGAGTTAAGACTTACTTCTCACCGAAGTCTAAATATTTTGCTATCAAATGAAAGTGTCTGTCTGCGCTGCACATTTCAACTCGCTGTGGGAGAAAAGAGAACGCAAGAAAGCGCATCTGTTACTGGTTTATCAGTGCAGCAGAAAATGAGTACTGAAATCATCTCAGATATTCAAAATAGGTATGTAGTGATATTTGACAACACAAAATGCAGCAAATAAATTGAATTCTACACAAGGTTTGTAATTTACGAGCAGCACCTGAACGCACCATGTAAAAAGCAGTCGGTCGACACGGTCTGGACAAATTGGAGCTGGCGGTTGATGGGTTTTTGTCTTTTCTGGCAACTTAACTGACAATTAACAGTGGCAAGTTAGCACTTAGACATGTCAATGTGCATCAGGTTAAAAGTGACCCCTCTGACCCCTGTGCCTTACTCAGTAATGAACACAAAGATGTGTGTTGACCATGCACATACCTCTCTCTCTTCCTTTACGTCATGCCATTTTTCTTGCCTCCCCTCCCCATCTCTTGGTCTCTGACTTTTATCATCCGTTGACGTGTGTGTCACCCTCTCATGACCTGTGCATTACTGATGCAATGTGGCACGCTGGGCTATTGCATAATGATGGGTCGGATAGTGTTACTGTCCACGCTGGTGTAATTCTACACGCGCTAATGATTCTTGACGTAATACAACAGCAGCGGCCAGCCAGCTGAGGTTAATTCCTCAGCAGCCGTGCTCAGAATCGCTCCTCTGTCATCAGGAACATGATTTTGGCTTTATTTTACCATTAGAATTGTGTGACAGTGAAGAAAGAAGCAACTTAAGGTAAATGACTGACAAACCAGTTGGACATCCTGAGTTTGTTATTGATGAAGCTCTTGATAAATAACCAACCATCATATAAAACCCAAGATTCAAACCTGTATGGTTGAATACATAACATCATTGACTTAAAGCTGTATTGATGTCCTATAAAATGTGATTGATTTGTTTGAGGCAGTGAACTTAATTAACCCAGGTGTGAAACAGGCCTGTTTACAACAAAAGGTTTGTCAAATCGACAAGCTGAGAAAAATCAATAGCTTATTATTGGAACAGTAACAAACTAATGGACACTAAGCTTGGGCAACACATATAATAACACGCATTCACCCTCAAAAGGAACACCAATACGACTGTTCTGTCAGTGGGATGGAATGGGCAGCAGAATATACGATATGCCTTAAAATAATAGCAAATTTAAAGGAGACAAATTACTGTATGCTCGTTTTTATGTACATCATTTTATTTTGGGCAGCTGCTTCGGTTTACAAGCTTTAATGCCCTAAAGAGTCCAATGCAGCAGCTCTGTATTGACACTCTGTCGGAAACACTCCGTTTTAGCTCCTGTCTCTCTAAGGCCCACTTTCCAAATGCTCTGATTGGTCAGCTCACACACGCCTGAGCCAGCATCACTCACCCTGTCTCCAGTCGGGTCTGTCGTCTTTTCAGCTTCCAGTTACCTCACCTCTTTATATTTCTCTACATGTATGTGCGAGACCAAGAGAAAGAGATCTAAAGAGACCTTTGTATTGAGGAATGTGCTCTTCGCTGAAGAGATTTTCTTTAAATAAAAGTATTCATTTCCCTCAAAGTGCCTTAAAGTAACATCTGACTAAATGTGTTTATTGAGGGTTTGATCTGTTTGATCTGTGTACTCGATTCATTTCACCCTCATGCAGCCCAGTAAATGTAAATCAGTGTTTTGTAAAGGCTGTCACAATAACTCAGAAGCAGCAAATTTATAGGACAGAAATTTGGCAACAAGTTGCTATTGTAAACCAAAACAAAGTCTGCCTCATCTGCACCCTTTCACTTGTGTCAACTTGAAGTCCACACCAGGCAAGAGCTGACAGAAATAGCCAAACATCAGTCCACTGTGCAGATCACCCTCTGTTTTGCTGTGCCAAGGAAGTGCTGGCTGCTGCTCATGCTTTAACTCTGGTCTGAACCATGCATTTAGAAGGTCTTCTTAATGAACACACATTTGTGTTCTTGGGTGAGGACTGGGAGTCACATTTTGATGTTTTGTGTTGCCATGAAACGCCGACTGAGTTTAAATGGCACTCGCTATTCCCACTGAACCAAAGCAACTGCACCAGGGTTTAAATAAATTGGTACAAAGATTACTGATGTGGACACAGTCAGTTTTACTACTGCTGTCTAATGCTGTACTTCTGCAGTTGTTCAAATGATGGGCGTGTTTCTGACCGAAGAGCACAACGTGTGCATTTTAAAGCTCGCCTAGGTTTGTCCAAATGTATCTTGTAAAGGAAAGGAAAAATGCCATTGCGCATTTGTTAAGGCAAACTCACACACACACGCACACACACACACACACACACACACACACAGAGTCACATGGACTTTGTGGCGCTACCAAGGCAACCAAAACACAAGAGCTAATTATAGTTATAGCTGTAGACTCTGGGACACAAACTCATACTCAGGCACACTCACATGTACAAACACACTGAGCATGCAGGCAATTCATCTTCAGCTAACTGTCAATGAATCCACGTCCTTTTGGGTTTTGGTGTCTCAATGGACATAATGCTTGGGTAAAAATGCAAACACCTGCTCGATCCAAGAGTCCGTAGGACTCTTCACCTTGCGGCTTCGTTTTTGTCAGCAACAGTCCTGATTCACACAAAAGCGTGCTTCCATTAATTAAACATTATTTGTAACTATAAGCACTACCACAGCTCCATTTCCACCCAGAGCATCAATCTTCAGACAGCTATAGTTCTCATATTCTAATTACAATGTATGCAAAACGTCAAACAAGCCAGCTGTGGTGACGTCAGCCATCAAAATGCAGACTATCTTAACAAGCCATTTGCAGTCATAAAGATAAAATATGTATTCTAAAGAATAATCATATGTACATGCTAACAACAATTCAAGACAAAGATCACTACAACTCACTTAAATACCATCACTGCTATGCATTAAATGCACATCGATATCATAAGAGTGTCATAATGTGGCCATTACGTGGCCGAGACTTGCCTGGTAGAATCAGGGTGTACGAGATTAAACCCGAAAAAGCACGTCCCTCACTAACGCAGCCCTTTGGAAGGCAGTGCTGTTTCAGTCTACATGCCAGCTTGGAGAACATTTCTGACCTTTTAGAGAATTAAGAAGTGCGTTGCTAAACGATTTGTCAGTGAACCCCTGGAAAAACATACATATAGTGATAAATCCTTCCTGTCACCGCAACCAGCAGGAGCCAGCTACAACCTGGTAGCAAGAGGAGGTGAAATGTTCAGCTCAAAATTACCGCTTACTGATTATGCTTGCTTTAGTAATTGTGTCATGATAAAGCTCATGGTGTGTTACGCAGTTTTGCTGTGTTTTTTAGTGTAATAGAGAATGAACATAAATCCATTTTTCCATTCACCAAAACTCAGCTTTTGAGAATTATTCATTAGATTTGTCCCGGGGGACAATGCCAATGTCGCGTTATTTCAGTAAATAATTCAATTATTTCACACTTTTCGCAAACAAGCATCTTTCACTGTTGTGAAATCGACTAACCGTCTCGTTTTTTCTTTTTTGTTTATATAACGGCAACACAAAACACTATTGAGGAAGTACTTTTTCTATTAAAAGACTGAACAATAAAAAACTGCGTAAAGGCTTTCTGCAGATTTATGTGTCTGAGAAAGCAGATGCCAAAATATGCTGGAGGTTATACAATGCATATTAAACTGACTGAACAAACAGTACTCCCAGTTTTTAACTACAGGCCAGAACATAATTTCAACAATCACGCTCCTTCTTCCAAATTCATAGAAGTCTTCCCTTGGGTGCTGCACCAACAATCATACTGCTCTGGGGTTTGTGGTCTGAAGCGTGCCACTGAGAGATGTATGAAAAAGAAGCTGAAAGCAACTATTTAATACTTAATTAGCCTTTTCCATTGCAAAAATAACAATCCTGCATCTTTTACCATCTGTGAATTCCCAAATCGTGCCTCAGTATAATGACATGGCTTTTCAAAGATGAACACTTACCCACATGTACGTACATTCCTTTAATTCCTGCAACTGTGTCTCTTCCCTCTCTGTAAAATAATAATTCATAGATTAACCTTTTATGAGCCTATGTAAACTTCTGCTTAATCCGTTTCCATCCAGTTTTTTCCACCCTGAACATTGCTGTATAGACTGTGAAACAACCCCTTTCCACCTGACACTAAAATCACAATACGCAACTTTGTTTTTGTCTGGAGACAACACGCAGCGTTTCCCACACATTAATTTATTTGTGGTGGTCCGCCTCAATATCAACAGTGGCCACCACATATTGATTTTCTATTTTTGGAGCTGCGCATCCTGTTCTCACTCACACACCCATCAGTGAATAGCATGATGTTATATACTCACTAGAGGAGGACGGCTGGCCTCATAGTCAAGATATCAAACGTGGTAAATATGAATGTCTTTTGCATAAACTTGCCCAAAATTAAGATGTTAAGTATTACCCCGATAAGTCGGTCATAGTTATCAACACAAGCTTGAAGACCCAATAAGTTAAGCATGCAGGTTTCAAATGTGCTGACAATACGTCGGTGGCAGCGGTTCAACAAAAGCAAAACTGTTAGGCCATCATGTGACATCTCAGCTGTGACATCACACTGAGCATGTTTACACAGTTTGTACTCTTCTGCCTCAGTCAGTCAGGGATGCGCCACAGCACCTGCTGCTCATCTTGATAAGTCTTCCACCTTGAAAGAGTTTTTAGCCTGAGGCTGAGGCAACGGGCTTCTATATAGTCACCTTGGGCGATGAAGGAGCAGAAGGGGAGTGCTGCCAAACTGTGATGCTGATCTCAGACAACACTAAAAACAACAATGTACACTGACATCACTGAAGGACACACATCACCAGTCTGCAGTGTATTTAATGCTTTTTTATTTAAATTAGCATGTAGAGTGTAGTACGTGTGTAGTGTTGTTAAAACATGGTGTGGTAGAAACAAGCATATGCACTGTTTCTACATCTCTCACACACACACACACACACACACACACACACACACACACACACACACACACACACACACACACACACACACGCAGCTAAGAGCTGACATAGCTGAGGATAAAGTGTAGATGTCAGCATTTTCTCCAACAAAGTGAGTGTGTGTATGTGTGTGTGCGCATGTGTGCGTGTGTGTGTGCGTTTGGTGTGTGTGTGAATGCACAACGTGCCAAGGCCAACCACTTGGGCTGTAAACAGAATTCAGTACCTTGGACAGCTACAGTTTCCACGCAGAGGGAAAGTGGGTGCAGCCATTCATATCCTGTGTTAACGCTGCAGGACCATACCTGTGTGTGAGGTAAATCTACTGCTTAAAACATGACATCCTACTCCTTCATGTATTTTCAAATGACCTCAGAATTCAGTGAAAACCAGCAGGTAATTTGTTTCAGATATGACACAGCAGATGTATAATGGATTACAATTGTGAATGGATTGATAATAATTAGAATTACAGAGTCTGCCACTGTGAATTTAATCCCGTTTAAATTGGACTCGAGCCTGACAGCCCTCCTGATAGGCACAGAGTGGAGCTAAACAGCTGCTGGCAAAAAAAAAAAAAAAAAGTTGAAACGTGAATCCTCTGGCTGCAGAATGATTGCACATGTTCTGGCTCATGTGCAGTTATGCACTTTGAATAACGGATTAAATGAGCAAATGGATTGTAAACTAGAGAATGGGCATGCATTAATGGATATCTTGTATTCAACATTTAATGTATAGATTTCCTGTGTTCTCAAGAGGCCACAATGCGATGTAGACTAATAACCTAATAGGACTAATGGTGACCTCACTTTACTTGTTAAAAGCCCTCGCAACTGTTATCTCTCCTTCCATCTACATCCATTAGCCACAGCTGAATGCTGAACAAATTCATACATGAGAAGAGGCTAATGGGAAAAAAGGCAGGATGAGAAAAACTTGACAAGATTTGTCCTAGTAGGTTAGTTGTTTAATTTTGTTGGCGTATAACATGTTTGGACTGTTGGGTGCATAAGCAGGGTTATTTTACAGACAACTTCACAGACTATTTTATTAATTAAAAAAAAATAGGTGACACATCATTCATCAATGTGACTAATTAATAACATAAAGAACAGAGCAAAAGTATCTGTGAGGAAGTGATATCATACTGAATTTTTTGTGTGATCCCGGCTTACACGGTTGTAAAAACATGCTTCCATCCCGCACATCTTTGCGGATGTGGAGCTTAACACAGGCGAAGCTGTTAAGCCATCGTGTAACATTTTACAATCTGATTCTCTGGGAAACTGAGCATGTATTTAGATGTTTGTACTCAGGGTCTCCTGGGTGCTTAAAGAGAAACAGGTCTGTACACACCATAATGCAGGCCATCTTTCTTTGGCTACAAGGCGTTACACTTATATGTTCATCGTGGAATCTAACGCGGAAATGTCAGCAGTCATCGGCATTCAGAGGGAGGAAAAGTGTCTCTGAAAAATATGGGACAGGTGGGGCCTCAGGGAGGCAGTGGGTCGGATGGAGCGAAAGTTCACACAGATAGTAACACACAGAAGGTCACACTCGGGCACATTATATAATTATAATAAGTCCACAGGAAGTGGCACAATGGTGCACATACTTACACTCTTTGCTTACCTGTGAGTTTATCATAGGTTGATATAATAGCAATAACAAACCTACGGTGTTTTCTCAGCACTGCACCATTAATAGGCTTAAACCAATGTTGGTATATCTAGAAGGGGAAAGTGTTTATTAATGAAAACAAAATCCAATAAAAGTGAGAGCTGTTTCAGCTCTAAATAAAATAATGAACCCAGTCCTCAACGTTATTAAAGCAATGTTATGTAGAAATTGGCATATTGTGTCATTTGGCGACCCCTACAGTTTCTGAGTAAATACAAATCCCAGGTCTGTGACAGTTTGTCGGACGTAATGCAGGTGCTAACTTCAAACAAAACTCATTACATCATAACAGCTTGTATGTTGAAATAAACTTGTATGTAAAGCTGTGATCTTACCCTCTCACTAAAGTCACATAGCGTAGAAACAACTGATAGCTGTGACAAGACACTGTAGCATCAAAATGATTTTGAAGCTGCTATTTTAAGGTAGAAAAGTTACATAACGTTGCTTTAAATGAGATAAAGCATTTGACATTCAACAGGCAAACCGCTCAAGAATTATTCCAAAGGCTTTTCCATTCATTCATAAATCTTCAATGCAATCTGGGTTGTGTCAAGACAAGAATGAACATATAGTTGTGTCAGTAAAGATTATTATCATTAATTTACTAAATAAGAATATGACTGGCACAGGACAAGTCTGTTTTCTGCCCTGAGAGTCCACAATCGATCAAGGGCATTGTTTTTCCTTATACTACGGATTAGAATTACATGACAATATGTGCCCTGCCATACCAGATATTTGATATTATTTGATTTGATTTGATTTAACATCTCTGGATGTATGAGGTCATTGAGCAACGCTGCAAATCATGAGGGAGAGCTGCTCCATGTCAATACTGTTTCTTTAATAGGATTTTTGCATCCACATGAGGAAGTACCTTGTTCCATCAGGTACTGACAATCTATTCGATCAATCGATCAAGTGATTTTGTAGAAAATGAATATCAATACTGAAATGTATCAGCAGGGCTCCGGACCACATTGTTACATTGATTGGTGCACCTTAATCTTACTTTTACATTTAGGTGCACCAGCACATTATTTAGGTGCACCCAATAATACATTTCAATTAAATTTATTTGTAAATCAAATTAAATTATATCCAATCAAATCATTGTAAAACACGATTATAATTGTTGGTGATTGTTAAACTATTTCTATTGGCTACTGGATGTCAGGCATACTGGTATGACACTGAAGCCCTGATCGGGATACAAAATCACATATTTGAAAGATGACTGATCCATATAACATGCACCCAGTTACTGATCGGGGGTTGTGCAATTGTATAGGTATGAATTAGCAGCTATATTTTAGGCTGATAGAATAGTGGAATGTTTATCCAAATCTCTAAGCCGAAACTGAAACCCAACGGAAACCCAACGGAAACCCAAACAGAAACTAGAAGAAGATATTATTATAAATATTCTCTGCTGGTCATTGACTTCTGACTTCTGTATGAATACAGTTATGTGTTCTCTGCTCACCATAACTAATTGACAGAGGCAGACCACACAGAAAGAAGCAGAAACAAAGGAGCAGAGAGTGATCCAACTCAAAGTGTTCTATCTTAAAGATTTCTGCAATGCCTACACTTCCATAGACAACAAACTGGACCCGTTACAAACTTCGGATTTACTCTCTGGACTGCGAGGGAACCACAAACACATTAGAGAGCACAAACAAATCAACCAGAGTAAGAAATAAAGATGACGAAAAAAAAACAGGAACAGTGGAAGAATAGAAATGAGCTCAGTTGGCACTGTATCACCATGGGAATCAAAGCGTTTCCAAATCGCCCCCCTGTCTTTCTTTCACAAAGCTTACTGGGAAGCGAAGAATGGACTTGATTTTCCTGGAACTGGATAATTGGAGGTCGATGGTGAATGCCATGGTGATGGTGAATGGTAAATGTCAAAGGTAAGGAGAGGAGCGGTACCACAAGGCATATCTATACAAGTGAGGATACAGAGAAATACGTTGACAGACAGTAGCCTTTTAAAAAATAGTGAGGTGAGATAAACAAATAACAGTGAAACACAGAAGTAAGCAAACACCACTGCAGGCAGCGCACATAACCACAAAGACCTTTCAGAAACCAAATTAATGATAGTCAGCAGGGTTACAGTATGTCAGGAATGTTGACCAACAAGATAATTTTGTCATGTTAACATACCCCATCTCTCTCTTCCCTGCTTTCCAGATTTCTCAGCTCTGACTGGGCTCATTGTTAGAGGTCATCACCCTTACAGGCCACTTAGAGCCAAGTGTTTGTCTGTATGTTTTGGGGGAAACCAGTTGAATCCAATGATCCCTGTTCTGTCCAAATCCCCTAGTCTACGCATTTCAATGAGGGATCGCCAACAAATGTTGAACTGTGAAAAACCAGAAACACGAGAGCGATCATTATGTTCAAGATTGAAAGTTAATGCTGGAAAGCACTGCATCAAAAGTCAGCCGAAAATGGTGCAGAAAGTATTTTCAGTTTTCTTTCTCATCATCCATTAGCACAAGAGAAACATTTAATGGAACAGAGTCGCCTGACTGCCTGTACTCACAGGAGTAAACCACAAGTCACTAAATGTACTCTTCCATTAAACAACTGGCATTTGAAATACCACTAACAAATAAAAAGGCTACCTGAATCTAAAATGCAACGTTAAGAAGAAAAACATGCACTGTAGTATCTGGCACGTATCTGGCACATTTCAGTGAGAGAAACACAAGGACCAAGCAATATTTAAATAAGTCCTTTCCACCTTGGGTCACACTGACACTGCACAGAAGTTGTCAGACATCCTCTGTGGGAAATTCCTTTCACATCTGGGTGTGCCCAAATACCTAAAGGTGATGTATGTTGATCTACAGAACCAGCAGGTCTGTGTAATTCAGCATGTTGAGTCAGTCTCAGTGTCGGTCTCATGCAACGCTCTGCACTACACAGGGCTGTGTGTTGGGGCAGGCCGAGGGCTGCAGAGCCTGTATGGCAGGCTGACACAGAGGAAAGTGTGTTATTAAAGCAGTAATGGGCTCTCCGTTACCTCGCCACCTGCAGGTAGATCAATAGTGCTCTCCTTATCGAGTGTCCATTGCAACAGCTCCCTGACGGGAGGTGACGGCTGGTATGAGCAAGAACGAGACAGAGAGGCTTTGTGTGTGCGCGCGTGCGTGCATGTGTGTGCACGCACGTGCGTGTGTGAGATCTGGATGTTTTGTACACATTTCTCCCAGCTGTCTCGGAGTGAAAACTGATGCAACAAGAATCTCAGACATTTCTGTCGAGGCAGTGAGAGATTGCAGAGTACAGAGCCCCTCTGATAAACTGCTAAGTAACCCTATTCCCTGTTGGCCAGCGTTTCCTCCATGCTGGATAAATCACTGAAACTGTATCAAGGCTGAGTGTCAGAACACAGACAAGTCTTGCAGACGATTCTGACTATTCACGAGTCACAGCAAAGCCCTCATAAGGTATGTCTAAATAACTGGCTTATCTATAATATACTACAACAAAAAGGCAAATATTTACACTGGAGATATTCACATCTGCATATAGACCAAAAGACGAACTTCTTGAGGTTGCTTTACATTTATCAGTGTTTTTGATATGAACATGAAATCAGACTAAGCCCAACACGAAATATGCTCAAAGTGCCCTATTCATGGAGAATTCCCCATACTTTTAAACTCAATGGCACTGCTTTTAATCAAATCTGTACCCAGCGAAAAAGCTCAAAATGTATGCTACAGACTGACAAAACTGAGCTAATGCCAAAGTTAAGTTAACGACACACACACAAAGCTATGGTAGAAACAAAAAGACAAATTTAAGCTAGCGGTGCAGAAATAAAATGTTGTGCGAACTACAAAGAAGTTAAGCTTACAGCAAATAAACGGTTAAGCTAACAACAACAAAAAGTTAACCTAACAGCAAAAACCAAGTTATGCTAACAGCAGACAGTAAGGAAGAGCTAATAGGAGTTGGAAATTGCATATTGGACACAATTCCAAATAAATGTTAATGTTGTTACCAAAACAAATGTTCGCTTTTGGCAGTAATCATAACAACCTTATAACCTTATGGGGTGGTAGCTTTTGTGGGTGTTTGCTGTCCCCTATTGGCTAAAAAAAAAAAAAAAAAAAAAATCAATAAATGCCTACAGCGCTGCTCTCTGACATCTGCTGTAGTGTAACCTACCACAAAGACTGACATTTCATCCAGTGAGGATATGAAGAATAAAGAATCCTGCTGTGATGTGGCCCACATATAGGCCGAAAGACAAAGCAAGAGAGAAAGAAAAAGGGCACCGCCAACGAGCAGGCAGCTACTAGAATAAGTGGATTAAAATGGACTTACGCAGCTAAACAGAACTGCATTACATGTCTGCAGAGGTCTTTTTGTGCCTGCGAACCATTTGTCTGTGTATGTGTGTCAAGAAGAGAAAAAATGACAAGAGAAAGCGGCAGAGAGATGGAGGCATGAGGTGTTGTGGCCAGAAAGGAAGTCAAGACAAGACATTTCAGTCCTTGTAAATCACTGGGGAGACATTTATTACTTAATGGCTGCTGGCTCTCCATCCAAAGCCAGCAGCGGCCTGGGATCACTTCTACAAAAAGAAATGTTGGCTTTGACAATCCCAGATTTAAAAAAAGTTAAGCCATATCCTTGGAGATTTGAGGCTCTTTATGACCAGTTGAAATAACTACGTACCGTATGAACCCAGTAAGAACTGCATTATGATCGCTAAGCTGCAGCTAGCCCAGATGTAATGCTGGACTCCAGCTCTCCATCAGTGCAGTTCAAACACCAGTGATAAAATGTTGTGTTGAAGACATTTTTTTTCTTCCCTCAAAAGCAAAGACAATGGAAGACAAAAATAAATATGATTTCAGTCAGCATTCATAGTAACTAACAAAACCTCTTGCAACACACCTGCATCAGGTAGTGTCGTGGTATTTTCAGCTGTCTCCCTTTTGTTTGGTCAACAAGCAGAAATGAAGCTGACTCATCTAACCAAAGAGACTTCTGTCTGAATGTCCTTGACCTTCTGTCTGCCTGTGTTTCCGTGGCTAACAGTGTCTCCATAGCGGTGTCACCAACAAAGACCAAGGCCAAAGACAAACTGCATAAAGGAAACAGATAGGTGAGTAGTCAAAACATTATCCGAGGGAGTTGGAATAGACTGAGCTGTACCGATTGGTGAATTACAAGAAGGGCAGTGATATGACAGGACAAAACCTTCTTACCACAAACACAGTGCGATTTCCTTCATTTTGCCTCGGCTTTTCTGGTCAGTAAACAACCTCACAGATGTCAAGGCTCCAGTGTGTATAAACAACATCGAGAAGTGAGACTTCTTGTGGTTTGAGAAAAAGAAAAGACTGGTACAAGCCCAAATCCAGAGATGCGTACTAAAATATTTAGCAATTTCATCCTGACACCATTTTGCTAATTTGTGGAGTTAATTTCATCTGTTTAACTTTGAAAAACATGCTTATTAAGAATGTTGCCCTAGAATAATTTCCCAAATCATCCATATAATGTGTAATTAGCCTGATTAAATCATTAAAGACTGTTGTCTCAAACCATTAATTATTAAAAGCCTGTCATTTAGGTCACATAAATAGTTGATGACATCCAAATGTTTGGAGCGCATAAATAAAAAAACAAAATGTTGCTGCTTCTGTCACAAAGGCTTCACGCCACTAAATACAGCTACATGCAAGTGCCCACACCCATGCGTGCTCATGACTGATTTTCCATGACGCTGGGCCAATCTGTGGTCTCATGAATCTGATCATAAATTCTAATCAGAGCGTCAAAGCTTGTGGTAACAGTTTTAGCTTTACGCAGTCAGATAAACCACGAACAAGCCACACGTTAAGTCATTATTGTTGAAAGCACATATCTCATTTCTGCAGTCCACATTCGATCTTCGTACGATGGATGGGAGCTGATGTGGTGAATAAAACCTCTCGAGTCTTTGAGCAGACCCAAAGCTAATACATAGTATTATCGTTCTGAACTTCTCAGAGTCATGTCACCTTTTACAAAACCTGCTGCCTGTAACAGGCTTATCTCGACTGGAGCTGCCTTGAAAATGTGTGAAAAAAAGAAGCATAAACGCATTTTAAATTTTCTTCAAAAAAAAGTGATGAAATAATATATTTGGATCGTTTACCCAACTGCCTTTTCAGGAGATTGTACATGCCGACATTGTAAGGTAGAAACAAACTCCACATGCAGCGTGTTATACGCTGCATTTGAGGACAACTCTCTTTTTTGGCACCGCCTCTGCTCGCTGCAGAGCACTTCCTCCCAGCTGTCAACGATGTCAGAGCGGCTCCGACTAATTTTTTCATTTCGTCTCCCTTTTTCTTCCTCCTCTTGAATTCCTCTCTTCCCTCTTTCTTTGCCTTCTCCACATGTCTCCACTCAGAGCAGTGAAGCCACCCAGTGAAGGAAGGGGGAAGGTAAACAAACAGAGAGGGGAACTTGACGTTCGGCCTCAGCACATGGTTCAGCCCTCTGGAACACTTCCCACTTGCCTGACCAGCTGCTTGCGTCATCCATCTGCAAACATGCTGCAAATGTGCTTTTCACACACATAGCCAGGACTAGGGTCAATCCCAAAAACAGACAATGACAGACTGAAGGGTAACCGCGATCCATTGAGCTGATGACCTAATCCATCTTGGCATGGAAGTTGTTCCGAAGGTTCCAAATGCTCAATGAGTACAGCGCGCATGTGGGTTTCAACACTAAACCATATTCTTATCGTTGATGTTACAGTTGATGTAAAATAATGAACTGATATAAAAGTAAACATTACAAGTTAGTTATATTGGTTATGTTTCTACTCTCTGATTTCACTGCATAATGCATTGATAACAACGTTTGCCGAACACAAACACAAGAGCCTCAGACAAAATGAAAACTGTGATCTACTTCACGTTAGCAGCAAAACAAGGGATTGCAACAGGCCTTCTGTTAAGGCCTCTTGAGTGAAGCTTACAGAAATATGCACCCCGGTCTAGTTCTTCCTCCCACTGACGTCAAAGTCCTATTAAGGCCAAATCAGCCCAGCAGCCGTGCCTCTCTTTCCCCTTATTTCGAGGAAATCACTCCACTTTTTCCAAAATATCTGCAATGTTGATTCTTGGGCCAGTGTGTGTGTGTGTGTGTGTGTGTGTGTGTGTGTGTGTGTGTGTGTGTGTGTGTGTGTGTGAGTGTGTGAGAGAGAGAGAGAGAGAGAGAGAGAGAGAGAGAGAGAGAGAGAGACAGAGAGAGAGAGCGTGTGGATGGAGCTGGATGCGTGTGTGAGGCTGTGTGCGATGACATCACTAGGGTTACAGAGGGGAAGGAAGTTGGAAGGAGAGAATGTTTGGAGTCAGACGGAGACAAGACAGAACCATATCTTATTAATTACCCGGCAAAACATTCCTGCCTCGGAGAAAAGGTTAAATGCTGGCTTGGCTCAGTTTTATGACCGTCTCACTCTTCTGTTTCCACGTCTCTGTCAAACCGAGCGAAGTGCTACTGTCCGTGCATTATTCAAACCTCTACTTCAGGGGGCAGTTTGTAACGTATGGACAGGATTTTAGTTTAAAGCATTCTAAGAATTAACAACATTGTCAACAGAGTGGGAAGTAAAACAGTGTTAAGGTTATGTCAGTGGTGTGCATGTGCTGTGTTGCAGAGATCTCGACTGAAGTTAGCGTGCTAATCTCGGCTAATGCTCTCTTATGAAACCACTTTTTTTTTAATCACTGCTAGAGGCAATAGTCCAGAGGCCCCTGGCAGTTTCACAATACAATGCAAATAAAGTGCAAAAAACTCAGATTTTATCCTGTAAGCAAGCTATCTCATTAGCACGTGAAGTAGTAAGCACTAGCTAACAGGGAAGCATGCTAGTTCACGGTACTGGAGCTATTAGGCTTCCTAACTTTTCCTAAACAGCAGCCACTAGTGACCGCAATACACAATTACAGGTTAATGTTAAATGGATAAAACAAGTCAAGAAAAAGGCATAAAGTCAGCAATCTGGACTGATATATAGAAATATTAGCAAGTGTTAGCTGCTGGAAGCTACTGGTCATAGCGGATCAAGTAAGGCTGTGACAGGAGAAGCACCAAGTGTGTTGAGCTGAGTGCGTTTAATGTCTCGTGAGTTCACACATCTAAAAAGGTCTTCAGCAAAGTTTATTGGATATAGACGTGGATGTGTTGACTGAACATTTAGATTTTTGTTTTGTGCAATTCGTTTAATGTTAATGACATCATTTTTAATTCATACTGACAGATCAATGTTTCTGTTCATGTATGTGAGTGACCTTCAAGGTCTACAGAAGCCTTAAATGCATCTCAATCCCTCTGTATTCATCAAACACTGCTGCTTTTTCAATCTGTCAGCTATCCCACATGAAGTTTGCTGTGACCAGCTTGTTAATGAGCCTTTTTCTGTATTCCAAACAGAGAATCCAAACCTTCAATGGGACACTGCTGCAAAAGAAATCATCTCTCCCTCTCGCATAATCCTTGTCTTCTCTAACGTGTGTTTCTTCATTGAACAAAGTCCTTCTTTCTTTCTTAAATGGAAAGCATGTTCACTTTACACTCACACACGGGAAGGCTTATGCAATCCAGAGGTCAAGTTGACAGGAAAAAGTTAATTACTGGGTGCAGAGAGGGTGTACCTTCACTCTTCAGCCAATGTGTGTCTGTAAATAGATTTTTTCACATGTATATAACAGTATTGAATAGTTTCCATGCAACACTTTTTTTTTCCATACAGGCACTATACCACACCAGAATCCCTCCTTCCCCCCTGCGGGTGAATTCCAGGATTGTAGCACGGGGCTTTGAAAAGGGTGGTCCTCAGGAGAGAAGGATGTGGGTTGAAAGTGATTCATATGAGCACAAAAACATGCAAGCGTCGACACCCAAGAAAAGAAATGTGTGTGGGAAGTGATCTGCAGTATGTTAGCACCAAACAAACGGGTTAGAAAGCAACACGTAAGAGAGTAAAAAATAAGCTCAGAGGGATCAATATGGGATGAATCACACCAGTGACTCCATGCAGCCTATAGGAGCTACAGAGAAAGACTTGGAGTTTAAATCAACCAAGAACGGGCCTCGCTGCCCCCACCCACCCCTTTTAATGCCGCATGTTGAATTAATGTTAAAAGTGGTTAATAGTAATAGTGAATAAAGATTTGAATGTAGCTGCTCTTTTACGTAGGTTTGGGTAACTGAGCTAAATGTTTCACATCCTTCACCATCTGACTCTCATGACTTCTGAACAGTGTCAACAGGTTAAACAGAAAAAGAAAATATAACAACATCAAATAAATAAAGAGAGAGTAAATTACCATAATTGTAAGCGATTCCTGGAATTTTTGAGGGGCTGCAAACGGCCTTAACTAGAGCCAGGCATGCTGCTTGTTAAGACCTCTTTAGGTCTATTTAAAGAGCCGGCACATCTGCCCCCTGTTTGCCTTTCCAGGGCTGTAAAACCTGGACAGTGAAAGGAGGGTGAAGCGTGATAAAAGAGAGGAGAGACCATCTTTATGAGATGCACACTTAGACTGTTTGCACCACCGACTTTAAATGAACAGAATGGGACTTGTACATACAAATCAACCTTCTCAAGTGGGTTTTTTTTTTCTCCCCCCTTTCCACTCGCTGGTACACTTAAGATGGCTGTCAAGAAACATTACACTGTTGTTATGGAAACCCTGTGAGATTGAAGAGCACGCGGTAAACACCTTAAAGCTCTATTATGCAATTTTCACATACCTGCGGGCTCCAAAAAGCACCTGTTGGAAATGTGAGGATTTTGATACCCAGAAATCTTCTATAACGTGACACAACTCGACTGCACACAGCGCACCCGTGTTTACCAAGCAAGCTGGTAGTTGATGCTTTATGCTGAAGGTCACTTAGATTAGTAAAAAAAGCATTTTCCACAAAAAATGGAAGTGTCTAATTTGTAACTAAATTAAATGCCAGACAAAATGCTCTTTACCTTTTATTATATTACTCCTGATCGGCTCTTTTGGTCAGGCCCACATGAACATGTTCTCCAGCAAGAGCTGAACCTGTTCAACTCAAACCAGTTCCACAACTTTATGTATTGCTTCTTACAAAGGCTACATCAATAGCCTAGCTCTGAGTCTCTGCAATATGAGAGTATAATACTGCAGGTATTTAGTAATTAGTGTGTGTTACAAGTTACATTATAAAATGAAGATTGTTCGTCTTTGCTTACACAATATTCTCTGTTTCCGTTCAGTGTGCTCCACAACAATTACAACTCTTGTTGCCTGAATATCACATAACAGAGTCTCCGCTTAAGTATTTCATCACACTGAACTTTTCACGGCATCAAATCCTGAGGACTCAAGTGCTCTTCACTATTTCTCTAGTAGAGTGGCCTCTGCCCTCCATGGGTCAACGGGCGCCAAGAAGTTCAGACTTGAGTTCTGTCATCGGCGTGCTGTCGAGCTTATTCTGGCTGGAATGACAGTGAGGGATCAGAAAGGCTGCGCTCATGAGACTTGTGAAACAGACTGATAGTCATGCAGAATCACTCAGAGCTGAACGTCCGTCTGTTCACCGGCATTTCGGAATGGGCCAAGATAATCAGTGTTTTCAAAGTACATATGAGCATTGTGACATTAAGCACATGAGACTTAATTAAATGAAACAACTGAAAACATCTAAGGCTAATTGAAACCTGCTTTTCACAATAAAATGACAAATTTAAAGCTTAAAAGGACTGGTTAAGAGATGCCTATCTTTTCTCTCATAACAAAAATCCTTTGTCCAGTTCCTTTTCGGTTTGTTTTTTTCAAGGGGTAAGGGATGGGGCTGTATGAATCAGCTGGTTACAGCTATGTCATGTGAAACCCTTGTTACATAGTCAGGTGGTTTGAATCTTAAACATGTCACAAGTCTGTCCTTAAGCTGCCCTGAGTTCTTCACAGGCTCTAACCCCAATTCGAATTTAACAGGGAGGGGAAATTTTGATCAGCAAACAGTGTCAGCCATGAGCATCAGAGTCATTACACTAGGGTCAAGGGACCACCCACTTCTTCAAATCATGAGTTTTTATTTGTCAAATTAATGTAAAATATGACAGTAAAAGCACCCATCTCCTTAAATCATTGATGGTGCATAACTGTGTCACAATAATTTATACATTTAATTACATTTTTGATTCTATGTGTTGGATTTTGAACTACTTGCTATTTCATACAGCTTTTTAATAAATGTATAAATATGCATCCAGATGAAAATGTACCCATAATTGTTCTCTTTACCCAAATAAAAGTGTCAGCCCACCTTTTAAAAAGTAACCAGAATACAGGGAAGGAATCTGTTCTGTTAAAAGTTTTCTAGGTGGGGAACCTCAAGACCCTGCTCAAACGCCCGTGATCATCCCAAAAAGGTCACATAATCGCATAGAGGAAAAAGACGAACATAAACTTAATTTCTTTCAGCATTTTAATTCATGACAGCTCATGGAAAAAAGAAATACAAGTCATTATTATTGGTATCAGTTTTGTTTTGTTTTTTGTCAAGGTAATGTCCTCATTGTCTAATCCTATCACATTGAAACTGCCTGCCTGGAGCCTTCAGTATGATTAACGCTCCTGTTAGCTAAATGAATAGATAAGAACATCTCCATTCTGGTTCCTCCAAACATTACTCCTCCCTCAGTTTCCCTGAGCACCATGTACAGCCTGTGCACCCTGTACACACAACTGCAGACACACACTTCCGTTAGTCAATACATCTTAGCAGGCATTTTCGCTCCCTAATCCTCTAAATCACACTACAAATCAGCCGTGGTCAGGGCTGACTCAGTTGAAGAGGACACTAAAACAAGGGAAAGTATACACAAAGTCCACACACACACACACACACACACACACACACACACACACACACACACACACACACACACACACACACAAGCTAGCACACACAGATGCAGCAGTGAGGAGAAAAAAAAAAATCAATCCTCACTCTTAATTCTCAGAGAGGGGTTGAGAATGTGACCTACCTTTACCTCACAATCATGTGAGAGACAGTAATTCTGTCCTTACATCCCCCTCTCTCTCTCTCTTTCCCTCTCACGCTATCACTCTCCCGCCAGCAGCCAAGACTGACTGAACATCAACCTTCACTGTGAAGCCATTAAGATAAGACATGGAGTTTATTAGCTTCATTTCAGCAGGCGGTCAGTGGGTTGATGATGATCTCGGTGTCCCTTCATCACAATCCTCTCGTGTGAAAGTGACAGAGGGGAGATATTGACCCTACATCTCTCCCACGCTTGTAGCACGCCGCACCTCCCTTGAAAACCTTGTAGCTTGTATAAAAAAAGACTCAACCTACTGGGAACGTGGACAAACTCATCTTCCATCTGACACCAGCGCAGTTCTGAATCCGTACAACTGACCTAAAATGGCCGTGAAGGGAGCGCTTTGGTATTTTGGTGGTAGACAGTTCCACCTGCACTCGAGCTGCTACTTTTAGCAAACACAGGATGCACGGGTGGCGATGAAGACTCTCCACGCTAAATATCAAACTGTCGTCACTCAGAGGCCCTTAGCCTCCGAGTGACGACAACAGAGCTGTGACTCAAAAGACTGTTCACTGTAATTTGTTCATGCAATGTTTTTCAAGGTTGGAAGTTTGATAAAACATATGCACATGTAGTGTAAACATCGAGGGCCTGTGGGGAAAGACTGTGACACTTAGCCACTGAAATACTTCTAATCAAAACAACCTGCTTCAAAGACGTGTGCAGCATGGCCCGTTGATGTCGGTGCTCAACTGACTTAAATAGATTTGCCACTACTGAGAGGCTAATTGCTACACAGTGGGGTGACGGCCAGCAAGGGATTCAAAAATTAAAAAGATTTTTTTTTTCCTTGGGAGCAAAAACATACTCTGCTACCTTATGTGACTCTAAATTGATGCAGATGTAGGTGGCTATAGATTTTTACAAGATGATGTTTTTTCTTTAAATCTGTGTGTCCAAATGTCTCCAATATGGATTAGTCCAGCCACTCCTAAGGCACTGCTAGAGAGATGTCAATGTTGGTCTGTCTATCCACCGCTTTTGTCTTTATCAGCAACTGGATACATTGGCATCAAGGTCCTAACAAACATTCACAGATGCCCAAACTTTTTCAATAAATGTCATCAGAAGGTCAAAGTTCTCACTTATTCTGTCAAATATCTCAACATCTACTGGACGGACTGGCGAAGGATTGCCACAAACATTGGACTTTGGTCATGGTTGACTTCTACTCGCTTACATCCCCCTGAGGTTGATAATTTTAAGTGGTATCAACAACTATTGATAGGATTGTGATTAAATTTGGATTTGGCACAGACATTCATGTTTACCTTAAGCTGGATTGTAATAACGTCTCATCAACCACGGCAGTACTTCTGATGTATTACTGATTAGAAAATGGTAGGCTGCTGTTACTACACTGTAGTAACATATAAGCATGGTAAACACTGTACCTGCATAACATCAGTGTGTTAGCATATTACTATACACACAATTTGTAACTTGCAGTATTTAAATCAAATGCTTTAAATGAACAAATAACTCACTGAAATCAATCCTCAGAACAACATTCAAGCACCTGAGAGTGACAAATTAGTAATTATATTTACCTGAGAATGTTAGCGCAGCCTATTTATCTTCACCTCACTGTGTCTAAGCTGAAATACACACTGCGAGGAAGTGCTTGGTGCTAAATCCCAGGCTTGAGGGAAGGGAAGACTCCATCATCTGCCTCATTATTTGACAGTTATCCTAGGGATGGTCTTACACTATAATCACTATAATCCACTCCGCTATTGGGGTAATGGTAGTGATGGATGGCACTGGTTACCATAGAAACGAGAGATGATAATGAAGTGTGTCAGCATATAGCTATCTATAGCCAGTCTAATTTGTGTGTATGTGTTCAGTGTGTGGGCTGAGCTGATAGTTCTTCCAAAGATGCGTTGCACCTGTGCGTGGGCTGGAGGCATAGCAGAACAGCATGATGACCAGTGTGCGCGAGTGTATTCTTATCCTGAGTGAATGAGTATCCTGCTCAACACCCAGTGAAAAAGCGAACCTTTAGAAACTTTCTAACAGAAAGTACAAAATAGTACAAAACAACGGTGAACCTACTGCAGCTGAGGATTTACACTTGCAATATGCTGCAATCTTAAGAGCCAAAGCAACTGAATGAGTATTGGGGGGGGGGGGACACACACATATTTATCAACGAGATGCTTTTAAAACTGTTGAAATTGCAGCGGAAACGGGTGACATCATTTTTTTAATGCGTCTGTAAACAAGCCCAGTCCGTCTGACACAATATTAAAATGCTTCTCAGAAACCACTGGGTGCATAAAACCATAGATGACTTCATCCTCAACTCTCAACCAATCTTCATATTTCATGCAGCTACTCAAGCTTCTCTCCACCTCTTGTCTGTCAACCTCTTTTCTCTCTCTCCCTCTTCCCATTTGCATGTATTTTACAGTAGGCAACTCGTATGAAAGCATCTGCCGACCCTCTTCTCACCTCATATCCATCTGTCTACACTCATCCTCTCTCAATAAATCTCTACGACTAATCCAAAAAGAAAAAAAAAAAGTGAGAAAGAGTTTCTAGATCTCTCTGCCTCCACGCTCTGTTGCACTTTTTCCATCTCAGCGTCTCTCTTTCAAGTAAAAGCAGAGACTAGCAGGTTCTGTACAAGTACAGGTAGTAATAAAACATCAGGTCTGTGCCTGTGAACAGGTACACATGCACAGCTCCACAAGGGAAACTACAGCTGGTCAGAAAGGACCACCAGAACATTAAATTACATCGATCAGATGACAGCTCACGCTTCATAGCCTCCAGTGGTAAAAGCTAGTCAGAAATAAAGGCAAACAGTTAACAATACAGCCAAACCCCTAATCAGTGTCAGAGCACACAGAGCATGGCCGGGCGCTGATAGTGTCACCAAATAAACACAAGGCCACTTTGAAGACATTTTCACACTCGAGTGATAGCATTATCAACGCAACATTTGCTGAAGTAATGGAGATAGTACAGGCCTAAATCAAGCTTATGAGCACCACATAATGAACCTCGTGATAATGTTTCTCCTTAGCCTCTTCAATAGAAGGTGACATTCTGGGCTGACCAAGAGGATTACAATCGAACAGGAAGCGTTTGATGAAAAAGGAGAGAGGGGACAATCCATAGTGTCTATGTTTGGTTACCTCTGGACAATGAAGCAACAGAAAGAAAAATATCACTGCAAAAAGCATCCAGCTGTATTCAGAACCAGTGTTGTGTTGTGTAAGAGTTCATAGTAATAAATTACGAAGCCTATATTTGAGTTGGTGGAGCGTGTTTTATAGTCAGATGACCTTGAACACATTACAAACCCAAAGTAGAGGCATATAGTCCTGCTTAACCTTTCCAGTTAGAAAGGCAGCCCATAACTTCAGGCAAACAGGCAAAAAAGTGTGCGATTTTAAGCAACGATCACCGTGTGCATTTGATGGATAATTGCGCTGAATTCACTCAGACAACATTAGTCATAAAGTAGGAGACAGTTATTTGTTGTTTTGCTTGATCAGCAATCTGATATTGATAGAAGGCTTATAGCACCATATCAACAGTGCTAAGTACCATGCGGCTTCAGAAATACAGCACAGGACTACCTACAGAGAGAAACAGAACACCCTCCAAATCAAAACAGTGCTCATAATCTCCCTTTGTACACCATGTTTCTGCATCACAGCCAGAGTCCAAATTCACTTACTGCTATGTTTGTTGTTTTGTAATTTGCAACACTTAACTTCACGACAGCCAAGTGTTGTTCTACTGCATTAAAGAAAATGCAATAAATCTGCTCGGTATTTCATAAAACATAAAGAGCATTTGGAAATTTGGTGAGTAAAAAATGAGATGGCCTGCAGAGTGTTTATGAGCCATTCAAAGCCATGACTGGGAAATGTAGATGTGTGGAGATAAGAGGCCCACGGAATGAGAGATAAGTCAGTTGTGAGCGGTGTAAATCCAACAGCGCAACAATGCTGCTAATTAATTTCATTAATTCATTCAATCGGTCTTTAGCTTGAAGTCACACTGTGAGTAACATAGATGATGGCTCATTTCTCACCAATTCATGCGCTGTGGAAACACGTATGTAGCATATGAGACAACACCTACACACATACACACAGCTTTCATGAGGGTAATTTGAAGGCTGGAATTGGATTAAGCATGTGTCGCCATCTTGGAGCCAGAAAAAGCAGCAATAACGTTCGTGTTACACCAGTGTTTTCCCACCATACATTGACAAGACTGTGGCAGCCCGCCATAGTCTAAATATGGAATGTGAAAAAATATTTCCGCCTTTCCAATGCATACCAACGTTTCAGTCAGTCTCTTTTGTTTGCATTACTTTTAATGACTTCAATACTGCTAATTCAGGGCTTTATTAGTGAAAAAATAATAATATGAAGATGTTTTTGAACCTGGAGCAGTGTGCTTCACGCCCTCGGAGGCTCCTCCACTTGCACACACACACACACACACACACACACACACGGTGACAGATGGTGGGTCTGTGTGTCGCTCCGAAGCAGCCATGAATTAGTTACAAAATGACATAAATGTCGCCTATGACTGACTGTTACGGTGAGTTGAAGAGTATCACAAAAACATCTAGTTTTTTCACAAACAAATCCAATTTCATGAAAACCCGCTGGCATAAATAAATCCAGTGTTAGAGAAAGGAAATATTTTGCTGTCGTCTTCCACTACAGTCCTTGGCGTTAACTAGCACGATGGATATTCGGCTTGATAATTAGCTAGAGGATTAAAATGGTCCCAAGCACCATAGTCTCAAAAAATACTGTGGGAAACACTGTATACCATCGCATTACACTAGCATTTTGATTTTTTTTTTTTTTTTAACTGTCGGCTTGATGAATAAACTTTACTGGATATCACTAACAGAAGTGCAATACAATGTACAGTTGGCCTGAGGGTGGCACATCACGAAAGCTGTAAAGTTGTAATAATGTGGGCGAAGCTGTACACTGGCAGAATTAGATCATCTTGAATCAAGCTTTATGGTTTCACCTTCAGCTACTTACTTACGCTAAGCTTTGCAACAAGATGAATGCTAATATTAGCATGGCAACATATAAGTCAACAGTTGGGACACTGTTTACGTGATGACAGTAATGGCCTTCAAACATTTGACAAGTTGGCAGACTAGCATTAGCATAACAAGCTAATATGAAAAGGTGCAACATGTAAGAATTGGCCACATATTGTGTTTATACTCAACAAATTAAACAAATAGGGAGTAACAAATCAAGATATTAACCGCTGACTGCTGGTGCCTCAGTTAGCTGTACAGCTAGCAGTACAGACTCCTAGTACTCGGCGCATGAGGGAAGTGTTGGTGTTTACAGTACACTGCTAGCACAGGAGCACACAAGACAATTTAAGTGTTCGGGTTTTCTTCAAATAAATAATTATTTGTTGCATCTTTCAGCATTTTCAGCAAGTTAGCGTGTTTTACAGTTTACTGGTGAAGTCATGTTAAGTGAGGGACTTATTCAGGAGCCCTGAAAAATATTTGTTGATTTATAGATTAGTTGACTGACAGAAAAATAAGCAACTTCTTTGATAATCAGTTTAAGTCATAAGTCATTTTTGAAAGCACAAATGCCCAACATTCTTTAGATCAAGCTTGGTGACTATGTACAATCTTTATATCTATAATGATGTAATACATGTAAAAAATATTGGGGGTGTGTGTAGACAACATTTATCGGTGTATATCAAATAACTGGCTATTTTTTAGAATTTCCTGACATTAAATGAGAAAATAATCAGCATTATTCAGTCATGACAACGATCCTCAGTTGCAGCCAAAATATGCACTTTTAAAAGCTTCCCTTAACACCCAAGAACATTTGGTCAACATGTCAGACATTGACAAAAGTGTTTTGAACAGTGTTTTAGAGGTGATTTGGCTATCAAAAACCAACTGTTCACGATCTCTGACTCTCTACAAAATCATCCACTGCTGCAGAGCTATTATTGGCCACAAAGAGAAAAAGAAACTGTTCACACCAGTGAACTTCTGTGAATATTTAGTGTCAGTGCGTGTATGCACAGCTGGGTAACGTTCAAACACACTGTCAGTCTCCCCTGAGGGAAAAACCTAATCATGAACAATGTGCAAGTAATATCTCAAAGGCTAGATATACTCTTTAATCCACGTCTCCACACAGTATAATTGATATGAAACATGAGTATCATATATCACTACATCATCATCAACTTACTTATCAGACACTGTAAGTTCCCACACAGGTGCAGCCATGCAAACATTGGCATGGACTCATCATTCCACCCGTCACAAAAAACCTCATCCAGGAGAAGAATAAACTATTCCATGTAAATCCTGTAAACTTTCCTGTCAGAGCAGCTCAGCCACAGCCTGTGGAATCTCCTCTGATAAACAACAAAGAAATGTGCGCAAATCCACTTGAAGGTGCTTGGCTGAGAGCACCAAATGAATGTCTGTAATGTCAAGTACTGTAAAGAGGCTGGGAAGCTTCATCTCTCACATAATTCCATTAACTCACTCGCATCTTCTCTTTTCCAGCCTCTCAGCCTTGTACCATATTTGTACATATTTGAGTGCCAGTACTCAGATACAAAAGGTATATTCACAATAAGACCAAATACAAAAAAAATCGTTTGAATTTCTCAGTCATGCTGATGTAGAACAAAACAGCAAAATGCAAAGTTCACGCTTTATTCTAACCTCAGCATGTCGTTTTAGCCATTCCTGAAACGTGAAGAGTGACTTTGGTCAAAAACAATCAGCTGCCTTGTCTCTATTTTCAGCCTCACTTTACAGATTTAGCAGCCACCTTCAGACTGTGGCTGCTGCTGGAAAACGGCTCTTATCCCTCCTGTGATTTGTTGGTGGAAGAAATCCTCTTTTACTCCATGGTGACACAAAGCAGTTTCATACCAAATCCTTGTATAAGCGTGTCTTCACCCACAACGCATAAATACTGTAGATGTAAAAGGCATGCCATTATTGTCAGGAATAATGTAGGGCTGCAAATCATAATTGTTTTAATTTCTGATTACTGTAATGTTTATTTTCATGATCATCTGATTCATCTAAAAGAAATGGTAGATAATGCTTCCAACAGTCATGCAAGTTAACAGTTTTATGCATTTTGCTCTTTGAAAAGAGTTTTGTTTTCCACCTAAGCACTTGTTTTTTGTTTTGTTTTTTTTACTATTTTAATGCATATTGTTAGTGTAAATAAAGAATTACAGAACTGTAATGACTTTTTGTCCCAGTTACTTTCAAGCAGGGGTATACTGAAGTCATTAATGGTGATGTTTTGTCACACACCTGGTTATTTCCTCAGAAAAACAAGTGTTGATGATGATGTGGTCCCATTGGCATATCTAGCTAATAGGGGCAGTAACAGGTCATCTGCAGGCTTATTTTGCATTAGAAAAATGTGGGTGCATGCTTGTTCTCAAAATGGTCAACAATAGCTTTGTATTTACTTTGGGCTAGGCTGCGATAGACATTTCAGGATTGAAAAATCTGTGTTTAATTTTGGAACAGGGCAAAACAATCAAGCAACACCCTCAATGAAAATGGACTGGTTTCATTTCATGCCAAGATATTTTCCCAAAAAAGCCATCATCAGGCTTTTACTCTCTTTCTCCATGTTAGGAAACACTGTTCCATTTCACCACCACACGGAAGCTCATCACTGGCCTCATCATAGCAACTCAGGACTGGAGTGGTGTATGCTGCTGCGGAGCACACGGTTTACAACATAGGGACAATGGTGATGTGACCCTGAGACATTCACATGTGTGTTGAATAATAGAAACAAGCAAACATGCACTTAAAGTGTGGCTGTGTGTGAGAGACAAACAGAATTTGTGCCACGGATAAGAGAAACAGCCCCTCTCCAGAGCGTGACTGTCAGAACGGCGCAACGATCTCATGTAGCTCTTGTGAAACAAGCTTTTCTGGTGATACAAAACACACACACACAAACACACACACACACACACACACACACAGCCATCTAGGAAATGAGAATGGGCCTCATCCGTGGATAATGGTCCATCACAACCCATGATGGTTTCCTCTGGAAGGGTAAATGGCAGTAAATGGGATGTTGATTGAATCACAGCATTGTCATGTATACCAGATGGCAAAAAGGCCTTGCACCTTACCATGACACTAAAGAAACAAACAGACCCCATTGTCTAAACAAACCCTGGAGTGGGTGGGAGGGGTCTGACCATTAAGAGAGAAAACAGTATTCTGAATGAAGGGGTAGCAGTGCCTGTGAATAATAATAATAATAATAATAATAATAATAATAATAATAATAATAATAATAATAATAATAATAAAAATAAATAAATAAATACAGGGACATTGTGTGCCTTGAAGCTTTAATGTCAGGCTTGGTGGATGTCCTGTGGGGGGCTGAGAAAAGTAACAAGCAGGAAGCTAGGAGTTCAACCCCAAATCCAAGCTGAAACCCCCGTGTTGGCAAACGTCGACGTAATTGATCGTAACCCCTGAACTCCATCTGAGAATGAGGACCAAGAGGGGAGACTTTTCCTTTAGGGATCAATAAAGTCTCACTTTACACAACTTTAAATAGCATTTCATTACATCACCCATTCTGAATGCAGGAACACCCAGCCCTCCAAGGACACTGTCATCTTTAATTACCTTGACTAAAATAAGAAAACTGTTTGATTTGTCTAGAAGGCCTAGCTGTCCTCGTTGAGCTTTTCAGCCCTCCCTGCATGTGGATACATGAAAATAACTGCTGGCGTCATGGAAACATGCTCCCCGTTTGAACAATGGCAACCAATCTTGTTAAAGAGCCCTTATTAAAAGGGGGTTTTAACAAACCAGCAGCAATCGCTGAGAAGTATGGTTTTTTTCTTTTTTTCTTTTCTCTAACCTGAATGAAGTAACTAGGGGAAGAGACATTGCCAAAGCTGATGAAACTCTCTGCTGGCTTTTGTGGAAATTGTATTCAAATAAAAATTCATCCACCTAATGGTGCTCCAAGCCATGGAGCGTGAAATGGCTCAAATTGTCACTCTCATGCTTGCTGGCT
Organism: Acanthopagrus latus; assembly: GCF_904848185.1. Classification (NCBI taxonomy): domain Eukaryota; kingdom Metazoa; phylum Chordata; class Actinopteri; order Spariformes; family Sparidae; genus Acanthopagrus; species Acanthopagrus latus. The sequence goes on along the minus strand of NC_051039.1, from coordinate 20,228,103 downwards.
GATACAATGTCAATACAACAAGAGCACTTCTGTGCAAATTTATGATGGATAATCCTTTGTGGGCGAAAGCACAATACGACAATACAACTCTGATCCTATTACAGTTCTTCATGGGTCCACTACAATACAATGGGGCTCAAGGTTCAGGTAGTTATTTGTCATTCTACAACACAGGATTGTACAACAAAATGCAAGTTGTAGTCCCTTTATGCTACAAAAGAAAAAATATTTTTTATGGTGGAGGACAAGTTAAGGAGTCTCGCAGCCTGAGCAAAGAGGCTGCTTTGTAGTCTGGTGGCACTGCAGCAGATTCTGCTGTATCTCTTGCCAGGCATCAGCTGGGTGAACAAGCCGTCCCTGAGGAGGATGTTGTTGGGTTTGTTTTTTTTTAATCCTTTGACGATACAGTGATAACATTTTTCCCAGCAGGTAAAAAACTTACACCAGACACTTTAAGAACAGTTATTCCGTGACGATCCGTACCTGTAGATCTTTAGATCTTCCTCTTATTTTGGTTCAACCCCCACACTGACCTCAGCCACTGTAGCTGACATCCTCAGGCATGTTGTAAACTAACACCAACATTAAAGTACACACCGGTTGCACTGTTAACTCTTTGTCAAGGCTCCTTGAGGCTAACTGTCAAATTACAGTGGCGCTGATGTGCTAAAGCAAAGTAAATGGCTTGAATTTCTCCTAAAAGCAAAGCAGCGTGGGGACAGTGGGCAAGGAATGTAGACAGTGTGTGAATGGTGTATGCTAAGGGTTTTGCTACATACTGGTATGGACGATAGCCATGATTAAAATGTCACAACCGGTTGCAGTAACCTTAATGCAGGTTTCCAGCCCTCATGGAAGAGAAAATCATGTCTGAGGAGATTAAAGACAGCAGAGACAAGAAGTGGTTTTTTGATTCCAAAACAGATTAATTTGACAGACAGCATTTATTTTTGTTTTTTCTCATAGATATAGTTTTTCTATAGATAACTGATCATATCACATAATCTAATAAAATTGGTACCATGAATGGTTTTTGCCCTGATCATTTGTGAAAATCTGATTCTGATATCGTGATGGCCCTAGTGTCTGCCCAAACAGCAGCAACAACAACAACAACAACAACAACAACAACAACAACAACAACAACAACAACAACAGCAACAACCAGGGCAAGCCTACAAAACAATCCTGCTACATCAGGTGTTAACTGCACTTCTGTGCACCAGCTGCTTCTCGACAAGGGTGGTGTGTGTGTTGTCATATCTCAAGCTGTGCAGATGCAGGTGTGAAACATGCACCACAGTATGAGTCCTAATGAGGCTTTAGTCAGGTGAACAAACTCTATGTGGTTTTTGCCAAAAGTGGGGCGCGCTACACTGTAAGATACTCATTCTCTTTAATGGATTCTGGTGAGACCGTTGCTTTCAGAGATGTTTATGCCTTGAAAAATGAAGGTGTGAGCCAACAACCCAGGTGTCCTTCCAGCTACTCATCCGGCCATTCATTCCAGCAGCCAGCCCCACATCCTCCCACTCCTACAGTCATCCAGCCCCTGAGTCAAACCATCTACTCTCTCAGCGTGCCAACAGCACCAAAACAAGCAACTTCCCCTTGCTTAAGTCATAACAGGATCAGGCCATTTAACATACCCACATGCTGTGTGTTTACTATCATTCAAATACTACACACACACACGCTGATAAATATGAGAGAACAGACGTGTCATACTAAATTATGCATTTAACCAACTGTTTGGAAGTTTGATTAAAAAAAATGCAGGGTACTTCAATGATTTGTATAGTAACCATGGTGGTTATAAAAATGGTTACACTTTTGGTTTTATTGCGTATGATAGCCCAGAAAAAAAAAAAGTTCCCCGAGCACGTGTCTCAGAGCAGATTACAGTCTTATACAATCAGATGGTGCCATAATCCCTCAGTTTTTGCCAGAGCTAACACCCTGTTAAACAACCATCTAGTCAACGTGTTCGACCAACTACCCACTTTATCAGATAGACTTGGAACACGTGGATGTTCAGTTCATTCAGCTTTGAATGGGTGTCTTTTTCACTGGCCTTCTCTGAATGTCACTACACTCTGACTCATTACGGTAAATGGGAGAAAAAAAAAAAGAGGCTGTCCCTCTGCAATGAAGATCTACTTCACTTTGTTTGCCGCTGAACGTATCCCCGCTCATGTGCAACCCCTATTCAGAGGATAATACCTGGGCTTTCCGTTCCATCTCTAGAGCTCTATTCACCGTGCAGATGAAGCTTTTAGAGTGTGAAGTCCAAATTGTGATGAAAGCTTTATATTCATCGACCATGTTGAGGCCAAATACATGAGATGCGCTGTGACACAGGTCAGCCAAAGGTTGGGCGATGTCAGCGTTTCTCTCATGAGCTTGGAAAAAAAAAAAAAAAGGCTTGTCAGCCACAGACAGGGAGGTGCAAGTGAGAGATACTGCCGCAGAGAAAGACATAATGGTAGACAGGAGAGGGGACACATCTATCCGTGTCTCCTGTGATGCATCACCTCTCCATCCTTTCCAGGGGGAAAAAAAAATGGGCACGGTGGCTGATGAATGGCCGCGCTCACAGGAGGAGAACAGAACAGAGCTAGCCCCGAGGGACTGAGAGGAGCAAATGATTATTCCTTGGCTAAGTGGCTCTGGTTGGAGTTACATCTAAATCTTGTCCGAGACTGAACTTTAAACCAGTTCTCAAACACAGAAGCTACAGTCTGTGACTGAACTCCTTGAAAGTTAAAAGACTTTATCCAGACCTGAATTTCTTGATTTGGTTGGACTTGAGTCATACTGGCCCTTCTCACGACACAGAGAACACTAAAATATAATGGCAGCCAAACGCTAACATGTGATGTGTCTAAATGTTTTGTATGGTGCTATGGTCATAACTCTATTTCAGATGTTCAAGGGAGAACAATACTGCTTGTGTAAAATGTGAAAACTTATAACAGTTACTTTTATGCAAAGTGAACATTTCCTGCTTTTCACAGCAAATCCTCCACCATCTTGTCTGTCAACTTTTTTCATCCCGGGAGAAGTAGGTTGTGATCCCTACCACTTTGTGCTGCGGCTGCTGCTACTTTCAGTTTGTAATCATGGTCTGATATGCAACTACGTATTGACTTTGTTTTAAAGAAGCCAAATGACAGCGGAGCCGGTGGGCAAATAATGTGACCGGTGGATGCACACTGAACACAGAGTAATCTGGTAGCTCTTTTTTTTTTTTTTTTTAAACCAAACAGACCTTGCATTTCAAATTGTTTTCAGCATTTTAATTGGAATATTTTGGTGGTTTTCCCAAAGGTACACAGAGATTGTGATGTGCAATTTTGACTATTTTCCGACATTTCATAGACTAAAAAAATCTAATCTCTATGAGTCTCAGCAGACTAAAGTGAAACCATCATGCCAGGATGCCAATAGTGGTAATGGGGAAATAAAATTAGCAATTTGGGGGGACATTTCTGCTCAACAATTACATTCCTCCCTTTGTATCTAGGACATTTCATACAGTCTTGGTTATCACAGTGAATTTCAAATCTTGAAAAAGGGGCGCCCTTTATAGGAATTGGTGTTGTTTGGTGTCGGGAGTTTGATCAAAACATTTATACCACTTTTGTGTGCCAACTAAATATGAAGCTACGGCTGCCGACGGTTGACTCCTATCAGTATACAGACTGAAAACAAGGGGAAACAGCTTGTCTGGTAATGTCCAGGACTATTTCCTGGCCAGGAGAAGTGACTTCCCAGTGACTCCTCTGCTTGCCTGGCAACCCAACGGTAACAATAAGACTCCAGACGACAATAATAAAGCCACACCTTGTTTTTAAACACCGTCTTATAGAAGAGATGTGTCAGTTAGTGAGCCTTAATGTTGCTCTTTCGCCCAATTTCCAGTCTTTACGCCAGGCTGAGGAAAACGTCAACCTATTCCTTTAAACAGAAGAACGAAAACGAAAGGCTCCACAATGGAAACTTGAGTTCTTCGTTGGAAGTGAGTGAAGTGAATGAAGAAAACGGAGGGGAAAAAAAGGGGCAGGAGTAACATGCCAGACACACACCCAGACAGGCAGGAGATGATTAAGAGGGCAGAGACTAAAGGCTCGGGGAACAGCTCAAAACGCTCCGGTACTGCTGAAGGGTTTCTTCCGAGGGCATGGTGTTTGTTAAACTTGTATAAACACAGCGTGGATAGCCGGGCCAACATCTGCAGTAGTAAGGCTGTGATGACGCAACACAGCCTAGCAGCAGACAGTAATCTCTTCCCAGAGACAATACAGAGAGAGACGTGACCTTGCATGTCCTCATGACTCCAAATCCAAGCGTGCGCACACAGTGTATTAGAGCACGACCCTGGGGAATTCTAAAGAAAAGAAAATCTCCCAGACTTCCCTCATTACCCCCCACTCCTCCCCTCTTCTCTTTCCGTCCTCGCTGCCATCCTCTTCCTCCGTCAGTCCCCCAATCCCCTCTGCAGTCAGATCATTGTACATCTCATCCAGTCCACCCTTCCTTCCTTCCTTCCTTCCTTCCTTCCTCTCACTTTGGACTGACAGGAAACTTTGGCTCAACTCATTTAGGAGACAAGGGATGACCCTCAGCTCAATGTGTGCCGCCACGATAAGACCGGAGAGAACACGTCACCGTTTGGGCCCCGAACAGTAGCAAGACCTCCTTCTTAGATAGGACTGTGGACAAACAACGACACCCTGCTTCTTGGGATTCATCCAAACAGGGCTTTATCTTTGGAAAAAAAAAAGTGAATAAAAAAATACAAATGGAAGCAAAGTGTAGTCCCTGTGTGAGCGGTAATGGACGGCCACTTTCTTGTTTGCAACCTAACCCCTTTTTACAATGTTACAATCCGAGCACAGTGTGAAAGCTTGTGGTGAGGTCTTTTTCGAATCGTGATCTGTTCCCTCGAATTGTTTTCTAATCCCACAGATGACGAGTGAACCTCCCCTCTGAACACATTGTATTTTCAAGAAGGGAGTGTACTGTTCAACTCCATTATCCTTCACAATATTCTTGCAGTTTGACAATGACCAGTAAAAAAAAAAAAAAAAAAAAAAAGTTAGTCATCATCCACTCATCCCACTGAAGATGGAGATCAGGGTTGAGTTGTGTGGTTTTGTAGATGATAACTTAATCTGCATTTGCGGGTGAACCTTCCCTTTAAGTCACCTGTAAGCAGATCTGTCACGTTTGCAATAACAGCTGAATTCAGCCCTGTGCTTTGAGTTTGGTGCTGTGGCGAACCCTTCAGATAAAAACAGGATCACACTCTGAGCCTTTAATTACGCCGCTCTTGCTTCTCATAACAACCATCTGTTCACAGGTTCAACGGACGTGACAAGAAAACCTCTCACTACTCCTCTGGGCGTGAAATACAAGCACGGCGATGGCTCAAGGTTGATTTACTGAACGGAAAAAAAAAAAAACACACACACACACACACACACACACACACACACACACACACGAATGCTAAACACCCACACAAACACAGCACAAAAGGTATGTCAGAATACGCGCAGGACCAACTGCCTTCACAGCCTCCCCCCGATGCTCTCGTATTAGAAGACGCCGCTTCCCTTTTGACCGCAGATTTCTGCATGAGTCAGTGGTGTAAACGCCTATTTCAGGGCCTGTGATGAGAAAACACAGCACTGGCTGACTTGATGGGGGCCAGGGGGCAAAACAAACGTGTTCTTTGAGCCTGCACTTGTTTGGTGTACATGCGCAGCCATTCAGTCAGCCTATACTACACAAAGCAGGGACTCATCTCGTCGAAATATCAATCCAATGTGTTCTACTCCTTTCCCATTAAACAGTCCTTAAAATAGGCACGAACTTGACGCAGTTTGCCATGCTACAACATTCAGAGATTAATGGGGAAGGAAATGTGAAAAGACGTTGTGAGAAAGTTGAGAGGCAACGTCTCTAATCTGCCGTCATCTCATCTCTCGCTTTCTTCCCTAAAAATAACTTTGTTGAAAGTGAAAAAAAAAAAAAATGCTGATTGTTAGGGCCGGCTTGTTTGAGCTTTCTGGCGTGTCTTCAAGAGAAGAACAAACCTTGTCAGGGTTTGCTGTTTTTTTTTTGTTTTGTTTTGTTTTGTTTTTTTTCATCCCGACGTGTGAGCTGCAAAGATGTCAGTGGAGACAAAACGGCGCTGTAGCCGGACCATTATTCCACCTGACTGGCAGCCCTCATCTGTAGGAAGACCAGCGAGGACACCCACGCATCAGGGCAGCGCATCACAAGCGCCGGAGGAGAGTGGAGGAGGAAACAATGACACGGGTGATAATTGAAAAAAAGGTGGCGTTGTGTTGCACGCCAGGACAAGAGAGCGTTCATCTTCGCCTTCTAATTTTAGACTGAGTCGTGAGACCAAACTGAACAGACTGAATGCAGACCACAGCCTCTTTCTTCCTGCCTTTCATGCTTTCTTTCTTTCTCTTTCTAATTGCCAATCAGTGCAACTAAAACACTTAGTGCAGAGACCCCTGCTCTGCTCTGCTCTGCTCTGCATTGTGTCAGTGCCATCACGTGCAGCCAATGGGGCAGCAGCATGAATTTCATGCAATGCAATTTACATGTGATTGTGTGTGTGTGTGTGTGTGTGTGTGTGTGTGTGTGTGTGTGTGTGTGTGTGTAATGAGGGAGAACGTGTGTCTGACAGACGAACAGTGCTGAAACCTCAACATCGCGGTGGTCTGACAGGCAGTGTGACTTCCAGGGATCTGACCAGTGAGGCGATAACGATGATGACGATACCATGTTAATACTGTCAGTCAGTCCTATCAGCTCATCGCACAAACTGTCTGCCAGGTTATACTGAAGTGTTTCATGGGCCACGGGAGTAATTACCCACGTCACAGATGAGTGTAAGGCTCCAGTGACAGAGAAGAGAGGGAGAGAGAGAGAAAGCGGACAGTTAATGAGGGAACGGTCCCCTCAAGTTCATCTCATTCACGTAAACTGTATTCCTCTTCCCTCGCGGAGCCCGACCTCCCGCCTCGCGGTTAAAATGGGGACAAACAAGTCTATAAAACAAAAAGAATGAGTAGGAAACTCACCTCCTCCACTGTGAGGGGCATGCATATCCTGTACTCCTTCAGCAACATCTTCCCCCTCTGCGCGTCTCTCGTATGTTCTCACAGCGTGTCAAAAAAAAAAAACAAAAAAAAAAAAACAGCCGAGTGAACGTTCCCTCCGCCGACCCGACGGGATGTGTGTAATACCTGGAGACGTGTCAGCACATGTGGGAGGGTTGGTTAGGCCGGGTTATGAAATGCACCCCGAGTTACGACTGACTTCTTTCATCGGAACCAGCGGGCTCTCTTCTCCGGCAGCGAACGTGAGGGCAGAAATGAGCTCGCTCCGGGATCGTCCCCCTCTATGACACCGCGGAGTCAAGCCGCCAGCGAGTAGCCACGGACGGGAGCGGAAGACGGAGGATGTGGGGCTTCAAAATAAGAGCGTGGGGTTTTCACCACGTTCGTCTGTTTCAGTCTTATCACAAATAAAATATGAATACATTGACTGAATTATTACTTAGTCAGATGTGCACAAACTGATTCTCTTTGAGGGTCAGTACTAAAGTTGATCGGTTGATTAACATGCATTGTCCTGCATTGTCAAGATGTCAAGTGGTACTAGAATTCCCTTAATTGTGCCCTTAATTGTCTGACTCCCTGTGTCACTCTTTGATACTCTTTACATACATTCTAAAATGGAAAAGTAAAACAGCATAAACCCTTTTTTAAAATCACTACAAACATCTTGCGGGCCAAAGAGAACCTTGTGGTGGGCCAACTTTTTGACCCATAGGCCCCTCGTTGGGCAGCTCTGCCCTAGGCCACAAAGATGAGCACCAAAAGCTACATTGTTTATTGTTTTATGTGTCTTAAGTAATTGCAAATGTGCACCGATCAAGTACACTGTACAACTAATGCAGGTCATGCATCATCAGCTAAATTTGTGTCTTGGAGAGTAGCCCCATGCCAAATCTAGTTATAGGTTTTACTTTGGTTAAATTGTGCGCACATGGTGTATGTATTAAATAAAGCTGTGTTTGATCAAATTACCAACACTGAATAAATTATCTGGGAAAATTAAGTATTGTTCAGGCATATGAGTGCTGTATGTACGAGATTTTCTTAGAATCGAGGGGCAACTCGATTTGATTGATTGTTTGTTTGTTTGTGATGATAATGATATTCCATCTTACAGACACTGAAAATGATTTCCACTGGATTTTTTGTTGAAATAGTTATTTTAGGACAGAATAATAGACAAAAGAACTTACTTGATGTATTTGCAGAGTCTGTGGCTTAATTGCATTTGATGTGTATGCTGAATTGGAGCTACTAAAACAATTTTGCATCCATTTTCAAAATTGTATCTTCTCGGGCCTGATCAACTAACCAAACATACAGTACACAGCCCTTTAACCAGATCTAGTCTAAACAATCTAAAGCCTTACACTATCTGAGTCACCATACCATAATACATTATTTTATTAGTCTGGGTATCTTATAGTTTAATAATCCGTACTGACTGGATTCACCAAAAAGCTTTTCTCTGTCATACACATCAACAAATGGGTCACCAGGATTATAACACTGATAAAGGAGCCTCCTTGTAGTTTGACATTATAACACTGATAAAGGAGCCTCCTTGTAGTTTGACATATATAAAATGTAATGCAGGTAAACAAAGTTAAGGAAAGTACTGGAAATGTGCTTTACCTAACTTTGTTTACCTGCCTAATAATTGATTGACTCTTTCAGCCATTCTTCGATAAGACCTTTAGTTTGAAACGAGTTTGACCGGATGTGACATTGCTTTGTGCCGGCTGGCTGCACGCGGGTCTGTGGATACCGTTACAAGTAAACGTCCAAATTGCTGATAAAAGACAACGTGAGTGCTTTCGAGGCGGTGTTCCGCTGAGCTGCTCTCCCCTCAGTGACTCCACGATAGAGTGCTCAAAGTTGTCAGCACGAAACAAGAACTTGAGTCGGAAGAAGAAGAAAAAAAAAGAGAGAGAGAGAGAGGAGGCCCTCTGTTTCCTCCGGCTCTACTTCTACTTACAGAGCGGCTCGCAGCAGAGAGGCATCGGAAAACTGAAGAGGTTAGCAGCCCCGGCCCCCCTTCCTCCCCTCACCTCCTCTCCCCCTCCTCCCCTCCTGCCTGGCCCGCTGAAATACGACCCTGTGCGTGGTGGAAACATCGGCCAACACCACCGCAGCTCAGGAAACATCAGCTCTGTGCTTCACACTCCCCCCTCAACCCCCCACATCTGTCTCACCTCTCGTTTTCTCAGCCTCATATACATCGTTACTGTCAAGGCAGTGGTTACTTTACAAAATGATCAGTTTGACATGAGCAGTCTGTCACGCACACACATACACATGGAGTTTAAAACGAGACACCGATCAGGGTTCCGCGCTGACTTTCAGCTTTAAAGGATAAGTTCACCCGCAAAATGACGATTCGGTCATTATCTATACTCACCCTCAAGCTGATGGAAAGTGGAGGGAATGTCACACAAAGTAGGCTTGTTTTTTTTTTTTGTTTTTTTTTAAACGGAGACGGAAAAACAACCAAGAAATCCAATAATTGATTTAAAAGACACATTTACACTTTTGAACTGAAATCTTCACTTGTAGCTGCTAAACTAAAAGTGTGAGGGCACAACCTATCTGAAGTGGGTGCATGAGCTCGTCCACACAAAAAAAAGTCTTTTCAAATCTATTTTGCATGCTGGGGCTTCCAGTGACTTAAATTGCTCTGAAAAAGGCTATGTGGAGCCAGTGTTTTTATGTTACTTTATTTTTTTCCCCCGTATTGATAACAGGTCCCCATCCATTTCATAAATGCTGTTTTGCTGTGAAGCTCCAGAAGTGAGTTACATTGGTACAAAACGTCCCTCATCTCTCCATCCACTCACGTGACTAGATCGACTGAATTTTCATTTTTTGGGGTGAACTCATCCTTTAACGGTGTAGGAGTGCGATCACTCACAACAGTGTCCTATGACACGGTATTCCCTCCCTTGTGACGATGCAGTATCCCAAACATTCACGTAGACGTGATGATAAAAAAGCATTCTGGAGTTTTTTGGGGTTTTTTTAATGGGCAAACTGTGACATGTTTGTGGCTTGTCAAGTCAGACACCTTGCCAGCTAAGCATGTCTCAAGATCAGAAAGACCGCAAAATGGCCTCATACTAAACAGGAAGTTAGTAAGAATACAGTACAAGCCCGGGGAGGATAGAAATGGTGTCTACTGATGTGCCGTCTGTAGCCTTTAGCCTGACGCTGAAAGTCCCCCTTCAGTCAGAAGTGTTTGGGCTTCACTGTGTAGAACGATGTACGATGCCCCAAGGATATTCTCACATTCATTGTTCAAAGTGTACATTTTGTTTTGCCTTATTTAAAAACCTGATTTAACAGCAAATTTTTGTGACATCACAAACAGTCTGGCAAGCCAGTCCCCGTCTGATATTCAGCCTGCACGAGTGCGATGTGGAATATTGAAGCATCCAGTGCACATGCACTGAGAATGGACCGAAGGAGGAGGCACCTCGTGTCCAGCTGTTAAATTTGTCAAATGACAAAGATTGATTTTACTCATATATGCCGGGATTATTAATGAGGGAGAAGGAATAGGTGAAATTTTAAGGATTTTAATGCTGTATATTTATGCTTTATTGTTTCTGCAAAATGATGTCAGCCACACAGTAGAGATCTTTTATATTTAATGACTTTTGGCTTATATTTGGTCCCAAACATTTGGCTTACAGTCCTCTTTAAAACAAGGCCTTAAGTCGGTGACACCGATTTTAGCATCCAAGCATACATAAAAACCTGCCTGCTGCGGCGAATACCTACTTCAAAGTACAGCCGGGCGACTCGTGAGATAAGCCTGTACCTGTGGCGACAGCAGTCTTATGAATAAAATGAGTCACACCCGATCCTTTTGAGTCCTGCGCGTCTTGACGAAAGTCGGGGATGACACACATTAATAAACAGCCATTTCTCATTAAGGTAGGGGTTGTCCAGCTGGCTTCATTGACTCCTGTGATTTGTTTTGGTCTGCTCAGCAAAAAGTCACACTCACAATTCTGTTTTGAAGATGCTGACTAAACAGCATGGTGCGCTGTCAGCATGCATTCAGCGTTTCCCCCAGAAATATATTCATGCCGGATAGCAAACCCTCTGAAACAGCAGTTGGAATGTAAGCTCTCCGCTTGATCCTCATACTAATGTGTGAGCAGCTCACAGAGAGAGGTCACCCAAAGAATTTACTGTCTTTACATGTAGAAACAGAGTAGAATATATATTTATTTTAAAAAAAAAACTATCTCACACTTTTATGTAGCTTATAAAGGAAGATATAATAAATGTATCAACTAATTCCAACAGTTAAAGCAGCTGTTATTGTTGTATCTAACATTTCCTCCATGTGTTTCCTCTGGCTAGCTGTTTAAAAGCCCTGATTGATTCGTCCCATTAACAGCACATCAGTCCTGTGTTAAAGATTTCCAATTTGTGCTCTTGTAAACACTCTAACATTGTGTTGCAGCACACTAAATGGACATTGTGAATTGAATTCAAAGTGAAATCATTTACATAATGGCCTTCCAGGAACCTCTTCACATTGCCACAGTAATATAGCCACAGTGTCAACCACAGGAAGCTGCAAGAAATAATGGAAAGTGCAAAGTTATCCAGAGTTCAGTGAAAACTATCATTCAATTTAAAGCAACATCATGTAACTTTTTTCTTTCTTTTTTTTTACCTTAAACTCTTCAAAATCATGTCAATGGTACAGTGTCTTGTGATGTGTCCCAGCTATCACTTGTTTCTGCACTGTGTGGCTTCAGTGAGAGGGTAGGATCACAGTGTGATACATGTTTATTTCAACATACTCGCTTTCAACACATAACAATGTTGCAATCAAATGAGTGTCGTTTGTAGTTAGCACCTACAATATGTCTGACCGATTGTAGCAGACTTAGTATTACTACGACAGCACTCAGAAAATGTGGGGGTGCCAAATCACACAAAATGGTCATTTCTGCATAGTATTGCTTTAAATGTACGCACTCATTTGGCTTCAAAACATTTAAAGGTGCAGTGTGGCTGGCTACCTGTCGAAATCATACTAAAAACAAATAGGGGGCTGCTGTAGACTGTAGCTGCCATTGGCTAGTTAGCTCAATTAGCCATGTAGCTGGTGGTGCAGACTGGGAGCACGGTGCACCAGGGGAGTGATGGTCTTTTAACTCCAGCCAGCACAGAAGCTCAGGACCACTGGGGAAAGGCAGCAGGGAATGCTGGCGTGTAGCAGTGCCATGATATGGTATCAAATAATACATATTCCAACATTAATGCAACATGGAAACAATAAACCTGGTGACCTGCAGAGCCAGATAGTCATATAACGTCATATTATGTTGTCTGTGAAACACTATGGATAGGCTAACACATGCTTTATACACAACAAATGACTTCTGTTCTTAAACACTAAGGAGTATCTGAACGCTGCTCACTGCACATCTCAGTGACACTTATATGGCAGAGTTTTGTCAGTGCTCTGACATGTTTTCATTATAAAAAGGCTGAACTAAACAGCAGCGTTTTAAACTGGCAAGGAGACAACTTCAACAAATTGATAAAAACGTGGAAATCCTCAGAAGCTGTGAGCAATTTGGACCTCATCAGTGTTACAAAGACACCCTGTGTCCTATGTTTAGCTTACAACTGTCCTTAAGTTTTATCAACGTGTCCTAGATGAATAAGTGATCATAAATAGAATGAAAAAGAGACATCTTCAGACATGTCTAAAGATATCTCAAGACGTGAATATTTCCAGGTGCTCAAACAAAGTTCCTTGTATTTTTCTCTGACTCATGACTCAAAGATTAGCAAAAAACAAAGAACACCAGACCTGTATTTCATTTCTGACTGTCCGCGGTTATCTTAACCTAAAACCCCCGAGGCTTAAATGCCACGGGACAGCTTTCATGTGAGTGGTAGCTCAGAGTCAACGAGGATCAACCCAACAGTGACCTAACTATTTCAATAAGGTCTGTGTTGATTAGAAAGGAGATTAGAGTCTGATGTCATCTGAACTGCTGTGCCACGTCAATAATGCCAAACAAATCTCTGACCTCCAAAACAGCCAAACAAGCCTGCCTCCGTCCCACTTTTTAACATCGGCAGCGGAAACATCCCCCTTCTGATTTTCTTCACTGTGGGCTGTGTTGAGGATGATGGTCTGTCTACACCAACTTGGCTTAATGATAATCTCAAATGCATGCTCGATGTTGGCCCTGTCACTGCACAGCCTGCTGCGGTCATCAGTGGAATTGAGAAAGATAATACTGATGATCACGATGATGAGGATCGCCATTCCGAGGCTTCAATTAGTCCTCCCTCAGCTGACGTTTTTGAGGTCTGAAAAGTGTGCTCCAAGCACCGAGAACATCTTCATGCCTCTGCAGTCAGACTTGTTGTACCACAATGGATCTTCCTCTCGTGGATGGGAGTCATTTTCCATGTATCAGGCCTCCAAGGTCTGTGCTGAGCCGGCACCAGGATCAAACTGATTTTAGCCCAGGGCTTAGGGGCTTTCTCTGCCATGAGCAGGAAAATCACTGACCCACATTTATTTATGGGGGCACCGAAGCCTTTCAAAGCAGTGAACTGTGTGAAGACAGGAATGCAAAATGCAGACATTAAAGGGACACCTACTGGTGGACTGTGGTCAGTGCACTTGGTGTCCATTCACATGGTTGTGTCCATTCACAAAGTTCTTCATTCACTCTGTCCAGACGATTGATAAGTGAAGGGTAAGTTTTACACTTTTTTTCTTACACAAATTTGTTTGTGTAAAAAAAAACATCTTTTTTTTTTCATTATTTCCATTCTCTTTAATCATCACGACTTTCATTATTGCCCCGGTGACTGGACGTTTGGACTGTGATTCCTTATGAGTCATAAGCTCTAAACTCAAGAGCCACTGAATTCCTGCTCTGGTACCATGTCACTGCTAGTAGGAGCAAATGGTTTTGTGCATTCTTTTGTATTTTCATCCAAACCTTCTATCTTTGCCATTTTACATGCTTTCAAATATGACAGTCACACAACAGAGAATAGTTGGTCCCCACTGAAGAATAAAAAGATGCCGCTTTAATTTTAAGCTAAATATAGACTCACTTGGCAATGTTATAAAAAAGAATGCCTGGTTTTAAGACAGTGCCTCTTCCAAATCAAGATTATTTCCTGAACAGATTAAAGTAGCTCCTTAGAGAGGGGTGCTAATTGTTGTTAACTCCACTTTCACAACATAGAGATGAGTCTAATAATTTCTGATAATGTCAGAATTCACAAATCGGGTGTCTAAAAATGTAAGTGTTCAAATAAATCAAACTGTACGATTTCTTGAGCCAGCCATTATTAAAACATGTGTCATCATTGTAGCCCCGCTGGAAAAAACAGGATAGACCAGCAACAAAACCAGCACCAAAACACAAGGTATGCTGGTCGACCAGTGTACATTGTGTGTCATACTGCTCAGATACCTTTTGAAAAATGAATTAACTAATTTCGATTCCATTGAATAGGGTACCAAATATTGATGCATTTTGTAAATAGATCATCCCCATTATAGTGATTTCATTGGTTTATTTAGATCAGGGGTCACCAACACTAGGCCCCAAGGACCCTCAGGCCTGTTCTAAAAATGAAAATTAAATATTGATAGTATCTGTTTGCCACCTTGTTAAGTAATTGTTGGTAATTATTGTGAGAAATCATTAACGTGATCAGTGTCTTCACATAGATGAGTATCATTAATCATTAATAATCATACATAACTAAAGGTAAACTGAGCAAATTAGTTATTTCAGAAGAGTGTATCAAACTGGTAGCCCTTCATATGACTCAGTGCCCATGAAGTAGCTCTCGGTTTCAAAAAGTTTGGTGACCCCTATTTAGATAGTACAGCATTCAAGGAACAACATTAACCATATGGTTCTGTTTGTACCAAAACTGATGGGTATTTGATCATTAAAATGAACATAATACTTAGATAGACTATCCAGTAGAGTCACAGTAGAGAAACCTTTGGTCACAGAATAAAAATGGCATTAATAACGCCTGCCTAAAATATTCTGAGGGGTCCTCAGCGGGCCCTTCAGGCGCCTCGGACAGCCATTTACCTCTCTCCTCTGATTGGCCACCGACTCGTTTCGTTCATTTGACAAGCAAAATAGTGCTTTGGTCGCCAGAAAAGAAAAGCACCGTGAATTACCTTAACCTACACCGCAAAGATGTCCGAGGAGCGATCTGAAAGATCCGATGGGAAGATTGTGAAGATGGAGGTCGACTACAGTTCGACTGTGGATCAGCGCCTCCCGGAATGCGAAAAAATGGCCAAAGTAAGACGAGTGTGAAAGAGGCCAGCGCCGGCTGAGTCATGGTGCATCAGGATGGTGTGTTAGCATCCAAGCTAACATCCACTTACTTTTGCACCATCCCGAAACCTGCCATAAACAACATACTGAGCGTGAATTTCTCTTTTGTGTTGCCGTGTTCTGTAATTTTAACACATTTATGTTCCACTTGTATTCTAGCAAACGCTACTGTGGGAGTTTTTAAACTCGCTAGCATGCTAGCAGTTTTAGCAGCATAGTCATTGGCAACATCCCTAGCTAATGCTAACTGGGTCGCCAGGCAGAATTAATGTTATGTCCGAATACAGCAGATGACATTTGGGGTTTAACTAAGTAATACGTTTAGTTATCTAATACTTCATTTGTGTATGTTTCTGCTGCAGGAGGGCAAACTGCAAGAGGCTGTCGAAAGCTTATTGTCACTGGAGAAGCAAACCAGAACGGTAAGTGTCTCTGTTGAGGAGGTGCTGCTTGTTTATGTTCCTGTCATTTTGCCGTGGAAGGTCTTGCATCTGGGAAGTTGATTCCCAAAGTAAAAATAAAAAACCTTGACTATTTTCTACATGAATTGGCACTGTCTTACAAACCCACTGTACTAAACTAAATATTAGTCTAAATGAGCCTCATTGTTACATATTCTAATCAAAAATATTTAATTCAGCATATATCACTGTGCTGTTCACTGCAAATGATATAAGTAAAATTAATGATTCAATGAGGAAACCAAGGACAGAGCATTTGACCAGACAGGGGAAACTCATCTTGTATTGCATGGAATTCTGTAATTAAACAAAATGTCCAGTTTTTCTTCAAAAAGTAGGGTAAACTTTATGGATGTATTCACTGTGATATGTGTATATACAAATGCATATTTTGGTCTTTGTTTTACTCACTTGTCTGCAATCCGTGTGCAGGCATCAGACATGGTGTCCACCTCTAGAATCCTTGTTGCTGTGGTCCAGATGTGTTATGAAGCCAAGGACTGGGATGCACTGAATGAAAACATCATGTTGCTCACCAAAAGGAGGAGTCAGCTGAAACAGGTGAGCTATCGCGGCCCCACAGTCTGAAAATATATTTTCTAGGCCTCCCAGTACTACAGCTGACTTCAACTAACAGGGTTAATTATTGGCTAATTTGATTAATGCAGACCAAGTGAACACTGTATATGCTCAACAGTATCCCAACATATCCAGACTCTGATTCCACTTCTAAAATGATTTCCTCAGAATGGCAAATAAACTTTTTTTTGTTGAGTACCAATGAGCGGAGAATAGATGAGCAAATAAACTAATGCTTGAATTTGTTTTTTTTGTCTTGCGCTCTGTATTTATCAGGCTGTTGCCAAGATGGTGCAAGAATGTTACAAGTATGTGGATTCTGTGACTGATTTGACTATCAAGCTGAGACTCATCGACACACTCCGCACTGTGACTGCTGGCAAGGTATGCAATGTTTTTGTTGTGTGTTTTTTTTTAAAAAGTTGTATGTGACAGACAAAAAAACATCAATACATTTGTTTGAACGCGTATCAGTGAAGTACTGCACCTCATTCCGTGCCAGATGCAGGGTGTCTGAGTATCAAAGTAATGAAGGCACCAGGATATTTGTCATCAGGTGCATATGCATTAAAGGAAACAATGGCATTTTTATCAGGATTAATGCAGCTTGAAAGGGTCTGTATTCCATGGTGGTCATGTATCTAAACAGTAGGTTGCGTTGAAAAATTGATTACCATTCCTCCTGACTAATGCATTAAACGTGTCCTTCCCACAGATCTACGTAGAGATCGAGCGTGCCAGGCTCACAAAGACCTTAGCCAACATCAAGGAACAGAATGGTGATGTCAAAGAGGCAGCTTCCATTCTACAGGAGCTGCAGGTAAGAAGCTAGTCACTGATATTTTCCTCATTCAGGAAAATCTGTACAGTTGTTGTGGGACAATTGGTGTTACATACTTGTTTGAAGAGATTCTTGTCACCGTATATATACAGAGTAAAAATATACAGACTGTGTGAATAGAAAAGTGTCATTTGCCTGCAGTCTGGAAAGTATTCAGAATGTGTTAATTTTTCCTGCTCAGGTGGAAACATATGGCTCAATGGAGAAAAAGGAGAAGGTGGAGTTTATCTTAGAACAGATGAGGCTTTGCATTGCTGTCAAGGATTATATCCGTACTCAGATCATCAGCAAGAAGATCAACACCAAATTCTTCCAAGAGGAGGGCACCGAGGTAACAACAAATCACAAAACAAAGTTCTGCAATGAAAAAAGCATTTGGTGTCTGGCCTGTGTGTTTACTTTTCCAGCATGGTTTTGTAAGTTTTAACCTTTGTGTTGGTGGAATCTGAGCACTTACTTTTACTTCATTGTGTGACGACTTCTTAGGAATCGAAGCTGAAGTACTACAACCTAATGATCCAGGTGGACCAGCATGAGGGCTCGTACCTGTCTATCTGCAAACACTACCGGGCCATCTATGACACACCCTGCATCTTGGAAGACAGCAGCAAGTGGCAACAGGTACATACTTTCTCTCAAGGTGTTTTCAACATATCACAAATGCAGAATACAGTCAAATGGAAAAACTATCTGGACACCTAAATGTTTTCTCTTAAATATCCTGCTGTACATTTAGGGGTTTTTTTGCATCCAAACTTTGGACACAGTGTTGCATCATTGTCACAAGCTTAACATAATGTATGTATGGTTTTCCTTGTAGTTAAAGGGAATGTGTCAATCAATGCTGGTGTTTCCATGTAATTGCTTAAATTTTGTTTTATTGATATCGGTATTAAAAAGAAGCACAGTGCATTGCCTTAAGCAAATCCCCAGAATGCGTGCACCCTTTTTATCAATATTTATGATTAACCATGATTGCAGAATAGTTAATAGTAATAACAACACTACAACGTGTTTCCCCTAGAATTTTTTTCAGGCCCGGTGGTACCCACCAAAAAAACCCTAAACTGATGAGACGCATGGGGTGGTGTATTGGTGCAGTTGGATTAAGTCAGGTGGCAATTATTATATTTGCATTCAAATTTTTGTTCAACCAGATTGTATTCAAGATCACAAGGAGAGAGTGACTTACCTACACATAATTGAGATTCCGTCAGTTACATTTTTTTTTTTTAACAAACACATAAGTTTTTTATTCATGTTATTATAACAGAGTTACATGCATTTGACAATGCCTGGGAAAACTAGCCTATTGTCCGTGTTATTTTCATCATTATTGCTTACCAAAAAAAAAAGAGAGAGAGAGAGAGAGAAGCTCCTCAATTAGAACAAAAATATAAGCTAAACAACAAATTGTAAACTTACCATGTGGAGTGTAGTACGACCAAGTTATGGTTATTAAGCCATTCAGGATCCCAGCCAGATGTTCTGTGTTTAGCTGTATTTTTTTTTTGCTGGGTCAACGTTACCAGACGGTCTGGGCCCGCGGTCACCCGTCGGATGGGGGTCGGCAGTCGGACCGGTGTCAGGGGCAGTAACGGTCCTCGAGCAGCCCCCCTCTCCACTGCAATCTGCCCCCTCTCACCTGCACCTGTCATTTTTTCTGAAGTTGCCTCTGTTACTCTCCCTTCATCTGTTTTCCTTGGCTCCAGAATCTGGCAGGAAAATTTCTTTATATTAAGTTGTCTGTCACCCCCGATATTTTTTCTTTTCTTCAGCAGCGTCATAGTCGGTTAGCTAACAAACCTTAAACATCCGAGAGTATATGCTTGCGCTCTCAGCTGCGGTACTCGCATCGTTACTAGGCAACGAAACAGGTTGACTCGTGTTGCGCTGCACAGAGGCGCCCCTAATGTAAGTGATTATTGATTTGATGAATGAATTGATAGGTGGCTTATTTTTGGCATGTTGATTTTTTTTTTTGGCCTGGCAGCAGGTCTCCTTGGCCTGCATAATGGTAGGGGAAACACTGACTATACATCTGTTCACAAACTTTTCTTTACTTGTTTTCATTTGAGCCATGAATGCATTTTATATTTCAGGCCCTGAAGAGTGTGGTGCTGTATGTTATTCTTGCCCCCTACGACAATGAGCAGTCAGACCTTGTGCACAGAATCAGTGCGGACAAGAAACTGGAAGAAATCCCTAAGTACAAGTAAGGAAGAGTGCTGTAATTTGCTGTAAGATCCCTCCCTCTCGGGAGGGATTGATCCTAGCAACTTTCATGGATGCTGACATCATTTGTATACACTCGGCTGCAACTGGGGAATTTTCACCGTCTTCTTCTTCCGTTCCAAGGGACCTTCTGAAACAGTTCACCACCATGGAGCTGATGCGCTGGGCTTCACTGGTGGAGGATTATGGCAAGGAGCTGCGAGAGGGCTCGCCTGACAGCCCCGCCACAGATGTTTTCTCTTATTCAGAGGAGGGGGAGAAAAGGTGGAAGGACCTAAAGAACAGAGTGGTGGAGCATGTAAGTCCCACGGTCAAAGTGTGGATGGATTTAATGAGAATGAGATGATGCTTGGCGGCAGGAGACGTATAATGAAATGCACAGCCTAACAGCATCTCAAATCAAATTTCAAAAGTCATTTTGTTAATTTGGCCGGGGAAAATGTGGGGACGTTATGAATTTGAGTGATTGGCATTGATCAGAAATGTTTAAACTGCATTCACACTGACAGCCAGAGTAGAACTGTTTCAAATTGATTATGGGGCTCTTATTTCTTGCTTGAACACAGTTGGTAAAATTAAGACGTTCTGCTGCATTTTTTTGATATCTAACATTGTTCATAGGCATTGCAGAGACCAAACAGTGACCATACAAGCTAATAATGCTATTTAAAGACTCAAAAGATTGATTCATATCCATTATCCAATCCAAGTGGATTTTAATCAAATTGGAGAAAATTAAGTAAAATTACAAGAGAACACTTTGGACATGATGTGAAGCTCTTTGCAAATTCACTGGCTGAAATGGCAGATGACTATGTGCAGTATCAAAGTACGGTACATCAGTTGTATTTGTTGGATTTCACTTGTGAATATTTATTTTTTTTCAGCTTCCTTGCTCTCACCTTGAATAATTTAAGCAAATATTCTGCCACGGATATGTATACTGACGTTCTCTGAATTCCCCAGAACATCAGAATAATGGCCAAATATTACACCAGAATCACAATGAAGAGGATGGCTGGACTCCTGGACCTCTCAATTGACGTAAGCAACACTGTTACTGATTAGCTCATTCATGAGGCTCACACTAATGGTAAAAAAAAAACATTCACCATTAGATCATAACATCTGTCCTTTTAACTTTTTAAACAATGCTGGCATTTTTGGTTAAGTTTACACTGAGAGGTCAGTTCTGATTGGGGAGTAAAGGGTCATTGACAAATGACTGTTTCAGTTTGAAGCAGAAATGTCACATTTTTTTCTGGCTCCAGCTTATTAAATGTAAGGATTGCTGCATTTTCCTTGTCATTTATGATAGTAAAAGAAGAGTCTTTGGGTTTAAATCCATTGGTTAGATAAAAGACTCAGTCTGAAGCTACCACTTTGGGCTCTGTGAAATTGTGGATTAGCTTTTGACATTTTGTAGACTAAATGATTAATTGTGAAAATGTTCAGCAGCCCTACAGACAACTCATTTTCCAGATTTCCTCTGAAAAAATGACTCACAGAGTTGATTTTGGATAGTAGGGAAACTAATGATCAGGAATTTAGTGTGACTGAAGAAAAAATGTCCAATACACTAATATTATGTCTCTGCTCAAATATTTCATCAGGAATCCGAGGAGTTCCTTTCCAGCCTAGTTGTAAACAAGACTATCTACGCCAAGGTCGACCGGCTGGCCGGCATCATCAACTTCCAGAGGCCTAAAGACCCCAACGACCTGCTCAACGACTGGTCGCACAAACTCAACTCACTCATGTCTCTGGTCAACAAGACCACACATCTCATTGCCAAGGAGGAGATGATCCACAACCTGCAGTGAAACAACAACATTGTGCATTATTTTGTCTTTTGGTTCATATGTATCAGCTTTTTTTTTCCTTCTGTGGGAATGTTTTTGAATATACAGTACTGGTGGACTGTGAAGGCAGTGTTATTCCAATGTCATATAATTGGAGAAAAATCTGCAGCACATAAGCATCACCCCAAATTTTGTTTATTTTTTACTATCCAGTAGAACATTGACAATAAAAACATGAGCACCTCTCCTCTTTCCATCCCTCTGTCATAAAAGACTGGATCTCCAAATATGTTACCCATTCCTCTCTTATGGATTATATACATGAAAACATGGCTGAAAACTGTCAAATGTAGTGTAAACAATAAATCCGTCACATTTGGTTAACAGTTGTATGGAGGTTTTATACAAAGTGGGTACACATTCTAAGATGTGTTAAGATTCTTGTTGCAGAAGAAGAAATGTTTTAGAACAGAGCAGCCGTTGAGTCACATTGGTTAAGATCTAGTTAAAAGTCCCGTTAAGTTAACTTCACGTTAAAGTATGAGAGCCAAGACATGGTGAATTTTACTTAACAGTCCTAAATTGTCACTTCTACTTGTATGCTGTTACTGATATTGACCAATGTTAGCTGTCCGGTTATGTCAGTGCAGTGTTGTTCATGATATGTAAAATAAACTCTCATTTCTTTGAAGAAAAAAAAAAACACTCAAATATTTGTTTTGGTTAACTTAATGATGGGGTTTCACTTTATATTGGTGAAAGAACTAAGCGCATGGCTCAAATTCATCGAGTGTGCCTCTAATTTTTATATTTTCCTCCTTTCAACTTAGAGTGCTCCTGCTTTTAAAAAATAAGTTTTAACAAAGGTTGAAGCACTGGGACGACAAAGTCAAGCAGTACTGACGAGTTTCTGTGACCTTTTCACAGTGTTCAGGTTAGTGATAATAAAGCGTGCACTATGTAGGACAGTTTGATTACCACCTACAGGCAGGTCACAAACTAAAGGAAGGAAATGCAGCCGCTTCCAGTGCCTGATGTGTTACTTCCTGTCATCTTGTTTTCAGTATGAGAGTAATGTGAATCAACCTACTGCATCATCACCACCATGATCAAAACAACAAATTATGATGGATCCATTGTAAGTTTTGATAGCAATAATGTAAAGAATAGGTGACTTACATGCAAAAGAGTGATAGCCTATGTTTTAGTCAGAGCTTTGTTTTTTTTGTTTTTTCTTTCACTCTGATACAAATGATTGCACAGTGTCAGCAAGAACTGGCTATCATCGCTAGTGTCTGTCTAGATACCATCACGAGCAGAGTTACTATCTCTTGCCTCATTGATGTCGCCTCTCCATCACAAACAACAAAAACAAAATACAGTATACACAGGGCCATTCACTTGATTATTATATGCAAGAGGGGGCTGATGGATCAACAGGGATCAGGCAGGTAATTACATCCCCATCCCTTTGACCTATATCTTTATGTGACAGAGCGCGTTTCAACACGGCAGAAAGTTTTCTGACTGGGGCAAATATGGAACTTTTGAATGTTTCCTCTTTTAATGGGAAACAAATCAAATACATCAACAACAACAACAAAAAATTAGGCCACAGGATATATTGCTGAATTTCTTTTCAGTTCTCAGAAGTAAAGAAACTGCAGCGAAGGGTGTGTTCAGAGCAAAATGTCAGTGTGTGTGTGTGTGTGTGTGTGTTACATCTTTTAAACAAATGTCTTTGATAAAATAAACAAGTAAATAAGTAAATTACAAATACAAACGTGACTTTTTATTGTCCCAGTTTTAGAGAACATGCTTCAATCTAAAATCTGACATTATATATATATATATTTGCATTCAAGAGTAATGTTATGATAATATTTAGCAGTAATTCCTAAATTATAGCACTGAAATGTAGGAAATAAAGAGTAATTTGACAAAAAGGATCGCACATACACGCGCGCACACACACACATGCACGCACACACGCACCAGTCCTCTCAACCTTCAGATCAGTACATCCCACTATGCTTTGCGATGGTCTGACAAGTGGATCCAAGATGGCGTAGAAAGTAAAGCTAGGTAAGTGTTGACTTCCCATTTTCAGCCCTTTCAGTTGTCTTTTAAATCGCAAAGCCACTGACACAAATCCCCTCCATAAATCATTAGGGTAATGGCGAATGCTTTGAGTTCATGCACGGAGAACAACACAATGTCACATCAATTATATGCGCCTAAACACCGTGGCAAAATTACAGGCCCGAGCCCGTTTTGTTCGGCGAACCTAGCTAGCTAGCTCGCTAACATTAACAAACCAGCCAGCTATTCTTGTTGTGAGGTTGCCAGTTTGGTGCCAAGAAAGGCCGTGTTTTGGCTAGCAGGCTAATGGTTAGCTACGAATACTCTGGTTAGCGGCTACACAGTTCATTCTGTGCAAACCTGAACCGTAAGTTAACCAACAGTGTGTGGACATTTTTGTCAGGGCTTTGTAGCGCTGCCGTCATCGCTCTGACTTGCAACAGTCATGACAAGTTTAGCAGACAAACAACAGCTGTAACTACCTGCTGAAAGACGAAACAACTCATTCCCAACCTTTTGTATTTATTGGTGTGTGCCCTCTCGGTGTTTGCTATTTAGGCTGAGGGGGATTTGCAAGTTTTACAGCCGTGTTTTGCGACACGTTGCTGCTAACGATACTGTCAAGCCAAAAAACGTTATGTCAGAATGAAAGCAGTCGATGTTCTTTTACAGCCAATCCCCTGCTATAAAATTAGCTTTCTGCTCTGCTGCTGCTGCCTGTGCGCTACGATCCCACCACCGGACACTAAAAAAAAAAAAACAACAAAAAAAAACAACAACAAAAAAACAGGGCAGGTGTCCACCCACTGGATCCCGCCAAACTAGTTGTTGTTGCCCCTACATAGTGGCTGGCTTGTATGCTCTAACATCAGGTAGAAGCTATTCCTGGTGAGTGTAAAAACTGCTGCTTAGGTTTTAAAGTTCCCTTTCTGATTTGTTCTGCATGAAGTTCAGTCCTATGTTTAGTTTCATCTTTGACCCTTTTTTTCCTGTTCCATCAACAGACCTCATCCTCTAACCCAAGCAACTATCAGCCAAGATCTGGCGTGCCACACATACCGCTTAACATTCGCAAAAATAGATTAAGATGATTGTGTGATCATGAAATATAAAGCATGTCATATTGTCACAACGCCAATAATGTCACAAGGCTCAGTAAGCTTGTGACATTATTGGCATCTTTACGTAGTGCAAATGTTATTGTGGTTTTTGACACTGATCAAATACAGTGTAAATGCACTGTTTAATTCACCTTATCTTGGTACAGTGGCTGGATCAGTGTTTTTTTGTTTAGGATGCTGTAGAAAAGCTCCATGTGTTGTTATGGCATGACGGGCCCTCAAACATTATGTGTCATACTTGGCCACTTGCCATATGCACAAAGTATATGCGCTCATGCAGCCCACTCAAAGTTTTGTATTGTTCCTCATCTGAGAGTTCACATTTATAGAGGAAGTGAACTCGGCAGCAGTTCACTTTTTTCCTTGGGAGGGAAAATATGAGATTAGGGAGAGCAACGCGGCTGCAGTATTTCATCAGATACTCTACATGAGTTAATTCATGCTCGGTTTGTACAAACTCACATATTCTCTGTTTTAGGGGTTGGGTGTGCTGTATTCAGCAACATTAGAGTTGTGGGAATAAACACAATCCATACTAGGCAAGTATATTTTCTTTTTTTGAAGTGTTAAATCTGTTTGGAATCAAAGCAGTCAAAAATCAGATTTCGTGTTGTGTGAGCACTCATTAACTGTGCATTAGCTGGTGAATTTGTCTGCATGTTATGGTCCTAAGAGACAATAACAGGCTGACTTAGGCACTACCAGTTGGGCTAGAGCAGCTGTTAAAAGCATAGCTGCCTGTCTGTTGGTATTCAAGAAGTAACTTACAAAATGGTAACTACAGGGTTAATATGCTCTTTAATGCAAAATTAAGCCAAAATGGCAGATGCGCTGTAGTTTTTTTCCCCTCATCTCACATAGTCAGTTATGATACATAAATTCCCCAGTGAATGTTGTTTCATGGAAAGCTACAGTTCTACCAGGATGTGACACTATCTGTTGTTTGATGTATCCTTTGTACTACTAATGCAGTCTTAACATACAGTAGTTGGCTGATGTCTCAATTTCAAGGACCCGATGTCACAAATCCATATCCAAAATGACTGGGCCACAGGCCATCATACAATGTCACTTTTCCCTTTGAGCCAGTCATAATCAAAAGCTGAAATCCAGGCTGTGGTGATGGCAAGGATGGAAATACATCATCAGCTAATTGTTGTGGAATTTTAATTAGCAACCAAAAGTTTGTTTTGACAGCCATCTTTGCACATAATAACTATAATGGGGCTTTTTGGCCAGCATTTCTGTGAGAAAATGAGTTTTCCTGCCAGCCTGAAATGAGCTGCAGTGCCAGTGATGAATGCAGTTAGGTGAAAATAGGGCTAAAAGTTACTGGGCTGTCAGCCAAGGTCGAGCATTTGTTGCCCTGGTGTTCCCCAGCAGGTCATGATGTACCATCCCGATCCTGATCTGCTTGGTGTGAAGGAAGGCATGCTGCTTCTTGTAATCTCAGACTGAGGTTAAGATTGTCATTTTGTAGCCCTGCTGCTTTTTGTTGCTTGGCTAGACATAAATTAAATGTTAGTGGGGCCACAGAGAAGCGAGGTGGGCTTTATAATGCAGTTAAAGCTATAACGGTTATTCTGCAACAAATAACTTATAGGTTTACATATTATCAAGCTTAGTATTTAGGAGAAGGGCCGGCATCCCCTTTCAGACCAAACCAGTGATGTTTGATAGACCTGCTTTTGGTTAACAAATCATACCTGGTCATGGTTGTTGTAAGGATGCACAATATAATTTTTTCCAGCAAAATACCAGTAACAGATAATTACCTGCTTCTCGTGCCAAACACCGACAAGATAATTTCACATTTAGCATTTTAAAAGAAGTTACTAACCTCCTTAGAACCTTTACAGAACATGTATTACAGATAACAATTGTGTTGTCTTCCCCTGAAATTATTAAAAAAAAAACAAAAAAACAGTGATATTTTTGGCTCCCTGGTCTAAAATGCGTGGCTCTACCCAGGTGCAGCAGTTCGACCTCTTGTTTTTCTTCTTACCATTGTTTACTCGAGTTGTATACCACCACTTCTGTATGTGAGTGTGTAGATTATGCGTTTGTTTGACCTCATCTTATCAGCTCGATTTGTTGGCTAGAACGGTTAACTGCTAAATATAGACAATATCGGATATCATTTATTGGTTCAGTATTTATTGTGCATCCCTAGTTTTAAGGGAAGGTATTGGGTTGTCAGTTTTGAGATTCAAATGAATGTAACTGCAAAAATTCTCAACCTGTTTGGAAAATGTTTTTTATCCAATACAAGTAGCAATACAAACAAAAGAATCCATAAAAAATGTTTGATTTCAACAAAATTGAAAGACGCATCCAGTATGTCATCCATTTCAGCTGACAATGAAGAAATGTATGGCTGACTTCTTAATGAGCCATGCCCACCTAGAGAGAACCTTTGAATATTTGCTGTTGAGTATTACCAAAGCTCTGTAGCCCAAGAAATTGTATTTGGGTCAGTCTGAGTAAACACAGGTTTCTGTAGGTACTATTGAACCAGAGATCATAAAGTGTAATGCTTACTAGGCTTGATTCCTTTTTTGACGGCTGCTTCAGGATTTGACCAGATAAAGATGCTACTTATTTAACTCCTCTAGGTATACTTTGCTTTTTTTTTCATGTGATTTGATTGCTGTGGTGCAGCTAATCAGAATCACAATAAGCTTCGGAATAATTTGTGGTGCCTTTTTAGAAGTGGTTATTGGATGCTAATTCCCAGACATATTGTGTTATTGGCTTTCCTTAGAGTAGATTTTCAGTGGGGGTTTTTCCTAGTTCACTGAGTGTGTTGATTTAAAAGTGTACTGTCGAAGTATTTTGACTGGTTAAAAATCAAGTGCAATCACAATGTTTTCTCAGAATTAAATCTAGTCCCTTACACCCTAATGTGCAGTAAAGTAGCTGGATGTTGTATCCTCCCACCACCACCTACAACCACACACAGCCTCCTCATCCACATGGAACACAAGACTATTTCTTCTTCCTCGTGTATAAGTGTATGTGTGTATTTTAGATAACGAAAAACAACAAAACAAACAAATAAAAAAACACTCACATGGCAGTAATTTAAAAAAAAAGGTTGACATCAGGTCAGAAAGCCCAGAGGATGCTGCTGGTCCAACATGATGTTGTTAGCTCTGTAAACAGTGATTGTCAAAACATGCGACTGACTACCCTCTAAGCTGAGGGTGATTTGTGTCTGATGTCTTTAGCAATCTTAAGTCCTGGTTTGATCAACTTTGACAACAGTTGACTGTATATGTCACTGAGTTTACCCACATTTTATACTGGAACTATACACACCTTTGTCTGCATCCACATTGCAAATACGAATTTTTAGTGTAATTCATTAGGTAATTCATTAGCATATGATCCTGATACTGATATTCCAGTATAATCATCATATTCAGGGATGATGCATTATATTTTCCATTGGACAGATTTGGCGGACCAAATTAAATCATATAATGGGCCAACTTTTGCCCATGACAGAGTCTCAATAACACACTTACATGCTGCATTATCAATTTTAATGATGACCTTAGTCTGAGCAGTCAGGTGACAGTTGACATGACAAGCTGTAGAAGCTGAGATGATTAAAACAGTCTAAGCAGAGGCCCCGAATGTAAGGTATATGTAAGAGAGTATGTTTGAGTACTACTCTCTCTCACCCCAACATCCATTAACAGCAAGCAACTTGTGTAATTTCAAGCACAACAATAACAGAACATTGATACAGGATAAGTAGTGTACAGAAAATGTGCACTGGTATCTGATCAGTCCTGGTTATTGGGTGATAACAGTTAATACACATTCAGCCATTGGAAAGGTAGGAAAAAATAGTTCTGGTGCATCTCTATTCAAACTGTACATAAGAAAATCTGATTTTTCTTTCAAAAGATGTCTCACAGAGTCACATGTAAATACTATTATATTGCTGCCCATGAGTCCAATTGTGAGGAAGATCCCTTTTCAAATTAAGACTTTAGTAGTTAGAAACTGATGTTTAAGACAGTCAACATTCATGTGGTGGTTTCTCAAGGGGCTCCAAATAAGTAAGAAAAAATTACATTTGACACAGAACTGACTTTGTTCCAGCTGACTCATATCTAGACTTTCATTTTAATGTTCTGGAGTGACGTTTACATTGAAGTGACTGGTGGCATTTACGTCTGTGTATGACATTTAAACCTTACATGCTCTATATATAATACATAAAAATCCATTTTGTAATTTCCTGGCCCACTATGGAGGGAAAGTTGTACCTATTGTACCACCTTGGCCCTGATAGATTCCATATATGATGCACTTTTGTCCATCATTTCTGGACTGGATGAATGGAGTTTGGCTGTGAGCTATACAAGTTTGTGATGTTTAAAACTAGGTTAGCAAGCGTCAGCAAGTGATCCACTACTCCCAGGATAGAAGTAGAGTCAAACCGTCTCTCTAATCTCCCCTCCTCTCAGCATTTCATTCTCATTCTCCGCTGTGGGACAATGTGAAAATTCTAAGTTATTATAAGTTAATTTCCTGTAAATTCCCCCTTGAAGCATTTATGAAAGATTTTCTACAGAGTGCTCTTGTGCTAAGAGGTCAGGCCTAAGTTATGTCTGTTATACTGCCATTAAAGTCCACAGAGATGACGCAGTATATTTCACAAGTTCCAGCAACATGCACAAATGATGCCAAAACCCTGTTGATTAAACTTCAAGGTTGAGTTTGAAACTGAAGCAAACAAGTATGGATTGTTTTCCACCAACCGTGTGGGAGTTATGTAGGTTTTATCTTCTCTGATTGTGTAACCTGATGTACTTACAAATAGTCAGTGTGATGGTCACTTAGTTTGACCTATTTTCATGTCCACTCACTACAGCCTAACATACAGCCAGTGATGCCAGTGAGCATGCTTGAGGTAACGAGAAACAAACAGTCTTGAAGGACGCTGCCCAATGCCACGGATAGAAAAAACAGATGTTAAAATGTGAAATCAAGTGAATGTCCTAGTTTTAGATTTAATTATTGCACATAGATACATTTATGTCCCAATGTTGACTGTTTATCGACACAATAATTAAGTTCCTGTAGAAGAAGAATTTTCCTTGTAAGCTGGTGTTATATTTTCTGTCAGCCTTCAACTGTTGCAGGGCGTTTGGCGATCCTCTCCATATTTCAAAGAAAGTGTTTTTAGTTTTCAACTAATGGTTGTGTTTAAGAGGCATGGGGCAGTGGCAAAATGCTGCTGAGGTAGAGACAAAACAGATTTTCAACACAGCAACTCTGTGTCAGCTTTTATCTCTATAATCCACTGGCTGCTAGTGCTTTGTCTGACCATTTTCTTTTAACACTGCAAGTTATAAGTTATATATAGGACAGAGTTGCGTTCTTAACCGTGTAACAAAGTGGTTTCATTTCCTTGAACTTTTAATTTGTGGTTTCAGAACCTTGTTGGTGTCTTCTAGTGGTCAGTTACTGGTTAGTTATTATTCGTTTTTTAACATTTACATTTAAGATAAATAATGGCAAAAGCTGTACTGAAGTGTCTTTCTCATCAAAGATTGTTTTCTAAAAACCAAGCATCCATTACTGCTGTTAACAACACCTGATTTGCAGATGACCGGTCATTCAATGCCAGCTCACCCAAAATCCAAAACTTTTCTTTGTTCATGTCATAAGATTTTCTTGAAATTCTTTAACTTCTGTTAAACTCATGGGACTACACAATCCTTTAGCTGTACTCCAAATACTTTTGAAGTTATGAATTTTTTACGTTTGGTCCTCAGAGCTAAATTTAAGCATTTTTGTAATTTTTTGTACATGGTTTCAGCCTCACAACCACTTATTTTCTCACAGTTTTGTGCTGAAAATGAATTCAAAGAGGCTATAGTACTCCATCATTAATGACTTTAAAAGCTGATCTTCTGTACTTTATTTTTTTTAGACAGGTTGACTAGTCCAAGTTTCAACTTAATGTTTTATTTCTCTAGTAAAGAAATTACGGTAGTTGCATTTTAATGGTGTTCAACACAGCCAAATAAAAAATTGTCTCCAGTGTAATCATAATAATCCTTTCAGTTGTCAGTCTGTAACAGCAATCATTGTTATGAAAGGGCATCATGAATATATTTTTCAAGAAAAGGGATGTCAATCCAGTACTATTCTACACATTTACAAGTACCCCCCTCCTTAACACAATACATGTCCAGGGCTGGATTTTGCACTTTAATCAGGGCAGCAGTGTACAAGAGACAAGAGCAGTTTTCTCCTATTGTCCTACCCTGCTTCAAGAGATCACATGATATATTTCCTTTTGCCTTCCAGACGTTTTGTCCCTAAGTCATGGCGGACAGGAGAGCGGAGAAGTCATGTGAAGAAGCCAGCAGATCGTTAACCAGGCGGGAGTACGAGGCAGCAGTCAGCCACAGCACGGATGCCCTGGTGGTCCTTGCACCCCAAGCCCAATCTTCCGGTGCCCCTGTCCCACCAAGCCCTCCATCCCTTGTCGCCGCCTCCGGGCCCCTCCGCAGCCGTGTCCTGCTCTACCGGATCGCTGCCTTCTTGCAGCTGGTAAGGACAAATGGCCATTAATATATTGTTGCTGCTCTAGCAGGCCTGCAATACATAGTCTAAGATGATAATCACTCTTTTTCCTTCCCCCATTCACCTTTTGTATCATGTCAGTATATCAGTTATGCCAGAGGGAGGGAGGGGTACGTTTCTTTGAGAATTATAAAAATTATATCTTTTAGACAGAGCTCGGTCTGAGCATTATTTCTCCTATCCTTTAGTTACACTTTACACTCTCATGACGTTGGTTGATTTTTGTGCTTTAAATTCACTGTTGTACTTCTAATCTAAATTACCTTGAAGAGAAGGTTAGAAATGAGAACAATAAACCCCACTTTCTTCCTCCATCGTGCTGTTATGTTATCTTCCCAGAGCACTAAAATTACACCAGTTACTTAAGCCCTAAGATTATGGAAACTACTTAAGTCTTATAATGATAGTGTTAGGGACTCTGCTGTGAGGCAAAGATAGCCATTCTTGGAGCTCATGTAAAGAACTCCCATTTGTTATGGCTGCCACTTTTCTACATTTTTCTCTTCTGCCAACAGAAAAACTATGATGAAGCAGATGAAGACTGCAAACATGGTGAGTAGCAATTCAAATTGGAACCATCTGCTGATACTGTATACAGCAGTCTTGTATGTTGTAATCAAGTGGCAGACAAAGTTTGTTGCCAGGGTCACGGAAGTACTAAGTTGTAACATGTCTCTGTCTCAGTCTAGCAGAGGAAACCTTACATTTGGTATAATTTCTTTGCAGAAGACAAAACAGTTTAGTTGGTGTAAATTTGGCTTAACCATCACTTCAAGTTAGAATTAAAAGAAAATACATTTTTGGGTCAGTAATTTGCCTCAGTCGTTGGACAAAAGGGAGGTAATGTCTAGGGTCAAGTATATACCCCACAGTGAAGATAAGAGATTAGCCAAACTATTGTAAGCTTGATGAATAATGATTTGTGTTACAACATGCTAGTCAAGTGTCTAGTTTGTTCTTTTGAAATCTTTTGATCATCATGTTCATTTTTTACTTGTGATCCACTTTTGACATTGCTTTGCGAAAGGTGCTATGCTAGTACTAATTCGGACTACTCAAAGTATAGTCACTTTCATCTTGAATATAGAAAAACTCACATTTTCCTTAAATTGTTCACATCATTTGAAAGTACAGTGTTCTTTTGAACAGCTCTGGAAACAAGTTGATAGTACTGCACTTACTTATTTCTCTCCCTACCTTTATCCTGTCTTAGTCCTGGCAGAAGAGATTGCCAGAGGAGATGGTTCGCTACAGGCCAGCTTACGCTCCATGCTGGTGGATGGCAGCCTACAGGAGGTGGTCAGCATCCTCTCTAAAGCCCTGTATGGAGAGCCAATGGTATGATTAATGAACACTGTATACAATATTTGCATAGAAACAATCAGCCTTCATATAGACTTTAGTTAGAATGTTATTATATATGATATTATATAACCTGAAAATTCAAACACCAATTCTCGACAGAAAGATCACCTGCATTACATGGCAGACAAAAAAAATGTGCAATGTCTTTACACTCTAAGCTAGGCTAATAAATATAACTGTTTATTTTGATTTTGGATCATTACAAATGTGCCATGTTGTCAGAAGTAAGAAATAGTCACAGTGAGGAAAACAAAGCATGTATAGAGATGAAACGTTTGTATATTAATGACCATCAAATTTAACAGATCTTTTTCAAAGCGACGGTTTGTGAAAAAGGCACATGGGGAGAGGAAACACATGGCCTGCAAAAACTAATTAAAGCTGTTTTCAGGCTTATCCACTTAGTTTATGTAACACAACTAAAGAAGAATGGACTGATTTAGTATTGATAAACAGCTCTAACCTAATGATGGAGAGAAGGGCTACAAGGCTAACTTCTGAATTAACAAAGTATCAAATGAAAGTAATGCCTAAAATGAAATAAAGTGTACTGCTCTACTGATAATTTCAGGCTGACAGAGGGTCACTCTGTAGATCTTTTTCCACTTTTTTTCCTGTCTCACTTCTCCCTCCCTTTGCTAATCCTAACCACTGTCTTCATACATCAGCATGCCTTTTGCTGCCAAGGTGCCTCCTCCAACTCCACTCTTCTCCTTTCTGAAACCACATCCTGGCCACTGTAACACACACACACACACATACACTGACTCAAACACAGAACCAAGCACGTATTCAAAGGATGAACTTGGCCCCAAGGTGATCCAACATTTTACGCAAGTGGGACAAAGCTGCTTGCTAGGCAGGTCTCTGTCTCTCTTTCTTTTCAAAAAACTCACAAACATTATTCTGACACTTGAGCTGATTATTTCTTTTCCTCTGACGCCCCCCCTCATTTTTTACTCCCAGTTTTTCACTCATCATTTTAAGCCTCTCATACTTGGTGTTCCTTCAACTCCTCTTCATCATCTCTTTCTTTATATTTAATGTCCACCCAGGTCTTGTAAATATATACGTGTGTGGACTTTATCTTAGCCATATATGCTGCTGGCACTCCTCACTTAGTGTAGTTCAGCTGTCTGTCTGTCCATCCATCCATCCATCCATCCATCCATCCATCCATCCATCCATCCACAAACACAGGTGCAGATCAGGCTCTGTACCTGTGATTGGATTTAAAACTACAGAAGCTCTTCTGAGATTTCACATGCTGATGCTTCTCATTTAAAACCTTTAGTAGAGTGTCATCAGCAGGGTCAGAGGACAAAGGGTCAGTATGGCCTTTCGTTAATAAAAGTGTTGGTCTTTCATGGAAAAATATACACAAGTATTAGATCATAAAATGTGCCAGGAAATGTCATAGTTGTCACCACCTGAGACACTGAAAATGAATTGTATTTTGCTAGATTAATTCCAAGTATCAGAGACAGTTACTGGCAGGAAATCCACCCACTGAAAAGACGAGTTGAAAAAACAACATATAAACCATGTCCGCTTTATCTAGATTAATGATGTATTTTATCCCAAAAGGCTAATTGTAGCACAGACATTTATTGAAAACACTAATTACTGTTGCTTTAATAAAGATCTTTGTTTTTTCTTCTTTCACAGAATGGCATTGTCGCGAAAGACCTCAGCAGATTAAAAATGCTGTTCTCAGAAATTGAGGTACATGTCTCTGGCTGCAGCTCTTACTGTTCTCCTCATGCCTCTTGATACTTTTTGATTTTACGGGTGATGGTGTAATGCTTGCAGGCGAGAGTCATAAAGATGACTAATAGCCTGATTCCAACACTAACTTAATTATTATGTGCTCCTCTGCCTAGCTGGTTTCTGTTGTGGATTTATTACTCATTTGTCTCGAAGAACTCTTGTGGTCCAATTGCATGTAAGGCTATGTTAGTAGTTGTATAGTAGATAATAGTAATAATCTTTCTGCCCACCTCCAACCACCCCTGCCCCATCTTCGTCTCCCTCAGGCTATAAATAGGGAGATGGCACCAGAATACACAGATGACCAGGAGGAAGGTGAGCAAATCTGTAGCATGACTTGTTTTCAATACATCCCTTAATTTGAATAAAAGGAAAGACAGTGTGTCTGGTACCCCAGATTCACTTGTATAACTGCAGTAGGTATTATTTATCTTAATAAAGTCTTTACTTTGCCAGCTGGCACCCTGAGCACATTGAAAACAGGTTAGAAGCTGGCTGAAGCCCATCTTTATAATGTTTTTGAAGGCTTTGGCTCAGTGTCCTATTGACCACTTGGCTGTGTGTATTGACAGAGGTCCAAGATGGCTGGCAGTTCCGGCCTCCTCCCAGAGGAGTCACCAGCAGTGAGGAGTACACCCTCTGTAAAAGGTAATTCAAACTGTTTGGGGAGGTTTGAGTAATGAGGGACTCATCTCTCTTCCAGGATGTTGCAGAGGAAAATTAATATGGTTTATTATCAACGTACTAATATATCTGCATGATGACATGCACGCTGAAAGCCATAAAATTATGATTTACAGTTGTTAATTTTCTCTCTCTTCACATTGAAGGAATCCATTTACAAACATTAGTATATATCTGTTGAGCCTTAGATTTAGTCCTGTTAACTTTCTCTGATTTTGAGTTTCTTGTGGCCTGAAGTATATGTCCACCAGACTATTTAATGCTACCTGGGTTAGAAAGATACACTGCCAAAAAAAGTCGCCACCAAAACAGAAGGTCACACGCACTCATATTTAGTTGGACCACCTTTAGCTTTGATTGTGGCACGCATTCACTGTGGCATTGTTTTGATAAGCTTCTGCAGTGTCACAAGATTTATTTCTGTCCAGTGTTGCATTATTTTTTCACCAAGATCTTGTATTGATGATGGGAGAGTCAGACCAGTGCGGAAAGCCTTCTCTGCACATCCCAAAGATTCTCAATGGGGTAAAGGTCGGGACTCGGGGAAAAAGATATCTCATGCTCAGTGTTTTCCATACTTTGACGAGACTGTGGCGGCTCGCCATAGTCTAAATATGGAATGTGAAAAAACATTTCCGCCTTTCCAACACATACCAAAGTTTCAGTCAGTCTCTTTTGTTTGCATTACTTTTAATGTCTTCAATACTGCTAATTCAGGGCTGTATTTGTGAAAAAATGATATGAAGCTGTTTTCGAACCTGGAGCAGTGCGCTTCCCGATTTCATGTAAAATTGTCGGCATAAATAAATCCAGTGTTAGAGAAAGGAAATATTTTACCGTCTTCTTCCACCGCAGTCCTTGACATTAACTAGCATGTTGGGTATTTAGCTTGATAATTAGCTAGAGGAGTTAAATCGTCACTTAGATAACTCTCTGGAAACAAATAATAAAAATAGTATTTCTGTACAATAGTAGACAAATCGTTATTCCAAGCCCATGCTGGGAAGTTCATGATGGCTATGAGAGAGCATTATAACCAGAGAAATTACCCTATAACATAAGTATAAATAATACAGTATGAATACCCAAACTGCCCTCTCAGATTGTTTTTGAATATTTGATTCATTGACTAGTAAGCGTTACTTCAGTACACATCTTGTCTTCGCTGCAGGTACTTGGAGCAGGGTCTATGTCGGTACGGGGCTCAGTGTACGTCAGCCCACTCGCAGGAGGAGCTGATGGAGTGGCAGAAGCGCTACGCGTCACGCCTCATCCGCCTCAAACAGCAGCAGGAGAGCAAACACTTCACAGAGAACTACATGGAGACTCTGATAGAGAAGTGGATGAACTCCCTCTCCCCAGAGAAAGTGGTAAGTGCACACAAGCTTGAAAGTAGTTCAACAGATAGAAAAAACAGCCCCATCCAGTCACATGCCAAGGTAAGGGGTCACTACCTAGAAGGGCTGCCCATCCACAAACTTGTAGATGGGTACTGTTGCTAAAATTTGGCTTGAAATAGTAAAAATGCTTATAGTAATAAATGACATAAATATAATAATAGAAAGTTGAGTTTCTCATTAAGCATCCACAGAAATCACATTTATGTGGATTGTGTAGGCATGGCACCTCACATGACATTTCCCTTGTTTTGATTTTTTTGTTTCAACAACCTTAAATATGGTCTAATAATACACTAGAAAGTCCATTGCATGATATGTAGTTGAGAGAAGGGCTACACAATATGGTCAAAAAGTGATATTGTGATTATTTTTGACCAACATTAGGATTGCAATATAATTCATGATTATGCAATTTAAACATTGCATTTGATTATACTGTGATTTTGATTTTTGTGCGATTAATTCTGCAGCCCTGGCTGAAAGTCTGGAGTAAAGTCCAGTTGCAATACACTGCAGCCAGACTTCTTTTTGTACAAGATTTTTTTTTAACAATATTTGCAGCAAAGATTATGTTTAAGCATGTGTGTTTTTCTTTTCTAGCTAAGTGACTACTTAGATGGAGTGAATGTTGAAACCAACTCCAGCCTCTCTGTCACTGTCTCCAGCAAAAAGTCTGCCCACTCATGGACCTTCTCCTTGTTGTGCAAGGTAGGTTGAAATGTTGAATATTGAGCATGTTTACATATTTAGATGTTTTCTTTGATCATTTCTACAGTAGGACACACAATTTAAAGGTAGTATCCTTAACTGCAACCCTGTGCTTGCTGGTTGGTCTTAATCATCTTTCAATAAATGTAATGTTGAATTTCTGATTATCTTTCCATCTCTGTCTCCTTGACCAGCCGGCTAGAAAGCTGTTCCGCATTGCGCTGCTCTATGATGCCCACCGACCACACTTCTTCATCACAGGTGTGTCAGCAGGGGAGAGGCTACAGGCACTCCCCAAAGGCTGCCAAGAGTGGACCCCAGGGGAGGAGACAGCAGGTATACCTATTTGGAGACCAGGGATTGGATTATTATGTCAGTGTTTGAAGTTTGAATTGAACAATTTGGGACTGCCTAACTTGTCTGATTCTCTGAGCTCTACTGGACAGAATTTATAAAAATTGTGATATTTAAGTTTAAGGTATTATTTTAATTAAATTTATTAATAATTATTCATACATTTAATAATTCATTATTTAATACCAATGGTATTTTTGGATAAATGTTTTCTCTGTAATTTGTAGGCATTTGGAAAATTGCTATCTTTTGTTTCCTTTCATCTCAGTGAATATTACAGTCACATCTCTTTTTTTAATTTAATCTACAACAGATTCCCAGTATAAATGCATTTACACTAGACTTTGATGTTCTGACAGTGGCAGCAGACAATGGTTTGGACCACTGTGTCTACAAGGTTGCAGTGGGCTTCAGCACAGAAATCTTTGGAACCTTCCGACAAACCGTTGTTTTTGACTTCGGATCAGAGCCTGTACTGATGCAGCGGGTCATGGTGGATGCTGCCTCCATTGAAGGTATGCAAAACGAAAAAAGAAAAAAAAGATTTTTCAATTAGAATATATATTTTTCAACATCACTGTCAAGTTAAAGATTGTTTTCCAAAGGTGTTTTGAAGTAGATCCTTTTTCCTGATGTGTTTTGTAGGGTTATAAGCCTTAAAACAATTACAAAGATAATTATTTTATTTTATTTAGTTCACAATATCTTAAATAAGCCCTTGCAGTTATAAATGTTTCCAACCACCCTGATGTCCTTTGCTCTCAGACCTAGAACACCTGATGGCAGCCAGGCAGCAGCTCTTGCTGACTGCAAAGCGCTGGGACTCCTCCTGTAAGACCATCGTAGAATTCACTCCTAATGAAACGATGGCCGAACTGGAGCGCAGCCTTCTTGCTCGCTATCAGATCCCTCTGTCAGCTGACCAGCTCTTCACCCAGTCAGTCCTGGACAAGACTCTCACCAAAGACAACTACCAGGCCCGCCTGCATGACCTGCTGTACATAGAGGAGATTGCACAATATAAGGAAGTTAGCAAGTGAGTATTAATTTTTCAAACCAATATGGGTTTCTTCTTACTGGGAAAGGTAAAGTAGTTTTTCAATACCTGTGCATAAATTCTGAGTCTGAAAAAAGGTGGTTAATATTTGAGTTTTCAAAAACTATGTATCAGCTTAATTTGAAAATAAACTGTAACTACTTAAATGTATAAACGTGTCTATATAAATAAAAAAAACAACGAATGCAACAATATTATACTCAGTGTTGTAAAAAGTCCACAAAAATCATACTTAAGTGAAAGTAAAGAGCGTTGAGATATTACTTGATAAAAGTGAAAATCACCATATGAAAAGCACTTGAGTAGAAGTATCAAACTATCTGATATTATATGTATTTAGGTATCAAAAGTACAAGTGAATTATACATGTATTTAATTCTATGTAAAGACTGTTATTACACCTGCCACCAACCTGCCCAGCTTATTACCAGATCCGATTTTTAATTTTTTTTTTTTTTTGATGAACGGAATCAGTTTTTATTTATTTATTTTTTTTTTCTTAAATACAAGTTCCAATTTAAAAAAAGATCATTTCTAAAATGGCTTCATCGGAAACAGTGAGGCAGGCAGGTGACTAACTGGTAAGTAATGTTACCAAATAAACAGAGAGGAGTCAAAAATAAAGTATTTACCTCCAAAATGTAGTGGAGAAGACATAAAGTAGCAGAACATACAAATACTCAAGAACAAGGACCTTAAAGTTTTACTTAAGTACAGCATTTAAGTAAATTTACTTAGATACATTACATCACTGATTACTTACATATTATGCAGCTTTTAAGTTCTGCAATCTTTTTGTTCAATATTTACAGTAAATTGGAGTATAAATCTGTACAGGTGTAAAATGATGCCTTATATGGCATGAACATTAAATGATGGTGGTGTTGTCAAGTATCCAGATGGAAACTGACTGAAACATTTTCAGAACTTTATTGTTCCAACCCCGACAAAGTATGTCAGATGATATGTATGGAAATTACATACAATGTTGCACATTTTATTGTGCTGTACATGGAGCAGAAATCTAAATATACAGTCACATCTGATATGTGTTTATCTGCATATGTCCTACACATGAAGCTAATTTAAAACCATTGCCTTGCTGTCTTGCCATTCTGAAGTGGTGACAGCAAGAACTAATGTTAGATACAATCTCTGTGGCAGTGTTGATGAACCGGCACAGAAAATATCCTCCCGCAAGGTACTGACCATTTGGAACTTGCAGTTTGAATATTGCAAGACAATTTGCACTGGAAAAACAATTTCAAGTACATCAGCAAAAACGTTAAATATTTAGGAGAGTTTTCTTTATCATAGGTTGACAAAATAATCTTAACTCAAGATCCACTTATTAGCCTGTCCTTACTACTTCCCCTAACACTTAAGTGACTGGTTGGACCAGTGACACAGTGTGATTTAGCTCTAAACAACTAACATTTCTCTCAAAATACAATTTTAACAGCTGCTTGTGGTCTTTCCTTATGTGACAAGACAGTAACTGAACAGATGTTAGTTGTTTTGATGAATTTTTATTTTTGATATATTTATGATATATAAATGATTTATTTAGTGATTATTTTTTTAATCTGAGTACTTAGAATATAAAAAAGGCATTGCTACAATGCATAACCAATATGGACCATTTGTGTTCTGAGAAGTCAACCCACCACAAGGTGTCAGGCTCGACCTTCATTTTGTTATTGCTGCAAGTGAGAGTCTGAGAGGGTGTGTTCAACTCACATAGATCTTGACTGACAGTGTCAGTGCCATTTAATAACATGTGTCTAAGATGATTTTTTTTTTTTTTTTTAGAGGTGAGTGAGGAATATTGCTCTTTGTTCCTCTAGATTATATGAATATATAATCTTTGCCTTTTTTAAAAAAAATACTGGTGTGATGCTGAATACAGGTGAAATCACCGGAAACGCATAATCCCACAGTCAGTGATAGGAGTACTTGGACCCACCCCCACTTTAAGAGTCTCAGCTTTCCTCGTTGTTCTTAGCTTGATCTTGTCTCATGACTCACAGTGTCTTTTGACTTGGTAAGGAATTGGATTATGGATTTCTGTTATTCCCCACAGTATGAAATGTTCTTTCAGTGTGCTGCGTTGCCAATGTCCATATGAATAATCTCTCTGCCTGTTAAACCATCCATGCTCCAGCAGGTTCTAACGCTTTTCGTGGCTGATTGAGTTTCAGCAGGAGATATCCAGTTACGTATGGATTCCCTGAATTTGTTGGAAGCTCACTTCAGTCATTTAAATTCAATGTATAGCTTAAATATGTTATTAAAAAACACGAAACCTCAAGAGTCCTGTTGGTTGTATAATGCCACTGGTTTGCAAGTAAATACAGAATGTGTGTGAACTTATTTGTGTTTGACTGTCATCCATCTGAGTTCATCACCAGGGTTTCTTCCTATTTCATCACTTCAGATTCATCAAAGGCCAGTGAGACAATCTGAAACTAAAGTGAACATTTTTCCCAAAAGTGCTTAGATTTTCCACTAAATGTGTTCATGAAGCAGGTTTGTTCCAATGGTTGTTTTTCCTTGAAGGACCAATGTATAAAATATAATTTGGGTTCTTTTTTAGTTTATTCTCTGACATTGTTTTATTCAGGTGACTTTACATTTTGAGGAATTTCTAAGGCTTTTTTCAATATGAAAGTAAAAGGTTTTCTTCTAGTGATTTGTTAGGGACCATTTTAATTATATATTAGACTCCAGATTTAATATGTCTCTTCAGAGCAGTCAACACACAAACCTGCCAACAGGTGATTCCCAGCTTCAAAGTTACCATTTCTCTCTCTGTCACCAATCCGTGCTCACCATAACAATGTACAGCAATTTTTTAATGCGCTGCCAATATCACTGAATGGTATGCAAAGCATTATGAGGCCACTGTGGTGAAGCAAGCCTGTGGCAGGACTAAGAAAAACCGACCATATATTTTTCAGTGGTGTGTTTGGGGTTTGCAGCAAGTTTGAATGTGTGGCAGAAGGCTCAGCTGTGGAAAAAGAAAGAGGTTTGAAGATTTAAAATCTGCAGTAAATATCAACACTTGCTCCTCGATATCATGGAACATTATTGTGATTGATATCATTTTTACATTGATTTAAAGCTCAGGCCAGCGGTCTGCAACAGCTTAATGGAATGTCCATGTTTATCTCTCACCAGGTTTAACATCAAAGTGAACCTCCAGCTAGTCACCAGCTTCATGCTGACCGGTATTTCTGTTGGAGCCAAGTATGCCCAGAATGGCCAACTCTTTGCACGCTTCAAACTCACTGAAACACTTTCTGAGGTAACCAGATTGGTAGCATGAGCTGTTGCAAGATCGTTTTCTTCCTTTTCTCTTTGAAATACTGTAACTAGCAGCTAGCTACCTTGCCTAAACAGTTTTTCTGTCTTTCTGAAATTTTCTTACCTCAGGACACATTGGCCGGGCGGCTAGTAATGACAAAGGTGAATTCAGTCTTAGTGCTACCATTGGGCCGTGAGGGGTTCAACAGCCAGCCACCTCCTGGGGTCAAAGAGCGGGTTTATGAGGCTGTGATCGAGGAGAAGACCAAGGACTACATCTTCCTACGGATCTGCAGGGACTGCTGTGATGAGCTGGGGCTACTGCCTGACAGAGAAATACAGGTACAGGCTGGTACTTAACCAATATCCATCCAGCTCATGGTTATTTCCACCCTGACATTTTGGCCTTGAAAAATCTTTGAGGATTCACACAGTGATGGGCATGTTATCAAAAAGTTACAGGACAGGAGAAGACAATCTTTCCAGGAAAACTTGCATCATCCTCTGCAGTCTCTGTGAGCATTGACTGTGGTGTTTTGTCTGAGGTTTCTCTTACTCTGACAAAACTGTTTCCTTGTGATTTTCACACTACCTTCCCTAAAAGGCATTGAATATTTCACAGTTCACCTGTTTGGTCAATGATGACGGCACACTCCAACAGTGGAACAAACTCTGTGTGATAACATACAACTGGTTTAAGACAAGAGATTAAATAGTAATGTAAATGGTCCAAGGTTTCCCAAGATATCTGGTGAAAATGGAGAACTTTTCAACCTGATCAGCTGCAACAGAACCGCTGTTAACTGAACATGGCACCGCATTGTTGAAAAGACACTCTGGTGGTGGCATTGCCAATGTCCTGCCAGTTGTTGCTGTCCTATCTCTCAGTCTCTCAGTCCCTCTAACTGTGAAGAATCCTCACTTATCATCTGTATACAGACATAATTCACACGTTGCATGCAATGCCATTTGCTTCATGTATTTTTCCAGTAGATGAATGATTCACATTTGATC
Organism: Acanthopagrus latus; assembly: GCF_904848185.1. Taxonomy (NCBI): domain Eukaryota; kingdom Metazoa; phylum Chordata; class Actinopteri; order Spariformes; family Sparidae; genus Acanthopagrus; species Acanthopagrus latus. The sequence goes on along the minus strand of NC_051039.1, from coordinate 20,185,189 downwards.
CAGAATTATGCAACCCTAACAAAAATTTTATATTTTAATATATATATATTGTCTCGTCAGGTGGAGCTCCAGTTCCAGCTGAACAGACTGCCACTCTGTGAGATGCACTATGCCCTGGATCGCATCAAGGATAATACCATCCTTTTCCCGGATGTTGGCCTTGTCCCAACCATCCCATGGAGCCCCAACAGGTGTGTATTGAACCATATACTCAATCACACACACTTTTCACTGGCAGGTTTTAGAAATGTACTTTTTTTGACTGTGGTGTCTCACTCCATTGATTCAGTGTGAACCCTGGGATACATTACTGCCTTTATATGATGGAAAAATTCAAATGCAAATAATAAATCAAGTCAAGGAAATTAAATGAAATTTCCCATTGAACATTCATATTGCAGATGAATAATGTTCATCGGCTTCTTCAATTTATATTGTTTTACACATAATACAATTGTGTTTTACAGTTGTTTTACACACAATAAAAAGATTTTTCACACTGCATGTAAACAAAGCCTTGCATAGTTAATACTGCCAAGGCTTACTACAGTTATTTTGCAGAAACTCCTGTAATACTACCTGCACCATCATATTAAATTGACAAATACCCTGACAGAGGGGACACCACATCAATTTGAGAGTTGACTTATTATCCCTCGCCTTGCTGACTTGACGGCCATTCTGAAATGCTGGCAGCTCCTCGCAGCTTTAGATATCCCTCTGAAGTTGGACAGGTGAGGGGATTCAGGCAGTAATCTCTATTGACTGGAGCCAAATATAATCCCCTGAGATTTTCTCTGCAGCTTTATCTAGGCTCCAGAATGACACTGATGTAGACTTTTGTTTTAATTGGAATTTGGAAAAGTGAGGGTATTTGATTAAATGAGAGCTAGGAAGTGAATTCAGCTAAAACTTTAGCTAAATTCACTTCCTAGCTCTCATTTAATCACTGTTTTTTGATGACAGTGTTTGAGGTTTGGACATGGGTACAGGAAGATGCGGCCCAAGTGGTAGTGCTGATTCTCCACCAGAACATTCTGCCTGTAGTGTTGACCCATGACTCTGCCTAAAGTTTTTATGCCTTGGTTTGAATGAAAAAGTGCAGGATATATACCTTGTTATCCCATTCTGTGTCATCCTTAACCGCTCTCCTTGATCTCATCCATTTACCTCTGTTGCACACACACACACACACACACACACACACACACACACGAACATTGCGATATCTCAGTTGGAGCTCAATCAGTTGGTGTTGGATTCACAGCTCTCGAGGGTGCAGTCTTCATAATGAGGACATTGATGCTAGGAGACAAACACAGACGCACACAAAATCCACATGCACAATAACTCGCACTTTCATGAGTATGTGTATGAAATCACATGTGTATATCCCTTTCTCATACCCATCTACATTGTTTGAAGAAGCATACACCCACTGCTATGTGTTAGTTGATATGGACCGCTTCACTTAACAGTATTTTTTTCAGCTGCTCTGTGCTGCCGCTTCTTATTTTGATCGTAGGAAGGTAAACATGCCTGTTTCACATCATTAAGGAAATGCATTAAATGTTTGTTGATGTGTAAAGACAGTTGTGTGAAACTCAGTTGCCATTAAATTATATTTTTTCACATTGAGTTCATCTAATGGCATGGCAGCATTGTCCATGGAGCAGGATGGTATCAAGTCACTGTGTCCTGATAGATTTCCAAGTCTTTGAGAAATAGAAGAAATTCCAGTCAAACATTATCTGTCTTTACGTTGAGGTACTAATAACAGTACATCACACCCACCAGTGGTGGAGTGGAATTGCATCAACTTTATATGTAGTTGTGCTGCGTGACAGATTCACTGAATGTTTTGTGTGAAAACAATGGAATTATTTTCACCAGATATATTTAAATATCCAGGACTTCAACCAATTTCCCATGTATGAAAACTGGTTCCAGATGTGTACGTTACCTAGATTTAAGTGTTATCAGGGTATAGAGCAGAATGTATACACTCAAGAACTAACTGAGTAATATGATGTTCCATCCACCCACGTATTGTTCCCAGACTTCCCACCCACCACACCTTCTCCCTGGTAACACAGTCTCAATTGTCATTTTTAGTGTGTATGTGTGTGTGCACATATCCTGCCATTCTGTGCAAGAAATGTTCTTCTTTACTTTATCTCCGTCTCACTGAAGTTGATTTAATTAACAGAATGGTTCTCTGTGTCACATTTGAAGCTATTCCTTGTTTGTATTTAATGTAAATAATCAGTGTTAATTAAAATTTGATATAATTATTTCTCTATTAATTTCCACACCCTCCCTTCGGCCCTAAGGCAATGGGATGAGCAGCTGGATCCCCGTCTGAATGCCAAACAGAAAGAGGCCATCCTGGCCATCACCACACCCGTCTCTATTTCCCTGCCCCCAATCCTCATCATCGGGCCCTACGGCACCGGCAAGACCTTCACCCTGGCCCAGGCTGTCAAGCACATCCTCCGCCAGGACCACAGCAGGTCTGTTTGTTTAGTTTTTTTAACCTCATTTTAAAATCATAAATCACTCACTCTAATTTCTCCCTTTCTTCTTTCTTGGTTAAAGAAAAGAACTGTCACAATAACGCTACTTTGTGATTGCTCTTGTGTTGAAGAGTGCATAATTCTTTTGAAATTAAACCTCTTTCTTTTCAGTGGTTGAAAGGTGTTGGGTGTAAAGATGGAAAGAAACTTTCAGTAGTGTGACATGTTATAATGGGTGTAAGTGTAAGTGCTGGGAAGCTTAGTACCTGTGAAATAAAAGTTCAGTTTTTCATATTAACCAACAAACCTGTGAAGTCCTGCACAAATGGTGGTCATTTTGTGCTATATATTGGTAAATATATTACTTCTCAATCTACACTCAATTTCCAGGTTATAAGGTACACCTATCTAAAAGTAATGCAGTCTACTACAACAGTCCTGCAATGAACCCTGCCTTCATGAAGGTTACGATAATAAGTTCTAGTTAAAACATATTAATAGCAATGATGATGTAACTTTTTGGTCATTTTGATGGCTATATTTTGTGATGCTGTTAAACAGTATTGCATTGCTATGGTAGGTGTTGGTTGTATTGAGTGTGCCCTCATTGCTAAAACTGGACTTGACAAAATATAAGAAACACCGCTGCACCAACAGTCCCTGTGAATACCAGGTGTTATTGGGTGTAATTGATGGAGTGTTTAGGGAGGTGAAAAGGAAAATGTAGATTTGAGCAGGTGTGCGTGTGCATGAAGTTGTCATAAAAGCTTTAGATGGCAAAGGAGGTCAGTCAGAGGGCTTGATGGAGGTGGCTCGGGAAAGCTGTGCTATGCTGTGCCCTCAGATTTAGCTCCAGGGCACTGGCAGCCTTGGGTCTGACATTAAAAGTTTAAGAAAACACTGAGGTACAAAGTGTCAAGCTGCTCTGGATCTGTTTGTGTGTTTGTATTGTGTCATCATTTGTACATAGTATGCATGTGGCATCACTCTGGGTCATGGAGTACTGGTTAGTTTGATTATCAGTATGTATCATATTTACAATTCACTTTTCAAGGATGTTCGTATAAACCATATTCTGATCAATCAAGTTATGTCACTTCAGCGGGCTACACATATTTGTGTAACAACAAAGCATTGCGAGATCTTCTTCCACTGGTATTTTTCATCATTGGGTAGCTCTCTCACTGTGCGCAGAAATGCACTTTTTGTGCTGAAGCAAACCAGTGTAGCACAAGAACATAAATGGTTCCCTAGTCTTTATGTAAAACGGATGCAATACGATGGACAGCATTCCCTGAACAGAAGCAAACATTTTGTGCTTTTAATAAGGGTGAGGAGGTTGTATGTATGTTAAGTAAAAGAAAAAACAGCTTTTCAAAAATGTGTAGCAATGTAATATTAATTCCCTATGTCACTCACAATACATTTAATATTCTATCTGTAGGATGAATTATAGATATTTTAAAAGCCAAGATAAGCAGAGGGGACCCTCTGTCACTTCTACAGTATGTTGAGCAGACAGTGCTATTCCAAAGACTTCATATAGATTGTGGTCAGGTGGACCCAATATGTGTTATTGTATATGTTCAGCACATATCTGTCGCTTTGATGTTGCTCTAACATTTAAATGGGAAACTTTGTCAGACAGCTTTACACAGCTTTTGATATTAAAGTGTACAAAACAGGCTTTTCTGTGCCGCTATCATTGTAAGAGGAGTTTTTTGAGTGCTGTAGATCTATATGATGTGCATTAGGTGTAAGTATATAATTTCCTTTACAGCTAAAATTTGCATATGCATGTATGTATTAGTTATTTTATAGCGTATAAAACAGTGGAGCATTTTTTTTGTAAATGCATTTTAAACAGTCTTGTCAGAGATCAATATTTGATCAAAGCTTTTTGCTCATTGAAATACTTTGATGAGATGTTAGACTTCTGCTCTCACATACTTTGCTTTGTCATTTTTGATTAAAAAATCAACAGCTTGACATTTGAAAACACCTTTTGAAATTCAGCCACATAAATTAAAGCCAGCCAGCCAGCCCATAGAGGGATGTTAAGAGGTCGCTTCACCCCAAATAAAAACAAAAAATGTCCGTACTTGCCTCATGTGTGGTATCATGCAGATAGTGTTGGCTTTGTTGCCATGGTTTAGAGATCGCTGTACAATGCTGTCCAACATAATTTGTTTGTTGTGTCTACAGGGTCCTGATCTGCACCCACTCCAACAGTGCGGCTGACCTTTACATTAAGGACTACCTTCATCCTTATGTTGAAGCAGGCAATCCACATGCCAGACCTCTCAGGTATGGAAGCACACTTATTGCATAAAATGTGATGGTCTAACGCTACAATTTTGTCATTATAAACCCACATGAGCCCTATTCCAATGGTTTTTATACAGTATGGCATTAAGACCCCAACTGGCCTCTGCTTGCCACGAAGGAAAAGTTGACTCATCCTGTGAAAATATACTTGCAGAAAATTAAAGGGCCCAAAGCACCATTTTGTGTAACGGCAGTAGTCAATCTTCTTTAACCTTCTTGAATGGGAACATGTCAGTATATGGCTCACACTTTGAATGAGGAGAATATATTCTGCTTCCAAATTAGCTGGTAATAGAAACATTAACTTCTGTGTACCTGAGTTGAGTCTTTTGTATTCAGTGGCTATTGCCTGTGTGTCAGCTGAGACTATCTGAGCTGTAGAGCATCTCTATGGCACTTACTCATCTACACATCATCTGGATTAACATTATTAGAACGTCTGTAGTCAGAATAATCCATCCATATTATAAAGGACATGAGTGTCTGGGTTGTTTTTGCCCCAAAGGAGTGACAGGCAGACATTTTCAGACTTAAACACTCCTGCTTTTAAAATTTCAGCTGGAGGCAACAAAGGCATACACACTAGTTGTTTACACTGCATCAGCGAATTCTAATCACACTTTAGCAACCCCAGAGGTCACATAGGACAGGAAGGCAACGTCTCCCTTGACCAAACAGTGCGTAATGTGACAGCTGTGTGTTTGTATGACAGTATGGGCAAATCAGATGACATATTTAACATGAGAGTAGGCACTGGGCATTGAAATTCTACATAATCATTGTAGTAAGCAACCGCCTCTCTAGGCTACTATTATCTCCTTTGGGATGAGCAACTCCGTCAAGAATAACGTACGCTGAATGAATATTCAGAGCCCAAGTGTGTGGCTGACCAACACCCCAAGGAGGCAATCTGTATGAGTTTTTTGGCTGGCTGTAGCCTGCCACAGGTGTATACAAAATGTAATGAAAAGCCATAAATATTGTTTCTCTTCCACTCTTAAACATGGAAGAGCCAATCTCAGAAAATGTGAAAATTATTCACTCTTTTTTTTTTCCCTAAGCTCTTTTATGTTTGCCATTCAGTGCCTTATAGTTTGCCATGTATAAAGGCATAAAAACAGAAAGGCATAAAAGATGTTAATGCCACGTTATGTCATTCATGAAAAACTGATTTAAAGGTTTATTCTCAGAAGAGCATAGAATTCAAACCAATCTGAGCTGATGGACAATAGCCGTTCAAGCTTGTTTTTAATTATTGAAAGTCATTCTGGAAAATGTTGGAAATGGTTTGGTAAACTAGAAGTAGACAAAGCAGTTTCACAGAGGCTGGGCACATTAAATAAGTGATACAATAACCTGATGGAATGAAAGAATTTAACAACCATAATTCATTCTCATGGAGACATCTTCACCTAAACAGACACCTCTCCTGATGTCTTCTCTCTCACCAGGGTATACTTCAGGAACCGCTGGGTGAAGACGGTTCACCCGGTGGTCCAGCAGTACTGTCTCATCTCCACCACACAGCTCACTTTCCAAATGCCCACAAGGGAGGACATCCTCAGGCACCGCGTGGTGGTGGTCACCCTCAGCACCTCCCAGTACCTCTGCCAGCTTGACTTGGAGCCCGGTAAGTCATAAGAGGTCTTTGGAATTGTTTAGGTATGACAGGTATTACTAGGTGCTGGTGGATTAAACATTTTACAGAAGAGGGCTCTGGAAATGTCTTTGTCTTGTCTTTGTGGTAGCAGTCCAAATCATCAGTTAGAGTCACCAGAGTCAGGATAACAATGACAGGCTCAGCTATTTGTATAGAAAAAGTCAAAGCAACTAAGAGTATTTTTCATTGTGTATCTCCTCATGATATAGATATGTGCATTTATACCTGCTTTTTAAAAGATTGAATATGTGCTTACAACTCTGAACTGTGGGCTCCTGCCAACAATGGGCACTGAATGCAGAGAGCGATGGAACTCATTTAAGTTGTGTAAAAGACATCGAAGACAAACCAGTATGTCACTGCGGGTTAATAACCGACTCTAATGTGTCAGCAGAGGGGGCTTTTTCTGTTGCTTGGGAACACCATCTGCCTGTTTCTAATGTACTTTACTTCATTAGCCCTTCTCCCCACGTTTCATCTCTCCTGCTCTCTCCGGTGTTTTGATGGTGATGAAAATCGCCAGGAAACAAGGCAATTGGGAGCCAGCAAGTCTACTAAGCAGCAATAACTAATCTCCCACTCAGAACACACACATTCCCCCAAAAAACATAGTTAACTTTTTATATCTGAAATGTTGAGTTCTTTGATTTTCCTCTTGCTTTATGTCCTAGATATGGGATCTGGGATGTTGTAGCTGTACATTTGTGGTTTGTTTGATACAAAAAAAAAGAACTTGACACCATCTTATGTTCTTCTCATGTATGTGTTTGGGGTTGTGTCCTCTTCTATTTAAAGTGAAACTCGCGCCAAAATGCTACCCAGGCTTTTTTTTGAATGTACCCAAGTCAAACCTTCATGTAAAAGCATGGCGAAAGAGGCACTTGTAAGATTTACTGTATTTTCGTTTTCTGAACAAACTCATTTTCAATGGGAGTGCTATGGGTATTTTTTACGATGGCATCAATTTTTAAAACACTGAGAAGGCTTGACACAACATGAAACTTGAAGCTTGTCAGGATCAGCTGCACCCCTGTAATTAGGCAGTCATAAGACTGTAATATTGTGAAATATTATAAGTTTCACATATAATTATTTCTGGAGCTGGAGGACATTTGATAAACTAAACTGTAAAATAAATACTGTAAATGTGCCAGTTTGAAGGTATACAAGAGATGTGTGCCCTATTTTCTCTTTTTAGCAGATGTATGCTGAGGCTCAGGTGAATATTGATTCATCTTGAGGCTACTGGATCTTAGAGCCTGGCGATTAAGGTTCAAGACTTCAGCCCATGATATAGTCAGTAAGAGAACAGTGTTATCCGAAATGAAGCTGACACTACAAAATTCAGATCGTGCTCAGAGCCGGCTTGAGAAATGATTTTGTGAGAATTTGACAGGCAAAGCCTTCAAACCTGATTTTACAGAACTTGTTTTGTGTTGTAGATTAATCTACACTGACCATTTCGCACTCAGACTACAGATTTTACAAGTCATTTTTACAGTGTGAAATGGGTAGAAAGAGACTGTGAAAGGAAGAATAAGAGAGACTGTTGAATAATAAACCGCAGCTCCTTCTCCTCACACACACAGTCATCTTTCCCCCAAATCACTGTGCAACCCTGTGCCCCTGATCTCTTTCACCTCTGCTTATTATCCTTCCCTCCTGCTTTCTTTTAGCATTGTTATGTCCAAATTCAAACACCATTATTAGCCCAGTGACAGATAGCGGCTACAGAAATGTAATTTGGACCTCTGGTTTAGAGATTGGTTCCACCAGGCGGGCGGCTATGTCCCAGGTGAACCATTAAGCGCCGTGTTTCTCCATGTCTGCCACTCTGTCTACTCTGTGCTCATAAAGACCATCTCTGCCTGCCTCCTGCCTCCTACCATATCTTTACTTTCCTGCCTGGGGAGACATTCCCATTTGTAATGACCCGTGTATATCATTTGTGAGCATTGTTTGGCCATTACGTATTCATGCGGATCTAAGTAAAAGAGCAGGGAGGTGGGATGTAGAGGGGCTCCTGTTGACTCCATCTGATGGGAGGGGTCAACAAATGTGCTTGGCCTCAATAATTAACTATGTGAAATACGGGGTAGCCCATCTGCGTGACATCAAGTCCCCACGTTGTTAAACAAGACATATTGCAAGCAGTGGTGATATAACGGGGGAAAAAAGGCGCTAAGCAGCTTTACAGCTTGGATGTTCTTTCATCCTGTATAAAAACTATTCAGTGATCGTCTGAGACTGTCTTTGGAGTAAGCATGACCTCTCTGGCATCCAGCAATCGTTCTTTACAGTCAAACAAATCATAGCCTTATTGGAGGGTACATAATAGAAAGGAAATCTTACAATGTTTTAGGCGTACAGCTTAGAATGAGGACAAAAAAACTGAACAAATGTATTATGGGAGTTTCAAAAAACGTTTTCTTCACCTGTTCATGTCTCATTTGAGTACGTTTTGGTTTGGTACGGCACTCTGTCGGGACATTTCTCACTCAATAAGCTCTAATAGACAAACCCAATTATACACATCATGCAACGATGTATGCAGAAACAGAGTAACAAAGTGCATGCCTTTTTATCAGCACCACAGTGGGGGAACTGAGCTGAGATGCAGACACTGTTCAGAAAGAACAGTGGTTTGAGGCTTTACAGTTGGAGGGGGGGATCAATATGTTCTGCAGGCATTTGTTCAAAGTCAGATACGAAGGAGTGGATATTGCCTCAATTTGAAGTGCTCCTCTTCTTTTCTTGCCAGCCCATGTTTCTGTTTGTTTTCTTTTTGACAGTCCCCAAGTTTATTTTGTTATTTCTCAACCGTCACATTTCATATCTGCATATGCTTTCCCATGGAAATGGTGTTGGGGCTTCAGAGGCTGTTTGCTGGTTGTTATTCAGCCTCTCCCTCTCTCTCTCACTCCCCGTTCCCTGTTCCTCGCTCCAGCACTCATTTGCCATGCCGTTTCATCCCCTCCCCTCATACTGCTGAGCACCGTTTGAGCTTTTTAAATAAGGGTTAGGTTACTGTTCACTCCCTTTCAAAATGTCCACAAAACCCTGCCTTTGCTTTGCGGGGCTGGTTGAAAGAATAAAAGGAAAAAGTGACTGACAGGATGGTAGGCTAATGACAGTTACAGGGTTTAAATGCTCCTAGTGAATAAAAGTTGTATTCATTAATGTGCCCAAGTAACAACAGGAAAAAATAGTGACTAGCTCTGCGTATTGGTAAGAATTGTCTGAATCGCCTAGACTGACTAGGCTTTAAATTTGATTCGTTTTGACACAATTACTGAACATAGCGATGTTTGATTTATGATTTTCCATTTCTTTCTAAATCATAACCATAATGTGCACTGCATGGTGCACATTGTTGCATCCAAGCAGTTTTGTCAAATGATTTCTAGGGGTTGTGCTATTACAGCATTTCAACATGGAATGAGTCAGGTTACAGTCTGTAGTCAGTCACTTTGTCCTGCTTTTGAAGCCAAAATGCTCCTTGAACATCCTGCCATAAAGAACCCAGAAGCACTAATGTTGCTGAGAAGGTATAGTTTAGACAAATGGGAGGCTCTGGAATATCTGACACTAAAAGCTATGATGAAGTGAGATACTTACCACGTGGGTCAATGATTAATAGCTAACATAGTCATTTCTGCTTGAAATGGAGACACTGGTCTCGAGCATCAATATCAAAACTGAAGTATCTTTATAGACCCTTTGAGTGCCAATATTTTCCCTTTAATGTAGTCTAGTGTTGCACTCTGTATTCTAATTGAGAAGAGCTAAGGAGAGCTGCATGTTCCAGCTGTGTGTGAGATCTGAGATCCAATATGTTGTTATCAATAGGATACTCTAGTGTAGGTCAGAATTACAGAGTAATTCAAAAGAAAGATGGTATCATGATGCAGCTATTCAGATGTGATACATTTCAAGACAGCAAAGAAAAAAATAATACCCCTGTAAAGCGAAAACAATGATGTGTTAATTGACAGCATTAGAATCAGACAACTGAGATGAATGAAATGATGTACAATAAAGTGCATGTAGTCTTAGCTTAGAGCTTCACACTTAAACTTCTGTTTACTTTCCCATCATTCATTTGATAACCTCCACCATGAAGAGTCATGAAGTAGTGACTCTTGTAAATACGACACAATGTATTCCCGTATTGATATTTTGTCTCATCTCTACTCAAGTGTGGACAAATTTTGGGGGTAGTACATCTGTATAAATCAAGAATATACTGTGTGCGCTATTTAATAAACTGATGTTGATTTCCTATTTGCTTTGTCAGGGTTGTTCACCCATATCCTGTTGGATGAAGCAGCCCAGGCCATGGAGTGTGAAACCATCATGCCTTTTGCTCTAGCTAGCAAGACCACCCGCATCGTGCTGGCTGGAGACCATATGCAGGTAAGTACAAAGAGTCCAAAATGGCACTCACAAGATGTGTAATTTAGACTCATTTTAGACTTTTTTAAATCTGCACGTGTATTACTTGATGATGTAAATTTGTCTTTAGATAGAGCCAAGAATTTGCTCTCAGACTTTTCCCTATAGTCTAAAATGAGTCAAAAGAATAACTTGCATGCAACACTTTGACATCAAGTAGAAATAATAACTCAATTTGCACATTGCTATGGATTATACTCCACTCTTGCCTACTTCAAATACAAAAGAACAGACTGTAGCCAATTTGGAGCTGAGGTACTAGAGACCACTTCAGCCACAGATAACACAAATGTAAACTCAAATTAGCCAAGCTTTGTAAGCCACGACAAGGAATTCAAATCTTGTTTCCTCCTCTCCTGGTTTTAGACCCAGGCACAGGATTACCAGTAGGCAGTGGATGAAGACAAAGCTGGAGTCTGCCATGCTATAGTTGCTTTTAGTATTTGATCACGCTCTCTATTTCTTGGATCAATGGGAAAACGGATTTAAAACTCTGGTGTCCTACTGTGTATCCATCTGTCTCTTTCTCAATCACTTTGTCTCATGCTTTTTTTTTCCTTTTTCCTTCTATCCTTTACAGCAACTTAGTCACTGAAACTACAGAAAGCAGTACAAGAAAGGATGTTGCCCCTTTTATATTGCTCCTCTCTTTCTCCCACCAGGAAGAGCAGTATATGAATCACTGAAGGCTAAGGCCTCTATTGATCGATTGTGTTGTTATTGACTGTGTGGTGCCTCATTAAAGCTGGTTGACCCTCTGTCACTGTCAGACTCAAATTAAGATCCAAACTGAAGATAAATTGCTAGCTTGTACATGGCAGTGGCCAAAAGGGAAACAATAAATGAGTGCATGTCCCTTTGTGCAGTTTCATTTTCATGTGCCTCAAGAATTTGTGGCCCATCAATTAGACATTGCTATCTCAGATTCTGAACAGATTGAGTACACCAAATTGAAATTCATAGTTCAGTAGAAAGTAAGATGATGCCTTTGTGATGATTGTGATTTTACATTAAATTCCATCTGTCCCTCCTCCCTGCCTCTTTCTCTCTTTCCATTCCTTGTATCTCAATTTGTAGCTCAGCCCGTTCGTGTACAGCGAGTTTGCGCGGGAGCGTAACCTGCATGTGTCACTGCTGGACCGGCTGTATGAGCACTACCCCCCTGAATACCCGTGTCGCATCCTCCTGTGCGAGAACTACCGCTCCCACGAAGCTATCATCAAGTAGGTGTGAGCCCTCAACACTGCCTCGTGTCGAACCTGTTGGAGGAGAGGCTGCAAAGGGGGAGGAAAGATGAGATTTGACGGGGTGGGAGGATGGGGTCAAGGGGAAAAGGGGAAGAGGTGAAAAACTGCCAGACTTCGCTTGTCAAGTGGAGTCATTAAGGCGATATCTGGGCAGATGATAGCTCTGTGACAAAACAACACAAGGGGCTGCGTGGGTTTAGGTGTGATTCTGCATGTACAGGCGAGAAGGTTATGTATGAGTGAGGAACTCCACTTCAAATGTTTAACAGACACAAAGGACCCTGTATACCTTTCACAGCAGCAAAAATTTTCTCCTGATACTTGTGACCTTACTTGAGCACAAATCACCATGGTGCACGCTTCAATTTATTTTACCTTTTCAAGTGGGTGTTGCACCCACTGTGTTTGATTAGTCAGTGCAGTACATTAATGGGCATAATTGCACTGTAGTAGAGCAAAAGAAACACATACACATATGCAGGCAAAAGTTTTTCAGGTTTTATATTTGAGGAAGATCTATTTTTATTTGGGATTAAGTAGTCATGCTTTGGTTTCTTCATTAGACAGAGCGTAATCTGTTCTAACCCACAGATCTTTTCAAAACTCTGTCACACCAACTCATGCTTTGCAAACTTGAGCTTTAGGTCAATATTCAAAACTTTCCCAAAATCTCAGTGATGGCAAGTTTTTTTTTTAAATGATCAGTAGTTTGATAAACATCTTGCCCAAATGCACTCCATTTTTATTTTTGATTTTCTATTTTCTTCTCTTTCTCTTACCCCGTCTTCTTCCCTTTCTTCCTACAGCTACACATCCGAATTATTTTATGATGGGAAGTTAATGGCAAGTGGGAAGCAGCCCTCCCATAAGGACTTCTACCCTCTGACCTTCTTCACAGCCAGAGGAGAAGACGTGCAGGAGAAGAATAGCACTGCCTACTACAACAATGCTGAGGTATGGGTTTTGATGAATGTTACAGATTTGAATAAAGATTAGTTAAGATGTTTATCTCCCTCTACTCAGTTAAACAAACATGCATAGCACCCGCAGTTGCCTGACCTCAGCCCCACGGGGTATTTGTGGGGACAGTTGAGGGCTAGAGTGGGTTGGCAGTCTGCTGTATCGCTGGAATCTCTTTGGGGATTCACATGTCACGCAGGGGTGGCATGTATATCGGGTGTTGTGCTGACTCATGGGCTGATAGCCAATGTAGTTTGAGGTAACTATAGAAATATGAGCTTTATGATAATCGACTGGAAATCAGAAATGTTTTTGTTGTGGGGTGACACCTGTAAATGCATAGAAATGAACCAGACAGGAATCTTTTCAAATATGTATGCCCTATGAAAGAAATACAATGTTAGATCTTGAATCAAAGAATAAGTGAGTAGACAATTCATGATAAATAAGAAATACAATTATTGTATTGAACATTGTGTAAAATTGCTGTGCATGGGTAATGTATCTTAAATTAGTTAAGTACCTGTTCTGTTTTATAACAGCATTTTCCATCAGTCCAATATGATGATTTACTAATTTCCTAAAAACAGGTCTGACATTTAGGACGGAACTGAACTATAAAATGCTCTCATCCCTCTCGGAAGGGGACGTTTATCAAAACTAAAAGACATGATTAGCCAATCAGTTAGTTAATCAGCATTAGTTATGCCCACATATTGGTTCGGCTTGGTTTAATTAATTTATAGAGATGCGTGCACAATATAAGAACTTAAATGAATAAAAGCCTCACTCTTGGATGGTGAGGGAAATGAATAAACATTATAAACATGTTCAAATTTTGGTAATAAAATATTAAAACTTTCACTTCATCATCAGACTGGGCCTGTCAGCTCTGCCACCTACACCATCTACACCTCATGTTTCTCACACATTGAGAAGTTCATGTTGGATTTACTTCAGTTCAATCTACCTGAAGACACACTGTCATCTTCACATGCCATTGAAGTCGTTCTCCTATGCTCTTGCCTATTCTATTTTAATGCAATTAGAAATGTTCACAGCACACAAGTGAACACTTGTAGATTCAATGATTTTGCACTGGCCCACAATTTGATGTTTAAGCCTAAAAATATATGTAAGATATACATGTATTTCAGAATAGATTTTTTTCTGGAGCATTTCAGCTTTAAAGTTGTGTGTAGTTGCAGTCCCCAGATTAATTTTTCAGGGATTTGATTCAAATTTTTTTGATAATTTAGTTGAAATTGCTTGACTAAAGTCATAAGCACGATTATTAATCTGATCAGCACAGTTTATTTTTCCGTCACCATAAATTGGAACACTCACTGTTTTAATTATGCTAACTGAAGATGAAATCCATAAACTTAATAAGGAGACCCTCAGGAGCTACAGTTGACATCCATGATGTGTGATTAACTGACAGTCCCAACCTTTGATTGGTTCCTCTGTAGACTCACTTGGTTGTGGCCATTGGCCGAGTCTGACCGCTGACCTTTTGCTGACATGTTCCAGCCAATTAAACCACGGATGTTTCTTGATTTTGCTCCCAAACTGTCAGCAATGCCAAATTAATTACCCCCTGTCTCTTTGACACAGCCCCCATGTCAAACCATGAACACCATTATCATAATCTTCCCGTATCAAAATATGTGGAAAAGACAAAGCGTGTCCATTTGTTTGTCTCATGTCTCCTCTGGCAGTATGCTGGAGAACTGCTCATTTACACAAAACCATCAAGTAACTAACATTTCTAATCTGCTGAATACTTTAAAGTGCTAACATGAGATTTTGGTGTTATATTAAGTCTGCGGGTCACTGAACCATAAATGTTATTTCTCATTTAGCTTTGCAGGATAATAATATGCTGGTGCCAGGTTGTCATCTCCTGTTCTCGCTTTTCTCCCCCTCAGGTATTTGAGATTGTCGAGCGGGTGGAAGAGTTGCGAAAGAAGTGGCCAGTGGCCTGGGGCAAGCTGGATGAGGGTAGTATTGGAGTGGTGTCACCGTACGCCGACCAGGTGTTCCGCATTCGTGCTGAGCTCCGAAAGAAGAGAATGCATGAGGTCAGCGTGGAGAGGGTGCTCAATGTCCAAGGTGAGAAAAAGTATTCACCGACATGTTCATTTGTCATGTCAATAAAGGAATTCCAAATATAAAGTTATCGGCTGAAACACTGACTGAAGTGCTACATTAAGCTACCAGTATTTTCATAATTTGATATTTAACAATGGGGATAATAATGGGAAAATGAAAAGTTATTGTCAAGAAATCAAAAGCAGCAGGTGTAGACAAACAAATCAAAAACATTCAATCCCCAGGTGTCGCAGCAGCATTTCTCCATAAAGCTTGTCTCTTCCATTTCTGATATTGTCTGTCTGAAATTATAATTATGTCTACTTCTAGGTCAAGAACTACATTATCCTAAAGACAAATGTCTACTATCTTCCACTGCAGTTATCAGTGATCATATCAGCTTCAGGACCATTATGAAGAGAATTTCTCCTTCCAGTTTCACCTCTGCTTAAGTCTCATGCAGCTCCCACTTGTATTGCAACCAGCTGCTTTCCACAAGTCATTAACTTCCTCATTAATCACACGTGAGACATGTGGACCCATGCACACACACAAAAATGGACTCCGTTCAGTGCCTAGAATTTAACAAACGTGATATTATGTTTGTTCATGTGTCCTGTTAACAGCCTCTTGGGTCATAAGAAGATGAAATTATTACTGGACTTATTTTTTTTATTAAGAAGGCCCCACTGATTTAGCTCCCTCTCTATGTAGATGCTTTCAGTTTCCACTGGTGTGAAATGTCATAGGAGCCTACAGAGAAATACATTTGATGTTACTGTTTACTTGTTGCTTATTTCTAGTAAGGGAGTCACATTCTTTAAACCATAAGCTAACCTTTATCCTCCATGTGTTTTAGTGAAATAAAAATGTGACACAGAAAGGTTTTTTGTAGATCATCTTTGCTGTTTATTTGCATGTCTCTTCATAGAGTGCCTAGAAAACCTCATAATAATAAAATGTTGCAGGCAAACAGTTCCGGGTGCTGTTCCTCAGCACAGTGCGGACGCGGCACACCTGCAAGCACAAGCAGACGGCCATCAAACGAAAAGAGCAGCTGGTGGAGGACTCGACAGAGGACCTCGACTATGGATTCCTCTCTAACTACAAGCTACTCAATACAGCTATCACCAGAGCCCAGTCCCTGGTTGCAGTTGTGGGAGACCCCATAGCACTGTGCTCTGTTGGACGCTGCAGGTAAATAAAGCCACTTTGTCTGATGCCATTAATACAGTCATAACTTTAAAGTGATAGTTTAGTTATTGGGAATGACTCGTCTTTTGAAGCGGTCAATCGTAGAAGATCACCCAAAAGGAATACCAAATGTAAAAGTTCAAAAGCTACTGGCGCTTAATGAATCTCTTTAACTAATTCACTCTTACACCCCTTTCACCATGTTCTATCTCCATAGCAACTGTTTTGCTACCACAAGTGTCAGCTCTTTTCCTGTTGGGGTTGTTGGCAAATGTAAGCCTGTAGAGACAGCAATTAAATGGATGTGTCAAAAATGGATGCAATGTTTAGCCATTGTTGTGCCTCCTCCCTGGGATGAAAAATCTTGGACAGCGAAGCAGCTGCAGGAAAAGTTAGGAGACAGTCAAGAGAGTGAAGCTTAGATGAGTTGTTTTGTAATAAAGGCTAACGGCAAATTTGAATGATTAACATGCTATTATTTATAATGCTGATGATAAGGTACACATTTTTACACAATGCTTTTCCGCCCACTCTTGTATAACTTTTCATGTACAAGTTTCCATGGTTTACATTTCTGTGTGTGAATTACTGTCTGATGAGAGATTATTATTATTGTTACTATGCTTTTTCATCTTTTCATTCTTGCTTCCTGCTACTCCTGTTTTCTCATCTAGCTGTAATTTTCTTTCCCTTTAGAGTGCTTCATCTTTTTGCTGATTTTCGATTTCCTCTTTTTCCCTCCCCTCTCTCTCCTAAACAACTCCTTTATGCCTGTTTTTTTTCCACATTTTTTTAACAGACTTGATCTCAAATGAGTAATGTTTTGCTCTGCCAGTGAGACGAAACCAACAAGAAGAAGCACTCAATCTAAAACAGAGAGATAATGGAGAACAGAGATAAAACTTCTCACTATTTGTTGTTTTTCTCTTTTTGCCCCTTTCCAGAAAATTCTGGGAGCATTTTGTCTCCATCTGCCACGAGAACTCGAGCCTACACGGCATCACCTTTGAGCAGATCAAGGCTCAGCTGGAGGCTCTGGAGCTGAAGAAGACCTATGTTCTGAATCCTCTGGCCCCAGAGTTCATCCCCCGTGCCCTCCGACCCATGCAAGGCCACCACTCTTCGTCGCAGGCCCTCCATCCCCACCATCATCCACACCCTCAGCATGCACAGCCCGCCTCCAACAAGCAGGGTCCACAGCAGCAGCAACAGCAGCAGCAGTCACCCCCAAAAGTAAGATGTTCTTGATAAGGGAGGGCAGTGTCATTTTCAATATGGGCATTAAAAAAAACCTAACACTATACTGTAAAAATGAGGGGAAAAAAAGAAAGGCTGATACAAATAGATTCTGTCAAAGAATGTTATCACTGGATATGTTTATACCTTTTCTCTTTCTATAAATACTGACAATAACAATTTAGAGTTTTATGTGAAGGGAGGAGAAGACAGAGAAAACTTAGGGAGAAGAGTCGGAAGGCAGAAATGAAATGGAAGCAGTAGAGTCGAGGATGGTTTAAAAAGCTCAAATGTTGTAGGGTTTCCAAATGTAACACATCAGATCACCACTTACTAGTTTGTGGGAATAGTAAACAAATAATCAGGAATAAATTGGGTGCTTCCTGTTTTTATAGCAGGGAACAATGATAAAAGCTTTACACATGCAGCCACAAAGCACATATCTATTAAAATGAATCAGTTCGATTTTCACAATGGGAAATTAGTTTATGGTTGCTTGTTCTTAGTTCCGGGAAAAAGGAAGCAACACAGTTTGGAATTAGCATTACAGGTTTGGTGGAAGGATGCGTTGTTTAATTGTTGAGCTTGGGGTTGAAATGTGCTTGTGTGTCTGTCCTCCCTGCCTGCCTGCCCGGAGGTAAAGGTTAACGAAATCACCACAGCTGCCAACCTGCTGCCATCACCCACTGGGCCTAATGAGCCGCAGCTCCGGAGCACCAACCGGCTTCAGAGACGCGCACACACACACACATGCACACACACACACACACACACACACACACACACACACACACACTTCCCCTATCTCTCTCCATAGTGACAGAACCAGTGCGACCAATATACACCATGTATTTTATTGTTTCCCACAGCATATACAACATGTTGTTAATTTAAGGTCAGACCATTCATGGTTCCGCTGTTCATGGTTGATGAATCCACTGTGGTATAAAGCCAAAATAATCCACACAAATGTCATTTAATAATAGATTATTTCCTAAACTTTAAAAAGTTTTTCACCATAGCTTTTGATAAAAACAAAAGAAGAAAACAATGTTGCTGCCTCTGATGACCCATGTTGCATTTAACTATTACACCACAGTTGGGGTTATTGTAGTGTTTCCTTGCATTACTATGAGCACAGAAGAATCAATTGGAGATGTTGCATTTTTTTCCCCAGTTGACTGTTGGTGTCAAAATCCTCATTTAATCCTCAATGATTCAATGATGAAGAACTAAAACATGATTGCATCACAATTTGTTGTTCTAATTTCTTGGAAAACATATTCAATAAAACCAACTTTCCATTTTCAAGTGGTATTTTTGGTGCCACTGCTTCAGGCAACTGGATTGTTTCCATATTTTTCAGCATAACAACTACCAACAACAACACAGGACAAAACCTGAGTTTATTCATTCTTTTAGTCTATAATAGAGATGTGAAAGCTATGCCAGGCTGCCAGCCTAACTGGATCAGCAGTCAGACTTGATTTTCCAAGGAAATTTCATGGCTGGTGGCAGACAAAAGTGCATAGTGACAGGGAGGCTTATAGGGAGCCAATTTAAATGGTGATGGTGCAATTATTCTATAGCTGTCATCCAATTAACATTAACTGCATGATGATATGTTCAAGCAAAAACCTTGTTTATCAACACAAAGCATGCAGCGTGTTCTGCAATTTATAAGAACTGTACAGTGCGCTTCAGTTGACTTCATATTGTTAAGTGCTTTCCACTGACACAGATGGTGTTTTGGCTTCATATGCAAGGCTTTGACACTTTTACCACAATGTGGTAAAATATGTTTCACATGAAAAAAACATTTTGTAGTTTCAGCTGAAAATTATGCTGTCATTTTTAACGAAGGAAAGAAAGATAGAAATTATATTTGAGGTGGTATCAACTTGGTATTAAGTCAAACTTATCTGACTTTCTCTTAGCACATATACCTGACCCACACTTTTTCTCTAATATTTGTTTATTGAATTTCCAGCAACACAGGTGATAAAAAAAAAGTTTAAATATTGTGTCTGATCTAGCAATGATAAAAGAAAATGCACTACATCAAAAGAAGAAAAAAAGCTAAACGAAAGTAAACAAGAAAGACATGTCGGTTACCTTCAAATATAAAATTTATGTCGCAGGGAAAGATTTTGAAATTGAATTAAATAGGTAAGCAACAAAGAACATGACCAAATCATATGAATATGAGTGGCTGGATCCTCGTGACATCTGTCACACCTGGGGTCAACACCAGTATACATTTTAGAGAGCCTGACCTTAGTGGATGTGTATGATGCATGTCAAGCACAGATTGTAGTATAACTGTTTGGATAAAAAAAATAATAACGTCACAAAAAACCAATGCCCCTGTTGACAATCACTACACAGACAGCTTGTATTTTTAAGGTCCAGTTAGTGGTGTTTTTCATTCTCAGTACACCCCTGCTGTTTGAGAAAATTGATCATAAGAGACTAAAAGGAACATGCTTTTCAGTCTTAGCCACTATACAGCACATACTTTTCAGAGGAAATTCTGCAGCAACACATCTATGACTAGATCAGATAACCATAGCACTAGACCATGGGCAACATTTTCAGTCTGGTGTGTCTGGCATTACTTAGTTAATATTACACCTTAAAATAGCAGCAAGGCGAAGCTGCCTCTGAGACGACAATATCTCAGACATCAGTTCCAAGAAAGGGATCCTGTTCATACTAAACACTTACATAATTGCATGTTTATTTAATACAAAGTCACATAAGGCAGTTTTGTACTTGGTTGTCTACAGGTGCCGTAACCTTTTAACACATGGAAACGATATACTTAACATCAGACAGGAACATATTACACCATTTCTACAACAATTAAAGACGTTTTCTTAATAATTGTTTTCCATTCTTTGTTCATAAGGAGTAGCCTATATAATGATAAAACAAGTGTAGTTTGTGAACTTTGTATAATTTAAGAAAATTGCTTTGCTAGTAATGTGAAATATGTGTCCTCGTACCTGGAAGATAAAAATACCAGCTTTATTTTCATAGTAACATAGTGGATCACATGGAAGGGAGGATGTTGAGTAAAGCATAACCTTGGGAGAGACTGCGTGCTTCAAAACAAGCCACTCAGAGAGCTCAAAGTAGATTGTTGTGTATATTTGCCTGTGATGATTAATAATGCACCAGATTCAGCGCACCTTACCTTAGGCACGGGGAGATCTCTTGAACCCAGAGTGTTTTGTGTGTCCGTGTTTTCGTCCACATATACGTATAGGTTCACATGGGCACATACACCACATTGTGAGTAGCTGTGCTCTACTTCAGTTAATACATGTGTGTCACCATTGATCAAGGATTAAGTTCTTACCCTGTGTGCACTTGAACAGTAGATGGAGAAGCAACCTGGAGATAAAGATTGTGTCTGATGGAGAGAGATTAGTGAAGGAGTTCAGTTAATGTCATATCACAGTAGAAAGAAAAGATTTATGTTGGCAGACACCTGGGTTGTGTCTGAAATCACACATTCACTACTCTGCTCACAACATAGGGAGTTTTACATAGCGGACTATATAGTTGGCTCATACAGCAAAAGAAATGATACTTGTGGATACCATTGGGTTCATTTTCCTTCCCTCCAGCACAATGCATGATGGTATATAATGCTTGTTTGGTTAGTGACCATTGGTTGAACACTACTTTTAACAATGCATTGTGGGATACTTTGAGTCAACTACGTAGTGTATATTAAATCTCACTATACCTTCAGACAGCTCTACAAAATGGCGAACTCACTATAAAGTCCACTGTATAGTGGGTTGTGAGTGATTTCAGATACAACCCAGGACTCAAAGCAGAATGATCATCCAAACTGAACCAGAATAAACTACACTGACCGTGTTTGTTATGTATCCATAAGTTTGGTAAAGGTAAAGGTGATTCATTGATTGTGAATAGTGGCTCTTCAATTTAAGTATTAATATTAATGTTAGTAGATATATCTGCAGTTTACGAGTGAAACTATCACTGTGAGAAAAGGAGTGTAGTGGATACACATTAATTAGTTGTACTAAAATAGGTGTCAGCATGTCTTTGTGAGTGTTGAATAAGTAGGTTTCAAACATAATTACAGTACTTAAGTGTTCATACTGTAATTTAAGGACAGTAAAGAGATTGTATTAAGGGGCACCTACATGACAGGACTGTATGAAGTGAATTTGAGATGGAGATTTATTTTCAAAAACAAAACAATTTTGAACCCCGTGTTTTTAAGGAAAAGTGTGATTCTGCAACTGTCTACACGCGCTGTAGTTACATTATTTTGAGAGGGGAAAAACATGTCTACCTAAAAATATTTTTATCCTGACCTTTAGATCTGCCCTACAACACTTTTTTTTTCTTTTTTCTTTTTTTTTTTTTTAAATAAAATTGATATTTTTTCTGCAACCGAACCACAATCGTCAGTGTAGTTTAACTCCTACCTCCTTCCATCATTGGTCAAGTGTTGCTCCTATAGCTGTTGTGACAGATGTTGGACACTCGTGCTGCAACTGTTCCTATGTTGCTTTACAGTTGAAAGGCCTGTGTACCTACCCAATATTCAGCCAAACTTGACCACTGACCAAAATTTATGTTCTTATGTCTTACAGGGGAAACATGCAAACCATGCAGAGCACCTTCCACCTGAAGGATATGGTGAGTGTACCCTGCTGTCTGTGTTTACCCCTGTGTATGGTATAATAAAAATCATTTTCTAAATAGAAAATAGGAAACTGTATACAGTATCCTAACTCTAGGATGTTCAGACTTTTTAAGACCAGAAAGGTAGATATTTATAAGATTGAATCCACCATTGATACACTCTGCTTAAAAAGACATTGTTCTTGTACACACACTTGAAATCTATAAAGATATAACAATCACATTTTTTACATATCAGTATATAGTATATAGAAGAAAAAAAAATCCATCCACATCCACGCATCAGTCCTAGCCTCATCACTTAGCTTTACAACAAGGCAACAGTGGAGGAGCTTACATTGTTTCTGCCTCACACAAAAAAGCACACATATTGACAGCCTGGTATGAGCCAGTCTTATGCAGCAGCCCAGATGGATGCATGAAGGCCTGAGGCTATTGAAGCCATCAGAATGATGCGGTCTTGAACAACACAGCAAGTTGTTGTTAATATGCTGCTTTTTAAGACAAGGCAATCAGTGAGTTCAACCACTTACAGATTGTCAGTCAGCTACGTGAGTCTAAGCTTCAAATGAAATCTATGCAGATCGATGCTCTGTGCCCCACAGTGTTAATTTCATTATCTAAAACTATAACAAAAAATGTCTGTCAACAACCTTACTTCCATGACTAAGACCAGATGATGACAGGCTAAAAATAGATCTTTCATAATGAAAAACTATGATAAAATGCATTATTTGCTTTCGATGATGAGAAAAGACGGGACTAAAATGTTAGTAATGGACTGTCGGACATTTTAAATGCATGATATCTTCCCCCAATTGTGCATGTACATTGTCTTTTAAAATGTAATGTATGCCTATTCCCAATCCCTGCTCTGAGTGGCAATGACGGAGAGAGCCAAATGTTTAAACGTGTGGTTACACTTCACGAAAATCCATGCAGACGATGGTCTTTGCCATAGTGCAGCAAGTCTTTTGCATGTAAGGGCGATGACATGAGCAATCTTTCAAACCATCTAGTGAAAGTACATCACATACAGTTTTCGACAGCCTTGCTCATACGTCCTCCTCCTTATCCCCATATTCTTCATGTATGTTATGTTAGCAGGAGTCCATATAGAGCTAATGAAATGATATAGACACAAGTTCATAGCTGTAAACTGTAGTCATCTGAATGTCTAGCTATGCTTTCATGAATCTCTTTAACCGATGAGAGCATCATCCAAACTGTCCTTCAGATACACTCAGACGTAAGTATAATTACATCCAGCAAGTAAGCTACTAATTTAACTATTTTCTGAACGACAGCTTGGATGATGCCGTGAGACAGAAGTCATGAACGCAGAGCTAAATAGTCAGCTAATTAATAGAAACGCTTATTAACCCGTATTGGTGTGTATATTCTTTAGTCATGCTGCAGTCTCATGTGTTACCACTGTACTTTGTTGTCGAGAGTAATAATTTAATTTGTTTTACAATCCTTTAATCGCAACAATGTAGTAGTAGTAATGTTAAGTACTGTTAAAAAATGTTCATAAATAACTGTTTATTTGATTTATTATCCCATTATACTCTATCATAGTTACTAGTGTCGTTGTAACACTGCTGCCTCCCCACATAAAGATTGAAATAAGTCTGCCTCCAGATATTTATATGTTGCCCTCCTGTCTCTTATAGACTCACGGATATATAGATATGCCTTAGATATCAGTTGTCATCACATTGGGATTAAGATCCACTTGAATTACTTTTCCACGTTCTCTCATTGCAGTTCAACCCAACCCAGCCATGCTGATGGGAAACCCTATTCGGGCATTCACACCACCCTTGGGTGGAACACCAGCTGGCATGGGCAAGTCACCCAGTCCTGTTCAGAGGATAGATCCGCACACAGGCGCCAGTATCCTCTATGTTCCAGCTGTGTATGGTGGCAACATGGTCATGTCCATGCCCCTGCCTGTAAGTTCGCTGCCTCAGGTAACAAACTGACGTATGTAAGTCTCTCTATACTAAAGTAATGTCAGCTCATGTGTGACATAGTTCATCTACTGCGAAGAGTTCAGTCAAAGAATATGTCACATAATGTGTAAAAACACTGTGCGTATTAAGTCAAGAATCGCAGTTATTTCATAATGTGAGTGAATCAGTAGTTTGTTTGTTTTTTTTTTAATACAAAGTGGCCAGCCTAGGTTAATTAACACAAGGTCAGGCTTGGACTGTATTTCCTTTGGATTTACTGTTGGTTGATGTACTGCAATATCATCTATGGGAACAGAGGCAAAAAAGACAAGAAAGAATCTGGCTTTTAACTAAATCAGCAATAATTTGGATTACCAGGAACACTAAATAACACTATGATGTTTTCATAATTTTGATTTCACATAAATTACAAACATAGATAAAATACTTTTAGTCGAGTCTGCATACTAAGTAAGAGCAACGAAATGCTTCTAAGTTATGAGCAGCGCCAAAATGCACCATGCACAGAAAAAGGCAGGTAGATAGTTACTGCATAACAAGTTTTAGAGATGAGATGGGAGTTCTGTTTGTGGAGAAACTTTCATTTTTTCTCCTATTTTTTTCTCCTTTTTGGGAACAGGACTGACAGCTGACTGAGGATGTTTGTATCCCAGCTTTAGTATCAGTTTCAGAATCGTAATACCCCCTACATCTAAGACAAGGGGGGGGTACACAAAATAACACCTCTTTGATTTGCTCCCACACAACTGATTTAGTATATTGCTTTTTAGGAATTGAGTCATTTGTTTTCATATTTTACTGGCACTGATCACTGTTACTGATTAGGTGCATATCCATAATCCACAGTATGTGTGTACCTCCCTGTCCTTTGGCACAGTGTATTGATCTGTCAATCTGTGTTTTTATCTTCCCCAGTTGCCTTGGCCAGGTTACCAGAATCGCTTTGCTGTGGACCCTCGCATCATGAGCCACCCAGCAGCCATGGCCTACAACTTCAATCTGCTTCAGGCCCAGAATCGAGGCTCCCCTATTCCCTACAGTGGGGTGGCCCACCCCTCTCCTCTAGGAATGGGCCAGCCCAGCCCTGACAAGGAGCTACAGGCCGACCCCATCAGAAATGGTATGCCTTGATTTTAATTATCATATCAAGCAAAAATCACAATTTTACCGTCATTTTCTACACTTGAATAGATAGAAAAGTCATCTTATGGTAAAAATTTTGTTTTTATTTTACTTCTTAGGTAAATTAGAAGGATGTCCAAAGTCAGAACAGAGCCGTCTTCAGACACCAGAGAGGAAAGCCTCAGACATGAAGGAAAAACAGGCAAGTTGTTGATTTTTGATGTTTCAGATTTTGACAAGATGTAACTCATTCATCTAATGTATAGGCACATTACTTAGGCTGGTAAACCTGTACTTACTGTGTTTGGATTGGTTTATTTTTTTTGAACCAGGGAGATTTAGACACAGGCCAAAGTCGAAGTCTAGACTCGCAGTCAGATGGGCTTGTTGGATTTCCTAATGCACTGCTCCATCGAAAAGATCCCTCAGCTGCCCAAAGACCCCTCAACTACCACCTGGCACCACCCAACCCGGCTTTTCCTCCACATCCTGCCAGTGGAAGAGCCTTCCCCCCACAATATCCAGTCTCCAGGCTTCCTTACCGGGTCAACCAGCCTCAACACCCAGGGATGGCCCAGCAGAGTCAACAGCAGCAGCAACAGCTCAGCCCTGCCTACACTGGTGGTAGCCACAGCGCTTCCTTCTTCAGTGGCCCCATACCCCCTCACAGGGCTGTCCAGTCTCCCACTTTGGATGGGCCAGAGTCTGGAGGTGTGGAGGAGATGAGTAGCTCTATTAGAACTCCAATGGGCCACCCAGGTGGCCACCACCCAGGCCTGTCACAGCATAACAGGGTCAACAGTTTTGGGGAGGATGGACAGGATGGAAGTCTGGGAGACAGCTTGGGTGAGTAGAGCATCATATTTTTCTTTCTTTTTAAGGGAATGGAAGTTAATAATGATAATGTGAATCAATATCATATTGAAAACATTACTTTTAATGCATCCTCAGTTCTGATTGACTGAGCACTGAACAATATTGGGCAGCCTTGAGAACGGGCCAACACAAACAAACAACATGTGACTAAACCTAAAATTAGCACAGGTCACTTATTTATTGTAGTTTGCATATTTGTTTGATTTCATAAGGCAAATTACCAAACAGCAGAGTTTTATTTTATTTTCAATGTTGTCATGTATACTAATCTTAACTAAACTGAGGGCCATAGTACCACACACCTTTCCTGAGTGCTTCTGTGCAGCTGTTAAAGATGTACTTCAACTTTCATGAACATGTTTGGGACACCTGTCCTTCTCAAAATATCAAGGTTTGGCAAGCTCAGCAGGACGAGGAATATGATGCTGTGTGGTTTAGTCCCACCAGGAGAGTCACTGTTACTCACTGACACAGTCTTACTCAGTTACACTTGACTCCCAACTCTCTCCCTATTCGCCCTAGCCGCCTCTGTGTTTCCACTTGCTGGCGCCTTCGGCTCAGCTCAGCAAACAGCCTGCATCCTCTTTCATTCCAATTCTGCTTTATGCCAGCAAAAACCATTATACAATGTGATTTAACTTAACTGATTTTGCTCTTTAAGCTTTATCAATGAAAGATGGGTCTTTACGAACTACAATCCACACCACTTAAATGGCAAAGTGTGACAGTGTACAGTACCTGAGCCTGCAGAGTGATAAGGACAACACCAGTGACTCTGAAACTAACCACATGGTTGCCCTTTCAGACCTCCAGGGTCCCTTGGCTCTTGAGGCCCTGAGTCAGCAGCAGCAGCAGCAGCAGCAGGCAGCCAGGCTGGGCCAGTGGGGGGAAGCAGCAGGCCCTTTCCTCCAGGGCGGTGTCGCCTTCCCTCTGCCCCAACAGCTAGCCCACCTTGCTCAGCCCGGTATGGCTCGCTTCCCCCACCAGCTGCTCCGGGCAGCTAGTTGGGGCCTTAGTGCCAATATGGAGGATGAGGCTGTTAATTCCGCCTCCTCTGGGCCACCTTTCACCAGGTTAGTGTGCATTCTTTGTCATGCTGAAGAAATGTTAAAGTTTACTACTGAACATGAAAACATCTTTGTGTAGAGTAGATCGACTATTGTCCTTCCCAGCTTCATTTTCCTTGCTGATGCTTCCAACATGATATTACCATCAAATGTAAAGTAATAAATGTTATAATACCCAGGTACCCTGGCCTCTTGAGAGAGATGCCCCCACAGGAGCAGCCTGAGCCCAGGGAAGTCGCTGAGATGCAGCCTCCACCTCAGTCTCGCCTGCTCCAGTACCGCCAGTCCCAGCCCCGTGCCTCCGGTGACCCTTCATCCTCTTTAGCCGCCTCCTCCAATCACGCTGGCCCCTTCCCATCAGGACATTACTCCCATGACACCGGCCGCGAGCTCCTTAATGACAGCCTTCTCAACAACCCAGCTCTGCAGCAGCAGCAGCAGCAGCACCCGGGGAACCCCATGTATAATACTGGTAGCTTCCCACATCAGCCACCAGCCCACTCTGCCAGCCCTCCTCCCTCCCAGGTCAAATACCTTTTGCAAGAGGCTGCCCAGTGGTCTCATGGTGGAGCTGCGTCAGTGAGCCCACCACAGCAGAACCACCTGATGGGGAACCAGGGCCACAGCCTTCCTTATGGACTGCCCATCATGGCTCACCCCAGCAGACAGGAGCAAGTCCATCTGATGCAACTTCACCATCAGCACCAGCAACAACAGCAACAGCAACAGCAACAGCGGCAACAGCAACAACAACAACAACAACAACAACAGCAACAACAGCAACACCAACAAAGTCAAGGTCCAGACCAGGAGTCCTACCACCCACTGTCCCCAAGAACATCAGCAGCCACAGCCCTTCACAATGTAGATGAGGTAAGGATTGTTTGTTTCTTTGAATATTATCAGTGATTTATTCAATCAATGAAATTGGCTGTGAGCCTCTAATCCAATAGCCTCTTTTGAATTTGCTGTAAAACTGAGTGAGAATTGTTGTAATTCACAGTACTGTGTTCATATGCGCTCGTCTGCGACAGAATACATCAGAGAAAAAGCTCTTATATTATGACTCTTCCTCACTTTCCACCAGGCTATTGATTTCTGTATACAGGGGAAATTGGGCATCGCCTGATTTTAAACAATGCAAATGTTTTTTGTCATTAGAACCAGTACAGTTGTAAGCATTGTACTGTGATGAGACATGTGAGGCTTTTCTCAGATATTTAGCTGTAAATGTTGCAAGATTTCAAAGCTCCTGATTGAATTTAAATGATTGATGTTAACAGGAAAATGTAGATGATTAGGGGCTTAAATTACCCAAATTTGACAGAGATGCAAAATAAATATTTGGTAACTTAAATGGGGTATTATAAGCAGAGGAATGGTTACATGCATGCCTTTTGTTTTTATGCTTACAATGAGATAAACACAAAAGAAGTGATTTTTCATTGACATTTTCTAGACTAAATTATTTTACCAGGAATATTCCCATTGAGAATCAGAATTTCTTATGACAGCAGCAAAGTGTTTCATATAAAATAACAAAGGACAACAAAAAAATTACGTAAAAGAAACAAGCGACTGAGTTAAAACAATCAGCAAATTACATCAATATAATTCATTTACCAGTGTTAAATTGTCAAATAATCCTTAATCCTGTTTGTTTCATACTTATAATCAAGTTTAAGGTGTCCCTGTAACTCACACCAGGATGAAGGTCCAAAAACTTTATTTTCAGGATTTATTGATCGATTTTACTAATCTGCAGAGTAATCCACAATGAAACCACCAGTTAATGGTTAATTTCAGTCCTAGTGGCGAGAATGATGTGATTATTTTGTGAGAGCTGCAGTAGGAGGACATTAGACTTGACTCTGCTCTGAGCACTGCAGCTACTCAGGGTTCCAAGGCTTTATTCTGTCTGTCTGGCTCAATATCTCATTCTCAACCTTCTTATCTATCTCACCTGTCTGTACAGTATGAACCAAGAGGTCCGGGCCGGCCTCTCTATCAGCGCCGGATCTCCTCTAGCTACCCAGAAGAATCGTCTCCAGCCAACGCCCACAATGCCCTGTCCCAGCAGCCCCAGCCCTGTACGTCAGACCCCCAGGAACACCCTCATCCACACATACAGCATCATCAGCACCCACATGCCCCCTACGGTTACCCCCCACATGACCTCTGGCCCAGTAACGGTGGGGGTCCCGGTCCGTTCCAGAACATTCCATGTAACGGAGCCGGCACACTCGCTCAGCATCGGGACCTTATGGGTAGGTATCACCAAATACGATGTTAGAAGGACTACTATTTACAGTGCTCTATCCAAGTTGAATTCACCTATCCTTCTTTTTCGATCCACTTGCAGCTTCCAAGGCCCTTCGTCAGACAGAGGAGCAGGTGAAGGCCGAGGCCACAGCGGCACAGCAGACGCACCCACACGCCCTCAACTCCCTTCAGCACCTCGGACAGTTTCCTCCTCTCATGCCCAAAAACAAGCAGCAGCCGCGGCCACAGGCTCCCACAGAGGCCAGCCAGGGGGCTCCAAATTTAAGCAAACCACCCACCATGTCCTATGCCAGCGCCCTCCGCGCTCCACCCAAACCCCGAGCTGTTCGCCCGGAGCAGGTCAAAAAGAACAGCGACCCTCTCTCACTCCTTCAAGAGCTGAGTATAGGAAGTTCAAATGGTAGCAATGGGTACTATTCCTATTTTAAATGAGTGTCACCCCTCCCAAAAACAAATAAGTGATAAAATATAAAACAAAACAAAAAAAAAAATAGCAAAACGGTTTCTAAAAACACAAAAAATAGTGCAAAGTGCATTTACAAATTGTTTCTATCAGTAGGTTTGTTTTCTGCATTTTGTTTCATTTTAACTTTTTATTTGTAACAGTCCTCTTTTCTCCTGTTTCACATATCTGTGAAGAAAATAAGTATATATAATGAATGCATTACTGGTATATATACATACTCATTATGTATATATGAATATATACTTATATTATCTACACTTGTATATGTACGTAATGCAAAAAAAAAAAAAAAAAGTCAGAAAAAAATTAAATAAAAAAAGGTGAGATTTGGTTGACCACTTAGCTACCTGCATATTTTTCCTTATTGAAGTTGATTTTTGTTGCTTACTAAATGCGTATGTTGAAGTTTTTATCATTTTGTATTCCTCAGTTTTGAGTGGACGTTATGTCTTGATTTTCATACTACTGTAGTCGTGGTAACGGACAAAAGCTAAGTGGTCAACCGACACGGAAACTACATGGAACAGTGTATAGAAGTAGATAAAATTTTCCTCTAATCTGTACATATAAAGAAAATAAAAGACTGAATTGTATGCCACAGACATGTCCTTAAATTCCTGTATCATGCTAGCATTTGCATTATGAATTATTTTTATTTTTTTTTGTTTGTTGGCTTCTGATCCTTAATTCTTAGACACCCTAACACTGGGAAATCATCCTCAGTGATTTAGTCGTACATGTGATTATTTACTGAAAAATACCAATACAGATATTGAGTGTGCATTTTATTTTCTCTCACCAATTTCTCATCAGCAACAGGTCGTTACGGTGTGAAAATGTCAGAACAGGAACAGCCATGTCCTTCCTCCTTTGTTTGTGTTAAGGATCAGAGAACACCATCGCTTTCTGTGATAAGATTCTCCCAGACTGCTTCTCTAGTGGCAGATGCTCACTCGTTTTATTTTGATTTCTTTCCTCGTCAGAATCTTCACCAGGGAAATTTTCTCAGTAACTGCTGGTGGATATAAAAATGTGTGTTTTTTTCTTTTTGTCACCAATGGACTTTGAGCTTTTTTTTTTTTTTTTTTGAAAAGGTTGCAGTACTCTGAGGGTTTGTGAAAGTGAAGAGAGAGTGGTGAGGTCAGAGTGGTGTGTCATGATGGGTAGGTTGAAGCTGAGGGTGTGAACCACACTGCCAGTCAGATGTTTTTGAACAGGCTAAATGTTTTGTTAGGCTTTTTTGGTTAAATCTGAACTAGCTAACACTGTCAATTCATGGTCAATACACATCAGAAATACACTAACATTTGTGACTTTTTATTTCATTGGAAATGCCTGAAATGGTGATCACTGTAGCAAACAGCACACTGTGTATTATCACTGCTTTTAATATTATATTGGTCTCAGAGATATTTGCAGTCAGTCACTTTCTAGATACATATTCATAGTGTAAAGCCAGACTGCCTAAAGATTCTTTGTCATTTTCTCTGTAAGACAATCTTTAATCCTGGCGCAGAAGGAAAACAATAAACAATAATCACTTAAATCTCTCGTAAGCTGATATTTTTAACCATAGAAAAGTCAGAAAGAATTTCCCTATCTCTGCATCCTTTCAACGCTCTGCTCGAGATTTAACCAAAAAAGCAACTACACAATAATCTGTTCAAAGACATGACTTTTAATGTATCTGTTTGTAGACTGTGCATAATAAGAATGAATGAGTAATGTCGTGGGAGTTGATCCGGCTCTTTTGAGGAGTGACATTATTAACGTTTTCAGTCTGATCTGATCTGGCATATTAACATTAAAGCAGTAGGTGGAGCTCCCTTTAATTTAATAGAAAAATCTCTGACCACGCTTAACATTTGCTATAGCCACGTGACTTTTCCCCCTCTTACAACCTCGAACAGGTGATGAACAAGGGAACATTGGGGTTCAGTCACTGAGGCCACACAGCCACATGCACAGGTTTCACTGCTTTATACCCTGATAATTATAGTCCATTGCAGGTAAAATATAAAAAGATGCTGATACACTCTGTTGAGTTTTTTTCTTTTATGATAAAGGTGATCCTGGAAACATTGACCCAGTGCTGTGTCCTGTTGTATGTAATTCATCACCACTGCCCCATTTGCAAATTGGTAAAACTGTAATGAATTCCTCCCGCGGTTTCATTGCTTTTAGTCACTGTTAAGTCTCTTAAAATGTCACTTCCTCAGAAAGTTACTACCCTACTGCTAATAACTTAGATGTGTTTTGAACAGTCAGCGGAACGCTTTGTGAAGCTTTGGTTTTATTTTCAAGATTTCACATTGTTATTTCCAAGGTCCAGAGTTTTTGACTTGGTCGGAGAACAACACATACTTGTAAATATGCATTTTCTAGGTATTTACAAACAAGAACTTTGGGAGCGCCTCAATTTTGTAGAAGCTGTTCAAAGAAGAGGTTTGCCCTTTTTAATTATGCAAATTCACTAATAATGATAATGATAATAATAATTCTAGAAATGGACGACAACACACATGTTGGTAGTTGCAACACCTTGTTGTAACTTTTTAGATTTTTTTAAAATGGTATCTGGCTGATTTGACAAAGAGGAGATTTTTCTGTTGCAGCTGTTATAAGATGACTTCTCCCACTGTACAATACATATTTTTGAGTAAATGTTGCTGGATGTGTCCTGTTCTGTTTCTCACCACCTCACAGCTGTACAACAATCAACTTCGATTTTTTTTTTTTTTTTTTTTAATGTGAAGACTGTTTTCTTTTCATGCATGTTGAGATGACCTGGCTGGTTTTTATCCCTGTTTTTATCAGTTTGTAATGATTTGTGGTTGAAGAAGAAAAAAAAAAAAAAAGAAAAAAAAAAGAAGCTTTTGTTCAACCTACAGAGTCAAATTTTGGTATATTATTTGATGTGTACAATAACTTGTGACATTATCAACAAAACTATTATAATACTTTACTAACATGTCAATCAAATATGTAATGGTCATGTAAGTTTATTTTATTTTTTTTGTTTTGTTTTGTTTTTTTTTCTGCAGTTACCTAGCAGGGCTAAAGCTGAGGTTGCTCCCTGGTGTGCGACGTATTGACGAAGCTTTGGGCGTATTTTTTGGGGGGGGATTAATTTTTCCGCAAAGCAGTCTAACAGCTAATCTCTGAAGTTGTGCAATACTAATATTTCACCACTTCTTCACATGCGTTTTATTTATTTCTGAAGTAGAAGATATTGAGCCAAAGACATCTTCAAGTGATTTTATTCACAAATTTATACTACCAATTTGTCTTTAAGGCTTAATTTTGTCCCATTTCTTTCTCCAAAATCAGTTTAACAAGATCTTTGCTTATAAATAATGTTTTCTCGACCCAGTATTTCACCATAAATCATCCTGAGACTCCTTTTCTTGAGAGCATTCTGTGTTGCCTTTTTATAAAGAAAACAAAGCGAAACCATCTTGTGTGTGTGTATGTGTGGCACATGGAAAGGGAGCAACCTTTTGCCCAGCCAGTAGAGAGCACTGTGTTCAGCCTTCTATAAACGCCACATCTCTTCCTGTTTTCTGTTTGCTCTCCTCTGTTCTTCCCTCGCTGCAGTGAATCAATGGCACACCTGTTCTCCCAGCCTCCCAGTCCCATTGGTTCCTCCCCCGTGGGTACAAAATAATGAATAGATCTGTTTTACTCTTCTTCATTTCAATTGGTGGTGGTTATAATAAAGGATTTAGACTGTGTTTCAAAGGTTTATTTTCTTTTTTTTTATTTGTTTCTCTATTAAAGTGTTTTTATTGAAATTGCTGGAGTTCTGGGTTTTTTTTTTTCCCCCCCCTTCCTTGCCAGAAGCACTCTGGATGTGGATGAATATGTTCAAGGAGACATATCATGCTCAGTGTTCCCATTAACTGACTCTCTGTCTGAGTCTTTGGCATCTGGCTTTGCTGCGCCCTGGTCTCACATTGATCCAAACAGATTTGTCCACCTCTAACACTTCATGCTGACGCACTCGCACTCCTTCTCACACACATGCCCCGTACATAGGTAGCCAAGGTGTACAATGTTTGCCATTTGGCGACCTGCTATATTTTGTCTTTCTTTTTAAATCACTTTGTCTTATTCCGTGTGAGAACGCTGTCTGTGAACATGGAGAAAGACGTTTATCAGCCCCTTTACATCCACCCGGTTAAATAACCATATTTGGTTGGTTGGTTTCTGTGCGCTACTCAATAAAAACAAAACCTCCGCAATAAGCAGCTTACCTGCTGTTGTAAAAACAGAATCTTGGGAAACATTTCAACAAGGAAAAAAGTCCACAGAACCGACGCATACAGCCGTATCCTAAAGTTCATGACCACTTGTAAGGTACGTGTACATACCATGGCAGTCTTCAGTTCCAGTCATTTTTACACCAATTGAAGAATGTGAGGCCTTTAATTCCAAGAACACTGTACCTACTGTCAAGCATGGTGGAGATGGTGGTAGTATTGTGCTGTGGGGCTGTTTTCCTGCAAGTGGATCCACTACTCTAAAGAAAGGAAATGGAATAATGAAGAAGGAGGATTATCTCCAAATTCTTCAGGAAAACCTCAAATCTTCAAACAATCCCAAACACCAAAAGTGGTAGAGGAGCGAGTGTTAAAAAGATCAAGAGGTGAGCGGCCATTATGTTAGCAGCTTAAAGGGATATTCCGGTGTTAATTTAATCTGTGGTCTAACACAGACACCCCCCAACCCAGAGAGATACATTTTTCCGACCGCTAGCTTATGTAGTTTTAGCAACCTCAGAAAAGACAACACGATACACTGCAGTCTATGCCTCCAACCAAGAAACCGCCATCAAAAATCCACTCATAGCCACAAATAACTGATTGAGTACTTTAGTAATCCTTGACAAGAAATTCTTTCATTGCTGCAGCCATTATTAGACACACATGCATACATACATAAATAAAGTTAAGAACCAGAACATTCAGCCTGTCCCTACAAGGATCACAAGTGCTCATTAAAAAGTTTCATTGCAGCAGGGAGAAAAGAGCTCCTGCTGCGCTCTGACTTGCACCGTGGCACGATCAGTCTTTCACTGAAGGTGCTCCTTTTGATCACCCCCAGCGCATTGAGTGGATGGGAGGGGTTCCACAAGATTGCCCTCATCTTAGACAGCATCCTGTCTTCTGCCACCTGCTGGACAGTGTCCAGTCTGGAATGCACCACAGAGCTGGTTGTTTTAATGATTTTATTTATTCTGTTCCTATCCGCTGTGCGTGACACCTCTCCCCAACACGCCACAGCAAAGAAAAGAGCGCTGGCCACTACTGAGTGGTCTACAGTGGGCATTAGGGGTTGACAAATGTTGAATGACCTCAACCTCCTCAAAAAGTAGAGTCGACTTTGCACTTTACATACTGTCTCCACATGAATCCGCCAAACCAACTTAATGCCCAGCTGTACACCGAGGTATCTGTGGCTGGACACAACTTCCACCTCAGCGTCCTGGTTGGATCCTCCACCATCATCTCCTTGGTCTTTGTGGTGTTGAGATAAAGATGGTTATTGTCACTCCAATCCACAAAGTCTCTGATTACACGCCTGTACTCTTCGTCCTCACCTCCTTTAATAAGAGCAATGGTGACTGTATCGTCAGAAAATTTCTGGAGGAAGCATCCACTGGTGTTGTGTTTGAAGTCTGCTGTATATAGTGCTCGGAACAGCACCAAACTTCAGCAACAGTACAAATATGGTCTGAGCACATAGTTCAAGGCATCACATAAATATGCTATTATAAAGTGAACACAACTCACCTCACCACTCTACTGCAGCAGCTTCCTGTTGTGGGGAAACCCGACGAGTCATTTACAGAGTGCAGTAGAGTTCCGCAGCTCAAGAATGAAAATGTGTGATTATTACTCCATGGAAATGCAGTTAAAGTTCATATGTGTCTTGCCTACCAGTTTATAACAGTTATTTTCGAGAGCGAACAGGGAAAAGAACAGAATTGAGCATTTCTAACCGCATTTGGTAATCGACTCGTCAGGGCTTCCCCACAACGAGCAAGCTGCTGCAGGAGAGTGGTGAGTTGTGTTGTCTATTCAGTAGAAATCCAGCTAAGCTAGTAGATGTTTGACACCTCGAACCATGTGCTGGGACCCTATTTGTACTGTTGCTGATGTTTGGTGCTGTTCTGAGTATTATTTGTGGCTATGAGTGGCTTTTTGATGGTGGTTTCTTGCTGGAAGCATAGACTGCAGTGTCTTTTCTGAGGTTGCTAACACTACATAGGCTAGCGGAAGGAAAACTTGATGAGGCGTATATGATATTAATAGGGAAAAACAGAAAACTGCCATGCCTGTGAAAGAACAGATTTCTGCAGCTAATCTGTACACGCGACTGATGCCGGCAGCCATTTTGAGCTGAAATGAATCAACCTTACAGGAGCTCGATCACATGGCTAACCTTCAAACAATAATCTGCAGACGACTTTCCCAGGGAAATTGTGACACTCTCTGAGAAATGAGAGAAGATATCAAGACAACTGCTAGCATGTAGATGGGGTTGATACAGTCTCAGAGGCAAAAGAGTGCAGGTGGTGGAGGAAGCCATGTTAGAGGAAAACAAAACATAGCGAGACTCCTTAATACACTTAATCTTCCTGATTTCCGATGAACAGAATCCAATTCTGTCGGCTGGTATGACAGCTGGAGAGCTGGAGAAGGCAATAACGGCTCCTACAGCAAATAAATCCCCAGGGTCAGACGGATACATGGTTTCAGGCTGGGCTTTTGAAGTACCTGACCAGCAAAACCCTCAGAAGCCGCTCCCTTCAAACCATGAATACACTGCCAAGTACCACAGAGGGAGTCCGAGTTCTAACGAGCAGTGTGAAGAAGAGTGTATATCAATTTCATCACAGCATCTAACTACAAGTTACCTCAGTGACCTTAATCAGCAATCAAATCAAGTGCTGAACTCTGCCTGGCACCTGTTTATTTGTTGCACTGTATTTTCTCCTTGTTTTCAGTATCTCTAAATCTTTTGAATTAAACCTTGAAAATGATAAATAACATTTCTGTACACTTCCAGCATGAACAGCCAACCCATTACAGTTCTTACGGTTTACATGATAGGTTACAATTTTGTCACAGGAAGGACGTACACCTTGGTACCTGGCATACGAGAAGGGAGTTGCAGTTTAGTGACACTTTCAGATTTCTGAAAATATCCTCAACTCCTGTGACTGACAAGTCACAATTTCTGCAAAATTTATAATAATTACAGAAAACTGGATATGGATAAATAAAAAAACTAAAGGACATAAAGGTACAACTGAATGCGTTTACATAAAGCTACTGTATATCTGAATGTTTTTTGTGGTGCATAGAAACAAACAAACAAACAAAAAAACATAAAACAACAGAAGCGCGGGATTAGACTTCTGGGAAGCTTACATGATGTGTAGCATTGTCGGTGCGTTGTGTGCAGCAATTATGGTCAATGTTTCCCGCATTCTACTGTGGTCAAATAAATACCATCTGAGGCCATCAGCTCGCAAATACAATGCAAACTATATTCACAGACATTTGCAATCTTCCTATAACCTCCAAACAGTGGACTTGGCCTTTCACATGTGTAGCGCTCAAGAATTAGTCCGCCCCTCACATATAGCTCGCCTGGCTAATATCCAAACAGCCCAGGGTGTCAGTGCATGAGGGAACACTGCTTCCTGGATTAGATCCACGGTACGTGCAGACGTTGGCCGGCGTGTAACCGTGGCATTAAGTGTCAATGTGTTTCATATGGAGGGTAGTCTATCATAGCTAGCTAGCTATAATAGCTACAAGCATACAATGCTAATGGTGTTAGTGTTGGGCTAATACATATAACAGCAACATAAAGAGTGAATTTTAGCTATGTTGACTAAATAATTCAGAGTAATAATCCATTTCCTATACTAAAGCAAGCCAGCACATTACCAGTCCAACAGAGACAGCTACCATAGTGTCCGTTTACAGGCCTTTGACTCCATCAGGTGTCGCCATCGTTGAACAGCCACTCCAATGCTCACTGTCGTTTCACCCCTTGAGCCACCAACGTCTTTTTGTGTGTAGCCCTCCAGAGTTCAGCCATTTAAGATGCACTAGGTACAGCTGGTAATGAACAGTGTGGATGTACTTTCTCTGCCATTCTTGTCAGTGAGCAATGAGCTCACACCACTCTTTTCCTTTTCTTTTCCAAAACACTGAATATTTTGATTGCTGTCTGGATGTTAAGAGGTTTCATAGCTGAACAAAAAAGGAACCTTGGATGGCATACAAGTCTGACGGTCTTTGGAACATCTCAGAGTTGTATTATGGGCTAAAGGAGTTAAGCAGGGAGGACACAGTTTATATGAAAAGGATGGAAAAGTACACCTTCGAGAGAGAGAGAGAGAGAGAGAGAGAGAGAGAGAGAATTTGGGCAGAGGAATTTGATAACATTCTTGAAAGTGCCTGCACAATGGATTTTCTTTTGGAGGTCCTGTGGGGAAAACAAGGCTAAACATTATTATGTTTTAGGAAAACAAATAAGACTTTTATGGAAAGGGTAATTAAAATGGCAAATCCATTCAGTTTTGAGACATTGTGCTTTGGTCTGAGATCAGATATTGGTAAGGGATTTGCAAATGAATATATGTTTAATATTATGTTATTAAAGTATCTCATCTGGGCAGCATAATAGTTCCCCTTAGATTTGGTACTGCTCCATGAGTATCGCAAAAACTATGGGGCTAAGACAGCATTCCTGGCGGGTACCTCTGAATAGCTTAAAACTGCCTGTCAGATGGCCGTTGACTCTTATTCCAGCAGCTGTCTGATCCTCGCTAATTAAGTCGAGCAGGGGGTGCTCAATTCTTTTAGTGATGATATATGTAAACAACTTGTAATCTACATTCAATATAGAGATTGGACGATATGAGTCACAGTTTTTTATTCTTCCCTTTTGGAATGACTGATATCACTGCCTCTGTCCAAGATGGTGGTGCCGCAGCTGTTATTAGAGTCCACTTCAGTGATTCTAACATAACAGGAGCGAGGTCTCCTTTAAAAATTGTACACCATTAATTCAGGAAGCCATCACTTCCAGGACATTTATTTGCTTTCAATTTACTGATAGCTGTGTCCAGTTCTTTTTTTGTGATGGGAGCAATTCATTCATCATTTTGATAATGTTTTCGTCATCTCCAGGGCTGCGAGTATAGAGTTTCATTGGAATTTTGGAAGATGTTATGGATTTCATCTGGCCCATTAGTTATTCTATTAGTTATAGGGTCTCTAATTTTATGTAATGTAATTTTAATTTGTTGAGTCCTGAGGCGTTTTGCTAGAATTTCTGTTGCTTTTGGGCCTGACTCGTAAAAGCTTTGTTTAGTGAGTCTCAGTTTCTTTTCCAATTCATCATTCAGAATATTATTTATTTGATCTTTTAATTCTTTAATCTGTTTTTTCAACCCTTTGTCCATATCTTTTGGTTGTTGCTTCTCTACTTTTTTCAGCATTTTCTCTAGTTCATCACACTTTGATCTCTTCAACTTTTTTAAGATAAGCTGTTCTTGAAATGAGTTTCCCTCTCATTATTGCTTTAACTGTGTCCCGTATAATGGTTGGGTCCACTTGACCAGTTATATTATCCTTTATGCATTCGTCAATTTCTTTCTTAATCTCCTTAACAATGGTTTCCTTGTTTAGAACACTGGTACTTAGTCTCCATGGTGTACTCTTCTGTCTGCCATTCATATGGATAGTTAAATAAATTACATTGTGGTCTGATATATCTGCTGTTCCTATGGACCATTCCCTCACCCCGTGTCTATCTGTAACATTCATCAAGTCTATTCTGGAATGAACCTGGTGAGTGGCTGAGTAGCGGGTACAGTCTTTTTCAGATGCATGAAGGTTCCTCCAGATGTCAAACAAACCTTTTAGCAAGTTGAGATCTCTCGACTTAAGCCAAGTATGTCTTTATATACTTGTTGTGTCTATAGAGTACACTGAATGTATTTTCAGTGTAATAAATGGGTTTATCAATACAAACACATATGTAACTGAACACACACACAAGTACACAAGCACACACACACACACACACACACACACACACACACACACACACACACACACACACACACACACACATCATAGGACACGGAATGTTACATTCTTTAACATTCTATAGAATGTTACATCATTGCTATGACTAGATTATGATGTGTGTGTCTTTGATCTTTTGCTTTCAATCAAAGACACACTGAACATTCCACGTTAACATTCTACCAGACATTTTGTAGGTGATATACAAACAGACACTATATCATCTGACAGTACATTGCGTTACAGTCAACACCTATTGTGTCTGAGAAGCACCATTTGCTAGCACTGTTTACTTTACTGAGCTTTTTACTTACTTTGAGATAGATAGATAGATAGATAGATAGATAGATAGATAGATAGATAGATAGATAGATAGATAGATAGATAGATAGATAGATAGATAGGTCGATAGATATAGAATGAATTCAAAAATGAATTCAGATTCAGAAAAGAAATTGCGCTGGATGCTAAGTCAAGCAGAAGAACAGCACAAGAAAGAACGACAGGAGTGGTTGGAATCTTGTGTTCGTAGCAACCTGCA
Organism: Acanthopagrus latus; assembly: GCF_904848185.1. NCBI lineage: Eukaryota > Metazoa > Chordata > Actinopteri > Spariformes > Sparidae > Acanthopagrus > Acanthopagrus latus. The sequence goes on along the minus strand of NC_051039.1, from coordinate 20,144,352 downwards.
AATACAGTCTCTGAAAGAGCAGGTCTCCACACTGCAGCTTCAGCTGAAAACCCCAACACAGAGAGAGAAAGAGCTAGAGGAAGCGTTAAAGTCCGGAAAGAATGCTTACAAAGTGTTAAAAGACACTTATAAAAGACATAACTCTGTACTCTTAGAAGAGCTGGAGAAATGTCACGAAAGTCACAAGCAAACGTTGATGGAAATGAAAAAGCAGCATGAAGACCTTAAAGAAGAAAAAGTCTGCATGGAGGCAGACCTTCGTGGTAGGCTGGAGCAGCAATGCAAAGCATTTGAAGAGCAAGTTCACCAACTTCAGTGCCAGGTCAACTTAAAGGATAGACAGTATCGTGAGTTGGAGCAGGCGAAAAAGAAGGCCATAGACAAAGTCACTGCAGAAAGAGATGAGGCAATACAGATGATAGAAACACTGCAGTCACAAGAAATAAAAACAAAAGAGGCCACTGCTTTTGACAAACGCATTGCCCACCAGAATTTCATACACAGGACAGAGAAAATGCGTAAGGCGATTATAGATCTTAAGAATGATGCCAAAAAAGCTCAAAAAAAGATTTCTTGTCTGGAGGAAACCATCAAAGAAAAAGACAAAGCTATAGCAAACAAACATAAGGAGTACGCAATCATAGGGAAGGAAAAGACTGATTTAAGGAAGCTTTTGTCTAGAGAAGAGGAATGCAATGCCCTGCTGAGGGTTCAATTAAGTGATGAGACCAACAGCAACAAGATTCTAAATGGCAAGTTCCTAAAGGCAAATTCTGAACGCATAGAAGCACTGGAAGCGCTGAAAGAGGCTGATTTGAAAGAACAGAGACAAACGAAACTAATAACTATCCTTAAAAGTAAAAATGACGGTATGGGGCCAGGATTGAATAAACTGAAGGACAGAGTCCATAAATTGGAAACCTTTCAGAAAAGATTTCTCGAGGACCTTCAGACATGCATGCCTCTGCTCTTCGACCACAAAAAATTAAAAAGCAGAGTCATCGCCCTCAAAGAACTTTACATAGACAAGAAGCATCACAATCTGTTGGATAAACACACCGAGGCGGGGTATATTGACCAAATTGCCAACCTCGAGAGAAGGCTCTGTCATTGTGCAAAGATACATGGCACAGTGAAGAATATGCAGTTGAAACATGAGAAAGCTAATGTCGAATTTTGTCAGGACAAAAGCTTCTACATCGACACTTTGAATGCTAAGATGAAAGAGATGGCACAGTTAAAAGAAGAGCTGAGAGAAACCAAGGAACGGCTCACAGAGGCAACAAAACCACTACGGCAGAGGGCCACCTCCTGGATACGGAAAACAATCCTCCAAAGTCCCAGAGCTTCCCCAGATGTCCCGGAGGAAGCCCTCGATAACAGTCAGCCACCCAGCCTTCCAGAAGACGTTATCCTATCATCACCATCACCATCATCCAGCAAGCCACATCGTTGTACGGATGATGACATGGCCAGTCTTGTGAGACCTTATGATGCTGATGGCATCACACCGATTGACATCTAAAACTTCACTTCCTTTGCAAACCACCTTCACCTTGGCAGTTGTCCCTCCACCACCTCAGGACAACATCCTCATGCCATGGCTCAGTGTGGTAATGTGACCGTGCTACTTCACCTCTGATTGGTTGGCTTCGTTGATTGAGACAGTCAAGGGAAAAGTCAGCGCCCGTGCCTGTGTGGGTTTTCGAAGCCAACCAATCAGAGGTGAAGTAGGACGGGTCTTATGAGAACATGAGTGGGTTCCATTACAACCTGGTGCTGAACACTGTGGCCTCACTGGTCCTGGGTACATCCCAGTTGTCCTGTGTGGAGGCCTTCATGCTCTCCTGTGCCTGTGTGGGTTTTCTCCGAGTGCTTCGGTTCCCCCACCAAATAGCACATTTAAAAAAAAAAAAAAAAAAAAGAATTAATAATAGTAATAATGATATAGTTATAGTTAATAATAACGAGTAATAACACATTGAAAATAAAAATCAGTGGATAAAAATAAAACAAAAAATAATGAGCTTCAACTCAATGTCTGTATATTATTTGTATCCGCTGTACCTTGTTTTCTTACAATGATTAAGACTGACTTCACTGGTGGAGTAATTCAAGAGTTGCACACATATTTTGGGGCGCTGATTGTAAAGTTGTGCATGCTTAAATAAACGCAACAATCCACGTCAGCAAATTTTTTGATGTTATTTTGACCAGATTTACAGCAATATGTTATATTGCAAACTTTTTGATATTTACATCTGCTGTAATAATATAATGTCAATGTTAAATCTAAATCTATATGTTAAATAAAAAAATGTAGATAAAAATATTATAATATAATATATTTATATTTAACATTTATATTTATATTTGAGATTCATATATTATTTAGATGCAATATTTACCATTTAGATTTAGATTTAACATTTAGATTAAATATTTAACATTTAGATTTAGATTTTTTATTCATATTTAACATTGACATTATATTTTCAGTAGACATCACAAAGTTCACAAATATCGCTGTAAATCTGGTCAAAAGTTATTTCAAAAAAATTCACTTGTGTTTTTTAATTGTGGTTTGTTGCTATATGTGGCTAAAACTTGCTGTTTATTTTAGCATGCGCAACTTTACAATTGGCGGCCTACACACACCTTCTAAATACCCAGCACCAAACTTCATGCTGACAGAGGTAGAGAGAACAGTGTGTTTTAAAGGGCCATGGGGTCGATCAGTGCCGATCCTGAGAAATTTGATGCCCTAGGCAAGACTTTAGCCGGCACCCCCTCTCCACCGCAGTCAATTTCACAATCAGTTTTCATACACTCACACAGAAACTGCATGTATGTATTGAAGGATTTTATTTCTTTTAAGTAAAAAATATCACACCGAATAAAAACTGAAGAAAGAAACAAATTATAAAAATACAATATGAATAAGGCATTGTGCAAACATATTATCTCTCAGCCTCAGCAAGTGACATCTCTCGCTCATATATTGTCAGCCGCTTTGCAAAATGATCTCCAGCTCCTTCCATGTTGCCATGTGGTTATGGTGCTATCCTCATGAACCTTCAGCAAGTGGATTGCATGTTTCCAGTCCTTTAGTCCTTCCACATACAGTCTGTATACTTTTGGAGAACATATTTAACAGCAGAGGCAGTGCAAGCTATCATTTCTGCTTGAGTACATCAGCCAGCTTCTTTTAATTTTTTTTCCCCCATTGACTAAGACTCTGTTACAAAAGTCATGTTGACACTCTCCCATCTTTTTTTTTAATTTGAACTTGTCCTCTGTAAACTAACTCTCATCTCACTTTGTCAGTTAGAAGAGATGTCCAGTCAGCAGGGTTCTGTTGGTGCAGCCTTTAGTCCTGATGTTGTGTCACTCTGCTGTGCTGAGGTAGAGAGACAGGAGCACCTGATGCTGTGTCACTGGGCTGGTGACACAATTTTAATAAAACAAACAAACAAACAAACAAACAAACAAACAAAAACAGATGCTTGATGTGTGAAGCTTGAAGCTAAGGTGTGGCGTATTAACAGTAATACACTTTAACTGCACTTTAACACTGATGTAAACTTTAACAAACATAAACTGTAAGGGTATGGAGGGTATGGAAACTAATATCATTTTAACTGACAAACAAGCAGGAAAGACTCCTGTAAAATAACACCTGAACAGGCCTATTTAACTTTCCAAATGTCCCTGATGAATTTAAGGTGGAGTAACATTAACACACGTCGACTCAGCTTTTTACTTAAGCAATATAACCCTCGAGGGTGCTTTAACGTCATTTGAACACGACAGTGATGCGGTCAGGACCGAGGTCCACAAGAGGCACTGAAGAGCTCAAATGACGTTAAAGCACACCCTTGAGTGTAATATTGCGATTATACAGCTAATACCAACACAAATAAAATGTATAATCGAAATATAGCCGTGTTGATGGATATTTTACTCTCAAATTTTAAGTTTTTGCGAGTCTGCGTCGCGTTTCCATGGAAACACATGGGGTCTGACTAATAACTGAAACAAGATCAGTCACGTCAGTAGACTCATATATGTAATGGAACGTAGTTTACCACTACAGCAAATAATCCAACCCATAGTAACGACCAAGCAACAGAAAGGATTTTCTAGCCCCAGATGAATGAACTCTGAGCTGATGCTAGTGTTTTATCGCGGTCTCGGAATTTCCCGAACTAAATCAATACTGCACAGATCAACAGAAAATGCTTATTTTTTATCGCCAAAGTTATAACAAAGGTGTTGATTTTTTTTTTCTTTTATATTTTTTATAAAACGTTTTCACCGCGGTCACAGCGTTTATTTGGTACAGACGTTTAATTCATTCCTCTCAAAAATCCGGGATGAAAATGTCACAAACTTCGCCAGCTTCTCGATGAAAATTCTGGCATCCTTCTGGGCAATATTTGTCTTCTGCAAGTGAAGTTGTTGCGGCGGAGGAAACGATTCAGCCACCTCGAGGCAAACTCCTCATCTCTGCTGTCACTCACAGTGGCGCACATTTGTTTCGGCATCGCCCTGATCACTTTACGGGACACTCTCGCGTGGCGTGCCCGTTTGCTTATAACTCATTCCCGCTTGTTTATTTCAAGCTCCTCGCTCGCTCCCAGCCTGGCCCTGTTGCCGTCTTCCTCGGGCAGACGCTGAAGCAAATAAATCAAAATGAACAACAAACCGATCCATTTTGTAGCCTATTTTTCCGCCGTTTCCTATTCCACCTCTGACAGTTACAATGTTGCCATGGAGATGAACACAATGTTGCCACAGACTTGGCGGAGTAATATTTTAAGTAATAAGTCGGGGCGTGCTGTCATGCTGATTTGAGCGCGGTCTAAATTTCATGTTGACCAATCAGATTGCTTGGTCGGAACTAGTTGTTGTATAATGAAAATAAATAAATAAATAAATAAATAAATAAATAAATAAATAAATATATTATTATCATTTTTTTTCTCTCCCGTTTTCAGCGCCCCCCACAATGATGGCGCCCCTAGCATTTGCCTATACTGCCTATATTGCTATGCCCAGGGCCAGCTCTGCCTGCGATGAGGCTTAATGAATAACACATGGCTCTGCACTGCTAGCAAAATTGTGACAGGACTCCCAATATTGAAAAAATATAAAATATTGCTTATTTTCAGCATCATAGTTATATTTTTTGGATATTACTAGAATAGGTTTTACATGCATTAGTGCTCAAAAAACACACCACTGTTCAGTGCCTCAGCATTAATGTTTCTCTTCTGTCCGAAACGCTCTGTTTGAGCTCCTGTCTCTTCATGGCCACTGTCCCGAATGCCCAGTCTCCTCTGATTGGTTAGCTCACACAGGCCTGACTTAGCAATGCAGAGCAGCTCTGCTACATTAATTCTAACATGTCAAACTGGCCGCTAGGCGTCAATAAGGCAAATGTGTGACATGATGACTTAGTGTGATGTCAAGAAGCCCCAGAACTAAAGCCGGAACTACTGACGAGGCTTTCAGTTTTTTTCTGTGGGAGAGAGGAGCTTCTGTTGGTGACTTTTTTACTGTCAAAAACATTCTCTTGTGAAATCAAAGAAAACTGGCAAAAAACACAAAGTAATCACAGACAAAAGTTTGTTCCAAAGCTTACCAAGGTTTAATTTTCATTACAAAGTTATAGAACATAACACACACATACAGACACAGACAGACAGACGCGCACACACACACACACACACACACACACACACACACACACATACACACACACACACCAACAGAATCTAAACCATTCAGAACATTGTTTAATTGCATGCCATATTCAATGAAAAAAGACAAAAACATAAGACTAAGAATATAAATTCATGTCAGCAGTTAACAATACTAGTAGTATCCCTGTTTGATTTTGCTTTATTTAACTTGGTTCTTAGTCAAACATATCAAAAACAAGTCAAGTCAGAAGAAAAATGAACTCAATGGACTTTTGCCTAACATTAGAAGGGCTGCAGAACCCACATGGGGGTTGTATGATCTCTGTTACACTCAGAGAAAATGCCAAACACGAGTTGCTGTTTCAGATGGATCGTGGTGACGCATGAAAATGAACAGAGAATTGGTTTGCTTTGGGAGCTGTCAATAAAAAGTAAAAGGCCTTGTATGTGCACCTGCTAGAACTGAACCTTTTCCAACATGATCAGAGCTGCAGACTGTGTGGGTGTTTAGCATTCAGCCTGCCGCACACGCAGACACACAAACCTGCTCTGTACTGCCCCTTGAAGTCGGTCATTTATTCTGAAAAGTTCTTACTTTAATGGCACAAACTTCACATGTCAAAGTTCTTTATAAATCTTGGAAATGTACAACTTAACATTAGAGTACATGTGTTTACACTTCTCCTACTTGAGTAATATTTCTTGTAGGTAAGTGATTCCTTGAGTGATGCCATAGAAAAATCAACAGATGAACATTAGATATGTACAATATATCATACATAATGCAGTACATACAATCTCTTATAGTAGGTGTCAGACCATCACTGTATGCAGTATATTCTCAAAATGTAAATTCATCTAAATACGTTGTGTCTGTTTAGCTGAGGTTAAGCTAAAGTTAAGCTAAATATGTCATTTGGGAAATACATAATGTTTAATATTTTTGTGTGTGTGTGTGTGCTGATCACACTTGCGTACAAGTACTAACTGATAATGGCAAATTGTGTTTGGCCGAGGTTGGCTCTTACTGAGAAGCGTGGCGGTTTTTAGGCCTCGGGTCAGATTTGAGCTGATGTTTCCAACATGAAGCATGTCTGAGGAGGTGTTGGACAGGACTGCTATTTTCTGCCCTCCATGATAAGGAAACCTTCAAAACTCTGACAAAAAGGCCCATTTTCAAGTTGTAGTTAGGTTAATTTCCCATCATGGATATGGTCCAACCACACCCAAATGTGCTTCTTTCGTTATGACCTTAACCTTTTCTGGCCAGCTCTTGTTCTTGAAATGAATCTAACATCTGTACTCAAAACAAAAGACGCAGTCAACTCTGATCCTGTATTCATATATTTGTCTAGCTTCTCACTCCACTTGATCCGGCTCAGCGTCCATGCAAGTCTCCCAAGGATTCCTTGGCATCTGGGGCATGGATAGGACCAGGAGGGCAATGCCGGTGAGGAAGAGGAGGACAAAGGCGGTGCAGGCACATGCGAAGGACCAGGCGTAATAGTATTCAATCCAGATTGTTTCCTCGCTCTCGATCATGCGTTTCACTGACTGTCGCATCACTTCCAGTGAAATGAAGGCACAGAGACCTGGCAAGGAGAGAGGGGTAAACGTGATTTGACCATAAAGTAAAAGTGAGGTTTTTGCATTCCACAACGTGAAAGCTTCAGGGAAATTTAGAGTGTTTGCATGCTTGAATGTTGAAAGAACAGACTATTTTTCTCAGACTGTCCCCATAGCACCCCTATATACTGTACCCTGTCTGAAAGCTCATTTGTAGTGCCTGCCCCTCTAAGCCCCACCCCTCCTGATGAAGCCCAGTCTACTCTGATTAGTCATTTCCCCAGGCCTGAGCCGGCACTACCCACTGTTTTTCTGCATCAGCCCTGCTGGTGTTTTTGTAATTATGCTTAAGCTTGGGGCATGGCTGAGGACGGAGGCTTAACAGCTGTGACATCACAACCTTACAGAAGTCCTGACAGCTCATTTGAAGGTAGTTTCTGAACATGGCTGAGTGCATTTCACTGTGGATTTTGATGCTTTCACAGATTATATGTACCACTAAGACTTTATGATGAATATATGTTTTATAACTGAACCCACCTGCAAATGCAAAAAACATGCCAGCAGGTTTGAGAAGGTAGTCTCTTCCTTTGCCTTTACCGGTGCATGACCCCACCAAACACAGAGAGCCCAGGATCATGAAGGCCAGACTGAAGATGGAGATGGCGGCGGCAGAAATGTTGTACTCTGGAAGGAAAGAGACATGAGTGTGCTTCGGAAATGTCTTTTACAAAAGAAATAGAATTAGGATTAAGATTGTTTTGGATGGAATCATTTCCTTTCGCTGTATGTTTTTGGAGATCTTCTTTACCATTATTATCATTAGTGTCTGGTTAGGCTTAAAGAATAATGCATGCCTTATTCTATATTTTTCTGGCTGTCAACAATTCCCATGAAAAAAAAGAAAAACAAATTTAAGAACGCATTATTTCATCTCTACCCTGCCTGTTGTACCCTGAACTTTTTAGTTCCTGCAGAAGACATGCATCTTTTGAAATGGGTCACAAATGCTATTTAAAAAAAAAAAACTTTAGTTATTAGAAAGCGCCACTCAATCAGAAGTATAGTGCATTTGTCGGGGCCATTTTCAGCAGCGTAATACATATTTGGTCCTTTTGGTGAGTGTTTACAGCAGCAGGGCAAGCATGTGGGAGCAACACAGGCTAAATTAGAGTCCCTGTGTTCCTGGTAATGAAAGAACATGCACCTCAGTGTAACAGTTTGTATGACAGATGGTTACGTTCCTCAGGAAAAAACCCCACAGAAGTTAGCATTTCTGCACATCCGGTTCCCCCTTCTTGAAGTCAGTAGGTTTTCTGAATTAGTTTCTGGCTGTTGATGGAACCAGGGCAACACCAACATCTGGGTTACCCTACAGAAATAAGTCATAGTATAGTATAGTAAGTCATTTTGTCCTTGTGTATACAGATACACTGTGTCTTTGTAACGGGACTAGCAGCTGGCTTATTTTTTCAGAGCAGAGAGGTGGATGGGATGAGGGGCCTTTGATCTGCCGCCTGTTCGCCTGTGAACTGTGCCCAGAGGAGAGGCACTCCTTTGGGGAAAGGGAGCCTTCATCTCCTGCTGGCAGGGGAGGATGGACCGCATCCTGAAAACTCTGTGTTCTCTGAGATACTGCATGTGTGTGCAGCTCACTGGCTGAAGTTTCTCAACAGCAAGAGTAAAAAGTAGTCATCAAAGATACTAACATTACAGGGCTACTTAACTGGATTGATGAGGCATTCATTCAGTCCTGAGAAACATGAGATTGACATATAATAAGTGAGTATGATGTCAGCAGTGCGGAATTTTTGTTGTTTTTTTGTCTGATACATCAAAGTATCTGTTATGAAGTATATTATTACACTATGTACTGTAGCTTTGCTCTTTATTTGTATGTATGTACCTTTTTACTGCCCTCTTTGCTGGCTCAGGGCCGTGTGAGTGTCTGTTTGTGGTGTGGTTTGCTCATATTGTAAAGATTTATGTATTTACACGGGGGCCCTTAAAAAGAAGTGTGCCTTCTCTCATTGAGCCACCCTAGCTGAATGAATGATGAATGAGTAATTGCACTGTAAAATAAAAAAGTTGACTTTACCTTGAAAAGCTCCAGAAACCCATTACAACAGGATTACCATGTAGAGGAGACTGGCACCTTGTCAGATTTACAGTGTGGACAGTTATCCAAAGACAGAGGACTCCTCACAGCCCAGTTGACAACAGCATGTCAGCAGTTAATGTCTCTGCGAACCGCAGGTCAAATTTTTACGTGTCATAGGCTACGTACGTATTGACATTTCTACAACTCGTGTCATCTCACATTCACATTAAATGTTTATAGTCTGACTTCCATATCAGGAGTTGTACAGTATGGTGGTGAAGTAACAGGCGAGATGGTTGCCAAGCTAATGACGTTCTCCTACACTTATAAGTGTGAAAGCAGTGGATATATTTAAAGGGACCTTTGTGACATCTCCAGCCATGTGTGTACCGACTGAAGCAGGTGTTTTAAGCCAAAGTATGACCCTCTCCTAACCTTTACTGAGGGGTTTTTGGACCTAAACCAAACCAGATCATAAGCACAGTGATCGAAGTGATAGAACTGAACACTTGACCTGAAGGAAGGTAAAGTTGCAGCATTGAGAAATGTTTCATTGTGTCTTTTTGCATAAACATACAATGCCAACATGTATTGTGTTGAATATGTGAGTCCACAGAGACATTTTTTGTTTACTTATGTTTGTACAAGCATTAAAGACAGTCCAAAGGTCCATGCTTCTTTAACTTTAGCCATCAAACTCCCTATGGCATATAAGAGTCTTACTGTATGTATGGTGGTGCTTGTGGTCACGTCCAATCTTTTCATTCAACCGCATGCACCATTATGGTGTTACCAAATGACTCAGTCTAGAGTGAATAATGCTATATGGAACTAGGGTCAGCGTTGTGCTCATTCCAGCAACCTTGCTCTCAAGCCCTAGCCATCAGCAGTGGCATGGTGTGTGTGTGTGTGTGTGTGGTAGAAGGTGGGGGAGGTGTACCCATGAATTCTTGCATCAGCCTCGTTTAGGGTGTGTGGCGGTGTACGACTTCATGCATAAGACTCTTCACATTCACACCCCAATAACTGATTCTGACAGTGCTCCACATGTGCTCGGGCCCCCTAACGCACATTACATGGGAGGGCTGTCATACGACATGTGCTGGCCGGGCTCAGCTGTAACAGGGTCACTGAAGAAAAGGATGTAAGGAACGGAAGATGGAGGGAATGGGGGCTGGGGCAAACGCACATGAAATGTGTGTACAGTACATGTGTTGCACTGTTCCTACTGTAATTCACCGTATATAATACACTGTCAGCTCTGTATCAGTACGCACTGTGAGTTCTGTGACTTGCTGAGTGAACTGTGACCCCCCGCTGGCAATAATCATAAAGGAAGCAAACTCAAATGAACTGTTACATCTTAAAAGAGCATTTAGTCTTTACATTAAAATGTATTTGTAACATTGCTGTTATAACTTGTGGACCTGGAGGCCATCTGTGGTCTTAATTCTGCCTTGACTGTAACTTGTAGAAAGTAGAAGTAGAAATTGTACTGCAAATGATTCATCACTTATAAACGTATTCCGCCTAACGCATCCCAAATCACAGTGAATGCTGAACAGCTGTCACCAGCTCAGATCAGCTATATTGATGTATAAAAGTGATAACCGAGAATGTCAGCAGGAGCAAAGTGTTGTCATATTCAAGTACAGCCACATCTAAGCATCTGTTACTTGATCAAAATGAGCTGTAAATGTGTATTTACACTTCAACACACACAGAAAGTTTTCCAAAGACATGGTGTGAGACATGGCAATTATAACCTATATACACATATATAGTTTAGCCAATTGGGCAAAGGGTGAGGAAAATATGAAGGAAAATCTATTTGCCTTTCACCCAGAACCTCTCTATGTCCTGTAGGGGACTTTGTCATTGACAGCTTCACCTACTGTGACACTGATGGTTGCAGTCAGAAAAATGAGTGATTCTTAACCCAGAGAGCAGCAGAGCAGCAGGAGAGGTCAACTGTTCAATTACCAATAATAGAAACCTACCTTTTTGAGTTTTATATTCAAAGATCTCAGCATCCTGTCCTGGAGTGAAGTGTCTGAAGTAAGTGCAGTTTTCCTCTGTGAAAAGAAAGACAATGGGATTTAGTTCAGAATTAAATTGGCATTTGTTTTTCACCACTTGACATGTTATACATCAACTTAAAAGGGTGTTATGTGTTTGCAAACAGCTGCCTATTTACTTTGTCACAATTCTATTAAAACTTTGCCCCACATACTTTACACCACTGACCACACCCCATACACTGTGATGTATCACGTGAATATGATACTTCTATTGAGCACTTAACTCTGTCTCAGATCTATCTGACAAAAGCATCTCACAGACTGACACCATCAGAATAATATTACCACTGAAATGCTTGCATGATACCGTGCAGGCCCTGGTCTGCTTTATGTGCTTTGACTGTCAAAGTAAAAATGGAACAGCAGACATCCCATTCAATTTCTCTCAGACGAGCAGATGAGGTGTTAAACCTTAGGGATTTGCACAAATAAAGCCAGGACGCTTTATGTGATCACAGGGTGCTTTTTCAGAGTAAATATTCTCAGAAGCAATGCCAAGTTTAAAAAAAACAACAACAGCTACAAAGAAACAAGAAGAGTTGAATTGAGTTTAGAAACGGGCTCTATTTTTCCCGTTGAGCCTTGATCAAAGTTGACTTGTCAGGTACCACAGACTTCCAGTTGGGGCTTAAAAATGTATACATGGTTAAAAGTAGTTGATCAAATGCAGACGAGGATGCTCACACTAAACATCTCAGGCTTCACTTCATGTTACACGTGTTTCTGAAAGCAGAGGAATGTTTGCTGAGGGAGTGAGAATGTAAATGTATGTAACACCAAACAAGCTATGTCACCTCATCTCACGCAAAATCAAGTGGAGCACATCCACCATCTTGGTTATGCTGCGAGACCTCCACACACGCGTGTTCCTAATCCCCTTTTTCCATACAGTCTCACCATGGGACATCGGTGGAGTGCTTTCATGTGAAAACATGTAGTGCTGCATGGTGTCATATCACGGGTAGAGCTTGAGGACCCATACTGGGATGGGAGATCACTATGTACCCTGGAAACCATGCAGAAAGCTTAAGGGAATGTCAGGTGGCCCTCAAAGGAAATAACATGTGCAATTTGATATAATAAGCACAAACAACATCGCTGAATCATATTTTTTCCTGCCCTCTCTAATTGCAAGCTTTTACTGCGGTGTGTCACGTTGTGTTTACCCACGCACACAAAAGATGTGTTTTTATGAATGAGGACAGCGTTTGGCCAAAATAAAGTAAAACATAGGTTGTTACTAAGCAACAAGCTCCACTGTTTTCACCGCTGAAGGCACATGTGAGCAGTGTGATAGGGGCTCGTCAGTCAGTCGTACGTCAGAGACAGACCTTGCATTTCAAAGGGAGGCTGAAAAACTGATCTCTGAACTTCACTCATTTCCCCAAACTGTGAATATTTATGTGTTTAAAGAAATGCAAATCACCCCCTCAGTCTACTTAACCCTCTCTGTAACTCTTTCAATAGCAAGAAACATGGTCTCATCTCAGGGTGAGATAAGATTTATTTTTAAGCTTAAGCACTGCACTAACTCTTCATTCACTGAAACACATATCTGGCTTGTTATGCATGTGTAAGTGGAGCCTCTCAGCATGTATAAGGCCTTAAAGTGGATGTTTTGGGCTCATTATTTGTATCAAGCAGCTTTACTTCCACATGGGACTGTGTGTGTTGCCTAATTACACCTTTCTGTAACATCTTTAATGTGCAATCTTCAACAACGATGAGAGGACAAACTCATGGTCGTAAATTCATAGGTATTCAACTATGGAAAGGCAAACACACACACACACACACACACACACACTGCTTGTCCTCATCCTGGGCTCTGCTGACAAGCTCTGTAAAGCGTCTCTTCTTCCTAATAGGGCAGTCAGTCAACTTTCCAAAGATCAGGTGAGGACATCAGATTAGCTACGGCGGGAGCTGAGACTGGCCCAGACCTCTGGATCTGTTTTGTCTGCTCTATCTGGCTGTGGCAACCTTCCACATTCTCAGCTATTGCAAGCGACGACAACTTCAAATATCAACACAAGTGTACGTGCCATGAAAATTACACACTCACCGTGCGTCAACAGGTGTTGATTTGTTTGAGCAAAATCTATTACTCCAAGGGGATCATATATGCATTCACTATTCACAATTCATGCATTCACAATTGTCTCATCAGTTCTTCAGAAATGTAGCCAGCCCAGTTTACTCTCGCTATCTTGTTGATTTCTGGCTCTGTGCCTTTGTGCTCTGATGTCTTTTACCTTTATATTTATCTGGACCTCGGCTTACACAGCTGCGCAGCACCCTACCCTGACCTACAGCTGGATCATCAGGTACCCACCAACCTCCAGAGCCGTCCCACCTATATTGTTTCTGAGCAGCTTGTACCTTCTCAGACCCCAGGTTGTCAGCTTAATGTCACCTCCATCACCGCCATTCAGGCCCCAGGCTGTCTGCCTCAGTATAATTGCTCCATCTCTACCCTGCCCTAAGGCCATCTGCCTGAAGAGTCCTGCTTCGCCCTGGCCTACTTTGCCCTTCCTCTGGGCCATCTACTTGAGGTCTCCCGCTCCGTCCTTGTGCATCTCGGAAAGCTGTGTCCACAGTGTGCATTTGGGTCTCTCCTCTTTTGCCACTCTGCCTCTCTGTTGACAATTTAGGTGTTAAAGACATTACTAGCAATTTCCCATCCACAAATATGGTGCCTATCCTTGGGTTGGTATGTCATTTGGGTTTCTATAAAGTGGTTCCACACACGTTTAAGACTATGCAGCCCATCCCTGGGGATATAAAAGTAATTTGAGTTGCTGTGTGGGCTGCAAAGAAACGTGAAGCTGCAGGAAAGTCTCGTGGGAACAGGTTGGTGGGACAGCCACAGAGCTATGCCAGACTCCTGCAGGCGTCCCCGTCACTCAGAGGAGTGCTGGACTTGATGTGAACACTTGACCCTAATGGCTTCCACCCAAGACAGCTGAGTATTTACGTGGCTTATATTTATAACCATAACAACTGCTTGCTGAGCAGTTTACACAATATTATTTTAAAAATCACACCTTTTCTGTACCTTTAGACCACATAACAGTGAGTACATTATAGTTATCGTGCATCTTTGTAAGCTATGTCTATTGAAACTGCCAACATCTCATCAGAGAACAAAATTCCAAGTGTTTGCAATATGTTTATCAATTAATTAAACAGGAGGAGGAGTGAGAAGCAGCTTTGTATCTGATTTACAGCGCAGCTGCTGAGAGCGGCGTTATAAAAAGAGATCCCATATGAAAGCAGGAAAACTCAGGGTAGATAATAACACATGCAACTAAAACAGACCTCTGATCATTTTTTAAATTGCATGATACTTTCCTCATTTGAGGTTAAGCAATATAGAATGTACATAAAGTTCCTCTGAGATCACCTCACAAGCCACAGTGATCGAAACAACAGCTCAGCTCATATTTTCCAGATGAGTGTCTCACCTCACACACTGTTTAAGTCCTGCTTTGGATCAGTGGTTGATACCTCTCTGACGACATTTGGAAATGTAAACAATAATGTTCCTGTCCAAATACAGCTACTGGGCCGGGAGAAACCCCTGGAGACTGATGGAACATCTACACGATTTGCTTACTTATTAAATAAAGTCTACCAAGGTGGTCATCTCAAATGTTATACGGTTATATAATATAAAAACTCACTTTTATAAACAAATGTTTACAGATCACCATTGTTGCTGTTTGTGCTAACTCAAACTTGCAAATCAAGGCTCCAGAAGCATTTGCCACCTGTCGTTGCAATCTGATGAATTCCCTGCATGTCTGGGTGGGCTGAGCTGATTTAATATTTTCAGCACATGCTTGCCATTACAGCACCAGTGAACCAGCCTTGGGCATTTCATCTGCTCCTGGAATGGCCCTGTAGTGCAGGCAGTTTTTAGGAATCCCACATGTCTGACAGCCGTTAGGACATATTTCCGGGGGAGTCTTTCACCCTTGTGCACTGGATAATTTTGGTGAGGCTAATTGACAGACACCAGTCAAATGACAGTTTCTTAGATAGGAGTCAATGGGCCAGCAGAGTTGCTGTCATTTAAGAGATGAGTGACTCTCACCAAGGCATCGAGACGTGAGTCACCGCAACCGCTTAACAAAGCAGTTTATATCCATTTTATTGTATTACAGTCTACAGTCAGTTGATTCAAGTGGCTTTAAGAGCGTCTGGTATCAACGAAGACATTGATCGCAAAGTTCTTGTGATGACATTTGGGTACACATATCTGATCAGCTGATCACATTATCTCAGCATTAGGGCTGTGGTGGAAGAGGTAAATAGATCCTTTGCTTAAGTGCAAGTATTAATACCACAGTGTAAACACATTATGAGTACAACTCTTATTCTTAATTCGGACTATTATTAGCAGTCCCTTTTAGAGTGTTTACACTGTGCAGCATGCTACAATAAATGATTGGACTTCTGACTACTGATGTGCGTGACATATAAAATCGTAATCTGCAAAGGTACAATAAATATCGTTAATGTCTATTTGTGCCAGGATGGCTAAACTGCCCTATTTACAGATATGTTATTAATGTGCAAAGTTTCTGTAATTTAAAACCATCTAAAATGAAATAAGTATATTTAATATGTGGTGAAGTTAATGCAGGAATGTAGTCCTAAAAAGTTTCCCTCAAAAGTGGAGTACAGGGATAAAACATCAGGAAATGAAATTGTAATGCTTTATTTCATGGCTCCTGGGACCCATTTCCTTGAAAGTGTCCTGGAAATAGTTACTTGATGTTATTCAGGACCAATTATGAAGGAAATAGAGACAATATTCCGAGACAGAAACCTTTCACTAATCAGCGTTTTATGAGTCAAAGCTGGATAGAGTTTACAAACAGTTGCTGAGTCACTGGAGAAACAGTCACTCATTTGAACCACAGTTAACATTAAATCATGTGGGGAAATTGTATTCTTTATAACTATTGAATTATATGATGCCTTTCATTTGCAGCCAGAAAGAAAAGCACATTTTACATATAAATTCAGCTGAACTGTGGTGAACTGTTACTTTAAGGTGGTTACTTTTTGGTAAACTTCCGGAAATTACTAACAATATTGCAGATAATGGATATTCTGTATGAACTATACAGATATATTGGTTTATTTAATACATAGTAGTAATCTTTAAAAATAATCTGGAAACTCTTGGATCTTTGAAATACAGTGTTACCATTGGGAATAAAGTACACATATGTTTTTACTTTCTATCAATGATTGTGTTTTTTCAAACTGAATACCCTGATGAGGTTCAGCAGTAATAAGCTTCAACTGTCTGCATACTTGACCTGAGCTGCTTTGCTAAAAAGCACATCTTTAAGGAGAAATAATAAATAATATGGCACAACCAATGAAATCAGCTGCTGTGCTGCTTTCTCATCTGAAAGCTCATGTCTGGCCATGTCTGGACAAATTCAGTTATCGTCTGTGTTCTGATCAAGCATCCTCTCAGGGCTTTGTCATTTGGTCTGGTCTGCCTGGATGCTGTCTCCACCCTAAGCCTCGGGTTTATTCAAAGTAGGGGTGGTGAGGATTATCACCCAGCTGGCTCTGGCTGTATTGTGGACACCGCAAGATAGCCTAAACTTCGCCCAGGCTAAGAGACTAATGCATATGTGAGTAATTACAAGATCATTTATGACTGACATTCAAAAAAAAAAATATATTGTATCAAGTAAAGTTCATTACGTTACTTAAGGCCGTGTGCGTGCAACTCAGAATAGGACCTTTCTTCTATTTCACGTGGAAGTTTATAACGTCATATGACATGTCTACTGATCCTGAATCAGGTCCTCTATTCTTAGAAGCTTCATACCTCCGAGCTCTGGGCCGGATTGCACAGAAGCACCACACAGTCACCGATAAACTCTATTCATACAATATGGAACTATGCCTGTGGACAAAATGTTAAAGCACAAGCCATAAAGTGAGATTTGCCTTTCAGCTTGCTACAGAACATCTTTGCTCGGATTTCCTCTTACCTCCAGGAAGGCTGATGGGTCCGCATGTGTTCCCCTCCTTGTAGTGTTCCTCGCTGATGTAGATATGCTTCTTGCACAGCCTCCACAGGCCGAAATGGGCCGCCTCACAGGTCTCATTGACTTTGTTCACCGGCGGGCTGAGCACTGCCCAGTGGTCCGTTACCACCGCCGTGAACATGCAAGCCATACCCACCATCAGCACGAAGATGGCAATCTTTATCTTTGTGCGCCTGTGCATGTTTCCAGGTGATGAGATTTATGTTCAGTGAATATTCTTCCCCTGATATAATGTGAAAAAAAAAAAAAAAAATCTATAAAAATTGGTTGTTCTGCAGGCTGGACTCGCCCGTGTCCCGGGGGTTTCTTTCCTCAGTGACTGCAGCAAGCGTCCCACAAAGTGTCTTCTCTTTTTCTCTCTCCCCGCCTAAGACTAGTGTCTTCTCTCTGCGCCTGTGGTTTCGAAGGGAAAGGGGCCAGACTGCTCTGTCCTAGTTTCAAGTCCCCTTTTCCCCGCTCAGTATGAGTTGCTGTACAACTGAGGGGCTGCAAGTTTAGACTTACAGCTGTTGAGGTAGATCAGGAAAGTTGATGACCAAACCAACTGTCTGCCACGGTGGGCAATGGGCGTGGGGGTTGCTGCATGTGTTGGTAGGTGCTGGGCTGTGAGGGGAGGGGGTCGGATGCTATAAATGTGGCCAGTGAGTCAAGCTGTCAGGCTGTTGGCTTATCTGGTTACAGCACCGGTGGCTGGAGATGTGTAAGGTGCCATGGTAAGTGGACATGCACAGGCTCTCTTGCCCAAATTTACATGAAAACTTTGAAAGTGGATGTTTCAGCCTTGTGGGAATAGTTTTCTGGTGTTTCTAGTTCCCATCCATCTACGGTGACTGTGTTTTCAGCATCTGCCTCACGATGAGACCGCCTTGGTGTGGATTTGTCTCTGTAAACTATTTATAAGGACAAGTGGATGTGTTTATAAAGAGCAGCAGCCAGGCTCCAGCTGTCACACAACAGTGGAGTTTCCTTGATGGAACAATACTGACTTTAGTAATTCCTGCCAGGGTGGCCATCTGACACTGTGGCTTATAGTCCAGATAGAGTTTAAAATGATCTGAACTGTTTCTTTATTGAAAAGCTGACTGTAAGATCTCTACAATGTGAAGATGAAAACTGTACTCGTCACTTGTGTGAACTTCCGAAAAGTGGGTTTCGAGTCAGGGCATTCACCCCCTGAGTACTGTCCTGTTTAGAATATTTTCATGCAACAGCTTATTTTGCACTGCAGTGTAATATGAGTGGAAAAGAATGATGCCCAAGAAAGAAGAATACCTATCCCTCACTAACAATGAAAAAAGTCAAGCTTTCATAATGCTATGTAAAGAAAGTTTTCTAAGTCAAAGTCCACACCAACAATACGCCTCGTGAGTAGTCACGCATTAAATTCTGTGATGTGATATCATGCAAAGTCAGATATATAAGACTAACAGCTAATTTGGCACATGAGAATTGATTTAGCACAGCTGCTCTGTTGTTGTTATTGGTGCTGGCTCAGGCTTGTGTGAGCTGACCAATCAGACCAGATTGGGTAAACAGAGCATGTCAGACAGAAGGTGGAATACAGTGCCGCTGTACTGGAAAATGAAACGGATGTGTTTTCTGAGCATTAAAGCGTTTCTTGTAGTAACCCAAAATAAAATGAGAATCCTAAAAATAACTGAATACATCTCCTTTAAAATTCAGTGCCTGCCTACCTTGTCGTCTTCTTAGCTTCAGCAGTGTTGCTAAGAGAAAGTGCTTGAACCTGCTGTATTGTATACAACAGATAACAACCTGGACTGTAACGGCCAGAGCAGAGCACAATGTTCACAGTGAGGAAAATGCCATTGATTTTGCAGCACTTACACCACCAGAGATGTGTTGGACAGGTGATAATGTTACTATTATCTAGCTACGAAATTGTGTAGTACCCGACACCTCTCAGTGTAACACTAACCTGAAAATTTAGCCAGTTAAACACACACCGACTTGGATTTTACCTGAAATACATGAAAATGTAATCTGTACACTGTCATTGTACAGTAAAAGTTAGATAAAATGAATCCCTTTGTAAATATGAAACAAGACATTTGTGAAAGAATGGGCCGCTCTCAGGAGCTCAGTGAATTCCAGCGTGGAACTGTCATAGGATGCCACTTGTGCAACAAATCCAGTCGTGAAATTTCCTCGCTCCTAAATATTCCACAGTCAACTGTCAGCTCTATTATAACAAAATGGAAGCGTTTGGGAACAACAGCAACTCAGCCACGAAGTGGTAGGCCACGTAAAGTGACGGAGAGGGGTCAGCGGATGCTGAAGCGCATAGTGCAAAGAGGTCGCCGACTTTCTGCACAGTAAATTGCTAGAGAGCTACAAACTTCATGTGACCTTCAGATTAGCCCAAGTACAGTACGCAGAGAGCTTCATGGAATGGGTTTCCATGGCCGAGCAGCTGCAGCCAAGCCACACATCACCAAGTGCAATGCAAGGCGTCGGATGCAATGGTGTAAAGCACGCCGTCACTGGCCTCTAGAGCAGTGGAGACGCGTTCTCTGGAGTGATGAATCACGCTTTTCCATCTGGCAATCTGATGGACGAGTCTGGGTTTGGAGGTTGCCAGGAGAACGGTACATTTCAGATTGCATTGTGCCAACTGTGAAATTTGGTGGAGGAGGAATTATGGTATGGGGTTGTTTTTCAGGAGCTGGGCTTGGCCCCTTAGTTCCAGTGAAAGGAACATTGAATGCTTCAGGATACCAAAACATTTTGGACAATTCCATGCTCCCAACCTTGTGGGAACAGTTTGGAGCGGGCCCCTTCCAACATGACTGTGCACCAGTGCACAAAGCAAGGTCCATAAAGACGTGGATGACAGAGTCTGGTGTGGATGAACTTGACTGGCCTGCACAGAGTCCTGACCTGAACCCGATAGAACACCTTTGGGATGAATTAGAGCGGAGACTGAGAGCCAGGCCTTCTCGACCAACATCAGTGTGTGACCTCACCAATGCGCTTTTGGAAGAATGGTCAAAAATTCCTATAAACACTCTCCTCAACCTTGTGGACAGTCTTCATATCTCACTAAATAGAGCTGTACAATAAGTGGATGGGAGAAGAGGCAGAAAACATCCCTCAGACTTTCAGAAACCATAAAGGTGTGCTAATCCCTCCCCTACAGTAAATTGCAGCAGTGAGTCTCTGTTTATCTTTTTTTAAGCCTTGGCCCACTTTCTCCGTCTCTGTAGAAGAATTGTGACCCATTTCCCCCACAGCGAGAGCACGGGCACCAGTCAAAGTCAAAAAGTTCTCACGACAACGAGGCAGAACTTAAGAAGTCTCTGCAAACCTGCACGCATAACAAGCTGACATATGTCTAAGTGTAGTCTCCAGCAGAGGGATCAGTCAGACATTACCACCATCTATACACTCACACTTATGTCCCAGACAGCACTGTAGCTGTAGTCACCCTTAGAGAGACTGTTTAAGACAACAACCTGTCCCTTATCTACGTAGTGGGTAATTATACCATTTTACACACTGAGATATGACAACACAATATATTTCACAGGACATTGCAAACAGAACCAATCAGCATTAAAACAGGTCCAGTTTGTCTGAATCATGGAACGCCCCAACAGTATTCAGATGTGAAATTGAAAGTGTTTGCACCCAAAGTGTCCATTATGATCATCCACCTATCCAAACAGGCACCTCACAGAAAAGCTCCTGATCTAATGGATATCCAGGTAATAATCTCAGCAATGTTTCACTTCCAAACAGGTAGTTCAGATAATAACGGATAATTGGATGGATGTGGAAATGCTCCATCTGTTTGATGCCTTGAGCTGATTGTATTACAACAAAGCAATTTAGCTAATACATAGAGAATCCTTAATAAGATGTTAGAGTAAGGTCGATAAATATGGAAACAAGGCTCTGATTTTCCTTTAATGCAGTCAAGTAGACATCTACATCAGAGGTTTTTCACTGAATGTTCCAGATGCTTTGCCATGTGAGTGTCGGTGTGTAGTATTTATTATTTTGAAAAGAACAATCTGAACCTATGACTTTGTGTATTGTGGCACAGTGTTCCGGAAAGAGATCGGTGGATTCAAACATCTGTCTTAGCCTCTGAATCTTTGATGTATTTGATTTATGAAAGTTACAGACTACAGTGTATCTGTACTGACCATATATGTATGGTGAACCAATGAATATAAACAGTCCATCGGAATATTAACTCCAGGGTGTATCCTCGCTCTGTCTCACCCTGGGTACACTGGGATGGACTCAAATTACTCCTCACTTCGTCTAAACTATTATTAGGATATTATTAGTATAAGTAGTATGCATACTATGACATACCATCACCATGGCTTTGTACCTGTGCTGTCAAAAATATATTTTACGACACCCATGTTAATCTATTTTGGTTTTAGGACCCCTACATACTTCGTATTCCAGAGAGTCGGGTGAGTTCAAGCTCAAGTAAGGTGAGAGTCAAGGGGGTCAAGCTCAAAGGTATTCAACTGAATATCTTTTGTGTCTGGGGTCATAAGTTGGACGAAATAGTTCTCTCATTTGCTTAGACCAAATTATTTATAGATTATAGATCAATAATGATCATAATATCATCCATCTTTTAGTGATCAGCCTCTTATTGTTATCAGCTGTTTGATATTCTGCCCTACAGAGAGTGGAGTCTTTGACCAGTCAGCAGGAACACTGCAGGTTTGGATTTAACAAGCCCTCAGTGTGTCAGAACCAGTGTGTTTTTGCGTGTGTGTGTTTTTGTGTGTTTATACTTGTAACAAATACAGGGTAAATGTTGGCTGTGACAGATATCATTTTCAGCTCATCTGCCACCTCGTCAGGTTTTTCTTATATTAGAAAATACAAATTCCAAAATAAAATAAAAATGTTACACAATATATTCTGTATTCAATCCGACTGCCACTATAAGTTGTAACTCCAAAACCATCCACTCTACCTATTGATCTCAAAGACAGGTCATAAAGACTAATGCAAATGTGATATGATACTATTTATAGCCAGTTGTCTGTATGGTCTGATGCTGTGACACGCACAAACTTAGAAGCAGGGGTGATCCGTGGTTTGCAGAACTGTTGACTGCCACCATTTTATTCTGGCTGCCATATTTTTACTACTGTCAGGTATCACTGACTCCATGTTTACAGTTCTTAATTGTTCTCCATAGATTTCAGTAGTGGCAGTAAAAAAAAAAGATCATGTGGTAGACATATTCAGTGAGCTGCCACAGTGAGGGAGGGTGAGGGACTTCATTTCAGACGCTCACTGTGTGGTGGTCGGGATCATTTACCAGACAAACAATCTACATTGAATCATCACACACTCACCATCTTTTTGAATGATGGCACTGACACAAAGAGGCAACAACCCCTGACCTCACACACATTGACCGGTTTGACCTCTGAACCTTGTTCCATCGATGTAGCCACAATGGAGCCGCACCAGTGGTTTTAACCACAGAGGACACACGGCTCTGTTGGTTACGGCTCATCCTGACCGCTTCTCAACTACTGGGATAATAACCTGATGTTTATGTCAGAAAAGTCTCCGATCACTTTCTGGAAAAGTGATTGTCTTTGGTCTTAGTTGACTTAAACCAGCTTTGTTTTGTTTTTTAAAAGGTTTGAAAGTTTGGAGATAAATGGTCCCAAATATGTTTAAAATATAAGATTGTTAGATGTGTACAATGATTTGTGTGGAAATTAAAAAGCTAATTAATAAACCAACCATCAAACCATAATAAACCATAATCAATATATGAAATTTAACACTGCAAGACAATTAAGATTATTGGGCTTATTGGTGAACTGACTTTTATTGAATTGCACTTAGATTCAGTTGTGGTTCCTAAAATGATCAACACTCTTTGATGCAAGATTTTGTGATGTACGTAATGTGTACAGCAAAGTCCTCCAACATTGTGTGGTCACCCACCGCTATTTCTTCACATGAATCCTGTTGAATCCTGTGTTTCCTTTTCTTCTTCACAACCAGGTGCTGGGTTTAGACTCATTGCTGTTGTGGCTCTATAAAGTCCATTGAGTTGTTGTAGGTGATATTGAGCAGTGCAAATGAACCTGACTTGCACCGCCAGCTGTCAAGACAAACACATCAATCATCAAAGGAGGACTAACTCTATTAACCCATTAATGACTAATGCCTGAATCAAAGCATATATCATTGAAAGTGAAGTTGTTCTGACTTCAGTGGCACCAAGGTTCCAAGGTACAGAGGTTCCTGTAATATTATGATAAATTTTGAAAATGTTCAATGCATTTGTGTTTAGCTCAGCTGAAGGTATGTGCCTAAAATATTGTCAGTGGATCATGTTAAAACCTTCATCTATTACGCTGAGCAAACTGTGTGCAAATCAAACATACCTTAAGTTTCTATTTATTCCTTTTTTCGTTTTTATTTCAGAGTAATTTACCAGCAAAATGATACATTGCAAACTTTTCATTGAAATAATTAAAGACACTTTGTATTTACAGGCCTATCAGGTAGAACCGCATATTTTACATTATTGATAAACTACTGTATGTTATTGTTTCACCCAAAATACAAGACCTCAGCTGAAACAATGTGAAATATGAGCATAGAGGGTTGAGGGTTGTGAAAAAGAAATTTATGGAACACAATCGTGAACAAAATAACTTAAAATAACACAAAGTAAATGTGTCTGTAACAATCTCACATTCATGTTTAATCATTATGACTTTCTCACGATTCTCACCAAACACAAAAAACATCTTCCCCGATTCTGTCGCTCTCTTTTTTTTAATCACAGTTTTTTGTTTGTTTGTTTTTTATTGTTTTTTTTTGTTTCTTTTGTTTTCTTTTCTTTTTTTTTTTTTTTTTACCATTTTTGTCTTTTATTGTATCCATCTGATTGAACTGACTGAACAAATGGATATCTTAAACTACACCATGATCTGCTGTTTTTATTTCATTTTGCCGTAGCACATGAAAAAGGTCTGGCTCCAGCTACTGCTGACTAAATCCAGTCTAAGCGCAGTGACAGATGTCGTGCAAATAGATGCCTGTGGTTCCTGGATTAACAGGCACCGATATCAACAGGGAGCGAGGAATCAAGGCCCCGTACTGCGAGAAACCCCAGCCATTTTAAATTCTCAGACAGACCTCTGGAGGAGCGAGGAAGCCTGTGGAGACGGGATCCTTCATTCATCCTGTAACTTCTAAGTACACGTTGTGCTAATGAACAGTGTGAGCTTTGCATGATATTAAACGTTTACTGCTGGAACAGTGATTCCCACACATTAATGATGGCAAATGGTGTTACTCTCACTGGTGACTTAAAACTATTGGTGTCGCTGTACTAGGCAGAACGGCGTTGATGGTTTTAGGTAAGAAAGGATTTGCCTGATGGATGTCTAGTTACAGAAACATCGCAAATAAATGCATTTCTGCCAGGTAATGTGTTCACTTGCAACTTTTGGGTTTTAGAAAAGGAAAATAAGCTCAAATGTGATGTTTTTTCTTTGTTTATGATGACACAAAAAAATGGCTCCTTAAACAGGTCATGTCAAAATTTGATGGAAAAAAATGGAATCTAGTGTCAACTGACTGCCCCATTTAAACAGAATATATATCCTCAATTTGTATACAAACTGTTAAATCGTTTTTATAATTTACAAATTATATAGGTAGTTGTTTATAGTCAAACCAACAATGAGCTGTCTTCATCCTTCCAAGTGTTACAGAGGCTGCTGCTATCATCAAAAAAACGACCATAGTATAGCACGACACTAGTGGCTTTAGTAGCTGTAATGGCAGCAAAGAAAGAAGTTAGGTGATGCAGGATCAAGGGTGTTGAAGTCCAAATATGAAGGAGGTTGGGGAGGATGTACATTACTCAAGGTAAAGCATCAACAGACAACCCTTAAACAAACTGTTTTCCTACTACTTATCATTCTGAAATAAAAACTGTAAACCTTACTTTTGCTGTGGTATTCCGTCCGCTACTGAGCTGGACCTTTTCAAGAAACTAGAAGGTAGAATTGAACAGGCGGAAAGCTCAAGTGTTAAAGTGTTAAAGACCAAACCAAACTGTGGCCGCACAACTAAGGTCCAGTGTACCTGTAGCTGATCTGCTGCAACGCTCACGGTGTTTAAGCATGAGGATTAGTTGTGCATTTTCAACAAATCATTTGCTGGCTGTTAATGATTTTGTGATGGCACTGGGTGCGTCAGGATTGGTCTAAAAAGACAGCTGAAGTATGAACTGCTGCTGAACCATTTGTCATGCCTGCAAATCAGGTTACAAAAACAGGACCAGAGTTGAGGCACCGCGGCGTCACTTTATCCTTCGTACACAGCGAGGTACCGATGCTAACAAGCACGTCGGCAGGCTCTGCGACTGCATGGAGAGGTGACCCTGCCATTTTCCTCTCAATTAATGGAGGAGATATTTCACTGGCACACAACAGAAGGGAGGGAAGGAGGGAGGGGGTGAGGTGAGGTGAGGTGTGGTGCGGTGCGGTGCGGCTTTATTGTGGGTGAAAATACCAGTGAGGGTCCATGGCATTCAAATTCACAGGGCTTAGCAGCCTGCGCGGTGGACAGAGGGGAGGCGTGAGGAAGACTCTCTAATATTCAGGGCTGGAATGGGAAACAAGGTCATCAGACCAGTTTGGCATAACAAGGATTCATCACACACATGCAGAATGAAAATAAGTCCATTCCAATTCAAGTCTTCCCCCTCTCCCCCTCGGTGACTTGAATGACAACTTCAGCTGGGATAGCAGAGGCCTTGCAGAGACTACGCGCCTTCTCACGACACTCTATGTTTAATAATGGCAACTGCTGGGACTCTGATTCACGAACCAACAACCAAATTAAAACAATTCCAGCGGCTGCTAAAAATATTCGACAGGGGAACAAAACCACGAAGCTGACATGGAACCCAGTCAAGCGAACTTTACCAAGAGTGGGTAATTTGAACTTCTGCTAGCCCTCCCTCCTCACACATACAACATACACCCACTTTGCTCCACATCTTGCTCGGAGACACGGAGACAAGATTTTTAGAAGTCTGGATGAGCATTTGGGAGCCTGTTAGTTCAGTCAAGCATCAAGTTGGCTGATGCCGATTTCCTTTAACACCCTGTGGTTGCCTGACTGTTTGCCACACAGTTTCACAGCAGAGCATGACAGACTTAACAACCCTGTGTCATCGATTAAATACTTCCTCTGTGAAGAAAAGGCAAGCGCCATGGATCAATTCTCATTCTCTTATTCTTCATATCTTACATTAAATCAAAAGAAAATCTCAAAGTGGAGTTACCTTCAAGGTTGAGTTGGACTAATTTAACTACTTATTTGTTTTTGCTTAATAGCTCTATATTCCAATAGTAATCACTGTTATGGAGTATTTGGTCAGTAAGTCATGTCTCTCCTCCCCCCTTCTCATGCAGTAAAAGAGAAAAGAAATGTTCTATCCCTGCACACTTTATCCAATCAGGACTGAGAACTCCATAAAGAGGCGGGATCCTCCTTTTAACCGGCGAGGGCAGAACAGGAAAGTTACCATTTCCAACGCTCCGGGTGACAGCTTATACTACCAAGGAAGGCCAAGAGATGAAAAGTGTTGAAGAAGACAGGGAGGCAAAGAGAGCTGCCATGAAAAACAAAAGAAAAGAGGGGGTGTGACGTAGAGAGGAGGGAGGGGACTTCTAAATGCTTAACAGACAGGGAGTCAGCTTGAACAGCAGCAGCTTCAATGTATACATTTAACAGAAAGGATTTATACAACTTTATTTTGATGTAGAAACAAACATGTCTCTAAGCAAAGCCTAGACATGGCTTGATTTATTCTCCTGCTGGGTACATCGGCTTTTATCTCATTATGTGACAGACTTGCCAGTCCATCGCTACAACACACTGTGCCTGTTGTTTGTTCCCCCTATGTTTCTCCCCTTTCTGTTCAATTGTGTTTCTTTTTTTAGGGCCTTTTTATTGTCGATCAGTCTGTTCATTATTTACAGGCCAAATGGATTCATAGTTTAGTCTGCAAAATTCTACAAATGTTTTATATTATCCAATTATCAGTCCAACGCCAAAGCCTCTTCATCTAGTCTCATAAATGAGCGAGAAAAGCAATTGTAATAGTTGTTGAGTAATTGGTGCAGTTCTTGTAATGCGGCTCGGTGCATTTTCAGTTTCATGCTGTCGAATATGTTGCTCTGTGTTGTATGTTGTCTGAATACTGACCAAAGAGTCCCGTTTGAGGGGTTTTGTATTATTAACCACTCAGGATGATAACAGTGTCACTCATGTTGGTTTTGCATTATGATCGAGAAATCTGTACCCGACACGAACCCTCTGAACGCAAAGGTGATCAGTGCAGGAACAGGAGTCATGTTAATTAACAGCAACACATTCAAAACAGTCTCACCTCTGTTTTCACACGCAACAGCTGCAACAGTCTGGCTTCAGCGAGAAGAACGGAAACAACTGTAGCAACAAATTCTTCTCTCTCATGCTCTAAATCTCTAAAAGTAGATCCACACATTGTCCCTGAGCAAATGGAGAGTAAACTAGACAGTCGGCACAAATAATGTTCACACTGATACATCACACAGCGTACTGTACTGGAATGATCTGACATTACCGTGTGCCTCGTCGCTGTTTTTGATATACATTTTTCTACAGAAATCCACATTAATCGCATGAATGCGTCGTATAGTGTGGCAACGTTTCGGAGCCATGACACACGTTTCACACAAACGTATTTACCACGTGACTCACATACAAGCTCGAGGGAGGTTACTGAGATACAGAAGAAGTCATTTAAATGGCAGTTGAGGAGGCTGATGACTATCAAAGTTGTACAGATTAAGTTAGCACCAGTCGTGTTGTTGTTACATGTTACACACAAATACAACACAGTAATACTCAGTCACACACATCACTTCATTTTAGCAAAGAACTTTGGAGACAAACACCTTTTTGCCTCAGAATAAAAGAAATGTTTCCGTTTTCAAAACACTACACAGTTTAAAACATCATGGGGAAGGCGAGGCTGGTCGCCACACGTTTTACTTGTATATAAATATATATAATTAATAGATTTTCTTACAATGGACGGCAGAAGCCTAAACAGTCAGAGAGGTCTGAAGTGGCTTTACTTTCCTCGAGTTTATTCTGTTCAAAAGACACAGCCAACCCCGAAGTGAATGTTTGCGAGAGAGGGATTATTTAGCGAGCAACTAAGCTAACAGTGACATTTTATAGTGCAGTTAAAATATTAATCTGCAGCTCTCCCTTCATATTCTAATGGTGATACCAGTTTTCAAACCCATATTGTGTAAAAGCACAGAGGAGCTGGATAATTTACATTTTGAATTTGCCCTCGCATCCTAATGTCGAGTGTCTTCAGGCCAGTCCACACCAAGAACGATAACAATGATCAATAACAAGCAATATAATGATGTCAGCATCCACAGTGATGAACGATACTGCTTTGTAAATAGTGGCACCAAGCACACTCTGCATGCTCAGAATATGTCGGCAGCTGACACTGTGATATGTGACCGAGTGACTTTACTCCCAGGAAACCTATTACCTTAAATGGACCAAGTAAAGTAGACATAATAATTTTGAGTTGTTAAAACTATTTAGCTCGTACAAGTTAAATGTAATAACCTGGTAAGTCTGGCGTGATCACCTTTGTGACTTTTTCAATGTAAAGTAACAAAGGTAAGTTTAAAATTTACAGTGAAAGACAAAATGTGGTTCAGAGGTCCGATCAACACAAGAGACTCTTTGGCAGTATGTCTCAAGGAAAATGTTTTTATTGATTATTCGCGACCTAATATCACATTATATACGTGTTTAAGAAGTTGTCTAACTAACCGAGACTGAGTTATTAGAGTGTAAATTAGCTTGAAGCTAACTGGTCTCTCTACCACTGTCTAAAAAGTGCATCCTAATTTTTTTTGTTATTATTATTATTATTAATTATAAACACTCCTCCTGCACCAATATTTTTGTAGAATAATGTCACCAGAATCAGGCTACCTGATTGGACTGTTTACTTAATTGGCTAAAATAAAGTGATCCCAGTGATATCATTCCCCACTGCTGATGTTTGTTTTGTGTCAAGTTTTGCTGTGGACTAGTTCTCAGTGTGGAAGGCCTGTTACTCTTGAAATGATTTAGCAGGTGACCCATGTTGTCAACATTTTAGAAACAAAATTGTTTTAACAGCAAATGACATCCAACCCCGTTCTCCCCTACCTGAAGGACATCATTCACAGTCTTTATCATACTGAATGTCAAGGATCAATTTTAAATCTTGATCTTTTATATCAGGCAAAGTCTTCAGTGAGTTAAGGACAGCATTTCTAACTGCGGGTGTAGACGTCACAGGCAAACACTGGGGGTTACATTTTAGAATTAAACTCTTCAAATGTTGCTACAAAATGACTGTAATCATTTTCAAGAGAAAAGTCAGTCATATCACAAAAAGGTGTTTTGATAGGATACTTCCTCCTCGGACTGGCACTTTTTCTGTCACAGAGGGACACAAGGAAAACCATTTTGAGCTCTGACCTTTCAACACCGCTGCTGTCTGAACAGCCTTGGGGAGGATTTGTCCTTTCTCATCAGCTCTAATACATCTAATGTGCTCCATCAGGCTTATTGTTCCGCACAGCAATAAACTCCTGACCTCATACTGGCGTCGTCCTCCTGTTCACTCCATCTTTCATTTCTTTCTGAAAACAGTTGTGGACTTGTAAAAACCCAGAGTCCCTGTCTGGGCTGTAGGGCCCTATAGTCCCACTTCCACCCTTCAGAGGGTCCCTACTGAGGGCGTACAGGGATATATCTCCCATCGGCAAACCCATCCCTAACCCTCCTCCTCCTCCTCCACCGCCTCCACTTCCTCCACCGATCTTCATCCCCACTGGGGAGGGCTCGCGGGAAGGGTCAGTCGACCTCGAGCTGGAGCGTGAGCGCCTTCGTCGGTAGCGGTAGCTTGGGATGCGAGAGTATGGCGAAGACGACGAGGTGGTTTTGATGAAGTCGCGACGGGCTCTGAAGCGCGTCTCTTTGTTTTTCTCTATGTATATGTTGACCGCCAGAACACCCACCGATTCGGCCACGATGAAGGAGAGCGCGCCAAAGTAAAAGGACCAGCCGTAGCTGTAATGGTTCTTCTTATCCTCGTCTTTCTTGTCACTGGGATCGCCGGCGTTGCTAGAGATGTAGACGATGATGCCGATGATGTTGCTCAGGCCTGAAGAGAGAAGAGATGAAAACAGAGATGAACAAAATGCATGTGAAATTGTGTAAAATGCCTAAAGATGAAAAGTGGTTGATAAAGCCCAAGGATTGCACTACATATGCACACAGTTAGCTCTAGTTGAATGCTCTTAACCACATTTGCATGGCGGCCATTTTACGCTGACCTCCTGCACAGGGTGGGCAGCTTCTATGCTGAGATGGTACCATGCTGCTTTTTTCTAGGTTGTAAATTGTACAAATGTAGGTAATCTGACCAAATGTTTTCATTTCACCACTTCCCAGTTGATCAGCGACTGAGAAGATGATGGATAGCAAAAATCTAGAGGGACTTTGGGCCATATTTCAAGGTATAACAACATATTTGATCAGCTGAACAGCTGACGTTAGCATTCACCCACTTCCTGGCTAACTTTACTGTTTGATAGTGTTACACTAAATAACAGGAAAATCTTGAATTCATTCCAAAATATCAACGTACACCTTGAACTCAGTTATTTAAGCCTGGAAGTGAGACACACTGGCGGGGGTAAGAGTCAGCGCTAGCTATGAAGTGGTTGAATGCTAATTTTAACGGGTGATCAAACATGTTGCTTTACCTTGAAATATGGACGTCCCTCCAAACTGTCGCTATCCATCGTCTTTTCAGTTGCTGATCAGTCGGGAAAAGGTGAAATCAGGACGATTTTTCAGATGTCCTTGTTTATGCGACAACTCATTTGCTAACGTTAGCATTTGCCCACTTCATAGCTAACATTACTGATAAAATTAAATCCAGTGACACAGTATTACGATATTTAAGCTTCCCACCCAGAGCCTAATGTCCAAGGAAAGTAGCTGCCGTGTGATTGTGGTGTGTCAGAAAGTGCCTTAAGTGTACTTCAAGCCCTTCATTTGCTGTGTTACATGAAAAAACAACAACGGAAAAGACACTTGCATTGTATCTTGTGTTGAAATACACAAAAAAAGAGCGAGACAACTTAAAGCAGACGCCAAAGGGAGTCTGTCTTCTGTCGCTGTGTGTGGGTTTGCACAAGATATATTTGTTGTCCTGCCAGTCCGTGTGTTGGTGTGCAGGGCGCCGTCAGTCTCGTCCTACCTGCAGCAACAAACAGGATGCCGGCGCTGAGCAGGATGTTGTTCTTGTTCCTATAGATGCGTCCTATCCCCACACACAGGCCACCCAACATCAACAGAATGGTGCTGAGAATGGGGAACAGGCTTGATGCTCGCACTATACCTGTTCATGTGAGATAGAGAGAGTGAGTTCTTCTTGACAATACTGAGGACGCAGATAGATGTTCCTCACAAAGGATCATAAAAATGTAGTTAATATGGCATTTCTGATTCCTTAAACACGGGGCTATGTTTAAGGATGTCAGTATTCTTTCATAACAAAAATATGGTGCATGGTGACTACAGTGATTGGACTTCCCACAGTGTTTGGACAGTTTTCACAGCGACAAAGCCTTAAGTCTACCTCGGTCAAACGTGAGATGCACTATTGAGCGGGTAAAGTCGTGTTTTAGCCCGGCCCTGTTACTCATCGGCACACAACACACTTCATCATCTCTGTAGTCCCAATTACCGTCATGACATCAGGCTTTTATGTGGGAGGGATTGAGATGTCACAACACATTAAGTACTCTTGTGACAGGTCCATCGCCAGGCGAAGAAAAAGGGAAGGATTAAGGGTTGAAGTGTTTTGAAGGCGGTCACAGCGACTTACGTAAGATGTATTCTGAGCTGTCCGTATCGTAGTCGTTATCCTCTGGAAAGTGATTGATCCGAAAACAGCTTCCTTTGTTGATACCTGCAGAGAAGCCAGAAGCAGCGTCAGCGATGGCGGTAAACAAGGCCGTGCACTGACAAGTATGACAGCACTTACAGGAAAACACTACGTCTTTATAACAGAGCTGGACATGAGAAGCTCCAATTAAGATAGAAGGGGAAAAAAAATAACTACAAGCCGACCATCCACAGAATGAAATCCAACATCTGTGACCCTGAGACTGACACACTATTTGAAAGCTGGAGCACGAAAACACCTAAACTAGTGCTGAACCGTCTCGTTTTCACCTGTAATCCTGTCGGAGACCGTTCGAGGACAGGCTGCTGTGGATCTGAGGTTCTTAAGTTCTCAAGCCCTCAGGCGCCTTCTATTCAGAGACCCAGCCTCTTCACTGAGAAAATCTTCCCTCCACTTTTAACAGAATAAAACATTGGAGCGTTATGAATATTGAAAGGTTAGACTTTGAATTACAGTCCAACGCCTGGTTTTGCTGCTGCGTCCCGTCCTTCCCGCCTCTGCTACTTGTGTTAGTTGTTTTGGAGCTTTGCCAGACACCTGTAAAATCCCATGCATACGTCTGAAAACAGAACCTGGACTCAACACAGCTCGAATTGGCTCGTTTTAAAGGGTAAAAATGTGACACCTGAGCTTTCAGTTAGTTTAGTTTGTATGTAAGCTTGCGTTGTTCCTTCGCTCTCTGTTGGTTCATCTGCTCCCGTCCTCTTGTCTCCTGCGCTCCTGTTCCCTGGTCCTCGTATGTTCACCGTGTTCCCGATTTGTTCCCCGTGGTTTTCAGATTTGTCATTTTTCCCATGGACTTGCCTTGGCCTGCCTTTTGTTACTTGCTTTTTGGATTTCGCATTGGACATCAGCTCAATAAAGCTCACTTTGTGTTTTCAGCCTGCCTGCCTCTGTGTGCTCTGCATTTGGTTCCTACTTTGAACTGTAACAGTGATTTCCGTGATTTGAATTATTGTGAATATTCTCACATTATTGACTTGATTTCCTGTCTGTGATGTAATAAAAACCTTTCTTTTAGTTTGTTTAGTGGCAGGATTTAAGAGATTTAAACATGTTTTGATGATTATCTGACTAACTAAGTAAATCACAATTATTTCAGTGGAGATATAACCCTGAGATGAACTTTTATTATCGTCCCATGTCTAATTATCTGACAGCCAGCAGCAGTGACGTGCCACAGAAACACGGCCACGCGTCAGTAAAGGTGAGGAAGGAGAGGAGTGCATTCTGGCAAAACTGTCTGTAAACATCGCAGAGCTATAAACACGTTTAACATTTTGCCTCCCAAATGTTTTGTGGGAAGAAAAAAATTGAATGCAACAAGTGTGTCAGTCTTCAGGGATACACACAGTGTAATAACGCTGAGTGTAACCGCTCCACAGGGAACCTTTAAAGCCACTGCACTGTAAATAACTCTCTGTGTGGGGCTCACTGTTGACATTCAACCTCAGCCAAATGTGATGTTGCAAATACTGGTGAGCGGCTTTCCGGTGACGCAGGGATTTTGGCGGGACGCTGTTTGCTGCAGGTTTGGCCAAAAATCATAACAGGTGTGAACGTAAGCTGATTAGCTACAACCGCTGGCTGATTCTCTTCATGCCTGAGTGGCTTTATCCGGCCTGGTTAGCGTAGCCGCTGGCTAAATGGCGTTTTTAAAATGTATTTATTCTTTTTGGTAGACAGCTCATTTAGATGAGTTACGACTTCTGTGGCGTAAATGTTTCATGAGCGAGGAAAAGCATTCACCACGCCTGTTAGGCCACGACGATACGCACAATGTGCTTTGGTAATGTAAACAAAGACAGCGGCCGTCTGCCCGGGGACACCTTTAACATGTTTCTTACTTAATATTGCGCCATGATTTCACTCCAGCCGGTCAGCGGCAAATTTCAATGACACATTTGTCAGCCACATTTTTATGGTTGACGTCTGAGACTGCTGGGAGAGCGAACGAAAGGAAAGAGCCGAGATAAAGTGATGAAACATCCTTTAACAGCACAGACAGACTGTCTTCACTGACTCCACTCTCTCAGCCTCACTCTTTCAGTCTCTTTCAACTCTCATCCTCTATTTTTACAACACTCCATTACCGCTATCATGTCTCAATTACCCTCTTCTCTCCCTTCTGTGCTCTCAAATGTTTTCCTCTTCAGCACCCTTTCAGATTAATTTTCGAATTTTTTTATGGATCAAGCACACACTTTGGATTGATACAGAAGTACAGTCTTGGGTGTTGGAGGGTTTCTTGCATGTATTTTCTATCTAAGTCCAGTGTTTTAAGTGTAATTGTGCATTTTTAGTTATTTATTTTTTTCTCCTAATTGTGTCAGTCAGAATGTCAAGGAAAAGCAGCGCGGGATAAAAGATGCACAGAAGAAAGTTTTATTTTGTGAGTAAAAAGAATAAATGAAGATGTCAAAGTAAAATAATTGATGTAATAAATAAACCACAGAAGGCCAGTGGAGTTAGTAATCAGAGGAATGACTGTGAGAAAGATGCAGAGAGAAAGAGAGGGAGCTCAATTGGGGAGGTATCTCCCCAGAGCCCATCTGTCTGAGAGACCGGAGCCCATCTTTTATTACTCAGCATAGCTTCACCATGGCAACCTCCCCCCCTCCGCAACCCAGAATCACATTTCTAGCTTCGCTTCTCAGAGGACGCCTTTGACATCTTACTAATGCATTCACCAGGCTATCACACACACACACACACACACACACACACACACACACTGGAACGCTGCACAGTGACACACGCTGACAAAGCCACAGAAACAAAAACAAAAATAAAAGCAGCCTTTCTGACATCGAGAAAATCAAAGTATCGCTTTGAGGAAAAAAACTTAGTGAGCCGGCGGATTTTGTCCATTTGAAAGAAGGACCAAATGTGCATTTGGAAACCCCATTCCTGTCTTTCGGTGCCACTCCAGCGTGTTCAGTGGCGATCAGGGGTGGCTGGATTAAGTGAGAGTTCTTGTTGTGTTTCAGTGTGACTGGCTGCAGAACAAGACCTCACTTTGTTTCCTTTAGAAGCTGATTTGCCGCCAGCGCTCGCCCTGAGTGAACCTCTCCCTTGTTTGTACACGACACAATGCTCACGCAGACGTCTGTTTGGCACACTGAGACAAACATTGTTTCTTCTACAAGGTTAGCCAACGTGTCCCCGGGGGGTTTGCCAATTATTTATGCCACTCATTTGGACCCAATATAACTCGTTAGGCTCCATCTTTGTTCTTTGTTCCTGGGAGAATTGTGACTGGAAAGTTAAATAGGTGGCTGATTAACGCTATCGCTCTTATTTAATGTTTAATCAGAAAATGCAAACAAGGTAAGAGGGAACTTAAAGAACAGCTTTGTTTTTTCACTTGAAGGGTGCACTGAGACAAACAGGGTGCGACTCAACTTCAGGGTGTGTATCCCCAAATTGGTCTGAAGTCACTTACCGTATCTTTAAAGGCGCCAGAGACAGATGTGTCACCAGAGGTCAGATTCAAATTGAGCATCGCAACGCGTGTCGATAATGCTTATGTGGTGTGTGTGTGAGGGAGAGAGAGGGTGTGTTACTTTTAGCTCCAGCTCTCTACTGTACCTAACACACATCCGATAATATGACCGGGGAGAGAGGAGACGGTGGAAAAAGACGACAGATGTTCAAGAACGGCGGCAGCTCCGTCTCACTGCTGCTGCTGATACTCTCAAGGGTTTAAAGCGAGAGAGAGAGAGAGAGAGAGAGAGAGAGAGAGAGAGAGAGAGAGAGAGAAAAGAGGGAGAGAGGGAAAGTGTCTTCTGATTAACTTTACAGGAAATCCATAAATAGGCACGCACTTTCTTATATGTAAACCCAGTGAGGGTGGTAACAGTGTGACAAGAGTGTGACTTCTCCATGCATCATTTGCATATGACACAAATCTCCTATGGCATCTCCTACAAGCTTCCTCTGGTGATCAGTGCGGAAATGGTGAATGTCACAAAAAAAAAGAAAACACGTGAGATTTTCTTGACAGTTTACTGTAATGTGTGATTAATCCTGTGAATCATCATTACGAAGATTTTTTTTTTTTTTTTTAAAGAGATGCTGGGTCTTTGCTCTCATCTGTTTGGCTGCAGAACATGAGCGATCATGTGATCAACAGTAGCACCTGTGTGCAGGTGTGGAAACCTTTAGTGGTGGCGTGCACAAAGAGAATCCTCTACAAGTCTGCAGCTGGCTGCTCTGCAGCTGAGGCTGTCTTGTGAATGTAAAGTTATGCATCCATTGAGTCTTGTATGCTTGTTTGGGTTGCTGGTTGAGAGGAAGGAGCTCTGTGGAGACTTCAGCACCGGCAGCAGAGGACAGCGCCACAAACATGAGAGGCTGATGGAAGACGCTCACCAATCAACTGATCGATCTCATGAACAGCGCGTACTGTGCGTTGTTATGGTCCTTACTGTTTATCAACAATGCAGAAAAAAACTCACTGATCTCACTGATTCCTTAAAGCAGTCGTGCGCAACGGTGTGCAAACGTGTCCAAAGGAAGCCCAGCCCAAAACTCTCTCCCTCTGTGTGTGTGTGTGTGTGTGTGTGTGTGTGTGTGTGTGTGTGAGAGAGAGCGAGAGAGAGAGAGAGAGAGAGAGAGAGAGAGAGAGAGAGAGCGGAGAGAAAATGATGATGACAGGATTTCATGAAGCAAGTCAGTCTCTTGCAGAGACGTTACTTCCGTGGCTGGAACTTGTTTCATCAGTCCAAGCAATTTTATGGCGGTAGTTGCCAGGCAACGATATCCGAGTTAATGAGATAATTAGGACGGATGCTTAAATTATTACTGCGCGAGGGACATTTGTTTCTTGTACCAAAATGTGAGACATAAAAAGCCCCCATTAGCTTTGTCTCGGTGTCATGATCCGAGTCCCCGTCCTGCCCGTGACAAACTGAATCTTTTACAAGGGAAACTAACGCAAACTGTGGCATTTACGCACGCACACCACCGCCTCTGCGCGCAACACGCAGCCTCTTCCCTCCAAAATTTCTCCCACAGTATCTTGCCTACGTAACTTTTTTTTTTTTTTTTTTTTTTTTATCAAACGCATTTAAAAGACTGATGATGATGTTACACCCCCTAAGATAATATCCCAGTTTTTTTCTGTCACGAATGGCCGTGCGCTTTTTCCCCCCCTCCACACACGGACGACGTTTCGGGTATTTTCGCTCCAAGTTCCAATTGTTTGAATCCAGCGTTATGTTACAGAACATGTTATGACTATGTGATCAGTCACACCGCGCGCAATGTCCCCTCCTCACCTCGAGAAGAACACAATCAAAAAGAGCTTGGAAACGAGCTCCCCCGTGCCACCGAGCACCTGGTGTGAACCACACCAAAAGTTTGTGAAATAACGGTGAATAACTCATCAGACTTTGTTTTACCTTCGATGCAGCAGATCCTCCACAGTCCGGAGTGCGTCAGGTCGCCTCTGACTTTCTTGGTCTGGATCTGGGTCTCGTCTGTGGAGACATTGGTGGTGTTGCAGATGTACGCGCGAGAGTAAAGCCAGTAGTCGGTGCCGATGGCGATGGTCATGAGGCTGAAGGCGGCGAAGGCCCCCACGATGGCCAGCAGAGTCTGAACCCCTCGGTCACACCATGCCATGGCGTCTCATAATGTGTGGCTCCCTCCACAGCAGCTTACGCACAGGGCGACGAGCGCGCGGTGCCCATGATCATGGTCAGAGGAAGCGCTCGCGGTTTTTCCCTCTCATCAAGCCCAAGTCTCGATCGGCACAATTAAGCCCTCTTCCTCCCGCACCTCAGTCGGAGTTCACTCCAAGTTCCCGAGTTTGACACGATCGCAGCCCTCGTTTAATTCCTTCGAGTTGACCGGACATGACTCCGATCCTGCTACAGGTGGAAACGAAAAGAAAAAGAAAACGAAAAAAAAAAAAAACACTATGAACGTAAACACTTTTATGATGAAATAAGATAAAGTTCATCGGTCGTACCCAGGATGCTGCTTTTTCCCCGTTTCCAACTCAATAATAAAGTGGAGGCTTTAACAAAGGATGCAGCATCGTTCACCCAGACCACACCTTCCACGGCTGCAGCCAAGCCAATGAGAAACGGCGGTGCGAACAGCTGCTGGAGGAGGAAAACATCACACCCTCACTGACATGCACAGTAATGCGAGACAGCAGGAGAATTACATGAGAACAAACGCGTTCAGTATTTGCAATTTGTCCTTCACATGCAATCAAAAGCTAAATAAAGCAGGTCTAGTCACCTGGGCACAGACACACACACACACACACACACACACACACACACACACACACACACACACACACACACAAGCGTGTCTGCCATTGAGAAAGTGCACTTTCAAGATGGTTTTTTTTTTTTTCCCTCCAAAACAGCCAGTAATCAAGCGGATGATGAAAACACCGCTGCTGACAGCACAGTGGAGTTTACAGAGATCTTATTTGTGGCTGAACTACTGCTGAAGTTGAAAGCATCACCACGGATCAGATATATTTTTAAAAACATCCATCAAAACCACTTTGAAGTTCTGCCTGCAAGATCGCCCGGCTCATGAAAGTGGGAAAGTGAGACATAAATGTTCCTCCAGACTCAGAAACTCACATTTCATGTTCCGCAAGCAATGCAGTCATACAATCCATGTCAGGGCCCGTCGTTTTAAGCCCCAGGCCGTTTTGTGGCTGGAGGTCTTCCCTCATACTGACACAGAGAGAAAGAGAGAGGCGACCACAGAGGTCCTGCTGAGTTTGGCCGAGGCATTGACTCGCACTGTCCCGTCTCTTGAATGGGAGCCTCATTCTAAAACCCAAGTGTCCGAGCCACTTCCTGGTTCCTGCTAAGAGTTTGTTTTCGGGGTTTGAATGTGTGTATATAGGGAGAGGCTTGAAACAGGATAGGAGAGTGAGGGTTGGGAGATAAAGTGAGGAGGAAGGGATGGGAGGAACGGCAAAGTGAGAATGTGATAAAGAGGTGGGACAAAAAAAAAAAAATCAGCGTGCAGGAGGAGCAGGGAGAGGAAGATATGGAGAGGAGCTCACCAGTTTCACATTTTATGTATCGGGACAGGAAAGCAAGTGACAAGAATGTATTTGTGCCACATTTTTGGCTGTGATGCAGCAGATCGGGCTTAGCTCTCGGCTGTGGATGGAGCTGGAATTCTTCCAGTGAACCTCAATCATCTTAACAAAAGGGTTAGGAGCGTGGGAGTCACAGCAGGTGAGCAGACAGAGGCCGAGATCTGTGATGTTTGAGATTGCATCAGCAAACAGAACATTTGATACTGTAGAATATTTTAGTCAACAGCTCAAAGTGCTTTTATGCCTTTAATAGATCTAATAAATAGTATGAAATCACCCACAGATGTTCTCTTTACCCGCACAAGCGCAGGCTTCATTTCTTATTCAGTTTCAAATGCTGCCTTGTCTTGATAGCTTGGTGCTCCAAAGCTATAAAACAGAAGTACAGAGCTATTTTAGTTCGTGACTCCACCGCATGTTTAGGTCTTGAAATGCTTATTTCATGTGAATTTTAGTATGACATTTGTAATTCTTTTTCAAGAGTGTGGAGACAGCTCCATGTGGATAGTCAATGAAAATAGGGATACAACTAACAGTTTGGTTTGGGTTTTTACCCTGTGAGACTCAGTAGATGATTTTTGTTTAAGCATCCCAGTCGCCAGGGTAAAATATTAGCAGTCATGGTTTCTTGTACACGTCATTAAGACATATTTGTGGTTTGCAGAAATCTACATTTCCAATATTTATCCTGACAATTGGGCTCCAAAGAGGTCACCAAATCAACTTGATTATCTTTCCAAACTTCACAAAGTAAGCATGACAGAAGTCACTGTGGACCAAACTGGGTCACTTTTCATTTCTTTGTCGCTAAATGTGTTCATTAAGCTCAATCAAACTCAACTGCCATTGAAACTTGTGGATTTACACTTAATATAAGTAAGTTTGTGGAGAAGAGTCAATTTATTGATAAGACCAAAAGTAACAAAAGTCAGGTACTGATCAAAGATGCTACCAAGATTCTTAGTGGGAGATCAACTGCTGTGGCAAAGTAATTACGACCAATTTTATTTTTTCAGGGTTGAGATGAAAGAAGTTTAAAGATAGCCAGTCTTTGTTGGTGGCTTTTCTTGAAAGCAGCTGACCCAGAGGAAGTGTGTACTATGACAACCAGAGTGGTCCAAGGATTGATCCCCAAGGGCCACCACACAGAAGGGGAGCTGGGGAGGACGCACCATTGTTGATACAAAGATTTAAAAATGTATTAGTCAAGTAAGAATGATGTGTTGTTTCACTGGTCTTCTTACTTCTTTCCACCTTACTCTCCTCAACCCCACAGATGAATTATTTTCTTTGTGTAGGTGAAAAGTTCAGATGTCTCTGATGGATACATGGATGGATCCTGGATGTTGACATTTCTGCAGAACGCTGCCAGGGATGGATCAGGTATTCTAAAACATTCTTACATTGCCAGCCACCAACTCCCACTTCTACTTTCAGTCAGTGTTTCTGTGATTCCTCTCCACTTGTCCCATGTGGCTTAGCTTTCATGTGTATTGTCCTTGGACTATTTTTGCATCCTGACAAGATCTGCCTGTGTGCTGCTAAAATCTTAGCCAAAGATGTCATGTTGGCTTTTTAGCCAGCTTGTGTAAAGTGTCTGTGGTAATGGAAAGACACAGGAGCCCCTGATAATGGTTTTAATCCTCATCACAATGATCCCAACTTCTCCTCTTCCTTTTCTCCATTGTCCCTGCCAAACTTGAGAATGCTTTGGCACCGCGCTCCAATTTACCCTCGCAGGTTTCGACCTGTGCCAGGAGCGACTTCTCTGTGACCTTGCTGAACTTGCTTCACAAACATGGCCGTTGACAGTGTCTCTCAGCTGCTTTTTGTTCGCTTGTTTTCCACCCAGTTTAAGGAGCTGCTGCTGTCTGGCCCATCTAGTGAAAGAGATTAATGCTGCATGGCTGCCTGGTACACAGCATTAGTGAATGTGCCAATGTGCCAGAGCAATTTAGATAGGAAATTGGAGGCCCTATCAAGGAAGTAATTGGTTATTTTCTTTCTGAAATGATTTTGACAAAATTTAGGCTGATTTTGGCGAAATTGTAGGGTGAAGGAGGAAGCCTTTGGATCTTGTTCCTTTTGAAATGCGAATGAGAGAAAGAGGCGCCAAGTCAGATAGGGAATAAAGATCAACAGAGGCGAGGGAGAAGAAACATTAAAACTTTGAATATGCAAATAAGATGAGATATGTAGCAAAAGTTCAGCTCTAGTTTAAAGGAAATTATTTTAGTCTTCTGGGGCAAACATAGAGAAGCAGTGGGAAAGCTTTCTATATGTGTCGTTCTGTCTCTGGACCTACAAGATTGGAATAGTAGCGGTCACTTGGACTGTGTATATCTTTTCCAACATGTTCTGAGGTAGATTACATTTTCTTTATAGAAACTGTCATCAAAAAAAGGAAAATATTAGACTTTAATGCATGATTGCTCCGTACTTATGTAGTTGACAACAAAAAAGGTTTGAGAGGATTTAAAACAGAAAATGTTCAAATTACAGTTACTTTAGAGGAGTACCAGGACCATGACGCTGTGCAGCTCTCAGGTGTAAATGTCAAATCAGTGTCTTCAACAGGAAACATTCATGCTCATTATCGACCTTTGCCAGATGAGTCAGGGTTCAAAGTAATGACCATTTCTATCCCTGTCCAATGTTGCTCAGGGATTAGATGAAGCCAAGATGCATGGATGCTGCCTGCTGCAGTTACCAGCGAGATGTTGTGTGTGCAGACGGTGCCTGGAGCAGAAGAGAGAGAGTTAAAGAGCATATGAGATTGGGCTAAAAGACAGCAAACACAGACTCAGCCCTCAGGCTGCTGGAGACTTGCTTTGCTATGACAAGCTGTAGTTAACACCAGCAATTCTCTCAGTTTCTCTTAAGGTGATATAAAGGATTCACAGATACCCAATAGGAGAAAGTTCCAGTTTAGTTTAATTTCTGTCTCATCTTAACAGCTTTGGTGGTGTGTACTTAAACAAACATGAATTCACAAACGCTGCAACCAGGCAGCCATGCATTCATGCATTCACATGCACACAGCCTTATGACCACTGCTATGCCTTTGCTATACTGTGTACACAGCTTTGTGGAGTACATGAACTCAGTTATAACACTTGAATTATGTTTTAATGTATGTTATGTATATACAAATGTATTTGCATAAATAACACACTTATTTTAACCCAAACTGCTATGTTTTCCTTAACCTAACCAAGTACTAAACCAAACCAAACAGCGACCATGCGATAATATTAACAGTCGTATTGATTTGGGAATGGTGATACATGTTATTGGAGTCATTGGCAATTAACCGATTAAGTCGTTCAGATATGAAAAGGTGTTGGGTTCATGGTACACAGTCAAAAATAATTGCTGAGTTCTGGGAACATCATACAACAGAGGCAGATAGGGCAAGAATTGAACAGTCAGATACTCAAACAGGTCATAAACAAACCAAAAGAGAGGTCAGATGACCTAAACACACACTGTGACTATTTGGAAGTAAGACCAAAAAATGAGTAGACACATCTGCCCCATGCATGCACAATTTGACTAAAGTGGTGTTTGTTTAAAACCGTGATTGCCTGACGCTCCTCCCTCTCTGACTTCATTCAGAGCAAAGTAACCATCATCCCAGATCGCAGAAATTCACTTGGTCAGTTTAATATTATTATCACTGATAGGACAGGTGACCAAACAACGAAATTCTAAGCTATGTTGTTGGAGATGAGCCAAGAACAGAACTGACTTTCCAAAACATTTAGTGCAGAGTGGTATCAGCACTAAGGCGTCCTGCCTCTGGAGGTTTCACAGAACCTGGGTGTGGACCATCTGTCCCCTGTGCCCTGTGACTTCTGAGAATCCTGCGCATCAGTAGAAGCAAGCAAGTACCACTCTTGGTGGCTCTGAGATTTTGAGAAGGGGTGCATGTTGGAGGGCTGATCATCAAATGCTAATTTTTAAATCCCTAGAGTCCAATCAGGCTTTGACTCCACATCAGTGATTTAAAGCAGGGAATGCTGTCTGAATATT
Source organism: Acanthopagrus latus (assembly GCF_904848185.1). NCBI lineage: Eukaryota > Metazoa > Chordata > Actinopteri > Spariformes > Sparidae > Acanthopagrus > Acanthopagrus latus. Next base: position 20,100,582 of record NC_051039.1, on the reverse strand, counting down.
TCAGCTAACCTAGCTGTTGTATCTTCAAATCAAGTTGCTTTGCAGGTGATTGATTTAGCAGTCATGTTTGTGTTTTCCCATTTAAAAACAAGACAAAAACAAGCAAATAAATGAAGTTCACTATATGGTAATGAGCCTGGCTTTAATAAATATGAACATTGAAAACAGTTGCATGGTGACAGGAGTGTGTGCATACAGTGTGTTTACTTCTTGATCTTACCTCTTTGTGTCCGCTCACATCTGTGTTTAGTGTAGCAGTGAGAAAAAAACCTGTCTGGGCTGTGTTATGAAGGAAAAGTCTTTGTTTGAGCACCATGTTCGCCATGGGGCATGAAGCGCTCACCACAAACTGCAGCATCCCGGGCTCAACTCTTAATCAGTTGTGTTTGTTGCATTCAATTTCTCATCTGTTACGCCAATATATATATATATATATATATTTTTGTCACATATGTTTACTATTCTCAAATAATTGGGACAAACTGGCCAAAAACAAATTCAAAAAGTTAGAAAAGTCTTTTACTCTTCCGTGCCTCACCTCAAAATATCAAACAGTGGCAGCAGCTAACCATCAAAGAGGCTGTACACCTGAATTTTGGTGATTCTGTTGCTTGAACCTGTGTTCTCAGCAACAGTGTGATTCGTGGCAAAACTTAATAAAAACATCAGAAGGAAGAGCTGTCCATTTGTGCCTCTCTTTATTCTTTCCGTGTGTCTGCAGCTTAAATGCGTAAGCATACCACAGTGATATTTTCCACAGTTTAGTAGAGCGTGCTAACCCATCTCAGGACCAGTGTTGTTACCAGTCAAAAAAAAAAGGGAAAAACGATGGAAGCTGTACACAGGCACAATCATAGCCCAAATGAACAAGATGTGTTTGTGTGTTTTCCAGTTATGTTCTGGTATACTGTAAAATATATAAATAAATTCAATTATTCAGTAATTGTTCAGTTGTTTTTCATCTCTGCATGATCAGGTTCTCATTTTTTGGCGTATCTTGGTTAAAGACCTTTAATCTATTCTAGCCTTTGATGTCAGGAGCGAGGGCTTCACAGTTAGACACACATGCAGCGTATCCATCACATCATGTAAAATCAAATTCAATAATTAATCACTCTCAACAAAACAAGCACTGACCAAAGAGGTCAAGGTATGGACCAAATCCAGCGGGAAACATTAAAAAGCCTCGACTGTCACCATTAATGAGCGAGCCTGACAGACGCACACAGCCTCGGGCTCTGCGCTGCCAAGTGCTTGTCCTTCAGGCCTCCCGTCGCATTGAGATGAACCTGCTGTATTTAACAAAATAAACCCTCTCCCTTTTCCACAAGCAGTCAGGGAAAAGATAGAAAACAGACAGATGGAGGAAAAGAGCATGAAAGATGTGGGAATACTGAGGGAAGTTGCAGGATAGAATAAACAGAGGAATGGCATAAAAGACGTGTGTGTGTGTGTGTGTGTGTGTGTTAAATGTTTACTCTTTGTGTGTTTGTTTGTTTTCCTTGTCGTACATGTAAAATATATGGAAAGTTAAAAAGGTCAAAGTCTGCGCCAACAGAAGCTCCTCTCTCCCACAGAAAACACTGCTCCTGAAACGCCCCATCAATAGTCGCACCTTTAATTCAGTGACTTTGTGACGTCACGCCATGTCATATTGTCACACATTTATGCCAAACGGGGAATTTGGCATGGAAGAATTAATTTAGCAAAGCTTCTCTGTTGTTGTAAATGGTGCTGGCTCAGGCTTGTGTAAGCTGACCAATCAGAGGAGACTGTATCTGGGACGAGGGCATTTCAGACAGAAGGAATACAGTGCTGAGAAAACTGATGTGTTTTTTGAGCACTGAGGCATGTGCACTTATTCTGGTAAACGTAAAGCATTACTATGAGCCTAAAAATGAGTAAGCTGTCTCTTTTAAGACATGGATCTATACCTACATATGCACACAGACAGTGCAGCCCCAAACTGTCTACAGCAATATAGCAATATCATATTACATTTACATTTGGTTAAAAACTCACAGACCTTAATATACAGGTCAGGGCCTTTCATGGCCTGGTGCCGCCTTTCAGTTTTGCAGTAAACTGTGACAATTGATTGTCCTGTTTTTCGCACAGGCTTCTTCCACTAAAATATGCTGCTTTGAGCAGAACTGAGCAGCAAGATGCCATCTTCCTGCACCATTTTCAGTTTGGAAACTGAAATACAACTGAGGTGGGAAAGGCAGTGAAATGAAAACTGGTTGATAAAAAAAAGTACTTCAGTGTTTCTGTGGCCTACACAAATTCCACTTAAATATCATTATTATTATACATCTTCTTCTTAACAAACTTTTTTTGAATCTCAGCGTATGTCTGAAAAACCCCAAATCACGTTATGTCTTATTAAAACCTGAGAGAATTTTATGGACTGTTATATTTCAGAGCACATCTCCAGTGATGATGGCCATACTTAGGGATAATGAGATGGAGGTTTTTTTGCCTTGCGGTAGCTTAAGTCGGCATTCATTGACTAAAAGTGGTTGATAAAACATCAAAAAAAGGATGGATGGATATTTACTAGATGGAGACTCGGTCTCATTTGGGTGCAGTTCTAAATCTTGCTCAGAGAATTGTTGCCGGCAAAGATCGTCTGACTGATGTTACTGATTTAAAGTTCGGGTTTGGGGCAAACCTGCTGTAGCTTCATCTTGAAAATAAGACGTAAAAAACGCTCGGACGGAATATTACATAGTTAGATAACGATCTACAAATTTATTGTGGCTTTGATTTTTGGAGAACACATAAACTTTTAGTGTGCTTCTGTGACTGTTTGACCTCCTTCATATCCTCTCTGCTCCCGGTGAAGCAGACACCGTACATCGAGTTGCCTCTGGCGGAGTGAAGGGCGCAGGGCCAAAGAGGAGCGGGGCAAACATGCCCGAAGCGGTCGTACTAATTGAGCATAATGAATATCAATGATGTGAACTGGAAGAATCTCAGATGCGATCTAAACGTTTACTCAGTTATCGCTTTTTTCCTTCATTGAACATTGTGTGTAGAGGAGCTTCACAAAGATCCCAGTGGCCTCAGGGTGAGATGTAGCAGTGACGCGTTCACCTGCTCTTTCACCCATTAAGGGTCAGTCTCACAGAAGTCCTGCGAGGTTTGAGGGTATTGAAACAACACTTAAGATGGATTTTCCCCCCGAGGCAACGTCAGCCAGGGCTTGTTAAACCACTGCTGGAATACCCTGAAGGCCTTTTCTGACGCGGTGACATGTCTCCATTTCACATGTCTTTGAAGAAAGATGTTGTCGGTCTTTTGATAGCGCCACTGCTTAACTGCTTGTCGAATGCTGTTTGGATAAAGCACAACAGCGGAGTAGATGAAAAGCATTTGACTGACAGCCTGTAGGTAAATTGTATACACAGACGACAAAAGCATTTCAGATCAAAACAACCTGCAAACTCACACGAGCAGCTCGGTCAGTAGTTATGAATCTGTACCTCATGCAAACAGAAGATGCTGCGCAGGATAAAAAGATGTAATTATCCCATCCCAGCTATTTATTATTCTATTTTCCTTCTCTCAAACTTGTAACAGTCTCTGTTTGTAAGACCTGCTATATTTTTTTTGTGTTTGGGGCAGAATTTCAAAAGCCCCCCTGGACTGACCGGAGTGGATTCAGATCACCTGGGTGCAGGGTGGGGTGACTGACTCCTGATCAGTGATAGCAGCTGGGGCATTCTCCTCCCAGCCAATCAGGGTGTGACGACGCCCTTTTGTGAAGGCTTAAGAGAGGTGGGTTAAGGTTCCCAGGTTGGGCTCACTCTCATTTTTAATATGTCCCTGACACAATGCAGCCCTCATCTGATTGATTGCCAGCCAGGAATTCTCATCTGTTTAGGCCCTTATTGAGATTTCTTTGATGGAAGTTTTCTTCTAGTGAGGGAAACTCACTGTTTAGTCTTCAGCCCAGTTAAGTGACCACAAAAGTCACCAGTCATCTAGGCTACCCGCATCAGGGCAATCCTTATATGTGCAAGTGTTGCCTGCCTTGCAAATAGCACGAGGAATACAGGTTTGTTTTGTGTTTGTTTATCTTTAGCTTATGTGGACTGAACCCTTGAACTGATTGGACATTCGAAAACCTGAGGTTTAAAAGAGATAGGTGATTAGAATTGTGAAATTTCTAGTGAGGTTAAGTGCATATCATTTTAGACAATAAAGTTAGTTGTTAAGCTGTGTAATGTGCTGCCTCTGTTACGTATCTTTGTCACATTTATAGGCCAATTAGAGTCCTCATCATACTGATTGATTTATTTTCATGTCAAGCACACAAAGTGCTCAGCCCTAATGGGTTGACACCAAATACAGTTTCAGTGGTCAAACAGTCTGTTGCACTTAATTTCATTACACAATTGCACATTATTTTTTGCAGCTCAGTCTTAAGATGTTCTGCTTTTTCTCCCAAGCCTGACAAAGAAAATCTGTGACAAAAAAAGGTTTTTAATTATCAACCCAAAGGATATCAGCATAAAGACGTCTTCATAGACGGGACAGCAAAACAAACAAATCTGATCTCATCAATTGTGGTACTGGTGCATGAAGAAGTTTGGGGACAATGATTTCCTCTTTTAAGTAATAAACTGACTCTTCACTGATCTCTATCCTTGTGCCTCCATAGAGATAACACTAGATGGAGCTGTTGACAAATGATTCCAGGTCACATCTCATCAGCGACAGCCAGCTTCTGGAGGACAGAGAGATCTTTTGGATTAAGAGACAATACAACCAATTACATCAATTCGTATTAGTGCAACAGAATAAGGAGCGCTTAGAGTTTGAATCAAATAGCTGCTAAATGTGTAATTAATTGGCTCCAACAGCGAATGTGCGCCACATGATTTCATTATTGGGGGTAATCAATTTGGGAGCAAGCCAGCTCATCAGGTCAATAAATGAAACTGACGGTTCAGTTTGTGAACAGCACAGGATGCAGCTGTTTCCATCCTGCTGATAGCCCCATTACATCTCTTTCAACCAGATGGATGAGCGCCAGCTCTGGCAGTCAGAGCAGCGCTGGGCTCACGCTGGCACTCTTATCTGTCTAACACAGAGATCTGACCTGAACTGTTTGGGTGGGAGAGCCATAATGTGGTCGAATAACCTATCAGGGAATTTACTGTGTTTTTGAATGTATTTTTCTCAAATGTAAAGTATGGCTTTCGATAAAAGTGCAAGTCAATGGGAAAGATATATGACAGTGCATGTCTGTAATACTGTAGTAATGAATGTAAATATAGTAAATAATGCGATACTATTATCAGTAGGCGATACTCTGTTTCCAGAGCTCTTCAGTTTCCTGCTCATATGCATTTCCACTGTGTCTCCACAGAGGGCGACACTGTGCTCCCCCTTCAATATAATGAGCCTGCTGAGAGTCTCAGTGCGTCTTCTAGGAATATGACTGTTTTTCACTGTCATATCAAACACGTGTTACATCCAGAGAGGTGGACTTGAGTCAAATAAATGACTTGAGACTCAACTTGGACCTGAAAGTAAAAGACTCTTGCCTCGACGTGACTTGGTATGTGATGAATTGAAACACTTGCTATTCATTTTGTGTTCATTTTACACATTCAGTTTAGTTTGTTAGAGCTTTTTTTAGTCTTGCTGTCAGCATTTCACTGTTTTTTTCTTTTCTTTTTCAGAAATAAAGCAATCAAAGATTATAATACAAACTTAATTCATTGTTTCACTTTTCTAGCAGGTTAGATTAAACCACATACTGAAAATGAGAATCTGAGAACTTGCTCATGAAAAGAAATGGTTTGAGCCCCGGGGGACCAAATGACTTGAGTCACATGTCTGTTTACATTTCATGACCTCAATGTTTTCACTGATGCTTACACTAAGTACCTGCTGTTACAGGCCTGTCTTATATGTTATTAATTGATAAAAAATGTACATTTTTCAATTTTATATAATTCTGACTATTTCCTTACTGTGACATAAATAATAAACATTTTGCCATATCACCGTTTAAAATCATTGGTTGTGTCAGCTACCAGTCAAATTGTATTTTACTTTTGAAAATGTTGAGTGAGATACATTATTTAGCACAATGACACATGCAATTCAATATAAACAGACTTGTGTTTTAATACAGACATTTCAGAGACAAACAGTCACACAAGACACAACTTATTGTTTATCAAATCCCATTAAACTTTATTTCATTGAGTATACATATTCTATTGCACATTTAACATCATGAAAATGACTCTTGATTGTAAAAATACACAGATATTGACATTTCATGTCTGACACCATCTGAATACTTCATGTAAGTATACCATTATGCAAAAGCTCACATTCTCAATGTGACGCAGGAGGCGAAGCAGCTTTTTTTTTTTTTTTTTACTGCAGAATCTACCCAACAACCAAACAACCATATATTTTTTTGTTTTTACATGTACTGCAGTCTATACAAAAATGAATCTATGTACACACGGATGATTTCATATGTACAGTGTTTGAAATGAACAAAATGCCTGGTCTATATACCAAAACACTGCTTGTGAGAGTGAACATTAAATTTATGTATGTTTGTTTCCATGTGCTGCAGGTGGAATATAAAGATCCAGTGATGAAATGTTGCATGCCATTAATAATATGTGGAATTCACACCATGCAACATTAAATACTGACAGTTATAATTTCAATAATATATCAAACTAACATAAAGTCATTGCACAAGACAAAATGTTTCTCGGTAATATGTTTACTCACATTTGCTGCATGAAATGTATATATTCAGTACTTAACCTTAAGCCACTTAACCTGGATACAACTTCTTCCTTGGCACACTGAGGACTGCAGTATATTTCTATGTCAAACATCGATGAATAATACGTTCGTATAAGGGAGTAAATTATAAAAATATGCATCTATAATTTGGGTGTTATATCTTTACAGGAGAGGTATTTTACTATATTCCAAAAAAAAACAAACTCCTTAAGCAGTATTTCCTTCAGCGAATCATACATTCACAATGGCTCCATAACAAAATAGTCTTTCATATCACCTGATTTATTCACGTTGTGCATTAAAACCATGACCACACGGACTCCATATTCTCCCCCTTGGCCTTTTTTTTGTTTAAACAAATGTTACATCATTCTAATCTCATAAACAGAATCAGTGTACTGCTCCTTTTCTTTCTACCTTTTGGTTAAATACACTTTTTGTCTTTAAATGCCTGACTAACTAGGAAGACCACTGTCTACAGGAATCTTAGGTTCTCTGAGAATACAAAAGGTTTATTTACATCTGTAGTGTGTCGAGCACTGATGTAAAGCAGTCCTGTGTTGTTATCAATAACGGGTTATGAGAGCAAACAAAGCATGTTTATGTTTTGTCTGTTTCCTTTACTTTACAAGAATATACAATAATACACTCAAAGTTTATATAACCATTAATATATAGAAAGTATTTAATATGTCTGGACTAGCATCCAATGATTAAAAATCTTTCCTTTGGTGTCAAGACTTAAACATTTTTGAAAGGGACCAATGAAAACAAACAAAGAACTAAGAAAAAGTGGCTACATAGCAATCCATGGCTCTCCTTCAGAGACTATAAGTACTTCACGCTGTTAATTGAAATTCAGTGTGAGCAGCAGATTGTTTAAAAATCACACCTGAAACAGAAATGCTCCGAGGGTGGAGTGAGAGGTGACGTTCACGTGGAAGGTCAAACACCGCCCGTCACAAACACAACTCTCCCAGCCTGGTCAAATAGATTGTTTATAAAATGGTTTGTCGTTGAAATGATCTGAATGGCTTGAATTCACATTCATCGTGTGTTTTATAAGCTCTACACTTGAACATGAAGGTCTAGCTGAGGTCTAGCATGTGGCTCCACTTGAACTTGCTGAGATGTGAAGAAGAGACAGAAGCGACAAGGAAAGTGACAAGTGAGGACTTGTGCAGGTGTACAATTTGATGAAAGGAGCTTTAACAACTTTATTCTATCCTCATTAACCTTTTATAAATCTAAAGTCTGCACAAATGATCTAATGTTCTTATGATCATATTGAGGAAATGTTTCATCCTCTCAGCTTTCCTGTACTCTAAGTGTGATTTCACAAATTAAGTACTCCCATCTTTCTGGTTGAGAGCACACACTTTAGTGTTTGAAAACCTTCAAACATCATTCTACATGCTTTCATTTCTAGTACCTATATTAAATGCTCAATGTCTGCTGATGTGCAGCATGTAATCCTGTCAGAAAGCTATCAGGATTTTGCCAGTACTTGAGGCAAATAGCAGTCTTGCCCACTGCAGGTTGAAGCTACTCAAGTTACTCCTTTCAGATGAATTACTCCTTCCACCCTCAGCGAGTTGAGCAGGTTGCCTGTCACCTATCACTAAAAACTAGATTAAAAGCAAATACAAGTAGAACCTGTTCAAACTCTTTCCTCTCTAATCTCCTTTACAGCTCACCCTGAAACTAGTTTAGAATGAAGTGAACTGGCTAACCTTCAACTGAAGAGTTTCTACCTACATAACCAAAGGTGTAAAGAAATCAAAAACTGGCAGTAGGCAGGATAGAGAGAATCAGGTCACAGTCAGGACACTTGAAGACAGGAGAGGTTCAACCTGGATAATATCAAATGATTGGACAATTTATGCCAAAATCCAGTCAGATCAAAATGACCGCTATGATACTAACACAACCGCTCATCCTCTGCCTCAGCAAGGTGAGGATGACATTTGTTCGTACTCTGGACACTTGAGAAGAGCAGGGTAGTGGGAGGAGTTCATCTGGAGTGAGGCCTCAGAGGAGATGGAGGAGGGACTGCGACCACGTCCTGCCCAGGCGTCTGGGTGGAGGAACTGGCCGGAGTAATCTGAGCAGTTGCTGAGGCGAGGCCGGTAGAAGCCCTGGTGGGGCCGGTACATTTCCTCTGCTGTGTAGCGCTTCATGAACAGGTACACTGACATGACACCTGCCGTCTGGGGAGGAGCAGAGGCCAAGAGACACAGAGTTTACTCTTTTTTGGTAACATCCTTAAACTTTACTTCTGTTTCCTTTACAGTCGCATGGTTAAAGAAAACAGTGTTTTAAATAGGAAAAAATGGCCAGATGAAAACTAGCCATATAGTATAGTGGCGCTGAGCTAGCAGTATAGCGGCGCAGCGCTGTTGTTCCACCGTCTGGGGAGAACCCTGGGACAGTTTATGTGCATTTTTCTAAAGAGGCAGAGGCCTTGATAAGAGAGAGTTACAACAACAGAAGTTCTGTTCAACTTGTTCAACTTCAATGGGATTGAATAAAGAATTTAAGTAATCAACTTGTGCAAAACAACATCATGCTGTGGACTGACTTGCACACCAGCTGCCACTGCTTCAAACTAAACACATAACCAACATACATATCTGTAGATTTCTGTAGGTGCATATGCCCTTATCTTATGCGATGCATGTGAGACTGTGCTTTATCTATATGGATTTTAGTTTTTCTTCTGTTTGTTTTTTCTTTCTGCTTTTTAAATGAGATCATTGCCAACATAAATTTACACAAGTCAGAATTTCACAGCAAAAGCATTTTCCATAATCTGGTATATGACTAACAGCATCAAAAGCAACTTGCAGACTTTCACTGCTTGGTTGAATGGCAGAGTCGACTATCCACAGAAGACACAATAAAAGATATACAATAAAGATATCAATCACAGATTGTCAGCCCTGAATTATTGTGTGTTAAGACTATATCACAGTGCACAATACAGTGACAGTTGTTCATGTCTGAAGGAAGGGATTTGAAGGGGAAGTGAGGATGCTTAACGATTCAAATACTTTATGTAAAACCTGTGAAACCTTTTGGGCAAGATACAAGGTTACATCATCCACGTATGTTGAGGTAAAGTTACCTCAGTGAGCAGGAATGAGATGGCAGCAAAGGCAAATGACCAGCCATATTTGTAGCTGAAGTAAGCCTCATTAGTTTTGGTTCTGTTCAACATTTCATCGTTAATGTTGGAGATGTACAACACCAGACCAACCACCAGAGACAGACCTGAGGTAGGCAGAGAGAGAGAATGAAGACACCAACTGACAGGAAAAGAAAAATTCTATTGACATCGACTTAAATGCACAAAATATATTCATAGTATATGCATGCAGTCACTCTTGGTCACACATTTACAGTGATAGTATGTTCACCATCACTCTCCTCTTAAATCGTAGTCACATCGATTTGATCCAAACCAATTCTATTACATAACTACGGATTGTAGAAATTAACAAACTACTTATTCCAGCCCAAGTTCACATTTTTTAAATGTTTGGTGATTTAAAAAGTTGGAAATTTTGTCAGTTAAGCTCAGTACCTGACAGGATGAAGAAGATTCCAGAGACGAAGGCCAGGATGGTGCGATGGGGTCGGATGTGGCCAATGTTACTGAGTACAAAACCAATGAACATGAAGAAGAGGCTGACCAGAGGGAAGGGTGTGGCAGAACGGATCATCTCTGGAAGAAGACAAGAAAAATCAGTTTGTTTTTGGACTGAACTCTATTTTTCTTTGTTTTGTGCATTTTCGTCAGTGACTCTTTGAAACTTCTAATGGAAGCTGTTCCCCCTAGAGCAGCAGCATGAGGTTTTCCACTGAGACTGGTCTTGCTCGTCAAGTCACTGTTTCATGGGTTTAATATATGGTGCCTTATTTATATTGAGATGGAGCTGGACCTCCCTACTGAGAGCATATGGTACAGTATCTCCCAGAAGTAAAGTCAGTCAGTGGTTCTTCTTTCTAGTTCCCCATTGTGTTTCCCATTACACAAAATGCTAAGTGAACCAGATGTCTAAGGCCATAACCTTAATGGAACTGGTAATTTAATTAGTGTGGTAAGGTTTGGGTTAGGTTGTAAACTTTCCTATTAAGATCTAGAGTATATGCCAGACAGTTAAAGTTTTCAGTATATTTCTTGTTAGAATTAAAGTCTGAAAAAAAATCAGGAAACTCTTCAGTTTAGAATGAAAAAGATCCAATGACAGCTGCTGCCAAGTTATTATATGTGCACTTCAGAGTTATAAGTAATGCATACAGTATGTTAACCTAATTTTACCAGTGTGCCTGGAGGTATACTTTCATTTATATCACAGCCATTGGGTAACTTACTATTTTCAGCAGTATCATTTTTGCAGGGAGGGATTTATTTCTCACATGTACACATCTTTCTCATTCAAGTTTCTGTCGCTTCTTCACCTCCACATCTTGACATAAATTCTCTTGTCTCTCACTTCTGTCTCTTGAAAGAATAGCCACCTCATTAGAACCTTTTTTGCACTCACAGAAAAAGTTGATGAGAAAATGGATGCATGAGTAAAGGGATAATTTCTCTCGACCTTGTCTTCTTCATCTAATGGGTTATGATAACCTTCAGAGAGGCTTGAAGCATTTATAGATGATCAACTAGTTTTCCTCTGTCTTACCGTCTTTGGGCTACAGACATGAGAGACATGAGCACTACAGTGGCTGTTCTGACAGACTCACTCTCTGTCGTCCTGACTGCTTGTCTGCACTCTACCAGTACTTATGTGTATCCATGCATGTTCACCCTGCAGGGGGTCTCTACAAAATGAAAATGGCACCCGTAAATATTTCATGCATACCCAGCTCTTATCTTGACTGGACAGTCCTTGGGGACTGAGCCAGGAATAGCACAAACCACACGATGACAGCTTAGTTCAGGGGTGTGGACTTGTCACACTTGTCATGTATGTGACGACTTCATACTTGGCATAACAAATCAAAAGAGGCTTATCATGCATTGCAGTCCCTGTTGATGCCAACAGTACAGGAGTCCATGGAAAGACATGTTCTCCCTCAGTGACACATGGTGTTACCAGACAGTTCTTTCACCTGTCAGAGATGAGGTTCACTGGGAGGGCGTAATGCATTAGAGGTCCAGACCATCCCAGCTCCACCCAGTGGACGTGGGAGGAGTGCTAATGCAACAACAATGACAAGACCTCTCACCTGGCTTTCCAGCTGTGAACACAGTCATTTTCTGTCATTTAAATTGGAACTTTGCAGATATTCAACCAGCTTGGCACACTATAATTTTGTCTGTATATGCAAATGTACAATGAAGATCTGCAAAAACATGTCATCTGGTGGATATAGGACTATCAGCTGCTTTGTAGGGCAATTGTCGTTCCGAATTTTGTAAGCCCGAATCCACGGCCACAGAGAGTGTAGTCAGATCAAGAGGTCCTGAAAAACATTTAGCGCCAATTTCAAAAATATTTGTGTCCTTCTACTGCATAGCCAGCTCATTTTTAGTCAAGGGCCATTATTCCAGTGCAAATAGAATAATATTTAACTATTTGGTATTTCAGTACAAGTGTTCAAATTCAAATTAAACACCGGTGGGCGTTAACACATTCACCAAACTGAAGCATAATTATAATTATAATAAATTATAATATATAATAGTAAACAGTTACTTACTCAGGACACTAACAGTGGACTCAGAGGTCATCTGGACGGTGGTGGGCATCACGTACTCTATGGTAAAACATCTGCCTTTCTCCTCCCCTGGAAAAAAAATGACAGGGAAATACATATATTCAATAAGATATCACATAAATTTTGAAGGAAACAGGGTTCAGCACAGCTGGTTAAGCTGTTAATTAGACCATTGTGACAGACAAAGTCAAACACAGAGGCATGTACAGTAAGCTAGCACACTATGTCCCACAGACTCCATGATGATGATGATATCTATCCTGGCACAATGTTTGACTGTGCATCACAAACATCAAGTTTTCTTTTATCATGTCCTTGAATTAGTTAACTTTGTGTCATGGTACGAATTTCATCTGATAAACCATTAAATGTCAATTAAAAACAATCTAAAAGCAAGTTGCAAATCAGCATGTTATCAACAGCTTGTTTCATTTACACACACAGTTTCTGCTGTCAGTATTTGTAAGAGGAAAACCCAGCATTCCATTTTCGCACCTTCCCCTTTTATCACTCTGACACATACAGTACAAAGTCTGGCACCAAAACACACTGACACACAAATACACACTCTTGCAACTGATGTCCTCATCAACACTTCATTAACCCCACACACAGCTTAAGGTGTTGGTGTAGGTGTTTTGCAGTTCTGTATACGTATTTAACTTTCATCATGAATATTCTGTGTTGATAACAATGCTGAAGGTTTAGTTAAGGTCAGGCCTAAAATACAGTTTAAGTATCAAACATTAAATGCTGCTATTGAGCATTACAATGATGCACTTAGTACATTCATCATTCTAACGGTACATACTTGAAATGATGGAGTATATAAAGAGGGAAATATATAATGATTGCCAGTTAGATAGAGAGATAGAGATTAGAAGATAGTTTATGAACATGCTTCTTATCATATTAAGTAAATATAAGGGTCAGTTCGGTATATTGCAGCCCACCTCTAGTCATGTCTTTGTCTTGTTCATTCAGTTGAATGTTTGAGCCTCACTGTGTAGAATGATGTACGTGCAGACTCTGACACCAGAATAATGTTTTAACATTCATTCCTCATTTTCTCTGTGCTATCAAAAATGGGATTTTAAGAAGCAGGAACCATCAGAGAATCTGTAATGGAGATGTAAAGGGTACGGAGGCAATCATGAAAATGTCAATTCCATCATTTTTGCTTTTGATTTTGCTTTTGGCATAAAGTCAGCATTTAGCAACTTACTACAGAAACAGATATTCTCACAGGGAAGGAAAGGTCTCTGGAGTTCCCCTCCCCAGGAACACTGAAAACAAAACATTGTTTGAATGTGTGGATAGCTTACTTAATACAGGACTGTAAAGTTTTTTCTCCTTGTTTTGTTGTTTGTTTTTACATCTACAGAATGGCAACTGTAACTCTCAGGCCATTCAATTGTAACTGCAAAAAAGCAAAATAACACAGCAGACTTCATGCCCCATTTCCAGTCAGTCTTCAAGGACACCTATCTGGGAAAAGGTCAAAATAACTAAAAGATTATGCAAATGTGACTTAAACGATGGTGGCTAACAGCTACCATCAAAATTCCAAGAATGATAGACCTTGCTTACAATAAAAATATTACAACTAGTCCTTCTATAAGCCACATAAGCAGCCCAGTGCCCTATATTGAAGATGATCTACAACACTCACAATAACAAAGTGTCAGCACTGGTTGTATTGGTAGAGATCCCCTACATGTGCTCATGCTGGAACCAAACACCCGTTGAACTGGAACCAACATCAATAGCAGCTCAAACACCACACAACCTTGTTCACGTTCTGTGGCGTAACAATATACTGTGACTGTGTGCACTAATTGTTTCTGGGTCAAACCTGAACAGTTAAGTGGGCAATAAGGCCACTCAATTGCCCCTAAAACAGACACTGGACCATTAGTCCATTTATACTGTAGCAATGTCCTGTGACGTGACAAGAGAACATCTGTTACCTAATCACAACTAGATTGCCTATTTATGTACTGTGACTGAATGATTAACCCTGAAAGAGGACAGGGCAGGGCACAGAGGTTAATGGAACAATTCAACAGTAAAAAAAAAAAAAAAAAAGAAAAAGTAAACAGCCCAATGTAATGAACGAAAACTCTGTCCATTTTATTTCCAACTTTCTAAAAAGGCCAAACAGAAATATAATTGTAAAAAAAGACAACATACATACATTTTTTGTTTGCACATCAACAGTACACATGAATAATATGACATATTGATGCAGTTTACTGTTGCCACTACCAGAGGAAGCAAAGGGTAAGAGCAAAAGTTGATACCTGGTTTACTCTGAGGCAACACTTGTCTGGAGAGTTGTTTCTCTAAGAAAAGAATAAAATCTAACCGTTAGTGTTGCTTTTCCCAATCACGACCTCCAAGCATGCCTTTGTGATGTCGGAGCTGGGGGGAACAATGTAGGCCAAAAGGTGTTTGAGCATGCACTGTGGAAAGACTTACACCCGCTATATCTAGTACTTTTTCTTTCATGATGATAGCTATGGTGGAAAAGAGATGCAGGTCAAAAAGAAGGAGAAAGCAGTCACAAAAGCAGTCCAAGAACTGAGGGTATTCTGCATCAATCCAAGGTGCCTCTGGTGACACAGAATGGAAGTCAGCCACTGGGTAAGTCATGTGGAAAGACATCTAGCAAAACCAATCTTTCAACTGGAATGAAAACACTTTAAAGGATGCACCCTATGATAAAGTGTGGAAATCAAACATGACAGTAATCAAAATCGTCCTAGAGCTAGACAGAGGTTACGGCAGAGTTAAAATGTTCATGCTCAGATATCCAAACACCAAGCAAAGACTAGGTCATCTTTACTTTCTGCAGTCTCGAGGTTCATTGGGAGGAAAGAGAGGAAACAAATGCAGGTGACTGTGCAAGTGCAACACACATTATAGAGGAAACTAGACAAAAAAATCCAGATTCACCAAAGCTTTAAGTGAACAGCACAGGCTTAAGCAATGCTGACATTAATCTAAACATATGTTAAAACTTCAATGTCTTTCATTTTATCAGTTGCAGAGATAGTGGTGCTGCTGAACTCATACATAGTTCACCAATCACCTAAATCATATTTCTACATACATATACATAAAATCCTTTAAAGAAGGCAATACAATTTTGCATGCAATGCTTTTTATGTAGAACAGCTGGTTAAACATTCAACAATGATGTTAACCAGACATTTGTTTGTGCCAGGAGTTCTTGCACACCTTTCTTACTGAACCACTGTTATGTAAACAGGAATCCTGGTGCATCTGGCCTTTTATTTTGCATCTTATCCTTCAATCTCTGTTCACAACAGGCTGACTGTGAAGCTGACTTAATGGATAATTTCCTGACTGAAATACAATACACTTGGTTTGAGGACTGAGAGATAGAAATGCTTCATCTATATGTTTTAGAATTTGTAATAACTTACCAGCCAAGAAGCAAACCCTCCAGAGGCCCGAGTGGAGGGACATGCGTATCTCGGTGCTCTGGTTTAGGGGAAGGATGACACCCTCCTCCAGGTAGAGCCAGTAGTCGGTGCTTACGGCGATCCCCAACAGGCCCAGGGCGCAAACAGCGAACACGCTGCTCAGCAACGTCAGCGCCTTCCTGCCACATAGGCTCATACCACAGCCTCAACAGCAGGGGGGCGCCGCCGGCAGAAAGGAAAGCTGGGAGTGGAAAAGAGATTTAAAAAAAAAAAAACTTTAACAAAGTCATAGGTTTATAAGGTTATAAGCAAGTTATAATAAAAACCACCCTGAGACAGGATCAAACTGTCCCTGAGGGAAAATATGGGAAAAAATAAGTTAGAATAAGAAAACAACATTTCCAAAAAAGTTGCCGGACCTTCTTGTTTTTGAGGACACCAGATGTAAATGCTGTCCCCTGAAGGAAAAGCTAAAGGGAAGATACATATGTACTCTACTGAGCAGTGTCGGTGAAGTTACAAGCAACCAATTACTTCAAACTGGAAGAAGTTGAGCAACAGCAAAGCTATCCCCACCGAGAAATCTAGGCGTTAGCATATATATAGCATGCTACAATTTATCTGAGTAATTGGAAAATAATGGCAGTAATGAATACTTAAAGCTGCTATAAGTGATGTATTTTGTATATATCAAAATAAGGGTTAAATAGCTCTATATTCCAACAGTAGTCAGTGTTACAGTGTTTGATCTCCCTGTTTATGCAGTAAAAGAGAAAAGAAATGTTCTGGCCCACTTGCCCACTTTATCCAATAAGAGCAGAGGCATCCATAAAGAAGCGGTCCTGTCTGCTCATGAGCAGAGAGCAGGATATGTCTGGCGATTACAGCTGTGCATTCATGTGCCAATGTTGGAGGAGGGAGGGGATTTCTGACTGCAAAACAGACAGGGAGTTAGCTGAAATGATGACACCACTGAACTTCTAGTGCTGCAGCTAGCACTTATTTTCATTGTAGATTAATTAATCAACTATTTTCACTGATGATAAATCAATACTTTTCTCAATCAATCAGTTGTCAAAATGGTTGTCAGCTAATCAACTTATCAGTTAATTGTTGCAGTTCAATGTTGCTCATTAAACCCAAGTACTAGCGAGTCATACTTTTCATGAAAATAATGTGAAACCATCATCTTGTAGCTGAGAAATGGCATTGCTTGTATATGAAGCAAATCAACTTGATCTAAGGATCTTCTTGATTCCAGCAGGGTAACTTAAACCACTGTCTTGCCTAGTGACAGTAACTGCTCTCACAGCAAGTAAGACTAACTATTTAAACCAGTTAATCAATTCAAACCAGATGTTTCTTTTGTTTTAGTTATTCATGTTGTTTTAATATTGATATAATTAATACATGATTATGTAATTAATGGTTTTGGGGAGGTAGATAGTGTGTCGAAAGGTTTATTGTTTCATCTTCATTCAAGTTTATAGGAGATCTTCCACAGCTGCGGCTGAATAAATAACAGGAGATGAATCCAATCAGACATGAGCTGGGAATGAATGGAAAGTAATACATGGGAATATGATATAATAGATAGCTTTAACAGAAGACTCTCTTCCTCTTACTTGAGAAAGAAATTTCCCTCTACTCCAAATCTCTCATTAGAATTTGAATAACCACATTGTGCAGGGCCAGTGGCTTAGTGGGCCATGTCTGGAAAAAAAAACATTATGTAAAGTTTTTCATTTGACTGCCCTCGTGTTGCCTCCAGCCCCCCTCAAAAAGCTGCAGTAAGACTCACACCACTGATAATGCTCAAAAGAGAATTATGAGACCCTCCTTTATTTTCTGCTATAACCACGCATGACTCCTTATATCTGATATAAATCCACATCTGTTCTGCTGCATGTCATGATGCAGAATCAGCCTTGCAGATGGTGTGCAGTATGTGACAGCATATGAATTTGTGTGTTCGTCACACAAAACGATGGATCTGTTCGTATGGTAGCTGATGCCCACATTTGCCGGAAGCTGGAGCACTGGGGGTTGCTTGGCATGGGCTACGTGTTGAAAGGAATTGATTTTACATAATGAGTTCTCAGTTGGTTGCCACATTGAGCACCCACTGGGGGGCTGGAAAGATTGAGCGAATGTGTGAAAGGATTTTGAACTTTTCATAAGACTCATGGCATTTATTTCTCTCCATGGATCAACTTCTTGTATCATGAAGTAAAGCTTCAGTAGAACAGGGTAAGGAGATCGCCACACTGGCAACTGGGAGTGCAGAACCAGCATCTCAACAGTGGGGCGGCAACCAAAGATTACTTTCATCGTTGATTAGTCTTTCAGTTATTTTCATGAATAATTAGGCCACAAAATGTAATCAAAATAAATAAATAAATAATGTTGATCACTTTGTTCCAGAGCCTTAAGCAACATCTTCAAAATGTCTTCTATTGTCCAACCAACAGTTCCGTTATGCAAGACTCTAAATGACAAAGAAAAGCAGCAGTAAACATGTTGAAATTTACAGCTGCATTAATTCTTGCATTCTCACATTTGGTCAAAAACAACTGAATATTATCGAAGGCAGGACAAGACAAATTAATTGACATATTTCATCTGAATTTGTGCTCAATGTACAAATCCTGTGCAGGATGACAGTACGCTCCAGATCTCATCCCTCTTATGGCTGTAAAGCCAGTCGCCCTATTTCCTCGATACATGGGGTAATAAATCCTTGATGACTATTGTTGTAAGTCCAGCACGCACTGTTAATAACATTTGTATGCTCGACAAATGCAGGCAGTCTCTTCTGTTGTTTCTTTTTATCTTCTTCCTATGTCCCTGTTTAGTAAAATCCATGTTTCAGAAGTTCACATTTGTCTTTTTCTTTTTAACTGGGAGCAATATTTTTCTAACATTTGACAAGAGAATCTTACATTTTCTAAATTGCATTTCTAAGATATGTGAGTGTAACAACATCCACTCACACAAAGAGAAAAAATGTGACTTTTAAAAAAGGCAGTAAAAAAAAGAACACAATATCCAATTGTGACTATTTTTTGTGTTATAAATAAATGTGTTTCTCTTTTTTGCCTTCAAACTATGAACCACATGTCAGCATATTACTCCGGGAAGAGTGACGGTGATTGGAAGCAGTTGGGATGCATGCATAAGCAATCAGAGATCACTAAAGCACAAAGGGCTGGTGCTAATAAGAGCGGAGAATCATTAACCCTCACCTGTTCTTGGCCATGATGCAATTGGTGAGCATTCATTTACAATTTACAATTTTATTTGTAATTTATTTGTCACTGAAAAGGACAAATGGTGGTTGTACTCTTCAAGAACTTATAAAAATAGACAAGGATGCTGTAATGATGATGACAACGCTAAAATCAGCCACAAGGTTCATCATATACACAACCACAAATCCATCTTTGATGATAAGAAACGTGGTTTTGCTGTGACATACGGTACAGTACCTTTAGAACTGTTCACACCATTGTCAGGTTTTCCATGTAGATCTATATCTATTACAGGCCAATATAGTGTTAAGCCAGCAAAGTCTGTCTATTTGCAAGCACTGCTTCCCATGATAACAAGAAGATGCTGAATACAACTGTAGATGTTCACATTTGGACAGCATTTTCTGTAGCGTTTTCAGTAATATAAGCAACCTGCTTAAAAAAAAGCTGGAGGCACTTATTCCAGCAGACATAATCAAGGTTAGCAGCTTGTGCCAGCAACAGGGTTTTAACAAACAACTCACTGCCTGCATTAGGAAAGAGTAACATTTACACAATCAGAGAGACCCCTGCATGAGCCAACTAAACATGTGTGGGTGCTCTTGCGAGAACGCCTCGTAACATGTTAGCATATATAAAATAGCACTGAGCTCATTAATCCAACGATAATGGGTAATGCCAATAATTAGGCACACGAATAAACAGCACCAACTAAATTACAGGTAAAAATGATGTGAAAACAAAAAGCCAAACATTTGAATTGACAACCATCGAACTGCCAGAGACACACACGCACACACACATGCATATGCGTGCGTGCATGCACACACACAGTGTCATCACATTCAGTTCTTGATGAATACTAAAAATTCCACTCCATGTTCTGGTCTCTGAAGGATTATAAATGGTGACTGATCTCAGCTGAGAAAAAAGGCTTTACTTTTAGCCTGTTAGCCACTGCAACCAACAAAAAAGCCTTGTAGTCCCTTTTTGTCTGTAAAGAGACACACAAAACCTTCTGCATAACATCAGCATTTCCTTTTAAAAACCTGTTTGAACCTGTTTTAAGACTGAAGTCCACTCCTGCCTAATCATGGGGGTTAATTAAGCAGAAGCTTTGCAATTGTTACAGTCACCCAAAAATGTTTTTCATTGTAACCAAAATGACACGTTACACGTTCAACCGTTAATGTGATACTGATCAGAGCCACTAGGGGTCGAGTGGCTATGCTGGCGTCAAGTCAGGCAGATGCACAACACTGCAAGAGTAAAGGGCACGTCATCGCCAAAAGTAGGGCAGTCCTCTTCCGTCTACTTTGTTAACATGCGCCTAACCTCCTGTCAGCCTTAATTTAAACAGCTCACTGCCAAAAATACCACACTTTCCGAGACCAATTGGAAATTCAGTGGAAAGACAAAGAGATGTGTCTGTGTCTCCAAAGAACAGAGACACAGATGTCTCCATTCTTTTCTACATTTGTAGCGTATAATAACACCCACACCTCCACAACAAACCACATTTGGATGAGAAAACACCTCACCCTTGATATAACATTATTTTTTAGGTTATATGTTTTCTGAAAGTGACAAAATTAAATACATCTGTTATAGAATATTATCATTGACTTATGTATGTAATGTAGTGAGCATCTTTCTTTACCACTGATGGTTAAAATGCAAAGTTAAACAATACATCACAAGCTCAAGTGTTTCAACAGAGAAACGCCTGCAGTTAACAAAAACTTAAAATTGAAGCAAACTTCATGTTTATTTGGGTTAGGATGATTGTTCAACTCACTGTTGTCTGAAAATTAAAATGATTTTTTTTTTTCAAAAACATAACAAATACTATTTTCAATAACTATGATCCTCTATAGTAGAGCTCTAAAACTGTTTTTCAGCTAAAATAGTTGACTATCTCCCATGACTGTGTTAAAAAACAAAACAAGTGACAGTCTAATTTGAATTTGAGCATTTGTTTGTCTCTGTCGAGGGTTTGTCCACATCACAGCGTGGATCTTTTCTTGGCATGCTTACTGACCCAGCTACTGTGGCCGGGAGAGAGAGTGGCTGTGAGTGCAGTCCCTCTGCTGCCTCCGATGTGGACAGGCGACTAACACTGCGGGAGTTAGTTGCTGGCGGTTGATGCTGGCTGGAGAAGCCTGAGGACAATAGCAGTCCAGTGCACAAGCGAGGAGGTATGTCATCAAGCCACAGATCCAGCTGGGATCTGCTTGCACAGCTTAAGTAAGACATGCATGACACTGCACACGCACGCCTATAATACGCGCGTACATATTCATACACATAATACACTCACTGACCCACAAACTGTCCACGGCCACTCTGTTGTCCTCACTTAATACATCAGGAGTGTTACAGAGGGAGTGTGTCACTGATGTTACAAAGAATTATACATTTCTCTGTCTTTTGAATGTCCAAAATGTCCTCCAGTGTTTAATGCAAAGTTAGATTAAAAAGACTGATGCAAAATACACCTCATATTGGCTTAGAAAGGCTAAATGACCCCAGGCCTTACAAAGTAGATGAGTGATGAAGTGTTTGTTTAATGGCATGTTCAAACACAATGTCACAGGTTAAACAATAAAAGTAAAATAACATACACACCAACAAACCCTCTTTTGGGTAGTTGGGAAGAAAATATATTAGACCTTTTAGCAGCTATTTACTCAACATGTTCTTATCCATTGCCAATGGCTCTAGGAATTACATATATGACCATTGGAGAGTACCGGCAACAGGATCTTCCTTTTCACCATAACTTCTCTGTTTATGATTATGGGTGGGGTTAAAATAAGTAACTTAAGTCATGTATCGGACATGTTTTATAACTCGGTTACATAACTTAAGTTCATAATGTATGACATTAAGAACATGTGTAAGTTACGGTGATGTTAACCGGTTGTGAAACAGTCTTAGTATATAAGTGTCAATATCGGCTATTTCTGTTTTAGTTATTACAGTTATTCTTAATGCCTGTCATTAGGCTGAATTTATGTTACTCTGCTCTGCTGGAACTTCCACTATGTGAGTCTAATTAGTAACTTCTCACAGATGACAATTTGTTTCCATATGCTCTCGTCCATAAGCCGTTGTCTTTGAGCTCTTCTGGTCTCCAGAAGGGAGCTAACAAGTAAGATTATTTCTGTGTCACATTCCCACCTCTACCTTAAAACCACTGGATTAGGGTTAGAAAAAATCAGTCAACTGGTGGTTAGTGGTGGTGGTAACAGTTGAACCAGCTGATCCAATGTAGGAAGTGTTCTCTTCCATCACCATAAAGACTCTGGAGCAGCCTGCAGCAAAGCACAATACATCTCTCGTTGTGTAATGTCAGATCATCTTAATTGGATGGGGCAGCTCTGGATATAGCCCAAGACATTCAAGCTGTTCCAAAGGCACTTCCCTTATGTCTTTTAGCATATGGTTTTGGCTTTAAGCTATTATCCCCTGTGTAATAATTCGTACAGTATCATGATCAGAGTACGTAAGCAGAGCGTGTCAGTCAGCTTGTTCGTCGTGTTGAATGTATTCTAATGATCATTGATATAATAGTAAAGATAAACTATGAAAGGCTGAACAAAGACTACATATCTTCACTTTCACTTTTGCTGTACCAAAACCTTACTTGTCCTGATCTGCATATTCCATGTTGAAATATTTGTAATAAAGATAATAATAACTTGAATGACTTAAACATGAACGACTGGAGCTCTGTTTAATCAAAGAAAATCCAAAGGATCGGTTCAGTAGAGATCTCTAAAAGGGGTGACGGTCCATTGACAGCAGCACAAAAAAAAAAAACAGTGACCCACAGCAAAATTCACTAACATCTATTTTTTCCTTTGTTTGTTGTGAAATCAAGTCTCCCATTTGTGAGTGCTTGACTAGGCCCTGTCGCCAGGCAACACTATACAGAGGAGGCCTATGAATTAGTCAAGCATGAACGGACTGATGAGCGAGTCCCAAAACAGGGCTTCATATCCAGTAGTGCAGGAGAAATGACATAGAAGCACAAATACATCACAGAAGATTACAGGACAAAACATATAGTGAGCAGATATTTGTGTGCAGATTACAGACGTGGATCCATTAAAAGGGAAGTGGAAGCTATTCATGGTCAATGAAATGTGACTGAATTACAAGCTTCCGTGTTCTCGTTATGTACACGCAACTCTACTGTACAGCTACATCATTAGTCCACATCTGTGTGAAAATCCTGTAGGATTTAATGACTACCAGAGTCTGTGCAAAGCCACAGTATTATATATATATTACCAACCTAAATGAGACTTAGATCACTGTCATACTTTACGGTATTTAAAATCAAAGCACCATAGCGCACGCTGTTTATGTTTTTAAAGATACTCCCAGCAGGATGTTCCTGAGAGCGTGAGTGATCGCTGAAACAATTGAGGTGCAGCCAAGAGAGTAGGTTGATGCTACGGGGAATGCTTTTTTTCTGAGTTTAACAAATGTGTGTTATCGTGCAACATGCTTCATATACAGACTAAGAAAAGTAAGTAAAGTGAATACATGGTTAAGAAAAGATAACAAAACACTAACCCACTGCTATTATTGATAAAACTTAGATGCTTCTGGACATCTGATTTCCTGACTTAACTCTGTCTGTCTTTTAAATCAATATTCTCTTCACACCATCATGACATGAAAATAACAACAACAACAAACTAAACAGAACCAGCAGGAATGTATTGTTACTAACGAAACCTAACAATGATCTGACATTAAAAGAAATATTGCATTAAATCATATTGCAAAAGCTTTTTGTCATAGTTGACTGACTAACCAGCCATAACAACAACTGAGGTGTATTTATTACTGTAACCCTGCATCTTAGTGTGGTAGAATCCTCCAGTCTTTCTATTGGCAATAAGCAGGTTATAATTTGTCTATATAGACACCAACAACCCAACTTTTCTTTGGTGGGTAACAACACTGCTACATTGTGCACATTTATACATTTACGCACTCATACCTTTCCGCCCTAAAACGAGGGCAGGTAGGAACCAACATTTGCTCCAGCAAGGAGACGTGAAATGCAACCTAAATGTTACAAATCTAAATATACAAATGAAATAATAGTTGAAGTGCTAAAAACGATAATGAAATAATGATTGTATTGTATTCAACTGCAACTCAATTATGCAAGTCCCACTGAAATGTTTATGATCTACAACAGTATACTGTTTCGCTTCATTAACAACACAATCAGATTCACAAACGAAAGTCCATTACACATTGAGGACATTGAGCATGTTCTTGTTTTTAAATGTGGAATCTGTAGCAGACATTCTTTTATTAATGATGACCTGCAGCTGTGTTTGCTTGTTGGCTGGAGTGACAAATTGGTTAACTGTGAAGTGTGGTGTTGCTGAGTTAACAAGACACAATGGTGGAGGAAAAATGGAGGGAGACTGCAAAATTTTAATGATGGGACACACGAACAGGGTTCGTAAAGTCTTTTTTTTTAAATAGTGGGTGCATCCTTGAAGCTTTGAAAATGTGCCCATTATGACTGGCCTGTAAAACTGCATGACAATTTGCATACCAGAGATGAAAAATACAAAAATTTACTGACCGAAAACCAGGGGTTAAATATGTGGTTCAAGACAGAACGATTCTGCATGAAACTGAGAGCGATGCTTGCACACATTTTAATGATCCAGCAGGAGTCGAGACAGCTGACTTTCATCAAAACCTAGGGCTGCACAGTTAATCTGAGTATTATCGAAATCGCCATGTCACCAAATCGCAGAAGCTGTAATTTCTTGATGAAAGTATAATGTTTGGCAAAACAGCATGACGGCCTAAAAATCCTGATTTCCAGATGAAAGAAAACATGTTTGTTTGTTTAGAGACCCCCAAAAATGTCATACTATCGGATGTTAATGGTGCTTTTTCAGTCAAATTAAAAATTGTGATGCAAAAGATGATCATTCCCAATAATCATGAATCATATCGCAATGCACTGTGGTGTTCTTTTTTATTACATTGTGTACCCCTAATCGAAACTTTACATTTTTTTTCTGGACTCCATCCATAAAAATCGAATGAATGATCTATTCTTTTTTTAAAGAAGAAAACATTACAAATCTAACTTTAGAAAGATTGAATTGAAATGCAAGAAACCCATCTTTAAACCACAGTCTGAATGATTAAGGTGGACAACCTTTCATTTAAACGTCTGTTTCTCTGCAACAAGTAGCTTTTTGTCCAGAGAAGGTGTAAGCAGCCAACGTGCAGCCTGCATTGTACAGTGGCTACAAAACATTTCTCCTCTGCAGTTAGAGAAAAATAATCCCCTGCAGCCCACGCCATCCCCGTCCAAATGTGTGTTTATAACAGTATTTGTCTGGCTCACTGGCACACTGAGAACTGGATGTCAGCCAAGTAGGCATGTGGGCTGCCTAGTGCTAAAAAACACATTCCAGGTTAATGAGGAAGTTTTGGTAAGGAATTTGAATCTCAACATTTGAGACCTTTTTACTTTAAGGTAACTTTTTCTTTTTCTAATCAGTGCCGCTGTAGTAAATGTATAAGAGATGTAGTGAGACTCTCAGTCACTGATCAGAAATCGCAGATCTTCCAGAAAGAGCAAAATCTCATGACAGCATCAATTTTGATACAAGAAATCGAGCTGACGACTGTGAATTCCTGTTGTTTTGTCGATAATTTTCAGGATATTGAAAGTTAATCAACTATAAATCGGTGTGTCAGTCAGCCTATTTGTTGGCTCGATCCTCCGTAAAGTAACCAGAGCCAGTCCTTGGCTTCCGCTCAGATCTCTGTCCGCGGTGCTGAACCAGCCGCACGCGGTCCTGCGCTGAACTGACCGACACCTGGTCCATTAAACGCGGCGTTAAACACGAGTGTGACGGAAGTGAACTCATCCAGTTTGAGAATAAAAAGTAGACGTAATCTCCAGCTCGTTTCATTTGAGGCTGCATGTATCTTCTTCTCTCTTTCCGTTTTCTTTCATCCCCCCTCCGAAAAAAAAAAAAACCAAAAACAAATAGCTGTGCCATTCCCTTGTTTTCTCCTCTGGAGTTGGACACCATTTTAAGAGCGTTTAAATAAGAGTCGGGTCGATGTTTCCGTGCCTCTAAACTTGGACACACGCGGCGTTTCTGTGATGAAGGGTTTGTAAGAAGCGAAAGAACAACAGAGGAAAATGGGGGGAAAAGGCAAATGTTTGAATGTCACCTGCGTGTCTAATGTGGAGTTATTCTGGGCAGCGAGGTGTCAGGGAGGAAGTTCACTCGACTCCGCGCGTAGAAGTGTGGGTAAAGTGGGTGAATGTGTGCTCTTCTCACATCTTTAATATTCACAACAACAAGCCTGGGCGGTTTAAGATATATACACAACACGGCAGGTGTGGGGAAAAAAAAAAAAAAAAAAAAGCAACAACAACACACAGCAAACAACGCGCTCCGTGGCGTCCGCGAAACGTTTCTCCTCGCAAAATGCCGAAAACAAAACGAAAACCTTAACGCACACAAAGACAAAAACACAAACGGGAGCGTTAATTACCTTCACCACAAAGCCTCGTTGACGAACGCGCTGTTTCCTCCTCCTCCTCTGTCGTTGCTCCTCTCGTTAGTCGCGGCTCAGTCGGTCGCTCCGTGCTGCGCGGCGAGCTGCTGAGTGGCGCACGGGACCCGCGGCTGTGGCTCGCGCACCGCTACTACCCGAGCCAGCACGGAGCGAGCGGCACGTGGCGCCCAACTCTGCGCTCCACCTCTCTCCAGGTGAGGGCAGGGCGGACAGGGGAGGCGCTGCTGCCAGCGTGTGATGCGCTAAACTACGAGCTGGTGGTTCAGACCAAATATGCCATGGTTTATGCACGTCTCCAGTTTAGAAAGCCATTTGTTAGTTATTATTTTATTTTCTGCGAATCAAACACTGAATGGATTTGAGACGATTGTGCGTTATGCGTTCCCTGACAGCTGCATGGACTTGTGTTCATGCCCAAACTAATTCATATGTATGAGTTGTGTGCTTATGTAACATGCAACCTTTTAATTGCCAGGGTTTCTTTTTTTCTAAAATAGAAAAAGAAAGAAAAGAAATTAAAAGAGCTTCAGTCAGAAGACACAACATAATGAGGGCTGACACCAGCTTCAGTTGTTGTTTTTTTCTTCTTCTTCTTCTTCACATTTGTATCCTTTGTATCAGGCTCCCCACTGAGACACAAATTGTGGTCATGGTTTCGAAAACTAAAAGAAATATTCTGCCAAACAGCAGAGCCGACAGCAGAGTCATTTCAGTGGCTGAGTGGAGTCATTTCTGTGTAACATCTGGTTCATACTTCACGTGGACTCAGATGTGTTATAGTCTCTCACTGACTGGACAAATTGAGGATGAAGCCTCTCCATTCATCAAACCACTCGATTTGTGTTGAAGAGGACAGTTTTGTAAAAGCATTATAGAGCGTCTGAGCTGCCGACAGACTGAATTCAGCACAAACCCTCTCTGAGCATACAGGCATTCATTCATTCATTCATTTAGAAGCATCTTGTGAATCCCATGTGTGTTCGACAAACCACCACATCTTGTTCCTGACTATAATCACAGGCAGGAATGAATGAAGAGGCCGTCATCAGCTTGGCTCAGACTCTTTCGCATAACCGCTAAATGACCTCATCAGACAGGAAAGATGCTGACCTCATCAGGACCTTTGTCATCCCATTTTGTGCCACTTATTCACTTGGAAGCTTATTTCTGTATCATCATTGTATGCTGCTGAAGCAAACATATCCTCTCTTCTGTTTTCTCCTCTGCTCTGACAATCGAACATCAGAGCCAGCAGCAAAATGCAGGCTCTTCCAAGCTGAACAGCTAAGGTGAACTTTCTTGGCATCCTTCAGGTGTTTGGGAAATACTGAACACTTGCTGACCAGAGCAAGGTGAAGCAAAGTTTTCTTAAAGGAGAGCTTTTATACTTTTTAACTTTTTTTTTTTTTTACTTTCCCTCAGTGCATTACATAGATTCTTGTGCATCTTGAAAGTTAAAAGGCTTGAAGTTCTCACCATCAGATGCTCCACTCTCCTGTCTTAATTCTGTGACTTGTTGATATCACACCACTGCACATCATCATGTCACACAATTATTCATAGCGTAACAGTTAGTTTGGCCCATAAGAATTGTATAGCTGATGTGTTTTTTGGAGTTCTAAAAGCATGTAAACCGTTTCTAGGAGTTACTCCTAATAAAAGAATGAACCTGAAAATAAGCATGATATGTCGTTCCTTGTCCTTCAAAGGCTTTGAAAGTTAATCAGCATGATTTGCACATGGCAATGAACTATGTACAGAAGAATGTATGTCTCATAGGTTCTTCATACTGATCTTCAACTGATCTTCTCAGAGACAGGAGAGGAGAGCATTTGTAGCTTTCTGCTGCAAATTAAGGGCAAAAGCCACATGCAGAATTTCTTTCTTTACATAACCCAAACATAAAACACTCATCCAGCTTCTTTAATACACCCAGACTAAGTCGTTATTTGCAAAGATACCAATGTGCATCAAACTGTTATGATAAAGCATCTGTTTTACTTAAGGGCATAGCAGTCGTAGAAGAAAAAACATATATATGACCTGGCTCTGGTAGTTTAACAACAGCAGAAGTTATGCTGTGTTTGTGTGTGTGTGTGTGTGTGTGTGTGTGGAGGGAGAATAATAGAGAAAGCAGTGGACTGAAACACATTTAGGTGTTATAGCGGCTATCACACCAGCTGGTTCCACAGTAAACATACTGCAGGGCTTTTCTCCTATCACATGGCAGCCATGCATCGTCTGAAAACACGTGAAAGGACGGCCGTCTGGAAGGATTTCCTTATGCATAATTCCCTCATTTGACTTTCAAGATCAGGAGAGCAAGGACAGAAAACTTTTGTAATACAGGCTCCATAAACCCCAACGTGCTGTAAAACCTTACAAGTCTTTCACATTGCTCTCAGCCACCATTTAGGACACTGGCCTCCTGCCAAAAAGGAATAATTACAGGCCCTCATTTGAAAAAACATCACTAAGATGGATGAAAGCTATCAAGTGAAGAGTCTGAGGAGATGTACAGTGGCTGGAGTTTTGTGCCAAACAAGATGGAGGAGAGTCCGAAACAGAGGAGAGGTCAAGGTTGGAGATAATAAGTGGAAAACTTTTCAGTGATCAATACAATAATGGGGACCAGCGGCAAGAACTGCATGCTATTTTTAGTTTTTTAACCTGGCTTTGTTCTTTGTGGGGCTGGACAGAATGTCTTTTAAACATTTTTTATCTTTATTTTTATTTTATTTTCTTTGAGTATTTTTTTCTCATGATCTATTACTGAAATGAGCAAACCATTTCTAAATTCTGTCTGGACAGCAGAAAAGCAAAGATGCTGCTGTATGAGAAAAAATAAGGATGTACCTCACATTGTAATCTATACCATAGGGAAGGACTGCAATTGTTACATCTGCAGCTTCTGTTCCGTGAAGAGAATGCATCTGTTTGCTTGAGCTAAAACACTGCTTTGTTGTGACAGGCAGTCAGTAAGCCAACCATTTTAGCACCCAATAACTCAGCAAAGCCCTTAAATTGACTCCACATATTTCCTCCGCATGCATAAAGCAAAGCCCCAGGTGTGCATTCAGCCCCATTCAACTGAAGTGTACCAGCGATCTGTCAGTGTCAGTCAAGCCTTAGACAGGACCTGCTGCTGATGCTTCTCAGTCCAAGTAAACCCTGATGACACCTGACAGCAGTGAGCGCTACACTATTGTCTCCCATCACTAACATCCCCCCCCACCCCCCGCTGAGCACCAGGACTCCAGCTCAGCCATCCAGCTGATGAAGAAACCTGGAACACACAGACACAAAATCGACCCACCGCCCCCACATAAGCTCACACCTTTGCGCATGCACAGGAGAACACACTTGTTCATGCCCCCATACATCAGTGTGCATAATCGTATTAAAGCATTCAAACACCCATGCTATGAAAACTGGTCTGATAGGCTTATGTCTCACAGGTGCAAAGTGTTGTTTTGTCAGCACGCCAGGCATAATACTCCAGTGAGGGGCGATACACACATGAGCACACAGCATGTAAACAGAAGCGTTGGAATCAAGGGGAGACTCAGCGTCCTTAGTTCAACTTGTGTGTGTCACAAAAAGGAGAAAAAGTTGAGGATGTTTCTGACAGACCAGTGGCTGATATACAGCACTGTAGCCAAATGAAAACAAAGCAATTTCTTAGTTTCAGGTTTGGTCCGTCACATTATCAGATTTTCACTACAAGACTATTTATGATAATGATATCATCATGAAATCCACCCGAACTGTGGGTTAAATCGCTCACGTCTGTGGTCTCTGATGACACCATTTTGTGTGGAAGCACTTAACTCACTCTGATCCTTTATTTTGTTTTCTGGCGGGTGACAACCAGGGTTAAGGTGAACTACTGTCACCTGCTGTGGCAACGTGAGGATGGAACAAAATGGTATTAGAGGTGATGGATTGTTTACACAGTATTACCAGTTGTGTATAATTAAAATATAAATACTTCATTTTCAAATATCACAATTATCATCAGTATGATATATCATGACACTTCTATTTCAGGGGATAATTTAGTGATGTTAACATTGTCATAAATATTATATTCTATTTCTGCCAAAAAAGCCCCCTAAATCCTACACACTGGACCTTTTAAGTGTAAATCGCTGAAGTTACTCAACCTGCTATTGCACCAGTCTATGTAATATTCCCTTTGAGTAGCGATAACAAACACTTTCAAATTAAAAACTCCAAAACTACTTGGTTAGATGCAGGAAAATGTCATGTTTTGGGTAAAATAACTATTTCCTTATGACTACTGGATGCTTTGGTCTTTTGATCAAAGCCCTGTGACTCATAAATCTGTCCACCCTAACCCTTGAGTAGAACTTTTGGATCTTACCATCACAGTCGTCTTTTGCTCCCATTTTACATGCTTTTGCTCAAGACTGGGCTGAAATTAGTTGCTAAATTTTGAGAGAGGAATCCTGAGAGAGAGAGAGTATGTGTGCACTGTAACACCAGGTGACTGCCGCTGAGACGCCTCTCAAAATAGATCAACATGCACCGTATCTCAAACAAGAGGAAACCCATGATCTTCACCACAGTGTACCGGAGGTAAACCACAATACAGTGCATTTCAATACAGAGTCACAAATGGCAAAAAAACACAACAACAACAACAAAAAAACACAACAACAACAACAACAACAAAAAAACACTCCCTTGCAGACGTATGGATCTTATTTTTTTCTTTTTTTATTTGCATTATCATACATTAGGTACAAATGACACAATCAATTACAAGGTAAGTAGCTCGGACTCGTTTTAAAGGTTTCAGGCTGACAAGGAAAGAAAACATACACCATTTGCAAAATACAATATATTCTTTCTTTTACAGTCTATGTAGATATCTACTGTAACCCATTTATATACAAGGACAGGGCTGCTGAGATTATAAATGAAGAAAGAGAGGCGAGTTCGAGAGCATGTTACTGTATGAGTTAAGGAATAAGGCATTCCCGCACATTACTGATCCGGTGCTCTGTATGGCCAGAAAAGATGGCAGCTCACTTCAGCTCTCTCATTTTTTGCAGCGAACAGGACACAGCGGAGAGCAATGACTAACTACGACGAAGAAAGACGTTAAACAGGACCCATCTACAGCAAACAAGTAGTGAGGAGTATGGTAAGAAATCATAACAGACCTCTCTCTCTCTCTTGAAATACCTTCCATTTAAGATAAAACCTTTAAGCTCCTTCATTATCTTCTGGCGTTCTTAATCAATTCAATTAAAAACAAAAAGATGAGGACAACAAATCGACTGTAAAGAAAGCAAAAGACCAAATACAATTCGGCTAATTCCTCTGGGGTGTGGGTGTGTGGGTGGGGAGTCAAGAGAGAGAAAAGACGGAATTGATGCCGACCGTGCTGATTGAGCCGCACAAGAAAAATCAACTGCTGTCCTGACCTGATGGGGCTTAAAGGATGGAAGGAGGAGGACGCTGTCGATAAGATGATGGATTGACTCGGCCCAGGCACTGAGGAAGTGACGGAGAGACGGTGAGGGCGGGATGGTTCAGTGTGACCAGGCACAGGGGTCTGACCTTCCAACAAGCCATCATCATCTATCCTTTCATTCATTCAACCTCACCCCATCAATCACCCGTTCACTTTCCCTTCACCATCCCCGGTATCATCCTTTGATATCGTCGATACAGATATTAATTAGCTCACTAGATCATTCAGTCATTAATAGGCACAGGGAGGTTAAGGTAAAGCAGGCAGACACAGGAGGATGAGTCGAGATGTAGTTCTATGACTACAAGGGTCAACAAAATGTGCTTAAATTTCATGATTTACAGACTTTTACTGATGTTCATTCATTTGCAAGATAAAAGGAAGAAGAGAACTACTTTGACAATTGATTAAAAATACAGCGAAGGGGAAAAGATTTGGAGTCAAAATGGAGTAGAGAGTTCAGATCAGAGAAAAGAACAATGAGGATGTACATTGTATCTGTTCAAGTTGGGAAAGGCACACACGGGGAGAGTAAGTAATTTTTAAAAAAAAAAAATTGTCATGCCCACACTGACTGTGACATTTTGGAAACATTTCTAAGAAGACAGCAGATTGGTAAGCAAGTCAGCAGAGATTCTATTAAAGGGATGGACCTAGACCATTAAGTCAACACATACAGAGGTGCAAGTCAGGCTAAGACCAGGGCAAGATTGTTGCTGAGTAAACTCCGAGTATGTACAAGGAATATTTTCTCTCACACCTGTGAAATTCTCTGGATGCTAAATCAAAACGCTCCATGAGCTGAACGAGACAACTGTGCCCGAGGCTAGACAGGCAGGAACATCCAGTGCCGGCGTATGTCGAGTCGTCTATCAAACTGACTGGCATCGTGAAGTGTACTGACACATTGTGCACTGGTATACTCATGGCAGCATGCTACTGTATATGTTATGCGGCATGAACAGCAGGTGTGGCTTTAGGCAGCTGCCACAGAGAGTCATCCACGTGACTAAAGCTAGTGCAACGCTGCTATTGTCGGGTTCTGGCGTTTTCCAGGTTTGGCACATGCAAAAGGTTACATACTTTAGGAAACACGGCAGGAGAGCACGACTTCAATAAAAAACATAGAGAAAATATTACGTTCCTACGTACATCAGTCAGATGTGAGTTTTCCTATGTGAGTTATCCTCTGAAGCATTCCTGAATTTCTTGAGCAGAAGCTGGAGAAATAAAACTAACAACACTGACAACAGCAAAAGCAAAAAACAAAAAAAACAAAAACAAAAAGGACAACAAATGACAACAATATGACATCAAGATTAAAACATAAACTCCATTCACGAGACTCTACAGAGCGAGTGGTCCCACTGGTCCAGCGACGCACCACAGATCTGGGTTCAGTGTTTCACATCGCCCCTAAACAGGTAAAGACAAGAGGACCCACTGGCCATAATATACATATATCAGGCAGGAGCACCGATCTACAACCAGGGACTATGCCTCAGGAAAGTCTTTTAAAAAGTAGGTTTAGTATTAGCATCTATTCAAATGTATAAGCTATGGTAAATGTCTCTTCTATGTTCTTCTTCTAGATCTGCGTTCTTTTTGTAGTTTACAAATGAGCCGACACATTCAGATGGCTTCATTCCCGTCGCAAGACTGTGTCATTGGTTTGTGTGTGGCTGAGTTACACAATCCTGCAGTCACCTCTAAAAGACTCGAGCTAAGACTCTACAAGTCTAATATCAGCACTCTTAAGGTACCGGACTGTGGTGTGCAATGGATACCTTGAACGATTATGTGCTTACAGTGATACTCCACCCTAAATCTGAAATTTGGATGTCAGACATTCACATCCAATAGGCCTGACTGGAGCGACAAATGAGCTGAATGTGGGTTGTTTGTGAGGACTCAGGTGAACAGCTGGAATCCACTGTGATCACTGCAACGAATTGGCCACCTCTCAAATTCATACTCCAAACAAGTAGGAGGCAGCATATCACTAAAGTAAGAGCTAACTGCTGCTAACCGTAGCTGCCGTTAACTAGTTAGTTAGCCATGTAGTGGTATTTCGAAAGAGAAGGGGCCGGAGCTAGTAGGTTAGATACCAATTTCAGTAGATATCTGCAGCACAACACGTTCATCTATTACATGTTGTCAAAACGCCTACTTCTCTGCATTATGTTGATCCTTTCTGTTTGTCTAGTTTAACATTTTATTTATAATGTTTTAAACAAAAATTCGTACATACCGCACCTTTAATATAACCATGGCTGTTATTACTCTAAAAGGACAAAACTGGTACAAACTTTCAAGACTACATGGGGGAAATTGTACCTCTAAGGTGAGATTTAGAGCAGAGTATCACTTTTACATTGGAGATCTTTCGTGTAATATACTTAGTAGCATGCAGCATATAGTGGATCACGTGCATGAAGGATGCCCACCAACAGCATGCACACACACAAGGACAGTCAACAGTCAGACACGCATCCAGTCAACATACAATTTGTACTCAAAATCATTGAATATGACTAAAGAAAAGAAAAAAAAAAAGAATTGATAAATCTGCAAAAACAAATAGAACAGATATATTTCACAACTTGCTAAATCTGGACTCTATTAAAGATGTCCAGCTGTTACAAAGTTGATCTGTACTGGGTTACTTTCTTAGTTGTTTTTACACATACAAATATTGGTTTATATAATTAATGTAATAAAAGCACATTCAGGTGTTGGTATAAAAAGTGTAACTTGCTATACTCTTTTTTAAATAACTCATGATTATTTACAAAGGAGTTATGCGCTGATATTGGAAACACTAAAATAATAATCTGATCTAATGGAAACACATGAGATCACAAAAGAAGAGGAGGGTAGAAACTAATCTAATTTTAAAGACATTAAACAATTAATTACATAAACCAAAATGGATGATGATAATGATTGTGTGGACGTACGAGTTTGTTCTCAGGACGACACAGCGCTGTCAGAGACAATTCTTCTGATTTGCAACCTGTGTGTTCTGGGTCTAGAGCAGATGTTTTACGTACGCTCGAGGGCACTGATACTGTATGCACTCTAACATTGCATGGTTAATACACACTGACAGAATGTTATATTGAAAAAAACTGTTTGTCAAAATGTCTTTACTACTTTTGTGAAGACATTTATGACCAGTTATGAGAGTTATGGGCAAAGCATGGGACACAGACGGTGGTCAACACTGACTAATCTTAAAACATGTCAAACTGTAAACATTTAAGGGTTGATTTTTATCTCAAGGTAGATATAAGAACATCTTGCCACTGCCTACAAAGTGATTAGTCTTTCCTGTGTGTCCACATAGTGTCCACAAGATTATTGACAGGGGGAAGTAGACAATCTGCAGCTCAAGTTAGGGCTAGAAAATATGTGAATTGTTATCTTAAAAGGTAAAACAGTTCAGCTAAGTTAAGTTTTGACAAAGTGGAACCAAATCCTGACACATGCTCATGTCCATGTGTCTCACATATCTGCGTTTGTACAGGCTGCATATCAAGTAATTACAGGTTCTTTCTTGATGCTGATTTGCTACGCACACTGGAAGTTGAGATTGGCAGGAATCAAACTGTACTAAAATAGAATTTTACACCATCACTGTGAAATCAAAGGGGAAGAAAACTGTAAACATGACTGAGGGAAAAACTGAATCACAAGGTGCTGTTTCAACGCCTGCACCACCCGTCCTTCCTATTTGGCTATGGTGTCTACAAAGCCTCATTGGGTCATCACATGATATTATATTGTATCTATAAAAAGTGACCCGCACAGTAGACAATGTTTATCCATTGAGATCTGTGAGCATGGGAGGTTGCACAGACTTATTATCCCTAATCATCAAACCCATGCTTTAGATGATCCACTGTTGATTTTATCACATACAGGTGTCAATTCATTCATTCTCTTAATTCAATCACATTCTAGATCAAAAATCCTGACACCCTTCTGTCTCTGTGCCTTCACTTATGGTAAACCGTCAATACAAATTGCAGTGGTAAGGAAGGACGTCCTTGTCTACAAAAGGAAATCATTTCTTGTGATGGCCTTGGCCCGATCTAATCTAAATAATATATACTGGCAGACATATCCTACAGAACAGATAAGAACCCTAGATTGCTGCTTTTGAATAAAACCAACACATAAAGGTTTAGAGTGGGCCTTGATCGAGTTGTGGTCAGTCAGTGAACAGGGAGGCTCTTCAGAGAGTTTCCCCCGTCCTTTTCATAAGCTGTTACTGAGTGACGGGTGCACAAACTGCGGGTTGATGAAGGAGAAGCCTGCGAACTCGGCCTGGTCGATGTTGGCGATGACCAGCTCGTCCGGTGGTGTGAGCTGGGGCTGGGTGCGTGTGAAGAACTTGTCAAAGTTCTCTGCTCCTTTGCCACACTGTAGAAAAGAGAGGCAGAGGAAAGGGGAAGTTTAGACATTAGGTGTGTTACCAAGACGAAGAGTGCAAAGCAGACCGACAAGACAGAGCAGACATGAAAAATCTGGAGCGCTGGCGGAGGTGTGCGCATGGCAATTCTGCGAAGGCAAGAGCCATTCAGCAGAATTAGTTTTGAACTTCTTGGAAGCACAGGACACGCATCACCACCATTGTCATCATCATTCATATTTCTGAAAAGAATCACACTGTGCTGAGCAACTGGACAATGTGCATGGACAGTACAAGAAGCAACATTTGTGAGGTCTCCCACATCAACCTGTGGACTTTCTGGATTGTGGATAAAAATGCATCTTCCTCCTGCCCCCCTCTGTCCTACATACAAATGGAGAACATTTCACACCTGATCCCCCACTTTTCCCACTGCTGCATGCAGTAAAAGGTTCATAACATCAGATTACATGCTCTATATCTCATTCACCTGAATCACAGTGCACTCTTCTGAATACCAAAGCAACACTGGCACAGCTGTGAAACAGCAATGCAGTTTCCAGTAAACAAGGCTCAGGATTGATTGTCTGAGAGGAAATGGTGTCAGGACCTCTCTGCAAAGTGGCACGCTGTGTTGTTGCTCTGACCTCATAACCTGATGCGATGCAGCTTCTTTATCTTGGCTCACATGTACGTTCGACCCTCAGCTGGCACAGCTAATTATTTTACAGGTGAATGAAACAATTCCTCCAACAAAAACGGCGACAGCATCAATGTGCTACAAGGTCACAAAGGGGTTAATTAGTATGTCTGTTAGGGGGAGGCATGCTGTCAGTGTTTAACAAGAGGTGTCAGAAGTGTTCTCAGGCTTGTGTGATGAGAGGATAATACAATTAAATCAAAGACATGGAAATATATCATGTCACATGGCGGAATCTTTCAGCAAAGGAAGGTCATGTGCATGTTCGGAGATGTGAGCCTGCATCTCATTTTGTTGCTGCAGTGATTTTCACCCTGACTGAAAAAAGTCCTACCTGGACACACATGGCTAAAGTAGCCTAGAGTTAGATTAGTGATACTGCATGTGGCATTCATATTGAGTTGGTGTTTGGGCAACCCTCTATAATCAATCAATCAATCAATCAATCAATCAATCAATCAATCAATCAATCAATCAATCAATCAATCAATCAATCATTAGACTGTTGTTTGTCTTTATTAATAATGGTTATTCTAAACCATTTACCAAACGAGTGTAAAGGTTTATTATCCTCATTTGCAACTTTATAATGGCCGTCCAAATAATGTTCATGGATGAATGACACAGTATGATCCGTTTTTCATTTTATGAATATGTTGTAGCTAGACGCTTAGCACTGTTGATGTTTTAGTCATGTGATCGCAGCACAGTCTACTTTTAACTTCTAGCAATTTAAAATCACAAAAGCAGTTTCCAACTGGTACTATTACCTCACATCATATCTTGTGCTTGCCACAGAGACTCTTCTCTGCAATAATCCAAAATCCAATTCAAAAATCCGATAGATGTTTTTTTTTGTCCAAGGGTCCAGGATGCTGCTAATTTCCAGGTTAGCCTTCAAAACTATGTTATTCCTGCAGCACCGTTCTATAAAGTGATATAACTTTTTGCAAGAGAAGTGTTACCATTTCATACAGCACATGTGTCTTCTTATGGTTGATCCCATTGTTTGTATTGTGGATCACACTTCTATGTGTGTTTCTTTGAAGGATCAAGTAAAGTGTGTAGAGGTCACGCGTGATTACTGACATCTGCATCTGCTCAACTTATTGCAAGGCTCCAACATCCAGCATGCTATATTAATTGTTTTACCAAGCGGTGCACACATTTCAAGATGTCTACACCAACGTCTGTAACATTTCCAGGCAATGTCAATGGGACCAGAGCTCATGGAAACCAGCTGTTTTATCTCCTTCCAAGCTAATCTTATTTATGGTGCTGCATATTTGCTTGCGGTGTTTTTATGCGCCTGCCACTTAAAGCTATCTGTATCCTCTTAGGATTAGCTTTTGTGGAAAATCTGCTCAGGAGTGTTTTCTCTGTCACAGCTTGCATTAGCGTTCCTACCACTCTATTAAAAGAGAGGAAACAAGACGATTTTATTTGGCATGACTGAGACTAGCCCCAACCACACCCAGTTATGGGATATCATACAAATTTAGCCCTGTTTTGCCACATATTGATCAAAAATCAGTCCACCAAGCCTTTGCATTCTGTCTTGTAAACCTCTAGATTAGATCCTGTGTTTACTGTAGATCCTGTGACATAATGTGGCATCAACATAGAAAGGCTGTAATTTATCACTGAGATATGGTTTGTTAAGTAAGTGACGCCCCGACTGAAGGAGCTTTGTTCGATCTTTAATGAGACTCTTTCGTCCTCGGTGGAGAAAACGACAGAGAAACGAGACAGAACGTACAACAGGACGGACGAGCGAGTGAGAGAGGGAGAGGGCTGCAACATAACATCCTTCTCTATCCTCATCAGTCAGTCCACCTACACACTGAGCTCACCTACACTGATGCAAGCAAACACTCACGCACGCACGCACGTACACACGCGCGCACACACACAGTATGCAAGAACCCAGTGTACCACATGATAAGCCTTAATGTTCCTTTGGTTGTGCAGCTGCAACTGATGAAGAAGACAGAGGGTGCGTTCGCAGCACTCTCATCGGAGTAAACACAGGTCCATCAAATTACAGGGCGGTTGTGACTGCAAAGGCAATATTTCATAAAACATTCCATCACAGTTTCAGGTACTATCCAGAAAAAGCATTGAAAAAGTACAGCACAAAAGCACCAGGGACACTCAATGATTAGCTCTCTCCAGAGAAAGTTTTTTTAGATTCCAGTTTTTACAGATTTAGAGGATGTGGAAAAGCTCTCTTGGTCAAAAAAGTTTGCCGAAATAACTTAGATAATCACGTGGGAAGTGTCTTGTTGAACTAATGTGACTGACTGTGTTATTTTTGAAGTAATTTTAAAATGTAAGCTGACGTTTGTTCAGAGAAGAGACGGCAGATGGCAGAATATCTTGTGTCATTTGTAGAGGCATTTCTAACTATGTTTTGCACTTTTTTCAACACGGCTGCAAGCAAAGCTGTTTTGGCATCTTACTGACTTCTGCTTCACCCAACTTGTTTACTTCTTATTAACAACCCAGCGCACAGAAATTTCTCTCTCACTTCAGAACATCCGACCCTTTTCTGCATGATGAGTCCTATTACTACAGATCAGCAGTGATTGCACTTGACCCCTGTGACGGAGAATACAGTGCAGATTTAATCAAGTTCAGTACCCTCCAGAAACTGCCACTACCACAATAAACCTCCACTGATCCACAGTTTAAGATGATTTGTTTGGAAGTGAGAGTGAAAATGAGGACGACTTCATAGATGTCATTAAACACATCTTCTTCTTTGTTTTTAATAACTTTCAGTCTGTTTCAGTTGTTTGTATTTGACTCTGAGACCGACTGTGACCTGGCTCTGAGACTGTTGACTAATTTGTGACTAACTGGCCATATCCACTGCTGCCCTACATTCAGAAGCAAGACATCATCATATGGAAGTGTGTGTGTGTGTGTGTGTGTGTGTGTGTGTGTGTGTGTGTGTGTGTGAGTGCGTGTGTGTGTGTGTGTGTGTGTGTATGTGGGTTTTTACGTGTGCATCTATGTGTGTACCCGTCAGCCTTTGTGTGTTTAGGAATGTCAGTCTGTGTTTGTCAAACAAACACACTGAGGTACAAGGTACTGTCATTTCTATTTTCATTTTCTTCTTCTTTTTTTTGTAATCAGTGAAGCCAGTGAGCAGATGTCACGTGATCAACAGAAGTGA
Source organism: Acanthopagrus latus (assembly GCF_904848185.1). Classification (NCBI taxonomy): domain Eukaryota; kingdom Metazoa; phylum Chordata; class Actinopteri; order Spariformes; family Sparidae; genus Acanthopagrus; species Acanthopagrus latus. The sequence continues at coordinate 20,059,951 of NC_051039.1, read as the reverse complement.
ACACAGCAGAACATTAAAAACGTTTTTTAAGGTCTGTGTTTTTTCCTTGTCCTCCAATGACTTTTGTCGCTGACAGGTGCTGTTCCCTCCAAGCCACTACCACCCTGCCAGAGTGGATAGAAGGCAGGACACACACACTCCAAGGTTGCTGGATGAATGTGGCTTTTTTGTGAATGTGTGTGTTGTCTCTGAATGCACTCTCCCTTTTCCCACGCAGCAGATACCTGATGGGTAATCGCCAGCGTCCCTCAACTGCTGTCCCTCTGTACAACTGTCTTCTCCTATCCATCACTGACCATCCGCTGCTCAAGTGAAGCAACACATTTTTCACTCTGAACTCCGTCGACAATTTCCAGCACCACGATGTCGCTCTCTCCGGATCACCAAACAGTTGCTCCTTGTGACACTGGGTATAGCAGGGTTTGGGGCAGCAGTTGCCGTGCTGTGTTCAATTCTCACGCCACTGAGTGCTGGGAGATTTTTTGGGGTGAAAGAGTGTCACAGTGCTGGAGACAAGAAACCGCATCTTATGAGCCGCTCTCATAAGATAAATGGCGCTCAGAAGATTGGCGAAACGAGAACAAAGGGAGAAAATGAGCTTATGAACCGCGGAGAATCTGCGGCGCTGCCTTCACGACGTTTCCGCAAACATGCAGCTGCCCTTTTGGAAAAGTGCGGGGGCTGGTCCTACATCTCCTCTGTCTCACTGTGTGATTCAGCCAACCCTTATGAGCCGTTATGCTTGTTGATACATCGTCCCATACACAATGACATAGTGTCCTACATGGGTTTTTGACCTACTTTCTCTCATCTTTAATCTGCCTCTCTCTCTCTTTCTCTCTCTGTGCACACATACAGACGTGCACGCCTCTGCAGTCAAGCATATTAAAAGAACACTCAGCTACTTAGGATGGTAAATGAGCGCCTGCCTCCATTAAGAGTTGCGCATGAGTCTCTCTCCGTCTCTCTTTTTCTCTACCTCCTTCTACCCTGAGGCCACTGGGAGCTATCTGTTCTTGTCATAATCTGTGAACTCCTTGTTTTGTTTTGATCTATGTTAGCATAGTCTTTAGCAATGAGGTTTATTCTTAGATATGAATCCGGGGAAGTGAATTTTAATTAGGTAAGAACTGAATTTCAGTGAATTCCAAGTAGGAATCTTTGAGATTCTGTTTCCTATGTCATTAAAAGGTGCACTATGACCAGAATGGTGGCTATTTAGAACGGTCCAGCAAATATAGACAGAGTAAAGCTGTATGTAGCTTCCCAGAAACTACACAGTCCACCTTTAACACTGCTGGTTTTCGTGTGATAGACTGACAAAGGACAGTTGAATCCATGCCGTTACAGGTGCAGAAAGCTAAAGATAAATCCTTACGTGACCACTGGTTTGGCTGTATACACTTTCTCAAGAAGTGGATGTCCAAAATAAGATTATTTAGAACATCTCCAGTTTTGGTTCAACTAGGGGATCTGTCATGATTTTCGAATATTCACACATCTGTTGAATTAGAACAAATCAAATAGTTCACATTTCTGTCTGAAGAAATACATTTTCCTTAGTTGTTTGCCATACTAACCCTAACCCTAACCCTAACCCTCACCCTAACCCCTAACCCCTAACCCTAACCCTGGCACCTGGAAATAAAATGATACCACCAGGGTGTCGATCATGAGTAGTGCCCGATGATTATAAAAAAGCATTTTTACTTGAAAGGCCCAAAGCAATTACAGACGTTAATACAAAAACCCAAATGTGTTCGACCCTCTATCTGCTGACATGAGCTACAACTTTTAGGGAAAATGTGAAAGAAATTACAAAGTCTCTTGACCCCTAATAAGGAAATAAATAATCAAATAGAATATAACAAAAACATAAACAAGCTACGAATCCTCCCTCTTATGTCCTGCGAGCTAGAAGAGGACAGGCAGACGTGCTCAGTCAAGTCGCAGCAGCCTGTGCCTCTCATCTTCTTACAGCTACAGTGAGTCACAACCCATCCATATTGCCATCATTTTCTCTCGGCACATGTTTATGCGTGTGTGTGTCTGTGTGTCTGCGTATCCCATCAGGACGTGCGCAACCCTTCCTCGGACACTGTTCCAAGACTTCTGTGCAGTGACTAAGTCCTCCCACCCTCCCTCCCTTCCTTCATTCACTGCTCCCATTACTATCAATCATTTGACCTACTTTCCCATCCTCCCTTCAGCCATAAAGACGATGAGGCCATCCACAAGTGGGCGTACAAGCGTATGGGCATCAAGTGGGTTGTGAAGAAATTAAGACTGATTTCAGGCCAACGCTGCTTGCTGGATGCGGCCGGCATTTAATCATGTGTTCTGTTACCTGCAGTAGACAGCTGCACAGTTACAGCATCAAGCATCATAAATATGGATCAGCACTAACTGAGCCTTCCCTGACACTCATTCTACCACACAGGCTGCGTCCTCCATGCTGTCTGAAGCCCCGGTCCAATAGATACAGATGGTTTGACTCTCTTAGTTGGGTGCAGCCGGTGTAATGATTGCAATTCCATAGCTGTCACAGGCGGATGAAGTGAGATTGAGCGGGGCGAGGTTCACGAGAAGAAAAGGAGAGATGAGGAGCAGTGGATTAGAGCGGCCGGGTTCGACCTGGCGAGGGATGAGGGGTGAGAGGAAAGTGCTTAGTGATGGCCATTTGGTGGTGATGGACTCAGAAACAGTGCTGTATTACATGGCATAGTGAGACGGACGGGATGGATCGTTACAGAGGAGGTTATGTTGGTTACAGGGAGCATTCAACAATATTGTCTTACTCTCTGTCCACCTCTTTCACCGTTCACCCTTATCTGCATCTCCATCCAGACCCATGCAAGCATGCACTGTGCAAAGGACATGCACGTTTGCATGCATCCACCTCCCTTCATCTTTGGCGTGGACAAATATGCAAGCGCAAAAGCTCTCCTTTCTCTCTCCGGTATCGATTACCCACCCCTGTACACAAAGGCGGCGAAAAAGTCACAGAGAAGAGGCGTACATGCAAGGAAATGTTCCTCCCCTGCTTTTCTCAATCTCTGTTAAGCCTTGCTTTTCTTTTCACCTTCCCACACACACACATTTATTCACACATACACACACAAAGCACACACAGCATTTTCAGGACACCCAGCACATCCACGCAGCGGGAGACTACATGGACAAGGAGGTCAGGATTCACCTTAGAGGAGGAACTGGAGCCCTTGGGGGTTGAAACAGAAGAGAACTACAATATTTAAACTGAAGATGTAAGGGACACACACACACACACACACACACACACACACACGCACACACACACACGCACACACACACACATTTAAGACACTAAGTAACCCACTCCATCTCTGTTGCCCTGCGCCTCCTGTTTTGTTTTCTTTAAGAAACACAATCTATATGAATCGTGTATGAGTGTGCGTGCATTTGTATGTGTGTGTGTGTGTGTGTGTGTACGTGAGTATGTGTGTAAAAGAGGATGATAGAAAGACACAGGGAGAGAGAGTGTGTGCTCACATGGTCGTGCGAAATCTCACAGGATTTCAAACCTACTCCGCAAAATGTGAGCTGTATGAGATACACATTCATAATAAATGGATGTCACGTTAATTATACATACACATGAGAGGCTCTGAAATTACTTATGGCCCATATAGCTCATGCTATAAGTGGCCCATGCCCGCAGCTGTGTTTTGACTATACATAAGAGTGTCATGTCAAGGGCAGTATTATATGTCACATCAGACTGAATTCAGTTTAGGTTTAATGTGATGTTTTGTTTATTGACCCCAACTTACTCATGTTTAGCACGTTAATTGTCAATATAGGTTTTGCATTCTGTACATAATACAGAATACATACATATAAGTATACGCGTATATACTGTAGATAACCATCCACTCCATGTATATCTACTTTTACAATATTTATTTGCACTATTTGTATTGTTTACAACTTACTTCACTTGTAAACAGACATCTGATTCATGTTGTTGGTCACTGGGGATTTTCTTTACCAATGCACACTTTGATTGGATCAGCTTTATCATCCATGTTCTTAGCTGCATGTCTGCAGTGATGGAATGTAACTAAGTGCATCTACGTAAGTACTGCAATTTCTTGACTAGAGTGCTTCCCTTTTCTGCCATTTTATACTTAAACTCCACTACAAGCTGGAGGCCATTATTGTGCTTTCTACTCCTATAAGTTTATTTGACAATTTTTTGCTAGTTACTTTGCAGACTGCATGCTGCATCAGAGCCAAATAAATATTTTTCCAAACATATGTATTTATAAGCAATCAGATTTTTAAAAAAGACAAAAACAAAACACTGATTCAGAAATTGAGAATAATGCTTATTATCATATATGATAATCGTTAAGGTGGGAAATCAGTCAAACCCATACGAAATATATGCATAATTTTACTTTTGATACTTAAGTACATTTAATATCGACTCGTCAGGGCTTCCCCACAACAGGAAGCTGCTGCAGGAAGAGTGGTGAGTTGTGTTGTCTTGTGTTGTCAATAGAAATCCAGGTAAGCTAGCAGATGTTTGACACCTCGAACTACGTGCTGGGACCCTATTTGTACTGTTGCTGAAGTTTGGTGCTGTTCTGAGCATTATTTGTGGCTATGAGTGGCTTTTTGATGGCGATTTCTTGGTTGGAGGCATAGACTGCAGTGTATTGTTATCATGTGGTCTTTTCTAAGGTTGCTAAAACTACGTAAGCTAGTGGTTGGAAAACTTGATCTCTCGGGAGGGGGGTCTTACTCTGTGTCACGGTGTGTTAAAGCATGGATTAAATTTACACTGGAATATCCTTTCATGACATAGGGTGACACGTTAATGCAGACCTTCAGGAGTGACCCCACCATAAAACACATCCAGGATTACCTGTAACCTGCATGTCTGTGAGCATGTGCTCATGCTCGATTGCAGGCGATGGTCCTTGTTAACATCGGAGCAGTTAAGATTTAGGGATGAGCTTTTTTTTTTTTTTTTTAAGCCCTTTCAGTCAAACCCAAACCATCAGTCACAGAGAGAAAAGCACAAGAAATCTTTCCTTGTGGAATATCAATGAGATGCTTCACATTTACAAAGTTGCTGTTAAACACATTATATAACTGGCAGCTTGCTGCATTATGCACCACCTGTTTCTTTTTATTTCAACGCTGCTAACTGAACACATCGCATGCTGAATATTTAAAGGCTGTACAGTATGTGCAGGATGTTTAAACTTTCATCACCTGTGAATGTTAAACTCCTCCTGTAGTGGACAGTTTGGTGTCTTAAAAGTGAAAACTTTCTATCAGAAGTTGAAAAAATAAAAATAAAAAATCAAGGATTACCACACCAAGGGACAGTTACTAGAGAAGTTTTGACTGGTAACGTTCCCTGACAAATCTGGCTGGAGGCTGAGCTACAAGTTGGTAAACAAACAGCCAAGAACACACACCACCCAGGGGAGTAAAGAGGGGCATAAAATGTCTTGCCATAACACATTTTTCTTGTAGTGATGAGCACATCTGTTCATGTTTTGTTTAGATGCTTGCAGTTGAGAAAGCTGTTATTGTGTATTTGTCTCGTTTATACGCACTGTGTTGTATGTACGTGACACACAGTGGTCAGTGGGGTGGTATAAAACCTATTCAAATCAGTTTTATATCAGTAACAAGGTCACTGTGAAAGACACACATGCAAGTACGTCGCCATAATTAGCATTCATCATTGTGCTGAATTTGAGGGAAGACTGTTGAACGCTTCATGGCACAAAGTGAAGATGGTGGATGGCACAAAACAAGACGACAATACTGTTCTTCCAGCAAAAGCAAAGTTTAAAGAGGTGTTAAAAATGTCAGATGATGGAGCTGAAGGAGAAGTCAAAGGAAACACATCTTCAGTCGAGCTATAGAGAGTTATAATATACCTGGAAAAATAACGAGGCAATGGAAAGACAAAGGTTGCTAATTTTGTGCATCGAGGCACATGGTGCAAAGAGTACCATCAGGGCACATTTTTAATGAACTTTCAGAAAAGTACCAAATACCAATTGCGATAATCACATAGTGGCACCTGGGTGACATTGTTCTTCTTCAGTGTTTAAATACTGGAATCCTCCAGTATTTAAACACTGAAGAAGAACAATGTGGATATGTGCGAGTAATTGAATAACGATTTTATATAACGTGCCAAGACCTCATAGTGCTGGTGATGGCTGTCTTGAGGCATGCAGGAAAAAGAGTAGGTTACGCCCAGAGATGGGATTCCGCACGTGTACGTGTAATGTAATCTTTTGTTAAAACTGAATTCACTCAATGGGTATCAAAAAGAGTATAGTTCAGGAGCTGGCATCTAAGTCAAGATATCAGTGTCAAATTTTTTTTGCCTCTTTGCACCATGCACCTGTATGAAAACAGAGCCAAAAGTAGCCACATTTCCTTTGTGACAGGAGCAGCAAGTCTAATGGAAAATGTACTATGATACAGAGCGGTATCACACTTAATCAGGCTGTTGAGTTCAAATTAAAACCTAAGTGAGTCCATTCTCTGCTGATAAAGTGTGTGTGAGCGGCACTTACCACTTTGGGCTTAAAGGGCGGCTGGATCTCCCTGTTCTGGAGGCGCTCCCAGTCGATGCGTCTGAAAAAGGCGTGTTCTCGGATGTCCCTCTCTCCCTCAGGGCCGCAGCCTAGACGCTTGGATGGGTGCTTAGTCATCAGCTGCTCATCGAAAGACACAAAACGAAGGACAGAGAGTGAGGACAAAGAGACTGTGAACCGTCAAAGTGATGATTCCTCTCACTGTTCTCATCAGAGGTGAAGATTTGGAGATTTCAAATAGAAAAACAGGACGGGGACTGCAGGATTCACATCGTTTTGTCAATAACTTATTCAGTCTCTAATGTAAACACAAAGCCGACTGCTCACTGTTCACGTTGTTTCCTCCCGTTCCGGTGTTCTCTCACTGATGTGTTTTGTAATGTGCTTCAAGCTCGTTTTCTAGGTCAGTAAATGACAGCTAAACAGATGGGTCTGAAAAAGACTGATGTAAATGTTATTTTTCCTCTCTCCCTCTCCTCTGTCTGCCTTTAGAGTACTGCTGCCACTTCAGATTGCACCGCAGACAACATGAGGACACGGTTTGCACTTTGCTAAAAAGCATACCAAAATGAATTTTAAAAAAAAGTACCCACAGGAAACATAACCACAAAAACAAAATCTGCTCTTGTTAAATAATGTAGGGATACACTGGTAGGACATAAACGTTGACTGTCCAAATAATGTGCAAACAAGTGCAACCGTTACCGATGAAAAAACAAGTCTATACATTTTCCTGATTGCATACACAGAACAAAAGTTGGTCTGGGGGAGGAAACGAACAAACCTGCTCACGATTAATGCATTAATGCAATTTCTATTATAATGGAACATGACTGCCGACTGACTGCTTGTTTTTCTGAGTGTTTCTATGAAATTTCACCAGTTTTCTATTTACATAAATATTTTTGCTTTACAACCCCCCCTAAGTGCAGTGATTCGTCTTGACCGAATTGCTATGGAAGGGGAAAAAAAGCCGTTTGGAGACGGATGTAGAGCCCGGTGGGTTCCAGTATTGGCAGACCAGAATGACTTATTCATGCGCTGGAATCTGAGCAGCGCTTCATTCAGCTGACATTGAAAGCACATGCATGCATGCATACGCAGACACACATCCAACACCTCCAGTTAAATCCCTCATCTGTGATGCACACCGTCACATGCAGCGCCGTCACCTTGGCAGCTCTCCTGAATCATAATTTGTGTTTTTTTATTGTCCTTAGACAGAAGAAAGAATCTGTAACTAATATTGACACATCTTACGACAGCCTTTGACCAGTGCAGACACAGCTTCATTATGAAATTCAAACATGAACGTCACCATACTGAATACCACATTAGTTCTGTGATGAGGTTTTTTGCGTGGTTATTTTAAAGGGATTGTTAGAGATATGGGGAAATTAGCTGACAAACTAAATAAGAGCCAATTAAGACTTACTGTGGACAAATAGATACATTGATGCCACGCCCACGTCTGTACAGTGAATATGCAGGTGGAGCCAGCAGGTCTACACTCCACAGCCCCATCGCATCATTTCAAACAACGTGGCTGCGTGGTTCTTTTTGTTTTGAAGCAACTTTGATCGTGGCTATTTATCAGTAGCTTACTGGCAGTTGAGACGCCGTTTTTTTATCCTTTCAAAATGTCCTTACTTTTGGGTGACTTTGCCTAATGCAAGGACAAAAACGGAGAGACATTTAATGTAAATTTAAGCTGTCAATCATCTTTGCTGCCTGGCTCTGCGGCCCTCTTCTGTAGTACATTTCAAAGTATCTGTATTTGTGAATTTATCCCATATGTCAACATGCGGTGATGAGCAAATCAGCTATCAATTAAGGAAATTGCTTAAAATTTGCATCCCTACTTTCATCAGATCGGTAAACAGCTCAGCTGGTTGTATGAACTTTTGTTTATATGCAGAATGAGCAGACAGATGTTGGTGCAGCTGTTCCACTGAGGTTGATCCATCGTATTTATACCAGATTTCACAGGTTTTATTTTATGGTGGATTCAAAATGTCTTTTAGTCAAATGTTACTTCAATTGATTACTAAAATATTTTATCATCACGATTTATTCGTGCTGGGTTTTGTTTATGTGACTTTTAACAGCCACATTTGTATCCACTAGTTTATTTCTTTTTCTTATTAGCAGAGATAGACAACACACAGCCGGCTCTTTTAGAGGACATGCTGACACTGAGTGCCAAGCTGTTGTCCACAGTATGTTGGTGATAAAACACAACATACGTGTACAGTAACACTGTACCAATCAACCATGACTTCTATGATATGCCACGTATTATTTTTCTCTCACAGTGGTGTCATAAACCTGCGATAATAAGGAAAAGTGTCCAGTTACAGACAAATAAACTGAAAAAAATAAACCACCGTTATGGCAAATTTTCCATTTTCTGAGAAAAATATAATTCAGGAGACCCAAAATCATTAACACCGTGCTAAAATAGCAAACTTTTGTCAGTGTGAACTTCCACTTTCAGGATTTTAGCAGGCCAGCTCTCTTGCAGCGAGCCCCTGTGACACACAGGCCGTGGGGCTGGGCCACATCTGAACCAGCAGAGTGAATCCAGCTGGCAGAGTACATCAGACTGCTGTTGACGAGGAAGAAAAAGTCATTTGCAGCTTTGTGTCTGTTCACAGGACTGTCACCGACGGTGAGAACGCAGACGCAAGGCTGACGCCATTAAAATGACACACCTCACGCGTCGACATGTCCTTGAAACTGACTGACTGCTGGCCTGCACCGTGTCAATCAAACACTCACTCGCTTTTTTAAAATGTCTTTGTGACTAGAGCTTCCTTGAAATACTTTGCATAAATGTGACGGATAATCCTGAAGAGACAGAAATGTGTTGACATTTCATGGAGAACATCTGATCACACTGTCTGCAAACTGTTAGCACTCAAATCTCCATGGCTGCACCAAGTCATTAGCTGCATGTGTTGGGAAAGTTTACCCGCTGTTTCTGCTGAGAGCATCAAATCGCTGGGTTTGGCGTGGTGGGAGTCAAGAAATGAGAATGAGAGAGATGAAGTAAAAAAAGAAGCACATGTGGCCTTTGAGTCAGTGGGGAGTTCGGCCAGATGAATCTGTGTGATTCGGTACATCAAGGCTTTCGTTCCATCATCAACGCCCTTTAAAACCCAGTCAGCTTGCTGCGGTGTGAGAGAACAGAGGAATCTACTGTGGCAAACTTCTGATCAAAGACGCTGCACTCATGCAAATAACAAATAGACTTAAACGTCACCTTTTCTGCTCACGATACAACAGAAAAACCTACAGCCCCAGTGAGAGTAAGTCGATAATATTATGCAGTGCTTTGAGAAATTGAGACACTACGTTATCCCGGACACAGAGTGGTAGGGATACATCCACGTGAAATACTGTGGTCAAGGGTGAAATCCTCAACAATGTTTAACCTGTATGTCACATTCACCCTCGAAACACAACTTCAACAATGTGCAGTATGTCCGCCTCACTCTGGGCTGACTGGCAGTGAGAGATACATGACACCCAAGAGTGCCTGGCATTTAGTAAAGGAAATCTGGATACAGATTATTTCCAATAAAAGCTGCTCCAAGCCAACAAAAATGTTGAATTCCTGCTTTTAACTTTACACCAATCTCCTGCACAGCTTCCACATTGTGCCGCCGTCAGAGAGTACAAACTAGAAAACGTCTGCCTGTGACATGGTAACGACTCCTTCAGTTGACATGAAGTTTAAAAGAGGGAGACAGAGGTTAACGATAAATTTAAAAAGTCATTAAGTAAAAAGGTAACCAGTATAACATTACTAATGGCCTTCGAGCGGCTTTCTAGTGTTTCCTGTTGATGTATTTCCTACACACGTTTAAAAATCCTGCATGTACACACTCATTTTGATGTAAAGCGGTATCAGTTACCAAGTCTGGATAGCTTGTATTCATCCTCGAATACCATTATCCACTGCCGAATAAGCATTAGTGCTAAAAGCTGTTCTTCCCCGGCTCCATGCCCACTGTGCTCTTCCTGCCCCTCTTTCTTTCTCGCTCTCTCTAACCAATCTCTCTCTGATTTCTCTTGTTTTTTGTTCTTGCCTTACATCCCTCCCTTTCTCTCTCTTTTTGTGTGTCAGGCTGCTGGCGGGCACTATGTATCCATTAAGAGGAAGTGCTGCAGCCGTGCCAAACAAGGGCTGAGACAGGGACTTGGGCAGAGACAAGGAAACAAACACACACACACACACAGTGTGCACACATACAGCGAAGACAGTGAAAGAGAAAGAAAAGGATGGGAAAAGGGAAGAGGGGGACAAAGAAGAACGAGTGGAGTTGAGGAAAGGACAAGGAGACACAGCAAGTTATAGCACAGCTCATTGAGTTTGCACTGCCTCTGGACAGAAATAAAACTGCCACGTTCACCATTAAATTCCTTGTACTTGTTCCTTGTGCTTTTCTGTAACCCTTATCAGTATTCCGGGGCGTTTCAAGAAAAGCAAGGTTTATAAACACATGCTTTAAAGACAAGAGTCTCGGCTGTTACCTAATAGGAGCTACATGAAGAATGTGTCTGAAGTCATTATTTTATTGATCTCATAGTCTTCAGGTGAACTTCATGCCATCAGTGGCTGTGACAGCCGCCAGACGTCATCCATATTTAATGTGCTTCAGATCCCCAGAGGATGAACTTGTATCGACAACCTCATGTTTCTTTCTACCTTCTGAGGAATACGTTCAAAGTGCCTATAGATGTCATATGCATGGAGGCTAAAGTGCAAATAAATGAGAATACTGCAATGCACACACATGATTTTTGCTGTGTTGTTAATCAGTCCAAACACTGAAGTTATTATTTTGCTTTACACGTCTTACGTTCCTCTTTCATTTGCTTTCAAAACATTCTATTGTTGCCCTAAATTTACACAAGCAGCAACTATGTCCTAGTATTTGCCTGTTTGACCTGCACTGACACACTGTGCTGCTCAGTTCCCTCGGTCACTGGAGACCCAGCAGTCATATAACCTTAGCAGTAGAAACAGCATCTCAAGAGATTCTTGAATTTATTTCCTACTGTGTTTCTTCCAGAAAGGACATGATAAAAAAAATCAGAATGCAGGTCTGTTACTAGTCCTGGTTGACACATCACATGAGATCTTTTACATGTAACTTGTTTAAGACTGGTGACAGCTACTCAGGGCTCAGGATGGACGAAGCATCACTTTGCTATGATAAGGAAAAAAGATCACACGGTGTAGGTGACTTACAGGTGTGCACAGGCTCATTTAACGTTCCTCCACTGCAGGTTTCTGATATAATGAGCCTCTGCAGTAGACATAGCAAACACATTTTTACTGTGTTTCTTTTTCTTTAAAGACCATTTATTGTGATGCATCAACATGGTCAATTGACTATTTTCCTTCATGTCTGTACTTTCATTGTGTTCAGCACTTCTTTAATGCTGGTGTGCATTCCTTCTCTACCCTTTTGGTGGATGAAATTCAATAAAATTATAAAAAAAAAACATGGCTGTCAAAATGCTACAAACAGCTACAAAATTATTGTTTGTCTCACTCCTGTGAAGCTGGCCAATTTCAGACTTTGGGAAATGGCAAAGCAACAGAAATACATATTTAAAACATAAGGCTTATGAAGCTGCTGTGCCTTACAGACAGTCTTGCGTGTGAGGAGTGTGTTGGATGAACCAGTTTCCATTCAATATCTGAATAATGCTAATGTAGAAGACACAGAAAGCACGTAGAAAGAGGAGAGCAGAACTTGGAGATGAGTTCCCAGAAGGTATTCAAAGTAAATGGAGCTACACTTCTTATACGCTACATCGGACTCCAGGAAGCTAAGAAAAGCCTCACATCGGTGTGTGACGCAGCCTGTCAGGGTGTCTGCCTAACGTTAAACTCACAGGATGGTCTTGTAGCCCTCTTTCAAGATGTGTTTAAAGTGCTTATTCACAGGATTTTCATCTCAAGTGGAGAAAGCTTCCGAGTTCCCAATGAAACAAGAAAAGATACTGACGAGGCAGGTTTCATATCGGACAGTTTAAGTGCCTTTTACTGAAAAACAAAAAGAAGCTGCTCCACTGACAGCAGGTACAGTGTTAAATCTTTGGATGAATACCAAATACATTCACCGATCATCATGTTTATTTGCCCTTTCCACATAAAAATGGTTTATAATTGATGGTGAAGAACCTCCACTCACCCCTTTGCAGATGGAGACAGCTTCTTTGGACAGGGACTTGGGGTAGGACACGTTGTGCTCCATAATGGACTGGAACAGCTCGTCCTCGTCCTCTCCATCGAACGGAGGCTGCAGGTGGAAGGACGTGATATTAAGAGTGTGGTAGGTGTTTCATTCATTATCGTACACTGGATGAGTACATTGTTCTCTTGACATCTCTTTTTTTTTTTTTACAGCTGAAAGCAAAGTGTCATTGTGTCGCACTTAAGGGATCTAGCCATAATACATTTGTTTTTTGTTTTTTGGCCATTTGTGCACTCTCTACTTGACAGGTAAATCGACCAGATTTAGTAAAACTGTTCACCCTCATGAATAAAGATGAAGGGGGAAAAAAACTGAACCAAAATTCAACTTGATAGAGTGTCCAGAGGAAGACTAATGGACGGAAAGTCAGAACAAAGAGAGAACACTGAGAACAACAAAGAAGTGGAAATAGAGAGAAAACACCAAGGAACAGTGAAGAATTTGCGCAAAACAAGTTTCACAGGAAGACCTCGCAGGGCAAATGGAGTGGATGACCCAGCTTTTCTCCCCTCCTCACACGGTGGTTATCATCAGTAACCATAATGTGGGTGTTTTGACAGTCCATAAAATGAATTATTCGTCATTTCCACTCCACTGGCCCCTTCGGGTACAGATAGCCTGTCTGCGTCATGCCCTCTTTACCTGATTTCACACAAGGCAGGAAGACACAGAGGACGGGAGAGTCTGAATCGGTAAAAACGTCCATTAACCGTTTAACAGTTGACACTTGCTCAGAGGTCATTTGAGAATGAAACGCATTCTCATCCTCATGTTTTGTTTTTCTTTTTTATGCGGAGGAGATTAGTTTTGCGTGTATCTTTTGGCCTTGGAGTGGTAAAGTCAAAACTATGTAAATAAGTAATGCGTGTCTTAATAAGTCATTTAGTGCTGAGTCTTGAAAACATGTTTAATTAAAAATCCCCAAAGAAATACTCTAATTTGTGGGAGTTTTTTTTATTGTGGAACAAATTTCAAGAGAGGACATTACATTCAAAGTATTTGGAGATATGACTTATGACAACAACTCAAGATATGGCTGTGAAAGGCCTTTTTTTATCTCTGACGTGGTCTCTGTTCACTGCACGCTCCACAATAAGATGTGGTTCTAGGTCGATGCTGGCACTTCACAGACTGCAGATAGTCTCCATAAATTGCTAATGCTAAGCTAATCGGTGAAGAGGTCACATCGCTCCGATGTAGCCACCGCAGAGAACTTCTTTGTGTCATTCTAGTTAAACTAAACTCTGAGACAGTGTATGAGCAAGCTTCTCAAACGGTTGGTGCTTGAATAAAGAAGTAAAAAAATCTGTTCAATTTGTGCACTTCAAGACACAAAACGGTGCAAAACTTGTCTTAACCAGCCACATTATCGATACGTTCACTTCCATAGCTCACAGTATTGTCCAGAATATTGCCTTGAGTCCACTGGAAGCGCACCATGCTGTTTCCAGGAATATACAAAGGAGCTGAAAAAGTACATTTCTCGAACAGGGCAGTGGTAACACCAGAACTGGAAGGGTGTTGTTCGTCGGAGAAATATAAGACGTTTATTACAGCCACTTAAAACAACACAAAGAGATGAAGACTGGGAGCTGCTTGGGTTGCAGAGCAGCATGCTGGCTATGAAAACCTAATATGTGTTACAACCAGAGCGAACATGTTTGTATTCTTCGCGCTTGTTTGGACCCAGCTAAACAAAAAACGACTGGAACAACAGAAAATCGTTCCATTAAAGAATCTGTTGAGGTTGTACCTTTCAAACAGACTTCGCAGACTCCCAACTTGATCACAGATTTGTTAGTAACTAGATTTTTAGGGCGCATAAAAACAAATTGGTCAAACCTGGGTCAAAAGTCTGCTCAGCTGGCTCCCTTAAAAGAGGGTGAAAGGTAAGTAAGACATGCTTCACGATTGGAGGTCAGGTGGAGGTTTTGTGTGTTTGTATGTCAGTGTTTATAATTAGTGCTGGTGGGAAGACCTTCAGGAGGCACCACCTGAGTACATGTTATGTGGCCATGAGCAGTCAGTGAGCAACCTTGTGGAGTCAGTTACATAAGAAGTTCAATTGTGTGTGTGTGTGCGTGTGAGTGCGTGTGTGTGTGTGTGTGTGTGTGTGTGTGTGTGTGTGTGTGTGTGTGTGTGTGTCTGTATCACCTGGCCGGCCAGCATTTCGTAGAGCAGAACTCCATATGCCCACCAGTCTACAGAGCGTCCATATGGCTGATATGCGATGATCTGTGGAGGAAGGGAGAGAAGAAAGTTCAAGAGTTCAGTCTCAAGTCAAACAATCCTGCATTTGAAAAAAAAGGACATCATATGCTGCAGAAAGACACTGGTCCACTGATCCTCCGATGGGTAATGAGAGACTGGGGATTCAGCTCAGTCTGATCTTGTCTCTGAAGACATGTCAAAGATGTCTGAAATGAATCATCCGACACGTACACTGCCAACGCTCATCTCTCTTCTATGTCAGTCTGAACGACTGTGATTGTATTTTCTTCACAGCTTTTTTTTAAAGCCAAAAGTGCCTCAAACTGCCACAGAGTCCAACAGCAGACCTGAAAAACCTGTTTCACACATTCACAACTCACAGAACAATCTTCACTTTGCTTGTCATCCTGTGATTTGACTCAGACAAAGAATACGTTTAAAGCTAGAGTGTGACCACAGCTGTGACAAGGCAGAGATACCAGATGACCGCTGAATCACACACATTTTAAATCACCAGCACCGGTAACTTTTGCTATGGTTCAGCGACAAAGATAGGCAGCGAGAGAGCTCCGACAAGAAGTGAGCATTTGTTGCGTAGGAAGGTAGTCGATAACAAAACAGCAAGAAAAAAAAAAAGAAAAAAAATCTCCCTGTGGGTCATTTTACAAGACACTAGCACCAGAAAAACAGTCCTCATAGGATGATGTTTGCTGCAGCAAGAAAAAAAAAAAAAAAAAAACTCAGTTCACACTTTTTTGACACAAAAACAAGTCAGGAGTAAACACCAGTGAAGCCATTGTGAATAAAACTGATCCTGGCAAGCGTTTGCACATTTTGGAAGGGATATCTTGACGTTCACATGTTGTTTTGTTCAAGGCTTTTTGTCCAAACAGTTTGAAGACTCACTTCAACAACTCTTTGCTGAGCTGGTGATTCTTTATTATGATGACTGATATTATTCACAGTTTTTTTCTTGCGTGGTGAAGGACCCATGGCAAATAACTGTTCAGTTAGTCACATCCATATCCTGTCTTTCACAAACATTTTTGCAATAGCTGAAGTTTAGTGTGAGGGATGGAAGTAACAAAAATGAGCTAATAGAAATCCTCAATTTGTGCATTTTTATCACTGCCATTATAATTCTCAATTATTTTTTGACAGAGGCGGCAGGTGAGGCTGACGATAAAGACAGCTAATATTTTACCAACAACCACACTTATTTTAGCAACCAGAGAGGACACCATTATTATGTTCAGAAATAAATCCTCGTCACAAACAAATCTACATAGTTACATTTCTCAATCAGAGCATTCGCCGTAACCACTCAAAATTAACAAGGGAGGACCGTTGAAAAAACCGTGTAAATTTTTTATGAAGCCGGGATCCAAGTCTTTTCTTTTACCATATATTTTATTGGTGAGAAAGGTTGGTAGTATTTTAAACGTTTCTATGCGTGCAGTAATGTCACTGCATCAAATATCCTGGCACACTTAAGCGGAAAAGGTAAAAGCTGGGCTCAGCAATCTCAAGACTAGATTACCTGTCGCCCCTGAATTTTAGTGGCTTCAAATTAATCAGATCACTTGGTAATTTATCACTTCATTTCTCATCTCGCATCCCCTAATTTTAACCCTAAATTAACAGGCAGTTTCATTACCTTCATTTCTATCAATTGTCAATTAAGTTTTCTTACTTCCACCCCAGATAGTTTAGCTACCGCTGCAAGTCTTAATATCTATTATCTAATGAGTAAGGTAATTAGACATAAAGCCTCTTAATGACATTACTAATAATAATGTATTCACAGTTAGTGATAGTCGGGAGTATTCCATGACAAGCACATCATTTACATCCAAATGCAATGACTGAGCGAAGCAAAAAACGAGATAAAGAAGAGGGAAGTTTCAGCTAAAAGAGCATTAAACCTCCTCTGGATATCCTCTGTGAACTGTGACATTTTTTCTCTGGCCGCAGAGGGATTTCCTGTGGGCTCCTCTGACATTGGCCAAGGTTAGTGTTCTCACCCGCGTTGACCCCATTCACACCAGTCAGAAAGCACGCATATTTACACTTCACACCCACTTACACATCCAGACATTTCTCTGGAGCCCCTTCTGCTATGTAGCGGCCGTTGGTGCAGCCATGTGGATGCGCAGCTCTGGCTCACGTACAGCACACGAGCTCATATGTTGGAGCACACAACACGCAGAGGACGTTATGGCGACCCGCACGTACAAACAACAACTTAAGGTGTGCAACAGCAGTTCTGTCACAGGGTGCATTGCTCTACGACCTTTGCTGAGCAACATCTGACCTCACACATCCTGCCCTGGGACAATCCTCCAGCTTAGACACATGGCCAACATACTGTATGTGAATAAACAAAAACTCACGCACACACATACAAACTAAGCTTGCACACTAATGTGCCTAGGTGTGTGAAAGCAGATCTGTCCTGTATCACTCTATAACCTTCGCTTTGTATCACCTGACCTCTGGCTTGCCTGCAGAGAAACGCACACGCACGCACACACACACACACACACACACACACACACACACACACACACACACACACACACACACACACACACACACACACACACACACAGGCGGACAAACACACCTCCAGCTCTGCACTCCACACACTCCTGTCATAATGCTGCCTCGAGGGTTGATGGGAGCCAGCTGGACACGCAGTGCATCCACGTGTTAACCCTCATACACAGAGGCAAAGATGTGCACAGACTGGCATGCACATAAATACACCAATGTGTCTTTGAATGTCACTATAACTGCGGGAGTTACAGAAGCAGGAAGCATTTATATAGCACATATTTAATGTCTCGGGCCGGATCAGTTCCTCTTCAGCACATCACTAGTGGTCCTATGGTATTTTCATATTTTGAGATTAAGCTGAATATAAATACATTCAAAGTAGACTAGAATTACGACCTCACAGTTGTCAAGTTGCAGTTTACATGCATGCTTGACCCGAATTGTACAATATATGTAGTGAAGGAATTCAATAAAAGATGTAGTTTTAGGGTAATGTCAGTTCATCATCATTGTAATGCAATGCGTCATTCCAGTGAATGATTTCCAGTGAGCAACATGCAGTCTTCATTTTGAGACCCCTTTAACACAGGCACATGGTGCAACAGCAATAACCTGAAGCCCACTATCAGCAAAACCAATGAGCTTGTGTTGGACTACTGCTGTGTGCCTGTTAATATGTAAGTTTATTGACAAAAAAATCAAATTCCTTGTCAACTGATTCTGGTAGAACACAAAGAAGCTACATGTTATAAAATATGGCTGCTTCACAGCCGTGTTCAACCCAGCAGCACAGAAGATCTCTACAATTCCCAAAGTTCCAAGGTGGGCACCACAAAGCATCCAACCAAATATTGTACGTTTAAACTCACACTACTGTCTACTGCATGTCTATCATGTCATATTGATCACCCTGTACAAACGTTGACTATATAACACTATGGCCTAAAGTCATCAGTCATAAATTCAGCTATCATCTTGAAAGGCTGGTAAAATGCCATGTTTTTAAATTCATATTTGAACTAAAATTATGTCTTTCTGGCTAATAAATAATTAGCTTTATGGCTATTTCTTTCATATTGTAAGTTAAAGTGTGCCTATGTCAAAGGCTCATGGCGCTGAAATAACATTTTGAAGGCCACTAAAAAGAGATGGAAACTACATAAAGGTAGTGATAATAACACCTCTTATCACAGCACCTCCACCCTTCACCCTGGTGGACATGTGTCATGAACTTCAGATGGTCAACCACATGTAAACAACACACAAACCTTGCATAATCTTTCACACGCTCCCCAGGCGCTTAAAAGCCCCTCTTGCAGACCCCCGACCCCACCCAGCCAGGTGTCACAGCTCTGCAGAGCACAGGGACGAGGGTCGTTTTACTCGTCCTGCTTGGCTGCTGCCTGTCTGAGGCAAACGTCCTGGGACAGAGGCTCACTGCTATCACATTTACTCAGGACGAGCTTGCTGAAGCAGACAGGCTCGCTCTGTTCACAGAGATGATGGCTGCTTTGGATGAACAGAGAAATGAGCTGCGACGCACCAAAGAGCAACTGGTGCAGCTGCAGATGGTACAGGGTACATGTGGCAGCGCGGCTCGAGTGTGCAGCAGCTTCTGCATCCTCCTCTGATCACCATAATCTTGGCATGTTTGATTATCTCACACCTGAAGGCAAATATATCAATTTTACTTATTGCATTACCTGTATAATTTGTGTAATTTGCTGCGTAGAACAGAGATCCGTGCAGACAGTGTCTGACACCCTGACGGAGGAACAATGGAGTCAGGTGGAGGTGCAGAAGAAAAGATTAAATGGTAGAATGAGGATGAAAGTGTAATTATTGTTGTATAGTATATTGTATTTTTTTAACATTAACA
The DNA here is from genome assembly GCF_904848185.1 of Acanthopagrus latus. Lineage (NCBI taxonomy): Eukaryota > Metazoa > Chordata > Actinopteri > Spariformes > Sparidae > Acanthopagrus > Acanthopagrus latus. The sequence continues at coordinate 20,040,410 of NC_051039.1, read as the reverse complement.
TTAACATAAATGTAGAGAATATCTATCAAGTTTTCCAAGTGTTAATGAATACAATTAAATCAATAGTGGGTCAGATTTGAATTTTTGGGGCAGTTACTATGACTACCTGGTGACATGTTTGTGTGTTCGTTTGACACTGCGTTATTTCCTCTATGTAAAAAAAAAAAGACCATGAGGCCAGGCTGAGATTCGGCTAGATGCAGGAAGAGCCATCCATCCATCAAATGATTTTAACTCGCATTCAGGCTAGTGTTTCTCTTTATTTGTTTACCCTGATAATCTTTATTCCATCCTGACTGAGAAGAACTGGAGGCCAGACTTGATGCCAGAGACTTGGAGGGTCAAAGCAAAAGAGCTGAACAGCTACAGAGAGAAAGCAAAGGTAATACAACAAACAAGTAAATTATTAATGCAGAGCAAAGTAGATTTCCTCCTCCTCATCTCAACTCACTGACTCTCACCTCATGATTCATCTGTGACTGAAGTCATGCAGTATTTATTCCCTCATCTTTAACAAAAAGCATTGGATGCCAGACTGACAGAACTAGGAAAACGTGGACTCAGATGTGAAGGCACTGCAGGTTGCAGATGAAGGTAAATTAGCTAAATTCATGCTGCGTGATTATTGGCATTAGTATATGTACAAAATATATGTCAGTGAAAGGTAGAGGGAATATGTTTCAATTTTAAAAAAATGAACGTGAGATTACCTAATCATGGAAATGTATGTGAGATTAAATATTTCATGTTTAATTCCACCATGTAATGACCAGGACTGGAAGCAAGACTGAATGCAACAGATGTCGAGGCAGAAAAGCAAATAACCCAGGTGGCACAATTACAGATGGAAATTAAAGGTATATTAAAGGGTACCTCCACCATTTTTACATTTTAAAGTGTGATTACAGGTCTTTACTAAATCTTATGTATAAAAATTAAAAAAAAAAAAAGTATAAAGCCTTCTGTGGCTCCAGAGGAAGCTGCATGTAATCTGATAAATGATGTCACTCAGTGGCTTTGAGTGACATAACCAGAGGTAATTTATTAGATTATATGCAACTTTTCTCTGGAGCCATTAAAATGTTTGCCATCGTCACATAAAGCAGAACTCACCAGGACCTGTGAACATACTTTAATGTGTAAAATTGGTGGAGTTGTCCTTTAACACATGTAGAGACATTTGTTTTTGTTATTTTATCTGTCAGAGTTTGAGTCCAGACTGAAGGCCAGCAAGAGTCTAGAGGAGGAGCTAGAGTGTTCAGCTTAAAGATGCAGAAACAGAGGTGGAGGCACTGACGACTGATCAAGGTAAAGAGAGAAAGACAAATTGCTTTTTTTCCCCAATGAACTCCTTATAACGTAAACTCCTTACTCTGTTCCTCACACATCTACGCTATCTACTTTTATTTGTCCATATGTTCTTTTCTTTCCTTAATCTAATTGTTCTAAGCTCTCGCCCGTCCTCGCTGAGAAGCTCTGGAGGACAGACTGAGCACCAGTGATCTGGACGGCCAGACCGCCCGGGTGGAACAGCTACAGAACAAAAGTAGAGGTAATAAAACAAATGAGTTAATTATTAATACAGAGCAAAGTGGATCTCATCTCATAACAGCTCATCTCACTTCATTTCATTATTCATATTTTAACTGACCGCAACATCATGCAGTATTCATTTGCCCTCTTTTATTTTACAAACAGAGCCGAACATCACACTGACAGAGCTGGGGAGTAAGTTTGGAGATGTGGACACAGATGTGAAGGCACTGCAGAATGCTGATTATGGTAAATGAATTGCACTTTACTGCATGGGTTTGCCCAGCAAATTAGAACTACGCACACAAAATATTCTGAGCTGTTACTTTGCTATTGGAAGGGGTAGGATGAGGACATTGTTTTGACGGAATTTTCTGAGTGGTTTTATAAGTGATTTTATTCCTCTGTGTAACGATCAGGACTGGAAGCAAGACTCAACACCACTGAAGTCGAGGCAGGGATTCAAAGAACCTTGGTGGCACAATTACAGGTAGAAATTAAAGGTACGTTAACATGAAGAGATTATCGTACTGTTGTATGTACATTGTGATGATAGAAACAAAAGCCTCTCGGATACTTTTGAGACTGTTGACTGTTGCAGACTGGTGGAGTCCAGACTAGAGTCCAGTGAGGGTCTGGAGAGGGAGTTGGCCGCCCGGCTCGGAAACGCAGAGACAGAGGTGGAGGCACTGAAGACTGTCGATCAAGGTACAGTCAGGAGGCTAAATGCTGCGGAAACTCTTCTTTGGCTGCCGTATGGGCTATGACATATTCAAATGTAGATTGGTTGCAGGGTTACCCACAGAAGCCCCTGATGGAAATGTCTATGAATTTTCCATGACCTCTTCATGATTAAGATGGAGCATTTTCACCCCCTTCCTGTTTTGTTAATGGTGTTTATCTCAGAGGGGATGAACAGGCCAGTTTTCACTCTCGCTGTGCTGAAACTATACCATATCGTTAAATACCTATACTGTAACTATACTATAATGAAAGACATATCGCCTGTCATTCTCCAATGAAGTAACTTCCATGATTTTTTCAGGATATCTACAACCACCGACAGTCTTGTTATGGAGGTCAGGCCTTCCCTTCATCTTGTCTTGTAATACCACCTAATCTCACCTTGATTCATTTTTAATCTCCCAACCCCCTCCTTCAATTTAAGGACTGAATTCCAGGTTGTCAGCCAGTGAAAGTCTGACAGGGGAGCTGCAGATCAGTCTTGAAGATACGTTGCAACAAGTGCAGGCCCTCAAAACAGCTGACCAAGGTAAAGAGGATAAAGACATGCTTGTAGCACCGACTCCGACTCACTTTTTGCTCATCATGTTAATCTGCATGTGCCTAATTGACGGCTTGATAGGTTTCACTCCTCTAATCTCCTCCAACAGAACTGGCAGTTAGACCGGGAGTCTCTGAGAGTGAGCAGCTGAAGATCAGGACCGCTGACACAGAGAGGGAGGTGAAAGCTCTTGAGACAGCTCATCAAGGTAGCAAATTACTTCTGATTATGAATCAGTAATTAGGCCATTAGGGCGACTGAAAAACTATCGCCCTGTGATCTCCTCTCTGATTTAAATTGGATGTAATGGCTGATTTCATGCAGTTTCTTCCTTATCTCATATTTTCATCTAGAGCTCAAGTCCAGGGTGGAGGCCAGTGAGGGCCTGGCCGAGGAAAATGAACACAACACGGCTTGACGTTAACTGAACAAAACTGGAAGCAGTGGAATAAATAAATCAAGGCAAACGGATACTTTATGTTAAGATGCTATCTTTAAATTGAATAACTACTACAATAGTTCACATTGTTTTCAATCTCTTCTATCAGTCCCTCAGAGCTGGATGCTAGCCTGAATGCTGCTGACATCCTGAGCCAGGAGATGAAAACAAAGCTGGAAAAAGCAGCATTTACCACTTCACCCTCTACGCTCATGCTAACAGAGGAAACCCGAGTTTTTTTACTCCTGTACAAGATCAGTGAGGCTGTTGTTGGCACCTCTGAGCACCCGACTGCCTCTAACTTCACTGACCATGGCTCCAGTGGGGTGGTGCTGGTCCTTCAGAGAGGGGACCACGTTGATGTGCACATGAAAACCAAGTCCTGGGTCTGGGCCGACAGCGACCGCAACCTCTGTTATTTTACTGGCATTCTGCTGTACAGTATGCCCTCGCTGTGACTTGGCCTGAGCAATTTGAATTGTATCAGTTGCAATCATTTATTTAGATATGAATTATTTACAGCATTTCACATGCAATCTGTAATACATAATGTGTTACCTTTATATAGAAAAGTAGCTCACATTAATTAATTCAAAGCTGTGATTCTGATTAGTTTCCACAAACATTATCTTGCAGAAAGAAACACAAAATAAGTTTTGGTTAGAATCCCATAAATTATGGATCATAAAAGCAATCAAAGGATTGTCTCACCAGTGCTTTGCTTGACCCTGACAAAACCTGAAAGTCACAACAGTGGTGCAGATCTGTTTAACACACAGCCAACGTATTGTTGCTTCTTAAGCTCCTTGAGATCATACCAGCATGAAACGATGAAAGAAACAACGAGACTATAACTCAGGGTGACAGCGCGCCGTGAAGGTGACGAGCACACACATCAGAATATGTGTTTAAGACTCCTCATTCTTATCCGTTAGCATGAAAGGGAACATGATGCCTCAAGAAGGTGAGAAGTGCTAAGCCTTAATCCTCGGCTTTTCCTCGGCTCTTTGGTAAAAAGGCAGGAAGATGCTGTAGGGAAAAGCCCCCTTCCCTTATCTTTCTTCTGTGTTTTTAATTAGCTCGACGGTCAAAAGACTCCATGGTGAGGGTAAACCTCTGGGTGGAGTCCCTGCGCTCGCCTACTGAAATCCTGCTTCCTGCAGGGACTCTGCTAACCTTCGGCCTGCCCTGACAGCTGCCAACGAATTCATCTGCGCAGCCTGAAGATCTGTTTTCACATAAGATTTGCCACTGTTGACGTATTTCAATATGCATGAGAAGGGAAAAACACTCATCCTTGTAAACTGAAAGCAGAACAATCTTGCTGGGAAAATACATTTTCTTACACAGCAGCAATGAAACAGATTTGATACAATACAACACGATATGCTAAAACAACAACTTTCAGACCCACCGCATCTTTAATGAGGTTAGTCAAGCTTTTTAATGCTGCTAAGGGAAAACAGTGACAGGGTGAACCAGGCCAACGCTAGACCGCGAGTCATCGAGGACCTAATGTGGCATATTTGTTGCGCTGTGTCACTGAGAGTTGACCTCACAGTCTCTCATACGAAACCATGTGCATTAAGGGATTTAACCATAGAATGCATGTAGACACATTAGGTCAATATAGCAGGGCGATCTGCAGCCTCAAGTCGGTTTATGTCATGGGAATGAAAACAGAGAGGAGGAGGAGGGATAGAAAGGAGCAGAGAGAAAGCGGGGGAGCGAGGGGAGAGGGAGTAACAGAGGAGGAAAATCAATGAGATAAAGATGCTACAAAGTTAAAAGGACCTCTAGTACTTTTTTTCTTTTACAACCAAGCTAAAATGTTACTGATATATATTTTATGGATGAGGAAAACAATGTGTTTTTGATGCAAGAATGGTGGCAAAGAATGATGGTAATGTCGGTTTTTCAATTGGTCCGTCTTGTTGTGTTGACTGGATTTCCATGACATTTCACAGAAACATTTACCAGTGATCCTCAGTGGATGAATCCTAATGACCTGACTGATCTTAGAGCTGCAATGGTCAGTGAACTTAACAATAATACTTCAATAAATAATCACCTATTATATATATCAACAACTGATGCTGTCAATGAAGGAGATTTTCTGCTTTCCTATCTTTTATGTCACATTAAACTGAATTATGTTTGGGGTTTGGACTGAAAAACAGGACATTTAAAGGGGGGGGGGGGAATATCTCACAGCCCCAAACAAACCCTGTGACTCAATACCTAACGTCTGGAGACAGAGGGTCAACAACAACAACAACAACAACAACAACAACGAAACAATAAAGTGCCTCAAAATAATATTTAGTACAGACGTTCTTTTCCCCCACATCATGATCTGTATTAAGTTTTAAGTCATTTGTCAAGATTTCACCTTGTACAATACTTTTTTGACAATATACCAACAAATACCAGCTTTATCATTTGTTAAGTGCCATTTTGCTAATTTAAGTGTGTTAGCACAAACCAAACCAAGATGGGAAACACGACGAGTATTACCTGCTGGACATCAGTATAAATGCATCTTATTATAGCGTGCTGACAGTAGTATTTAGTTGTATAGCTGCTGGCATGGCATGGATATACCTCTTAATTTTCCCCAAATTAAACCTTTCCATGGATTTCATAACTGAAAAGATTTATTCTATTATTTACTGCTGTGTTCTCATATTATTGTTACAGTGTCACAACCAGTTTTTCTCTAAGCCGTCACGACTTGCTGCCGAGCAAAAAGAATGCGAGAGAGAAGGAGACACTTAAAAGTCAGAAGGGGCTGAGAGAGTCGGGTTCAGTGTCAGTTGAAGAGAGGCAAAGAGAAAGAGAAAAGGAACGAGGAAAAAAGAAAAAAGGCGGAAAGGACAATTAGAGTTCAGCCAAAAAGCGACTGTTTAGATCCGTTTCAGGCCATCCTGCAGAGCACTGTGCTAATGTGACGCTGCTGTGACTCGCTGCCCTTGCCACCCCATCGCCTGTCTGCCGCGGCACCAGCGGACATTTACAGTTCCAGGCTTGGGCGACCTTCGCGCTCTGAACCGGCACGTTAAGTCTAGATCTTCAGCCTTAGACGTTCGTTTGCCTTTCTGTGTACACAGAGCTGACGTACATTAAGTGCTCTCTCTCTCTCTCTTTTGTCGAGTTGCGAGTGATGGAAATAGACAAGCCTGACCCGCGCCTGACATTCCCTGCTCCCATCCTGCTCTATTTTTTTTTTTTTTACTTTATGGTATGAAAGCCTCTGGCCAGTAGAGCTCCGCTGATTCACTGCGGTACATATGTGTGTATGTGCCTGTTTGTGTGTATTTGTATGTGTGTGTGTGTTTGTGTGTGTTTGTATGTGTGTGTATGTGCTAAATGAAAGAGCATGATAAACAGATTCTCCTCGTATATTTTTAATCTTTATATACAAGTCTCCATAATGTTGTCTTTTATGTGCCTGCTTGTCTGCATCTGCCTTCACGTGCGCACCTGCGCTTGTTGCTTGAATGGTCTGCATTTGTGTGCTCGATTATCTGTGTGTGTGTGTGTGTGTGTGTGTATGTGGGGGGTGGTGGGGGTATGCTGCAGACATTTCCCTCCTATTATGCCTAATGCTACATGACAGTTGTGGATCAGACTGCCAGCTATTCAAGGCTATTCTCTTCACTACACACAAACGCACGCACGCACCAACCTCTGCTCCTATAAAACCTCGCTCTACATACATAAACAGATGAAAGCCAAGGCAGTGGGGTTGAACAGCGCGGCGCGCAGCGCTGCATTCATGGCCAAAGCTGTTACAGGGCGCCATGTGAATGTCTGCCTCTTTGTTGTCAACGAGGCCCTCTGAGAAATGTGTGTGCTGTCGAGCAGATACAGTGTGCACCGGGCCATGCTTTAGTGGTCTGTTTTTTTAGTGCATTTTTCTTATTCTCAGGTCTGTACGTGCCTGTTGTGGTTGGTTTCATTTACTGATGATGTTACCGTAATGAGCAGCCTTGGGGTTTACGTGAGCCTCCCACACTGCAAGTAGCACTGAAGATGAGCAGCAACCTTTTTAACCAGACGGATTGTGTGACTTGAAGGGATATTACAGCAAATTTAATATTGCAGCGTTTCACCAGAAAGTTGGAGGGGTTTGTGAGAAACAGATGAAAAAAGAACAGGCTAAAGCAAATTCAGTTTCATGAGTCTCTCGATTTATGCGACAGACAATGCAACTTGATAGTATAATTCATTAGATCATCCCAGTCCGGTCAAAACAGTGTCTTTCTTGACACCCCTGGCTGACTTGTTGCACCTGATTGTAAGAATCTGGAGATCTGGGATTTCAAACCAGACCAACACGGCCGCTTGCTCGGAAGCTTTCCCTCATATAACAATAACGCCACAAAGCGAAATGTGTGTATGAAGTCTCCTTAGGCGAGAAATCAGCCATGCAGTTGCAGATTCTGACGTCATTATAACTTGACAATGATTCATTTTCATAGTGTTTCGCGAGTAATCAGAGGCATTGCGTCGTACACCCCTGATTTGAATGAAGTAGTCAGAATTCTAATTAATACAAATGATGAGCAGGACGTGGTGCCCCATTTCTCAAAACGCAGCGTGCCACTGCCAGAATGCAATTGCGTGGTTCTACACAGACTATGAATTGGCAGCATGAAAACGACGGATCTTGTAGACACGTACCTGAAGTCTTTCAGTGATTGCTATGGTATCTGGTTCAGATGAAATACTAACACATTAAAATCACACATTTGGTGGTTTGGAAAGTTGAGAAAAATACAGTATTTTCTGTTTTTGTTCAGTGTTCCTCACGAGTGGATGTGAACGTTATTGTCCACATGGAGTAACTCCACAGATCTGACCAAGAAGAACTGGAGCAGGTCGAGTAGGTAGAAACGTAAAGTAAAATACATTTAATACAGGCCAATATATAATTACAGGTGCCATTACATAACTGAACTACAGCAGCACATGATGGATTGTCAGTGACACAGTAGAATATTTCTTAGCATGCTACCAGTGCTGCACTGACAAAAACTAATGATGTTAATTAAAAATAAGCGCAAAAGGGAAAATATGTTGTAATGACATGCACATGCAATATAATATGTGTGCTAATGAGAAAGAAACAATCATTTGGAGCCCTGAGGCTGAATAAGAGGAAAGGAAATCCTCATCAAGCTCAGTGCAAACAATCTGAAAAGAGGGAAGATGAAGCATCTCTTCAATCACTGAAGTTAGAAGAAGTAAACTGCAATCCAGACACTTTTCCCTGCCTGCCATCTTGTCTGCAGGATGTTTGCATCTTCATGCTCTCTGCTTTTCCGTCTCATTCCTCTCACTTTCACCTTCTTCTTCCGCACTGACACTTTCTCACCTCTCACTCACTTTTGCCACCATGGCTGAAGTGATGCTGCAGGACTGCTAATAGCTCTGATCTGACAAAAACTGGTTTCAACGCTCAGTAGTTGGTGAGGGGTTTAAAATTGGAGCTGCCACTGCAGAAGCATGTGGCTAGTCGACAACTCCATAATGACTCAGGCTTGCTATTCCTAGTCCTCCTTCTGAGACACGACGAAGCACCTCAGTCATTATTTGGCAGCGATAATTGCACTACATGTCTGAAATCTTCAATAACCTGCATCATGTATCGTCAAGACACCTGGAGCAAAACAAATGGGATAAATTACAAATGAAAAACATCCCATCCAGAGTTGTGAACCTGTGCAAGGTTCTATTTGAGATTTCAACATCAATTTGCAGTAAACTACTATTTGCCGTGTAAAGATATAGTGCATAAAATGGCGTCTTGAGCTAAGAATGAATTCTCACTCCCTCTGGGTGCACTCAAATCCGAGCATCTCTAGCTGGTTCTTCTAGACATGCATGCGATTCCCTACCTATGAAACTTTTGTCCCTCATCACATTTAAAAAGAGAGTGACCTTCACACAGCATTGTAAAAGCTAGATGAGACAGTAAGGTTCGATTCATTCAGCTAAAGGCATTCACATTCGGTTGAAATCCTCAAACTTTAGCTACCTAGAGCATACTTAATTTGATGTTTTAGGGAAATAATGTTTACAGGTTAGCTGGCAAGATTAATTATGTTTCTCATTAATTATGAGTTTGAATTTATTGGATTGAAGAAATACAGTAGCTTCCAACCAAGCTAAAAACACTACGTGTGTACAAAGGGGAAATCAGCCAGTAGAGCCAGAATAGCTTTAGATCTAATTTGGGGTTTATGTCAAGCAAAGTACAGATTGTCTGAACAAAAAGGCTAAGCAAGAATTTTTTCCATTTTTATTTTGTTTCTTTTAAATTTGAAGTAAGCGTTGTTTTTTTATAATGAACTGTCAGCTAAAATAACTGTTTTGTCAGTGGAGTCTGGTAGCTTTGAGGAGTGCAACATGATGGCTGTGTTTGGTCAAAGGGAAGTGTGGCATAAGGGCCAAATGGTTTTGGTCTGAGATGCTGGTGCTCTAGTGCGACATGTAGTGGTAGTGAACCTCTGATGTCTCAGAGAAACCACTTTTGAACATATCGATGCTGGATTAAAAAAACAATATTCGTCATTTCTATCAGTCCATCCTGTAGTACAACCCACCAACAAAGCTCAGTGACAGTTTAACAAGAATCTAAAAATGGATCTTTTCTTTTATGATTAAACTTGCACTATATCATCCACAAACTATAAACCACTGTTTCAGCCCGCAGCATAGAAGTGGACAACCGTGCATCCTAACGCCACAATGCAGTGGGGACCAACTAGGGCGTAGAGGGAAATGGCCCGTGTCAGACAGCTCGATATCCTCAAATGCTCCCCTGAAATGCGGCAGAGTCATCCTTAGTCCACTCTTTCTTACTTCACTTCTCGCTTTTACTTGCGTCTTTTCTTCAGAATCTACTGTTGTCCCCCTCTGCTGTCTTCCTCACATTTGATACCTTATGTTGCCTTTGTGTTCCCACTCCATTCTCTCCCTCTCTCTCTCTCTGTCTCTCGCTCTCTCTCTCTCTATCTCTCTCGCTTTCTCTTTCTCTCTGTGTCAAAGTCATTGAGGTGTAAATTCACATTAGTGTGAGCATTCCTCCCAGACAGGAGCTACCAACGACTGGCTATATAGGTCAGAGTAAACACGGTGAAAAAACTGTATGCCGGAATGTGTGTGTGTGTGTGTGTGTGTGTGTGTGTGTGTGTGTGTGTACTGCATTCTGTCACATGTGGGCTGTCAACCAGGGGACCCACTGCTACATAGAAATGTACTCCCTCACAGATAGAGTAATAGGCATGTGGGCAGGTGTGTGTGTGTGTGAAAGAGGAGTGTGAAAAATATCTCTTCTCTGACACCTCTCTCGCACATATTGAGATACAAACACGCACAAACCAGCCAGAAGCGACCTGACTGTGGCAGCTCATATAAGCACAAATATATAAGTGAGAGAAACGTGAGCGTTCCTGCATAGCTGGTGTCCATGCAGGTAGTGTGGAGCCGCAGAAACTGAACTGTGGTTGGCCCACATAATGAAAACCCCATTTAACCTAGATGATGAAGGTCAAACATTTCCAAAAGTAAACAACTAAGACTTGTTAAAGTGACTTTCTGTGACGCCTTGCGCAGAATGAACATGAAATCAAACTGAATACATTGACCAGAGGATCGTTTGTGTTTATTCACGTTACTCCCACAGACTGCTTTATTTTACATAAGCTGTGAGCGAGTGTGCAGCGGCCCGCACCAACGGTGTGTGTCGAAGTTTCTCTCTATCTCTTTTCTCCTCTCCTCCATATGTTCATAAAATTAAGTATATTTTCCCTCCAGCTCCGATTGACCTTCGACACAGGACACGAACGACCGACAGTAAGGTCACCTTCGCAGATCGCTGCTGTAGTCAGGTCGATTATCAGGAGTGAAGACCAATCTGGGAAGTTATCTCTGAGCTCTAATCTCACCGGTAGATGGCTCGAAAAGTTGCTTTGCTTTTTAGTCTGAACATGTCATAATGAAAAGCATTTGTCTGGGTTCTCTCACTTCATTTTAAGGGGTGTTATCAACGGGCACAGACCAAAACGTCCATTACTGGACAGACCTCAACACAAACTAACACATATAAGCTTGGCAGTGCTCGGTCCAATTTTGAGCATGGTCACAACCTCCTCATTGTACAGCTTAACAACAGACTAAAATGTGTCTCTGAAAACATTCAAGGCAAGAGGCTGACTCTGCAGTGACAGAATCTTGAATCACACTTGATCAGCACTGCCAAGTGTGAATCTGAATTTAGTGAGCCGGCCAAACTGATTGCTGCAGACAGACCTACAGCCAAGCTTAGCCGCAAAACGAATGTGACTTTTCAAATGTAGACCAGTCACGCTCCACTGTCATTCTATCAAACCATCCCATCAAGACCTAGGATGGATGGAAATCTGTCTTAATGGGAGGGTGTCAAGATGTACCTGCCAGAGCAAATGAAACATGGGCTTGCAGATTGGTCTTTTGCAAAGGTTTAGTAGCTGCTACAGTTGCTGCTAATAGCATACACACACACTTCAAGCATGTTCAACACAGTGACCAATAAAAGTTAATTATATGAAGCATGTGTCCGAGCGGTGAAGTCAAATTCAGCTTACAGAGTAATTAGTGGTTGATCCTTGTGTCACACACAATTTAAGGAGCACTTTCCCCCAATTATATCTGAAAATGTCACCACTGTGAAGCCAGTTTTTAAGGTCAGCCTCTGCGTGGGTTTTTGAGTGTGTGCATGTGTACACACGTGTGTGTGTGGATTGAGTTTGCGTCTACTGACATGTCTGCATACATGTATGCAGAATTGTGCGCATGTGTTGCCGTCACGCATGTGTGAGTGTGACTCAGCATAAAGCGGGTGACGTTAAATGTGTGCACTGGCTCTGAGTGCTATGGAAACAGTAGCCGCTCCCGTCCCCTGCTGTGTCATCCCTGGCTGCCGCATTAGTGTCAGTCTGACTCTGAGCGGTCACAGCATGTTCACCCTGCGTCCATGGGCTGGAATTAACCTCCAAGTCTGTCAGAGGGGGTTTTTAGAGAGGATCAATAACCCAGCCCACCATGAAATAAAAGCCAGCTAACTATTAAAGGCTAAATCAGTACCTGAGGGATACTCTCTCCAAGGTTCAGCATCAGAACTTTTCTGCGAGAAAACTGAGTGAAAATAAGAGCTAAATAGATCAATTAGAAAATTGTATGTCATTGTGTTGCCTTAGTCTGATCCAGTGAATCACAGGCTTTGCTTTTGTTAAAGCAGCTGTGAAGCGATTGAGACGTTTTACGATTTACTTCAGGTAAAAGGTAAATATCTTGTTAGCTTTGTGGAGATACGCAGAAAAAAGTTTTGTTTCATTATGTTGTAATGAAAATAAAATATGTAAAATGGAAACTGAGTTGAAATATTTTTACATGCAAAGCTCTAATCATCTATGGGATTGTCAACCAGCCAGTCAGTCTAAGTGGACCTCTCCTGTCCGTTTGTTGTGCCATGAGTGAGGGCGGGGTCAGTCCCTATTAACTTGGAGTAGATCCAGTCTGACTGATGGACAGTTGCCAGATCAGCTGGTGAACCGTCAGTGTTAATGCTGTATGTGAATATAACCGATCTCATTTAATCACCTCTGGACCAGCAGGTCGTACACCGTATAATCATTCCTGTTGCAGTGAGATGATTTTCAAAAAAAAAAATGTTTAGATGTCAACAATGAATATGGATTCTACCAATCCAAAAGGACAAAAAACAAGTTAAATATTTGACTGTCTTTCATGGCAACGTGACCAGGATAATCACAAATGACAAGGTGAAATTGAAAGTCAAGTGGATTTGTCTGCAATGAAATTATAATCACAGAAACCGATCAAAACAAGGATCAAATCCTTCGGGGCACATGGAGACCCCAGCTTGTATGTTTGGGTTAAGTTTGGACTCGCCGGCGGACACACTGAGCGTCTGTCTGCCTGGGATGCTTACGTCACGAGAGAGCGCTTGCTTGCACTCGTGTTCGTATCTGTCCTGAGGCAGTGACCTTAATCTGGAGCACAAGGGTGACACAGGCTCAGACCAGACAGTGACAGAGATGACCTCATGCATCAAACATTCAGCGCAAACACACATCTCTCCAGGGGTCAGCCTTACCTCTGGGGCGATGTAGTCTGGAGTGCCACAGAAGGTGCGTGTGGTAACTCCTTCTGTCATGTTCTCTTTACACATGCCAAAGTCAGCAATCTTGATGTGCCCTTCACAGTCCAACATCACATTGTCCAACTTCAGATCCCTGCGGAAGACATTCAACGCATCCTTGAAGACGATGACTTCTCTTTGAGTGTGAGAGTAAGCAGGTGGCTTTCACCACTCATCCTGCTAAGTCCAGTGTTTACAATATCTGTTCCAAACAAACCTCGGCCGCTTGCTGCTTAGTGATTTCAAGAGAGAGCTAATAAAACACTTTCACAAGACAAAACATTATATGGTGGCATCCACCAAAGGATGACATTTGACTGCATGGTGTCGTTTGCAGAAACAAAGACGGTTATTGGGTCACAGAATGTGAAGATTTATGCTGCATGAGTTGTGTGAGCAAGATACCCACCTGTAGATGACTCCTTTAAGATGCAGGAAGAAGAGACCCACAGCGATCTCTGCTGCATAGAACCTGCAACAACATCCACACAGATACAGAGTTAAAAACAAAAGGAGACTTGGTAAAAAAAAACAGCACCAGTTACTGATAAATCCACGTTTCTTACACTGCCTGAGGTTCCTTGAACTTGCCCACTTGTTGAATGTGGTACATGAGGTCTCCTCCATTCACATATTCCATGACAAAGTACAGACGGTCCTTAGGTCACAGAGACAGAGGGAACAGAGGAGAAGAGTTAGTCATGGATGGGGGAAAAAACATTCAACATCATTATTTTGTTGAACTTTGCAGTTTCACAAAAGCTGAAAAAATTCAATTCAACCATCCTACTTTCACTTTCACTGAATGTGCTCTAAAACGGGAGATACAGTACATTTCAGTGCCGTGGACTCCCCTAACCTTGCTGTCTGAGTCGTTCATCGTTCATGCTACACTTTCTATGACAAGGTGACCTAAAAAGCCCACAACAAAGCGCTTCATGGCAAAAGAAAACACTCAACACAGACATCTGTCAGGAAGTATTCTCTTTGTCTAATAGTGCTGGTCCCTTAGCGCTTATGACAAGTTTGGCCCAACTCTAGTTTAGCTGTGTTTGACAGTTTCTTACCAGCAAAACACAAACAAACCATCGCACACCGCTGCAGACCCAAACGGGCAACAAAGCTGACCTTTCACCTGGTTTGACCAAGTGTCAAACTGGATGCGCCAAAAAAAAAAAACAGATTTGCTCTGTGGTCTGAACAAGAATAAGTACGTTTTCCCTGTGATTGTAAATACACATATTCATAAGTCTCTTCCGTCACACAGTGCGTGCTCTGGTTGTGTGGTCTGGTTTTGGAAGTCAATACACACATTCATGCATGTTTTTGTATTCACACACACACACCCAGAATCCTTCTAATTGGGTTTGTTTGTTCCTCCTTCTCTCTTTTTTTTATAACTGTATTTGTCACACACGTTCTCTGCTGGTCTCCACAACACTTTATGACTAAGCTGTTTGGCTAAAAGCCCCATCATGAATTAATTTGACCTGACCTGGCCTGCAGTGACTTGTCCCAACCCATGTCTGGGAGCATTTTACCTACCACGGTCTGAAAGCACGAGTGGAGATGTGTGAGGAAGGGCGGCTTGTCCTGCTGGGCCAGGACTCTCTTCTCCACCATGGTACATTCCACATCATCGTCCTGGATCACCACGTCCTTCTTCAGGATCTTTATTGCGTACAGCTCTTCAGTGGCCTTCATCTCTGCCAGCATGACCTTCAGGGAGACAGACATGCTGCTTTAGTCCTAATGCTATCTGTTTCACTAAAAACTTTCATTTATGAGCCACCTCACCTTGCCGAAGCTGCCTTTCCCCAGGACAGCCAGAAAGGAGAAGTCGGTGAGTTTGACCTGGTTGAGGTTGCTGGAGGGCAGCTGGCTGGAGTCGGTGTTGTCAGTCTCGGTGATGACCTTCTTACCTGGGCCTAGCTTGGCTTTCTGCACTCAGGGCACAAAGGGTAGTGTTAAGAGACATTTTTTTAAATGCAATAACACACACACACACACACACACACACACACACACACACACACACAACATAAAAGCTGCATTCTGCAGTTCACACAAGATAACCTGACCCACCTAAATTCCCAAAACCATGTAACAAAAGTTCGTCAGAATCGGAAACTTCGACGAGGCTTGTTTGGGGTGGATTCCTCTTGATTCCAAACCAACACATCCAATTTCCATATTTGTTATCTAAATAGTTTCCCCATTATCGTTCACACAAATATTTCATGTGTTTTGATTTCATTGTAAAAAGCAACCTCTACATTTGCTTACACATTCACACCGCTCATTTGTCCACTTACAGCCTGAATACACTGATTGTAAAGCAGGATTAAAAATCAATGGAGTGAAATGAGACAGCTGTTGTGGAGTGGATGCACACAAAAATGGCTCCATACAAACAGATACAATTAATAAAGTGTACTGAATTGTGGCAAACAAAGAGTATACGTTGACATCACTTACATTAATCCTGTTACATTATTGACCAATAAAAAGCAGGAGCTGTAATGGATTATATATTAAAAGTTTTTCTCATTAAGATGAATTGGAACTTCAGTGCTGGCTGTTCTTGCTGGATTAAAGGACGAAAGCTGGGAATGATGACGACCTTTTACAGGAAGTGAAGCATCAGAATCATTTGTGTAGTTTATGTTAAATGAGAATGAGAGTTGATCAGTGAGTGTCATTCCCAGGTCATCAAATGCTGATGCTTTGGGTTATGAGCTTGGAATGAGACTCAACAGTCAACTATCTTTCTCCAGAATCGCCTACTGCTCCTTCATAAGACTTGGAGAAGAAAAAACTAAGCCTACCATTTTTCTTTAATGGGAACCTAAACCTTCTATGTGACACACTCAAAACATGACCACTGTAGAAATGCTGTGGAAATTAGATCCAAATTGAATGGGTTTTCAGCATGAAAATATGGTCTGTGGTTACCACAGGCTTATGATATTTTTAGGTTTTGTTCTAAGACAGAAAATATATTATTTAATGTCCCTCAACTGAATAATGAGGACAAGACTGGACTGGACAGATGACTATGTATTTATTTATGACGTATCAACGTTTTTGGAAACAGAGTAGCGACTGGAAACAAGCTCAACATTATTCAAATCACCTCTCACATCCAAAAGACCCTTTTCACCACAGACAGTCTGACTTGACTGGGACACTTAATAGAATGGAGCCATGATTAACGTTATTTTCACTCATACTTTTCCTGCTCAGACAAGTCAAAATGTCTGACGTGAAAAGGGTCAATTGTGCGCTAAAGGCCAAATCGAAAAAAAGCACTTTTTAATAGGTGACACCAAACCTAACAACAGCACTGATGATGATGATGGGGATAATAAAGCAGATTCCCTGTCGCTCAGTATGTGCGTGCCCCTACGCGTGTCTCTCGTGTTCACCAGCATTTGCAAGAATTCAAGACGAATCTAGTCTGTCCTTCATGCCAAAGTCATGCTCAATCTCCCAGTGTGGCAAGATGCTCTAACAAGCTCGCTAGAAAACTACGGTGCTTTATGCTCAAAACTACGCAACTTCGAGGCAGCCTGACAGCTGAACAACAATCACATACTTCCAATGGATGTTTCATCTCTCTGCAGAAGAACACAACCAAGATTGCCAAGTCCAGTATTCACACTCCAGCCAAGGCCAAACACAGGACCAAACTCATGCTGAACCTCAGTGTCAATGGTGTCATCTACAACCACATGCCACATGGGGCAGGTCATTGTTTGTTTAAGACTATAACAAATGGCTATTAAACTGTCAATTTCCTTTACTGCTTTCTAACTCAAGAAGGATCTTAAATCTGCGCAAGTGGCGAGGAGGTCATGCCCCTTTACAGCATGCTGCACCTCCACAACAGGCCAATAAAAGGCACTTTAACATAACCACGATGTCTAATAATAAATGCCCTAAGTGGTGAGACTGATCAGTGACTTTTATCTAAAATATCATACCTTGAGGTGGGTTTTCAGAGTCTTTCAATACCTGCTAACAAAATGACATGACGCCCAAACAGTTGAAAAGCTGGGCTGACAACAGACAAGCATGACAAATTCCCTGATTCAGCACATGTCGCCTTCAGGACTCACTTAAAGCATTCATTTCAAGCCCAAATCAAACACAGAACACAATAAGACATTAAACTAGAGACAACGAACGCTGAGCAGCTTTAGTTTTGTTAATGGCGTCTATCAAAGTCTGCTCCTTATCTGGGAGAGCAGCAGAGAAACACAAGCAGAGCAGACCGCATCAGATCACAGCACACCTGTAAGCTTTAGCCCATGACAAGAGCCTGGCCAAGCTGAGCTGAGCCGAGCGGCAGCCTTACTTCCTTCCTCTCACGATGCACCTGATCAGAGTCTTCCACAACTGCTTGGTCCTGAAACCACAGGGAGAAGGGAACCCAAAGGGCTGGCTCACTTAGAACGCTTGAGTACAGGCGTGAGTCGCAACAGCTGACTCATCCAAGACACCTTTCATACCCACATATTTGAGGGGTGATCCTTGGAGTGAAGAGGTGGACCAGTTAACAACAGATTTCAACATAGGACTATGTTCCTTCAGGCAAATGAAGCTGTAAAACTGCTATCACTTACTTTCATCCAGTGCTGGCAGGCCCCTGTTTTAGATTTTCCTGCCACGGCAATCCATTTCCTCTTGTTACCTTTAACTCCACCAATTTTACATAAATTAAAGTGTGTTTACAGGCCTTGGAGGTATGAAGTGCATATCGCCTCCACTGATGTCACTCAGTGGCTAAGTTGCATTGTGGGAAATGTAGGTGCCAGGTTTAAAAAAAAAAGGAAGAAAAATGTATGGAATAAAAAGGACAACATCTCTATGTCTGTTGTATCAATTTTGATCATGGACAGCTTTTCAAAACCTGGCACCTCCATTACCCACAATGCAACCCAGTCACTGTGTGATATCACTGGGGGGAATTGCTTAGATTACGTACAGCTTCCCCTGGAGCCATCAAAGACTTTATTCTACTTTTATCAGATATGCAGGAGTACCCCAACACCTGTAAACACACTTGAATAAGTTTTGAGGCATGCAGAAGGATCAATCCACCCCTAACTGAAAGATTATGTTATAAATATGTATAAATATGTGGCAGAGAAAGAAAAAAAGTAGTTTACAAGCACCATAGTTAAGTGGAAGTTTAAAAGGCTGCAATGTACTGCATTTCCTTGATCAACTGAAAAAACCCACCTGAACTTGCAAATGTGTAGAAGAGTGTAAAAGATGAACTAAATCTTAAAAAAACGTGAGTGAGAATCGTCACACTTCTAGGGTGTCGTGAAGATCAAATCTTCAAGTATGAGGCAGAAACAAGAGGACAAATTGTGGGTGGAAAACAACTGTTAACTAGTAAGCAAGCTGATGAAGGCCTAGTGAATTACACACACACACACACACACACACACACACACACACACACACACACACACACACACACACACACACACACACACACACACAGAGTACAGTTGCTCATGTTCTGGCAACAAGTCTGGCTCTATATTTTAGCTCAATGATGACATCTAGTGGTCGGATTCGGTCTTGTTTCCCTTCTTCAGCCCAAATATGTTCCAAAGTGTGGAATAATTCTCTCGTCCATAATTCCAGTGTCTGTTACGCCTACATGTGAAGTTCAGATCTATGGCTACACAGAGATGTTAAAAGGTAGAAGTAGAAAATATTAGCAAGTTCTAAATTAAGAGAAAATAATGACCACACAGGATGTAGACAGGCAAAGTGACCCACAGACACGGACAGAGCACAAAGACACATGCAGACAAATGTATAACCATGAACTGTGAGCAGCGCAGCATCTGGATTTACTAACAATCCTCTGACGAACCCTGACCAACAGGAAGCAGCAAAGACAGAGAAGGCGCAATGTCCTCCCGCTTGACACACGATGTCCCACGTGTAGGATACAGTGCGTAAAAGCTGGACAAATTTTCAAAGCTCTTTCATGTACAAAAATGAGCAGTGACTGAATACAGCGTTGATTCACTGGACCAAAATAGTTTTATTTCCATTTGTTCTGATGAAGCCAAACCCACAACCAGGAAAAATTGTTAGTAAATTGGATCTATTTGCAGTAGCTTGGGACCACATACAAATGATCAGACATGAGGAGAGATGAAGGAACGTGTTACCACAACGAGACAAGACCAGAGAGGAGAGGAGAGGAGAGGAGAGGAGAGGAGAGGAGAGGAGAGGAGAGGAGAGGAGAGGAGAGGAGAGGAGAGGAGAAGAGAGGAGAGGAGAGGAGAGGAGAGGAGAGGAGAAGAGAGGAGAGGAGAGGAGAAGAGAGGAGAGGAGAGGAGAGGAGAGGAGAGGAGCTACCTTTAGATTAAAGTTAATTTGGCAGTCCTGAGAGCAGGGGCAAGAAGGGGAGAGAGGGAGAGAGAAACTCTTGCATTAAATACGACAACATGACACAAGATGAAGAAAGCATTTGTACAGTATAAGTCTCACCAAGCACACAGGAGGGAGCAGGATGCTACAGGGGAAAAAAGGGAGAGAACCACAGAGGGGTTTATGAAGAGGAGAAAGGAGAGAGAACCTGGCACATTCTCGAGGCCACACAGACCAAAAGGATACAATAAAGTCAAGAAGGGCTGGAACAATGACTCAATTAAAGAACTATTGTGATCACTGATTATAGTTTCAGTCATTGTCAAGCAGAAATGTTAACTATTTGCCTGCTCCAGCTAATTAAATGTAATTATTTGCTGCTTTTGTTGTCATTTCCTAGGAGTAAATGTTGGTAACGGTTGGTAATCGGTTGGACAAAAGAAGCAATTTGAAGACGTCACTTTATGCGCCATCTCATGGAGCATCCCAATCAATGTGGAAATATAAATTGTCATTCATTTACTATAAAAATTAATTAGTTGTCACCATAAGGTCAAGTGGGTGAAACATTTGGTGACCTGGAGACTGAAAAACTTATCTTGCTGTATTTTAGCATTAGAATGACTTGACATTCAGAGAGCATACTACGGAAAATATTGTAAAGCCTCTTTTTCAAGCGGGATGAAGGTCCCGCTATTTCATCCTGGCTCACAATGCACCAACAACACCTTGTTGTTGCGTTGTTCATTCACAAGTCCGGTGTGACTCTTCTATGACCTTCATCGACACTCCTCTTCTTCATCTCTTTCCTCTGTCGTCGCTCATCATGACTTTACCTCACGTCCCGCCTTTGAAGGTCATCATCGACTGTGTTACCATCTCTTGTGACTTGGCAAACTAACTTAACACGTGAGAGACAAGCTTCCTATCGCTCTAAAAAAGGCTTGATTACAGTACTGAAGCTTCTCAACACTTGGGTTAAACTAACTTTTATATGAGGATACTGGATATAATGGTGAATTTACATTTATGATGATGTTTAAAAGACAGTATTGACGCATCAGATCACTGATCATTTTAACAATATACATTCAATCACAAATGTGGCCTTTTACAGAGCTTCACTCTCAGCAGGACGCGGTAAAGAGCAGGTGTCCACTGAAATGGTCTTGTACAATGTTTGAGAGTGTGTGTGTGTGTGTGTGTGTGTGTGTGTGTGTGTGTGTATAGCTGGAACCGCTTCATGATTTAATCATGACTTTATGCTCTCAAACACTGAAATGTCTCTTTATATTTAATTCATTATTCATTCATTATTATTATGATTACTATTATTGTGTTTTGAGTCTCATTTTCTCAATTACAACTGTGGAGTCTCCGTGCTGTCTGCTTTGTTGCAGATTGTTTTTAAATTGATTGTAGCTGTACACAGCACTACTATCACAATGTCCCCTCGGTGACAATAAAGTACGTCTTATCTTATTATGGGAAAGGTGCTACGATGATGGCCATGATTGTTAAACTTGGATCATCATCGTGTCCAATTCAGATGACAAAAACAAATTAAACACAGGAGAAGAACTGATCCCAAGTTCACATTAAGCTTTTTAAATCTTTGGCTCTTTGGTATTTGGTTCA
Source organism: Acanthopagrus latus (assembly GCF_904848185.1). Lineage (NCBI taxonomy): Eukaryota > Metazoa > Chordata > Actinopteri > Spariformes > Sparidae > Acanthopagrus > Acanthopagrus latus. Next base: position 20,018,900 of record NC_051039.1, on the reverse strand, counting down.
AACTTCTGAAATAATTTGGGCTATTTCCAAGTGTTCAGAGTTGAGCAACATCATTTATATTACACTGACAACTGGTCTGTGGTCTTTTTGCATACTGACAAAAAAAATTGCAAATGTTTTCTTAATTTTAACATGTTATACCAAGAACTGCTCAAAGATCAAAGATCTGACATACCAATTGTATTCTTTAAATTGAATTTCATGGTTTCAGTTCCACCACGTTTCAAACAACTGTCCCTGGAAACCAGTCTGATTGTGAATGAAATAGTGACAAAAATCAAGAACAGGGTGCAGTATCAAAACATCTCGGGCTGCGGTGATGTCATCGTCAGAAAAAATGGCTCTGAGGATTAAAAGACAGCCGTCGCTGGAAAAAAACAGCCGTGGCTGACGGTGGTCTGCTTTGACTCATCCCAGGCTGATGTTAAAACTAAGTGCAAACTGTGTGGCCAAATATGGATATCATCCTAAGATTCCATTACACACACTTGTTTTTAACTAGGGAAGGCTGAACCAGCCATGAACACACTCATACTGACCCATCTATAGTGATTTAAGAAAGAAGGGATCTGGATTTATTCAAAGGACATTAACAAGGTTAGAGTGACACAGTATCAAACGGCTGAGTTGGACAGGCTGTCTTGGTCATGCAGTTAGAATTCTCACGTGAGCAACAATGACTCTGATATAAATGTAAAGACAATCTGATATTCGACTGAAAAGTTAGCTGAGTTTTTGACAGAAATAATAAAGCACTCACTTGGACCTAAAAGAAAGCTGAAGAAATGCATCAGAACCACAAAACTGCTGACACACTGACACCATTTACACACCTCACTCTCAGAGAGACGTCAAGTCAACAAACAGACGACGGCAGTCATTTCAGCACAGTCCTCACCTCAAATTTCTGCCTCAGTTCCTCATTCCCGTCATCCTCCTCTGAGATGGGAACATTGTAGTACTCGCCCTCCTCCTGGCACAGTAACTTATACCTGAAAGAGACATGGGACGATTGGAAAGATGGAGGATGAAAGACAGGGACAGGGACAGGGACAGGGAAGAGATGTTGTGAGACAGCAGACAAATTTGTCCTGCTTCCCTTCTTCTCTTCTACTATTCTATTTTCCGTTCATCTTAACATACTGGGCCCGGTTTTGTTCACTGTAAACCAGCAACCAACCTTAACCATTCAACATCATTACCTCACGTATTTATTATACAATTTAACTAGATTTAATTGGTTTCGATGTGCTCAGGGTAAAGGCCTCACAGAGACACAGACAAGTAAAAATGAAATATTATTTCAAATGAAGTTCTCACAGCAGTGAAACTAAACTAAGGTTTACGTTTTAAATAGCGTGTTTCATTGAAAAAAAAGGAATCATTTGTTCTTCCTTGTTAGTGTTTTATGTGTTGCACATGTTCCAGGCAAGTATCACACTGTTTCATTTCAAACAATGCATTCGGGCCGATAACAACAAACAAAGTGAGGTTTACCAGCCACAGACTGGAGCCTTCATGAGCTCTGATACACCGAAGGACAGGGCCCCCATGAAGTCATTCCTAGTGGTCCGGTCCCAGTCCCACACCTCCACTGACAGCCGGCGGTCCTTATCTGTCGGCTTCAGCTTGCTGCACGACACACAGAGGGTCCACATGTGATCAGGCTCCAGTCACGATGTCATTCAACATTTTATATGTCAGAGCTGTAATAACAGTAACTGCACTAGTGCTAGGAGTAAAATCTAAGTGATTTACAAAGAAAGGTAAGAAATTCTTCTTGAGTTAAGGGAAATGAAATTAAAGATTCTGTCATGTGACAGGATTATGTAGATAATTTTGAAATACAAGGAACATATCAACAGAATTACAAAAAATGACTTTGATTTTACGTGTCTAATCTAAAATAAAATGATAAATCTGTAAATGTCAATATATAAATATATATATCTTTAAATAAAAGTACATTTCTCTCCCACAATTATAATAATTACACAAATATCTATCTAAAATTGATGCAATGAAACTGTTAAATACTATCATTTAATTTATATAATTAGCTACACTGGTATCACACATTGTGTATGTAATGTAGTAACAGCAGCAGAACCCATATCAGTGGCGGCAGACATATTATAATCTTTAGTATATCTAGTATCAGCATTCAAAGATGTAGCAATATAAACAGCTGCTGACCTTACATTCACCTTAATCATAACGTCACAATGTATTTTGCTCAAAAGTGTGGCGAAGCGGTCACAACAGGTGACTGACTCACAAATTAAAGCTCTCATTCCATTTGGGGTTGAGGTTGGAGCGGATGGTTTTGGTCTTCTGCTTGGTCTCATTTTTGGGGTCCGGTATGAGCTTGAGCTTCACATACGGGTCAGACAGGCCGTTGGGGTCCATGGGGATCAGGTTTCTGCCTTCACCCACTGACAGGGGGGTAAAGAACAGACAGACATGGTTAATTTATCTATGGAGAGGGATGTTTTACACAGAGTGTGTGCACATGTAAAACATTGTGAGCTGCTGTCTACTGCACTGACACATAGATTTGCTCCGTAAGTTCAATTTCAATAGTGAAGTGAGCTCACTATCTTTTATCTACACTGAGGACTTCATTCATGTTCTGCGCGGCGATTTCAGTTCAAATCGCTTTCTCATTCCTTAAGCGTCACGTGAACATCGGCTGAATATAATGCAGCTGTTGAAGATCAAACGGTGCGTCACAGCCTATGAGGGTGGTTTCTAACAAAGAGCCCAACAGGGAGCAAACGCTGGAAGTTTAATGAGAACAGGGATTGAAAATTGCAGGCTGTGTCATGCTTAAATAGGCGAAGGCTCTTGTCTTCTCCTCCTGTATTTAGCTGCTCAGTAAACAAGGGTACACCAGGGACATTAGCGCTCCATTAGCCCGGAGCATTGGAGCACTGCCAGACCTGAGCCACAGCACAGGACCACACACAAACACACACGTAAGCACACCTCCTTACCCACATTCAGACATACACACTTGTACACAAATGCTGTGTTTATCTACATGCAGAGTATACCCACAGGGACGGGTTGATTGCCTGCCTTGCTCAGGCCCTGGAGACCCCAGAAATCTCTCCATGTGGCCCTGTCAGTCACACCACGATGGCAGCCTGATTAGCGAAGAGGCAAATTAACCTTTGACCCGGAGAGGAAGGCACTTACCGAGCATGCTAAACCCACCATGTTAGCTGGAATACACTAAATGAGATACGGCATGGATAGGATTAAGAGGTATTGGTTGTCACCACTTAAAACAGCAGCGATCTTTGAAGAGCGGCGACAAAGGTCACACCAACAGGCCACTGGCAAAAACCTTTCACGACAATGTGGCTTAATTTTATCATATATGTTGACACAACACACAGAATCAAATAACCATTTAATGAGCCGACAGGAAGCACCTTGCCATTGTTTGCCTTCATTCTCAGATACACCAGATTTGGGTGTTGAGCGACATTAGCGAAGTGTGAAGATTGGAGGGAGCTGCTGTAGAGTGTGCACACACACACAGAAAGGAGTGAGACAGTGAGGGAGCACACTTGAGAGGAAGAGAGACAGATACCAGCTCGCAGAAGTAACTCGAGGTGTGGGAAGGTATTGAGTGATTCCTGTGCTGGCAACCCACTGCTTTCTCAGAAATCCAGTGGAGAAGGTGTCAAGCCTGTCTACAGGCAGCAAAGAAAGACTGCTCACCGTGTTTGTACTTTAGTGCATTCTAACATGGATGCACTTCGCAGCAGAGAAAGGAAACCTATATAGACTTCTTTCGTTGCTGCTGTCTTGGATGTGCAGATAAAAACTGAACTTTGCTGCCTTTCCCTCATTCCCCTCTCTTTTCACTACACCTGAAGAGGTGAAATGGAGTAGGAACTAATGCAAAGTGTGTGCTCAATAAGGCTTTCACATTGTGTCTGGATATCTCCAGCTGGCAGCAGCTGGTCCCTAATAGTCTGTGCACCTACTAGGGTGCTGGCTGTTAAAATAATGACCGTGAGATAAATGTTGATGTGTGCTGTCTCTGCGAAAAAGGAGTTGGCTGCTCATGCACTGGGCTGTATATCAGAGGATTATTTGTCTGTCAACATCAATAGACAGACTGGACCCACATGGAGTGATTTAAAAGTGGAAAAAAAAGACACCTAAAAGAACACAAAAGTGGCAGTGGACATCTAAGCTGTGAGTTCATGAACGCTCACTGAATCTTTTGATGATCTACAACATAATTCCCCTTTCTTCATCTTTTTACTTTTGCATTATAAAGGTCGTGTTTTGAATAATTCATGCTGCAGCCATATGTATGCAAAGTCACAGGCCTTCACAGGGACGTTCGTTCATGTGTACTTGTGTACATGACTGTAGAAGATAATCATCAGCTGTCATGCTTGATCCAATGTGCTGCTAATGCGGCTGCCTCACTAAAACCAAAAAAATGAAGCACATTTTATTGATCCTCAATTCACTGCATTGGATTCCTGTGTGCAGAGATGTTCCAATAATAAATGTTCCTTCCCAATACCGATACCCTGGCCTTGGGTATAGAAGTTGCTGCAGCCACTTTTTAAATAGAACTGTTTCAAACAGCAGCACAACAGCAACTTACATAAATCTACCAATAACTTGCTTCCATTCAACTGTTGGGGTTACCCAGGGTAAAATATTGCCAAATACCTGACATGTTGCTAGCTCTGTCTGACATACATGGAATCAACTTCTTCTTCGCTGCTAATGTATAATGCATTTGCTAGGAGCAACACAGCAAAACTTCCTGTGTAAGGCTTCAGAGCAGCGAAGAATAAAGTGATTTCTGCTGTGTGGTGTTAAGCAGAGCGAAGGGAGCTTACTGGTAAGTAAAGGGGTCCCGTTTCTAAATTAAATGATATCAAATCGTACTGCACAGACCGATACCTACATTTTCAGTGGTATCGGTGATGCTGGTACCGAAACTGGAGCAACTCTACCTGTGTCAACGGGTTAAGCATCAAATGGTCTTGGCCTACATAGATCTCTGATTTCATTACGAAACATCCAAACCCCGCAGGTCATCTGGGTCAGGTTCACTCATTGTTCCTGTGAAGCAGTGTTCAATTTTTATGCTCCTAAACTGTAGAGCAAGTTTCCTGAATACCAGTCTGCTTTCTCAAGCTGTAACAGTTTTAGTTAATTTTTCAATGTTTTAAAGTAAAGTCTTATGTATTGCACCTTTAAACCATTACTTTTTTACTGTGACTTTAATTAGATTCATAACTAAAGTTTTCTAAATGTGTTACTTTTAATGTATATGTGTTTGTATAGCCTTGTGTCTGAATGGTTCTGTATAAATAAACTTGCCCTGTGTAATGTAATTAGTCTGAATAATAAGTTGTCTCAATCACCCCCTCCAGAACAAACTGACTGTAAGGACTGTGATGTTATCTAACTATGGAATTGTTGTCAAGCAACACAAACCATACAAATTATGCAATTTGAACTGAGATGATGCGTTAGACATTTCTGGGATGACATCTCAAAAAGTACTGACAGTGGATATCTAGGGATAAAATATAAAAACACAAGAATACATTGTGTTTTATTGTATTTTATTTTTTTAATCGACCTGTATGTAACAAGGAAAAAGTCTCACCATTTAAAACATCTGCATCTATGCTAAACACTATTTCTGTATTATTATACAGTGATGCTATGGATTGCAGAATGTGTGTGAAGGCAAGCTGATCTGATTTTTGTATTTGACCAAAAACAAAACACCGTTTAATATCCATTAAGTGTACTTCCAGTCATGGTCAGCATGGGGCACTCTAGACTGTCTAATGTAGCTTGGCTGGCACTGTGCTTTTCCCCTCCATATGACTGCATAGCTTATCCAAACAAGATGTGTGAGTAGTACTACAGTAATTACTCTCAGCTGTAATGCAGAGAAACAAGCTCACAATCCGAGGTTTTGTGGGGCCGACTTTTTCTGGTTAAAGGTCAAATTATCTTTGTTGGAAAAACTGAATTTGTGCGGCACAGCAGTCAGAATATGTCTTGAAGTGCTTAATGTTGCCATTTATCTGTGTGCCAGTGAGTTTAGAAACAAATGCAAATAGAGGGTGTGTGTAGGGGCTGTAAATCTTCCCAACTATCTTGGCCTGCAGTCAAACAGCAGAGCAAGTCGAAATGCGATGCAGAGTTACAAAAAGCACCTTGTTGAACTCCAGCTAAAACAAACCAAAACCTTGGAACAATAACATCTGCTGACTGCCCACAATCTGAGCTAAGCTGAACACCTATCATGCATTACATGTTATTTTACTGACTTAACAGCTTTGTATATTCAAATTTCAAACACAGACAGGGTTTACTGAGATGTCTGAAGTCAATCGCGGTTAATCAGCACATATGATTTCCCTCAGTAATACTGACTCATGAAATTTGCTCCTAGAGGGGTTTCCACCTCAACTACTACAGAAACTACTGTAAACTATTGGTATGCATTTTCCAGTTTAAAAAGGGGTGAGCAGAGGATAAAGATGCACTTCAGCCACTGAGTGAAACAGAATAAAGCATGAAAGGAGAACAGAGACACCAGAAAGGCCTCGCAGAGAAGAGAAAAAGTGAAAGGCAGAGGCATATGTTCAAATCGCCAGGGTGCAACATGCTGACAGGAGGGAGCCAAGGCAGGGTAGGACGACAGACTGGGAATATCAATGATGTGACTTCTAGGAGCCTGGCAGCAGAAGAAGAAGAACAGCCAAGTTCAGCTGTTGTATGAGGTTCACAGACACAGAAAGAACGAGCGAGTGAGGGTGTGTCTTAATATGATGGAGGCAAACAATAGAATATGGTCCATACGAAGATAAAGTTATGAGAACTGTCACACAATTGTTCTTAAATACTTTAACTGTCAGAAAATGTTGATATTTTCATGGACCTTGTGTTTGTTGTAGCAGCACGTTACATAAATGTGTCGATGCTTTATTTGTTAGTGATGGTGGCAATCAAATGTCCAACTATGAACCGGATCGCAAACAGTCAGCTGATACTGAGAATTTAGTTAGGTTTAGAAAAGGTTTACGCAAAATGACGAGACAAAGTTGTAGTCAAAGTACTGGAACTATCCGTGTTCATGCGCTGTACATGAAGCAATGTGTGTATCTGTGTGTGGAGACAACAACAACGTAATTGTTTCTTTACACTTTACCATTACATTTCTTCATTCCTATGTTCTTTCAAGAGTTTACGTGAGTAGTGAGAACACACACTCAACAGACAAAGCCTTGTCTTCGGCTGACACCAGATAACCCCACCACGAAGATGAGGCCAGCCATGTTTGTTCTTCGCCTCCCTGTGTAAACACCGTCTACAGAACTTAAACCACCACATTCACTCTCCACCCTCTCAGTGCATCGCTGTGCTCTTTGAGAGCCCACTGCTTAGAAGCTGCTCTGAAACAAACGACTTGTTGCTCAGCAGGACTGTTTGCTTTATAATGTTATACCACATCAGCTTCAACGATGTGGAGTGATCAGCATACCTTCATGGATGACACATGAGCTCGTGAGCTGAACTAAAGAATAATCTCAGCAAAATCAGTTGTTTTTTTAAGATTGGATGCATGTGGGCAGAAGATTATCTGTAACGGAGTATAAATCAAATCTACAACAGAGTGTTTTCAATGGTAATATTTTTAGAATAATTATAGATCTATGCAGATGGAGACACTGCAGTCCCAATGGCCAACTCCCTGCAGTGGAAAAGTGTTGGCATTGGTACCAACACAAGTGTTGTCAGCTGCTCCATCTCAACTCTGATTCAGAGGGAAATTTTAATAACAGGACTTTTTAAGTAAATTTTCTCTTGGCAAGAACCTGTTGGCTTTCCTGCCCAGTGACTCAGCAACTACAAAGAAATGGAAATGACTGGAAGAAAAGGCTGCAGAGTGGAAGCAGTGGCAGTATTCAGATCACTGGGTGGTGATCATTACTTGGCAACCCGCAAGCTGCATCCAAACCCAACACCAGGAAACTTGATCTAACCCCGACTCTACTGCATTCCAGCAAGTCTTCCTTGGAATCAGAAAGCCAACAATCAAAGGCAGGAAATCACCCCTTCCATATTACTTACTGGTGATATGGAAGGGATACAGAGGGTATAACAACAGTGTGCGCTGAATTTCAAGATATTGTATTACAGAATTGAACTAAAATGGTACCCAGTAAAGTGCATACCTCCGCCAAAGCTCAACAGTCTTCTTTGATTCAATCAAGCCAACAAAAGGACTGATTCAATATCAAACTTAAAAGCCCTGTTTAAACCAACCATAACTGCTTATATCAGAATGTCAGCCACCTAAATATGAAACATTTCATTCCATAAAGATCAGTAGTTTATTTCCCTAAGAAATTTATAAAAATGCCCAAAATCTCTGAATTTTAAAGAAAAAAAATGCAAAAAAACAAAACAACTTGGATCCTCCCCCTTTATCCAGATCCTCACCAAAAGTTAATGAGGAGCCGAAAATCGTCCTCTATTGTCTCTTTGGGAATGAGACTCACAAATCAACTTCCTTTGCACAAATTGGAACTCTTAAGAACCAGATCCTATTTGGTAGGAAAGGGAAAGAAAGGAATGAAGATGCTCGGCTCAATTGAAGGGTATGAAAGGGAAAGCTGAACTAATGCAACCGAGTGGTTCTTCACGCTAAAGCTCATGGCATTGCATGAATGTCAGTAGGACTACAAAGTGTTATACACACACAAACAAAAACACACACAAATATTCTGGCCCACTTCCTCGCTCTCTCTGACGTGATAATTTGTACTACTTTACTGTTAACTCCATCTGGCCTTTTGTACTAGACTGTTCTTTTTTACAAGTGAGAATTAAAATCTGACACTTGAGGCTGCCTACAGAGAGCACCTTAAAATAGCTTGAAAAAAAGGAACGAAAGTGAGGTGATATAGGGAGATGCGAGACTGAGGCGAGTGAAATGAGATAAAAGGGTGGAAGGCAGGAAGAAAACATGTGCAATCAAAGTATTGCTGCACAGGATATTGAGCCAAGCATTGTAGAACATTACTGCTCAGTTCTTGATTTCCAACAATTCCCAGGATGCTGCCAAGACATCTTCTCCAGATGTTGTACTGCACTGTACTCATGATGTAGGTTTTACAGATAAAAAGTAATTAATAACTTTTAACAGATTACAAAGATGGAAGCTGAGGTTGTAGCAGCACCGTTTATATATCTATCTCTGATGTTCCACATGTAATATTTGGCTTTGTTTTCTACAGTAACATGAAACACAACAGCAAAAAACGGCAAAATAGAAAAGCAAGCAGATTGTTTCTTGCTGCATCAGCCACAATATCTTGACAGTGTTTAGGGTGCATTTTTGTCTTTTTCATGTTTAGGCCAGCTACACCTCCAGAAGGTACAAAAGTAAAATCTGGGTTCCCTGATCCACCCACATCTATATTCACTCTGCTCACCAATCTGACCTACACACACCCACACTGCAACCTACATATAAAACACATTGACTCTTACAGCAGCATTAGTGTAACAAAAAGCAGAACACAGATCGGGATGTTGAGGCGAGAAGATGAATCTAATGAAGAGGTGAAAGAAGCGATTGAAAAGAAGAGAGGACGGAAGTGTAACGGAGAGCAGGGGGCTTGTTAAATGAGGCTCTTCCGCAGAACTGGGTGAGTCAACAAGGGAACAAAACGGAAATGTAATTATTACCACTGTCTCTCACACACGATCCCAAAGGACAAGCAGGCTGCAAGGTAGCATGCACATGCCTGCACACACACATCGGGGCACAGTGATGAGGATGAATAAACTAATATGAACAGAAATGACAGAAATGCCCTCTCCTAAGTTTATTCTGGATACGTGCACCAAGTCAATGAACAATGGTGTTTCTGAAACACACAGGAGGGTGGCGTCCACAGCGCCGAGGGACACAGAGGAGCTGTGTGTTAAAAGTAATGAGAGGCGGAGGATAGAACATTAGTGGGCTCCACCAGAGAAACAGGACTTGTTTTGTCTCCTTCAGCACCTCCCCTGCCATCTCCGTCTCCATCCACCCTCGCTAACAAAAGCAGACACTCTCACGTGTCTCTGGAGACTGCACAAACATCTCTTGTGCGTCTGAGTGACTCATTATTTGATTTTGCCATCTCAGTGCTGTTGCTGTCGCTGGTCTGGTTGGAGTCCATGTGCGGGGCAGAGTTTTGGGTTTAAAGGACAGCTGCTTCCCTTGGCAGTCGAGTCACTTCCTGTTGAACAGTTTGTGCTCTGGCACATGGTGAATCCCGAAAGAAACTGGAGTCATTCTCCCCTCAAAGTTGGGCATTTGTGTGTCCTTTACGGGCTGGTTGGGGGAATCCTGTGATCAACTCAGTCAATCATGCATTCCCTCTCAGCTTAATGTCACTATTGGAACTCTCAAATCTCTCTATCTCTCTCTCTCTCAAAGAGAGTTGATCACCTTCCAGAGACCACACCAGATGTCAGTGTGGTGCTTTGCTCTCAAACCTGGTTTGAACCTACTTGATCTGAATTGGAAAACATATCCCCACAGGAGCCAAATACAGAACATTTTGGTGTAATAATAAGTCATGTTGACTCAGATGGCTCAATCTTCCCTTTGTTATTACTGGCACAGAGGAGGAGCATCTAGGGATTTGTGTCAACAGCTTCACCTTCGTTAGTGTCAGTGTCGTACAGAATGTTTTAATTAGCTCATTAGTGGTTTCACACTGAACTAGTTGAACACAACTAAACTAGTAATAAACTAATTACTCAATGGAAGAAATAATTAGTTATATCACTCATTATACATTATCCTTAACTTAATTTGTCTCAAAGTTGCTTTTCAACAACTCCAAAACATCTGCTGTATTCAACATGTAACATACAGCAGCCAGCTTACCATTTGGAGGTATCTGGTTACCATCAACAGCTAGCTTATCCCCAGTGTCCACAAAATGCAAAATGCGGTGTGGCAGGCTGCCTGCAAGGCGTCTACAGCAGCTAATGTAATCTGTGATACAATCTGGCCTGAGTGGGCTGCGGGCTGATACAGCAGTTCCATACACACACCTACACACAAGCAAAAAGAAAAAAAAAAGAACACATGCAAATGATAACATGCATGCTTTCTCCACAGCAGGAATTAACTACTACAGTGTGTGTCCCAGAGTCGCAGGTTCTCACACAAACCAAACACTACAGCAGGTGATAATGGCTTACCATCCCTGGTGCACAAACATACACATTCCTGTATGTTTATGCACATTAAAATGTGATATGTGCACATATCTCAACACATACTTAACATTATTAACATAAGCTGAGAGCAGTCTGTGGCAGTGCAAAGGGTCAGTGTTCATTCACGTGCAGATTTCACCTTGAAAGTTTTTTCTTTTCCTTTTGAAATCAATTCTGTAACACCAGAGAAGGAGACCATAGTAACAGTTTGAACTGCATTTATTGCTCAAACAGTCAATGCACTGAAGCAGAAGTCTGGCTTGTGAGAGCAGAATGCATGTTATGAGGAGACACCAGATGGAGAAGGGGAAATAAAAGGTCTCAGCCCAAAATATTGAATAAATATTTTGGCCACTGACTAACTCAAGATGCTTTTAAGTGCACCCGACTGTGTTTAAACCGTTGTCACTGTTTAGGCATTTCAGCACTTGGCAATAAACACATTTCAAAGGCTTAATTTTAATTAAATATTTGAAGAGCTAGATAGGATTTACAGGAACTAAAAGAAACACATTCTCCGGAAAATCTTACGAGAGATCGTGCTTGAGATTAGTCATCAGAGAATGATCATCAGCGCTTTATGTCCCTACCTGTCTGCATCTCTGCCATTATTTCACTTTACTTAAGTGCTTGAGTTGATAAAGAGACAATTGTTTCCTAATTTTGTGTTGTGTTAGGCATGAGTGTTGCACCACTTCCCTGCCACCATTCACCCTCTTCCCTCTAGTGATAATTTGATAAGTGAATAATTTGGTGGGGTTCAGTGCCAGGGTCCCATGATGCACTGACCTCTGTTAAACGCCAGCTAATTCAATGATTGTGTGTGCCTGCTGTCAGCTCCTCGCAGTCACTATTGTTCTAGCAGATGTGCTAATGAGCTAGCATTACAGCTGGGGGATTTACAGCATGCCTCCAAATACAAGGCGGAATGGGCTCCTGTAGAAAAACACACTGTTGTACTGCAGCTTCTCCTTCATGAACTGATGTGAGGACGCAATGCAGATGCCTTGGCCAATGTTTTATATTTAATTTAATTTAATTTTATATTAAAATCTAAAAATCCCTATTAACTAATGCTATGTACTTTTATAGTAGTAGTTTCCATCTATCTATATTTCTGCACATGGAGCTGTGAAAAGGATTTACATTAATTCATGAAATCCAGTCTAAGCATGTGAAGCCAGCCAGAATTAGAAACAGAGCTACTTAAGACACCTTATAGGAAAATATACAAACCATCACAAGTATTTTGAATAGAAGAATCAGTATCGCAGATGACATATGTCCCACCCATTCCAGTCAAAATCCAATCAAAAGTGAGGTCATGGCTCTCTCCCCATTCATTTAGTTATGGGCCTAGCAAAGATGGCTGCCGAGTGGCAAGCCTTGCCTAAAAGGCTTTGGCTACGTTCAGCGATGCAGGATCCCACAACAGCCATGTTGATCCCCTCACTGTGTATTGAAAACTGACAACTCCACACTCAAAGCCAATAAACACGCTCTGTTCTTTTCTGTGCAACTTCTACTCAGCGACTTGCAGCTTAACCACAGCAGCTGTCACAAGTCACAATTATGAATTGTCAAATATTTGGTGATTTGACTCATGCATCGTTTGTATTTGGAAATCATGCAAAAGATGAACGAGTAAAGAATACTAAAAAATACATAAAAATGTAGCCACTAAGTTTGGGTAGAGCAAATAGTGGTACAAATTATATACACCCAGAATGCCTGTGGTTTAGTTGTACGATTCACTGCTAAAGCATCCTGTTGTGTAGAGACTGACAATAGAGAATATTCACAGAGACATGAATCTTCACCCTTCAACATTTGATATGACATGCATCCTCTTTAGACAGCCTTACTCTTTTTTTGTGCTGCTCAGACAATTTTAACAAATGTCTGCAAGAAGATTTGTGAAGGAAGTGAAAAGTCGCTGGACATCACTATTCATTACATTCCATTAAGTAAAAGCTATTAATAGTATCTCATTAAACGCCTTTTCTGAGCAAAGACCAGGTGTTCCTTTGAAATCGCAGGCATCAGTAATTAAAATGGGTGGAAGAGCCAGCGATAGGATCACATAGAATAGCCTTCTAATGAATAATGCTCAGACAGAGGATTGCAAAGCCACGACCCCGCTCACATCCTGCCTTTGTGCCATTTAAATGACACACAAATTAATATAACTGAATTCAAGCGATCAATTTGCTTTGCAGAGACAATTCAGTTGCATCAGGAACTGCAGCCAACACAGAGCAAGTCGTGACTGTTAAAAAGAGTAACAACACGAGGCCCACGCAGCAGACCACACACCACTGCAGGACTATAATATATTTGGACTGGGATTGCCTTCCAAGTGTGTCGTAACTGCGAATCGTTCCTTACAGGAGAGGCTCTATTGATCCAAGTCCCGAAAGGGAGTAGCCTTTGCAGCATACTGATAGCTGATAGTCACAAGGCCGGCCGACCAGTAAGCAGTTGGAATCCCTGTGTCACAAGCAGGTAGAGATAAGGCGGCGCGAACAGGTTCAGTTCAGGTTAATGGCGACGTGTGAAATCAGACAGTCGTGGTTTATGAACAAAAAAGGGCAAAGTGTCAAAATTGATCTGGGTTCAGAATCGATAAGCAGAACAGCGGCCTCTGCTAACACGACATGCTCGGCTTAACTGCAGTGACACACACACACATACATAACCACACACAAGTTGCCTTTTTAAACCCATTCGATACAGCATGAGCTAACGGAGAGAGGGGCAGGTACGAGGCCTACCTGTGACGTGCAGCTTCTCCCCGCTGACCTCACACTTCAGGTAGAGACGCCCCCTCCTCTCAGTGTAATCGGTTCCACACAGGCTGGGCACATTCATAACACACACATTATGGACGTTCATGTCGCAGGCTGCAGGGACAAAGACAGAGAGGAGATCAAAGACATCAGGACAATTCATATACATTTTTTTTTAGGGGTGCATAATAAATCAAAATATTATCAATATCACAATATGGCCAAGTGTATTAGCCAAATCAAGCGATTTTTGGATGAAATGAAACGGAGTACAACGGAGCACTGTAGGGCTGCAGAGACAGATCTTGTTCTCTAGATGTAAGAAAACATCGAATGTCACAACATCATGACTTTTTTTCAGAGAAAATGAAAAAAATGATGCAAACATCATCATTCCCACTAATTCTGCATCATATTGCAGTTTCAATATCTGTCCAAATAATTGTAATAACTCCCTTTTTTTTAGCATATCTTGCAGTCCTGAATTGATCCAAATAAAACCAAAATGAATTGTTCGGTGCTTTCATAGAAAACACTGAACACTGCCATATTCCTAGTAACTAGGCCTGCAAGAAAACTGACATCGTGATATTTGTTTGGTTTTTTTTTTGCGATATATACATGTATTGTAAAAAAATACAAATAAAAGGAAATACAGGAATAACTTGGATAGCTCTATTTGGAAAAAGCTCATCATTCTAGAGTGATGGGGCTGAGAGTGATTTTAAGTAAACACCTGAAGCAGGCCCTGCTGCTTGAGGCTTGCTGTGCATGCAGAGCCTGCATGTCACGCACAAGCAACAAACTCCCACGTGTCCAAGAACCCTTAAATCTGACTGTATTACGTAATATTGCACAGATGTCTCTTGTACCGTAGATTAGTCCTGATGAGAGTCAAAATGAGAACCATGCAAATCTTCGTCTTGTATCAAGCAGAAGATTGTAGCCGGATGTGTCTGAGTTAGTTTTACACTGCACGTCCTGCCATGTGAATATTACACATGTGGTCATCAAGGTGTCAATGTTGAAACAATATGTTGTGCAGCATTACTGATGACGATGCCATTGACCTGGATTTTTTCATCTGTTGGTTATATAGCTTTTCAAGTATCTATATATTTTCTGACATATATTTCAATATAAGTCATAAAGTAGCTATGACCTATAGCAAAGATAACAAGCCACCATGTGAATAAAATATTCATAAAACCAATGCGTTCAGCCTCGTATGGCTTCATTTTTAGATACAATAAGCTGCCAGATTTACTTTATCTATATAAGGACATATTTCAATTTCGTTCCATGAATCATACATGTTTGGCACATTATTAAAGGATTGTTTATTTCTGAAAGCTGCATGAACGAAATAACAAGGTTATGACCCAGATTCAGCACTGTGATGTGATGCATTCCCAGCCTGTGTGTCAGCCGGCTGAACCAAAATGTCATGGATTGGGAACAGTTACAGACAGTTACATCATTAGGCCACCAGGTCAGTAGGTGAGTAAGTAATTTCAAAAATCACTATTTTGTTTCACCTCACTGTACCTGTCCTCCGCAGTGCTTAGAAAATACTACAGTGTGAGCTTATTGTGGTGTGATTAAGGCTGGAATTGATCTGCCATAATAATCCACGTCGCTATTTATGTACACCCTGGAGCGATCATTACACATAACTGGGGGTCCGTAGCAGGTGGAGGATAGTGTATTTATGAGGTCATTAAGGCATTGAGTCTAATCCACTAACACAAGATTAAAGGGAAGGAGAGCGAGGGAGGGATATTAATAAAGACGTGGTATAGCTTTCATAGCAGGCCTATTCAGGGTGCATCAAACATGGCTGCACACTCAAAATAGACGATGTGAGATTTTAATGAGTGAAAGTCAAGGAGGAGGAGAATTTCGGAGGCCTCTGATCCTCAGTGAAGAGGAACAATGGGCTGTTTTTGATAGAGTGCCTCTGAAACAGAACATAATGTGTGCGGAGCCACTTACAGCAAACCATTATTTTCTTATGTATGCCACACTCATTGACCTGCATAACAGAACAGCGTGGGATTAGTTCTCCTCTATTACTGTTTGAGCCTCTACCTTCACCTTGACACGCAGAATTTTGAATTTAAATGGTTACTTCACTCAGGAAGTACTCATCGTCAATATCGCTGTACAGACGTCATGATAAAAATGTTCCCATCTAAAGAGCCCTAACTACTGAGGGAGAAGTTGCAGGACTTGAACTCACAGTCACACTTCATGCCCTGGTGGATGAGGCCATACAGCAGAGAGCCACAGTGGTCACAGAAGGTGGGGCTCCCATAGGTGTGGATCTTAAACTTGTGCTTCGTTCTGGGGTCCTGGAGGAACAGAAAGAGAAAGAAGACCCATAAAGAAGACGAAAATAATGAAATGACTGAAAAGGCAAACCAGTTATAACTTTGTTAAAGCTTCAAGAACACGTGCTCTTGTGTTATTTACAAACTGGACACCAGAAGGCAAAGGTTACTATTTTTTACTTGAAAAAGACATGAAACGTCACATCATTTTGGATTATAATATGACACCCAAAAAGCTTAGAAAAAGCTTAGCTATAGACAAACCTACAAAGGACAAACTATTCAACAATCTTTTGTCTTTGGTGGTGCCTGTGTTCTGTGCCTAAGGGTACTGACTGTAGGACTTGAGGTCGTTTTTGGCCCGCTGCACGACTCAACTTAGAATCAGACCAGAGTCAGACTCTCCCATAATCAAAGCAGAGCCATGAGTCCATTTCCCAAGGTCAGCACCTTTTTTAAATCACTGTGTCTGCTGCAAATAGAGCATCACAGCGACACATTGTACCGTGTGGACTGAAAATGCAGGGGGCTCAACCAACCTGACCTGTTCTTTCAAAAAACAATCCATTGTTTTTTTCCCGTGTGTTAAAATACTTCATGTTAGAAGTGGATTTGCCATATCGCCAACATTTCAAAATATCCTTGCAGAAAAACTGCTTCAGGCAACTACAGCTCTATCCTCTGACAGGCCGTCGAAAGAATACTAGAGAAAAGTCAACCTATTTCATCACGGGGCGCCATTGTGTGTCAGACAATTCATCGCTGATTGCCAACCTGACTGCAATCACCACATATTTTCTGCTCTTATAGAACTCCAAGTGGCAGCCAATCAATCCGTGGCAGCTTTTTATTAAACCATCATTTCTGGGTTGTCTTTCCATCTTCCTTGACCGCATCAGGGAATGAAAACTGAGTCGTTTGTTCCCATAAAATTTAATCCAAGAGCACCAAAGCAGCAAAAAACAGTTCACTTCCCGACTGGAGCTACCATACTCACGTAAATGCCCTCAATACAGTTCAGTACTTCAAGACCTTCTCCGTGTTATTACCACAAACACTGAAAAATAAGCTGCTTCTTGGTTTTCATTCCTACATAAGGGTCAAAAACTGCCATATTTTGCCACATTCATTCAGATTTTCAGTGAATGTGTGCATTGTTCGATTAATGTTGTCCTTTTGGCCATTCAGTAAATGGTTTGTGTACATGTGTGTAAACAGTCAACAAAGCCATCTGAGCTTCTCATTCATCGTTGGCCTCCATATCATCGCAGTTCATTGCTGCAGGCCCTGTACATAAATATCATATTAGTCAAAGTGTGAAAAAAACATTAGGGTTTATTGCAGAGCAAAACACTGTAAGTGTTTATTTTTGTGTGTTAAAGGAGCTGCAGGAGGCTGAATCATGTCTCTGTAAAGATAATCAACTTCTTGTTGGCTTCTATGTTCACCTAATTTCCTCCTTCCAAGTCCAATACTCAGCCTCTTTTTTTATTGGTCATATCCTGCAGCAAGATACTTTTATGTTGTAGCTACTCAACACTGAGTTTATGGTCTTTACTAAGAGCACATTTGTGTACTGGTGTAACTCGCTGATGCAATCTGTGTGTCTTATCAAGAGGATGTCCTGACAGAGGAGATTCATTTGCTGGTCGGATCTTGCGGGTCTTACCGAGATGAAGTGCCTTTCAGACACGAAAGGCTAACTATTGACGAGGACAGCTAATATTTTATCACCCGTCCCTCCAGAGTGTTAACTCTGCTTTAGTAGTGCTGGAGGGTAGAATTTTATGGGATGTAAAACAGGCTGGAACCTCTTTCCTGCCCAGCTGTGCCTTGTCTAAAAGAGTTACTCACACAGCAGATTCACACTGCGACCAAAATCCCAGTCAAGCTGCATGATTACGTTACACCATGTTAAATGAATCCTATTATATAGTTAATCAAGTGCACAGATTCAAAGTATGTAAGTTTTAATAGAAAGTGTCTTTTAATATATGATTTCCTTCAGCATCATTTATTAAAGGATACATTTATTGTTAGGTACCATCATTCAAACTCAGAATTAAAACAACTTGCTTTTACACTTTGAACAAAAGAAGTTTTAATAATGCAGCCTCTTACCATGATTACCACATATGTATCGATATTATCTTTTTCATTATACTGTTTAAGAGCAAGTGTTTATATAGACTATGCTCTATTAACACAACATAATCAAAATGAACACAGTAGTTAAAAACTGTGTGATATTCACAGTAACACAACACTGGTCTGATCTGATATCACCATGTTGGTGTTGTGTCCTAGAACATCATCGTGATGTTGTGCTAGTTACAAGATAGAGCCAAAGTCCAGATTTTGAGCGTCATGGGTCGACTCTCATCCACAAAACAGAGATTTGTGTCCTGATTTAACACGTTGTTCTACTGTTCACTTATTAGTTTCCTTTTCTTTCCAGTTTTCTGTCACTGTTTGGTTAAGTTTAGTCAACGTAAAGACTTTAACTTTAGAAAAAGATGGTTTCAGTTAAAACAAACCTATTCAAAGTGTCTATTACAAAGAACGGTCAGTTGCAGTGATGTTCCTGAAGCCATCTTAATGATGATGTTGTAGGGACAACACCAACACGGCCATATTACATTGTGCATACTGACACTTATGT
Source organism: Acanthopagrus latus (assembly GCF_904848185.1). Classification (NCBI taxonomy): domain Eukaryota; kingdom Metazoa; phylum Chordata; class Actinopteri; order Spariformes; family Sparidae; genus Acanthopagrus; species Acanthopagrus latus. The sequence continues at coordinate 19,999,818 of NC_051039.1, read as the reverse complement.
GGATTGGACTTGTACTGTAAGAAAACGCTGGTACAACCCAGCCTGTGTGCTTTGTTTGTATTTGTAATTCGTGCGGGGGCAGCTCCCTGTTCAAGTAAATGCAACAACATTTTTTTTTTTTTTTTTACCATGTGCTCATTACCACTCGCTGGGCTGGCATTCATTATACTTTTGGATCATTTGGATACTGAAACAAGGGAGCATTTAGCATGAAGAGTCACATTTACATGAAGTCAAAACAGAGATGGAGGACGATAAAGCAAAAACAGATCAAATGTTCTATCAGCTGACAGAAAACGCTTCAGAGATAAATTAACCCCTTGAGGGATGTTTCAGCAGACTGAGCAGAAGCAGCAGTGTGACTTTAACTAAGGATAACACACTGTGGCACTTGAGTAATTTACCTGCTCAGCATTTTGGGCAGACGATTAAATTCTGCTCCAAAATGGCAGTGTATATTATTCAAGAGCCATTTCACTCGGCACGCTGCCTGAATCTTCAGAACATTTATGATTCAATAAAATATGCTATCAAACTAAACAAACGGCACCGGGCGCAGTCTCTACCTTGAGTCAATATCGATGGGTGTAAAGTAAAGTTTTCAGACGTGATCTGGTGAACAAGCAGAACCAGTTAACTCCATGTTTTGTTCTTATGTACACTGAATAAATGAATTCTGACAGAAAAAATCTAAGCCATTTAAACATAAAATGAACACAGACAAGTCATTCGAGTCATCATGTCTCAAGTCCAGTCAAAACCTATATGGCTATTGTTACAATAACTGGGTACCATTTGAAGGTAAGTGGTATAGTACAGATCGGTTAGAATGCCACAGCACTGCTATTATACAGTGTTGGGTCCTTGTCACATTCATTCCTTCATTCATTCATTCATTCATTTCCTGCACTCAGCCTGCAGCTTCATGAGGCGCTCTCTGCCGGAATGAGAACTGGAGGATTGCCACTCTTCCGAGCGCCCCTTCAAAGTGCTTTCCTGCTCATTTTCAAATCGTGCTGTACTGTAAATCTCTTTCAGAGTCGGAATCTGTTTAAGTGGATTTGACTTGAGAACATTATCCAGGCTTGTCCGGTTCTTTCTTTTTTCTTTTTTTCTTCTTTCTTCAACTGCATCTATTTGAGGGAACACCTGTATTTGTATTCTCTGTGAAGAGAATGCCAGGAAAGAGACAGACTTATTCTGATTGGAGAAGGAAGCAGCTGCAGCGCTAGAGATATATTTCCTATTTTCTAGTGTTTGATGAGAAATACAGTGTCAAATGAGGAATGACTGAAAAGAGCTTGACCCAGGTGAAATAAATCACCTGTATGAGTCTCAGTGAGAGCTGACACAGTATTGCATGGTGAGGAGCCGCAGTAATCACTGCTGCCGTTTCACTGCCATTCTGCTCAGTTTGACACTGGCCTCTGCACTAATACGACAGAGGCTCGTTCAAGATCCTCAGATCATGCTCTCAATCAGCCATTTGTCAGTCTGCAGAGGCTTTACACCTTTAAAAGCCATCGACATGATCTGTTGTGATTACCTTTCAGCTGCCTTACACTTAATCTGTCTTTTTTTTTAATGATTAAATGACCATAATCAATATTTAAGGCATGGGTTGTTGATAAATTGTGATGAGTCATTCATTATTTCTTATACATTATATTATATATAATAATATATTATATTATATTGCATTATAATGCTTGAAATGTATAAAACTGAAAAGGGAGACTTAAAGAAGCGTGCTGTTCTTACTTATAAATACCTAACAAACTCAGCGGACACTTTCTGCTCCTCTTTTTTGGACAAGTGATTCCTGAGAATCTCACAACGACGTGTTCAGCATATTTCTGACTGCCAAACCAAAGTCTTCTGACACGAGCCGTTTGAGACTGATGGTCAGCTTATCAGACGTGTCCATCATCTTGAGTGACTTCAAACTCCCCCATCACAAATGACAGTGTAAACACACTGTAGATGCAGAAGTAACACCTCACAGCTCTGGCAATCTGCGGCGAGATGAACTGTATCCAAAATAATCAGGTGTGGAATATCAGAGCTGACTTGAATTCATTATATCGGGGTGATAAACAAATCATTTATGTAGGACACAGCTTTGACAACAAGTCTGAAAAACTCCCCTGCCGGTAGCAAGGAGGTAACCCCTGTGCAGAAAAAATGCCTGAATCATACTGCTTATACAGTGCATATTGTCTAATTAGCAGCCCCGACCACGCTGTGCACAGGCCAGCAGTCAGTGTGTTAGCTGAGGATTGACGAGAAAGAGGGAGGCAGACAGACAGTAGGGAGAGGGAGAGAGCGGCTGAGCCAGCTGCACTTACTCATGTCCACCCACACACAGCTGATCCTGAAGGATTATCCTCTTGTTTGCCCCCCTCCTTTGCTTTGTTCCCTCCATCTACTTCATGAATGAGTGACGGTGACTAAGAGCCACATTCAGTTGCAGATGGATCGTATATTTTATAATATATATATATATATATATATATATAAATATATATATATACATATATATATATACATATATATATATATATATATATATATATATATATATATATATACATACACATATCTTTTTTTTTTTTACTGTCGCATCAGCTTTGGATGGGTGAAACATGACTTAAATGTCCTCAGATAAATGGTAAATCCTCACAACAAAAGAATGACAGGCCAACCAGGGTGACATGACCTTGACCTTTGAGAGACGCTTGGCAGGAGTGTGTCTGCCAGAAATTAAGAAGTGGTCGGCCGCTGCTACAAACCATGAAAACTGATGCTTGGCCACTTGAATTGACTGAATGTAAGTATTTCTGTCAGTAATCCCCATAATATCTGCGTACTATACTAACATTTTGGTATTGCAAGTGTTACCACTTGTAGTCCTTAACTAATCACTTTGTGCAGGTGAACAAGATGACGTAGAGAGTGGAAGAGGTGGATCACATTGGCCCAAATGCAATATCAAAACCCACTGGCCAAAGATGATTTAGCACTGCACTGTATCACCTTCTCTTCTTTTCTTTCAATTTATCTGCATATCTGTTCATAAAAATCAGCCAAAATGTCATCTCCAGCCAATTTTGCATCTCAAGTTGCAAATCAGACTGAGAACAATGACCAGTGCATAGAAGAGGACGTCTTGGCTCGGGTATCCATTATCCGGATATCTGCTGACTACCCAAGAAGCCTCAAAACATTGGTCGTTGCCCCCAGAGGCTAAATCAATGATCACATGAGTTTCGAGTCAAGCACTAACATTACCATGCTAACATGCTCACAATGACAATCCTACAATGCAGATGTAAACCAACTTTGTTTAATCATTGGCATGCTAACCTTTGAAAATTAGCACCAAACACAAAGTACTGCTACATGAATGCGTGTACCAGATTAAATGGATAGCTATCAACTAGTTGTTGACACGTTTCATCCACTTCAACAAATATGAACCTCATGGTGAGTCTAGATGAAAAGTCAGGGGATCACAAAATGTCAGTAAATGTCTTTATAATCTGTCTGACAGCTGTTGAGACATTTCAATCCAAGCCAAAGTGTGGATCTAACACACTTTGCCATGTACACTTGACAAAAATATAAACTCAATGCTGGATTGAATATCTTGGTTTTTTTTGTTAGCTATGCCACAGTCATTGCTGTGAGCATGGCAAAAAAAAAACAATACACACTGATGATACTGTAATGATATTCAGTTCAAAGTAAATCCTAAGAGACTAAACTGCTTATTAGCAAGGTGGCAGTTAAAGATTCACCAGGGCAAGCTGTAATGTGCAGAAAATGAAACCTGCAAATGAGTGTACCCGACTCCATGTCACTGAGCACACTGGCTGTCCATTAACATCCTTTCTCCGAGCTGTGGGATGGAAGGGTTTACCCCTGTGGCTCTCTATCCCCTCTCACAGCCTAATTGGGTCTTAATGGGAAATTCAAGACAGACTGGGTGGCGCTGCCCATCCAGAACAGCAGGGGAAGCAGAGTGTTGCGCCAAAAGCAATGATGAACTCGATCAGTAGGCTCAAAACAAATAAGGCCACGGTGATAAACAGAAGCTGTGGGTTGCTACATGTTGACTGGGCGATGCAGCAAGGAATGAAGCAATGAGGCCTTTTGGCGACTGATAATACGAGAGCCAATGGGGCGGCCCAAATGCCAAATGAACTGACAGGGAGCATCATGTCCTCGCATCGCATTTTCTTATGACCGGTGTGTACTGTTTGTTGCAAGTCTGTGACACCAAATCCAGTGAACAATTAAAGGCTGTGTCTGCATGGTTTGTCCTGGCATGCGTGCATCAGTATGCAGAGTATCAAGCTGTTACAGAAAGGGACCGAGCTTCGAGGAAACTTTCAGACATCATGCACTTACAGAATAGATGTTAAGACATCTGGAATAAATAGCTCCAAATAGCTTTATTCTTTATTCAGCATGAGCATGACAACACAGAATAAAAATGCGACCCTTCGATAAATGGAAATAAATAATTTCCTAATGATGATGATTGTGTGATGATGCCCATTGTGTGAATGGAAGCACTCAAATCCATCATACAATACATCACGTTCAATGTAACCTCACCACAGACTGTAATGGCTTGTATCTAGTAAGTTACTGGGCCAGTCCCGCTTCAGATTAAATAGAAGGGTGCTTGCAATGATTGGCTGCAAGCAACAAATGGTTCTTCTTTCAGGGTTAGGGTAAGTTTTTTTCTTCCAAAAAAAAAAAAAAAAAAAAAAAAAAACCTGATTTCCGTTTCATTTTTCAGTAACCTCAGAGTTTCTCTGATCTAATCCCTAAATTTTGTTTTAGCATTCGCCTGGCAGTCAGTCCCAGGCAGATTTACATGTAAAGCCACAGATCAAAAACAGAGGGCAGAAGCCTGATCAAAAGACTGAAGGCAACCAGGAGACACTGATGAAAACAGAAGCACGGGGAGCCAGGCACAGTGATGTTGGCTAATTATCCAGGCTCTCCAATCCAGTGTAATTAGCAAACAGGACGCCAACCAGCCCTTGCTAATGAACAGCTTGGCAGGTTGAAGCTGAGCAGGGCTTCCCAGCAGAAGAGGCAGCAGGGGAGGGCAGCGGTGGATGATGTTTAAGACTAGGGTCGCCCTGCATCCTGCATACAGACTGTTTAAGCCACAATGAGATAAACAATGAAAATCTTACCTCACTTATTAATAGAATATGTGTTTTACTTAAAAATCCTATTAGTTTCACATTGTGTTGGACAAGCCATATAAAGTCCTGCAAATAATAACGCAACAGGATTGCATTTTAAAACACTGACATAGAAACTTAACTTATATTATAGTTATACTTACATATATTGCAACTGCACTTTTACCTTTTACCCAAAGCAAACCTTCATATATTTAAACATATGTATGAAAATGCATGCAAAATCACACGAGGGCATCCAGCGATTCAAAGCACTCGGTGAAATCGTTTATTACTTTGAATTTTACAATTAAAATGAAATTACTTAAAAAATAATCATGACATAAATACCACTCTGGAAGCGGACAGATGGCTCGGTGCTGCAGCTACAGTTAACTCAATTTCACTTGAGAGAAAAAAAAAATCCTCTAAGCCTGATGAAGTTAATGCTCTGTGTGTGTGTTGCATCTGGTCTGCCTGTAAAGAGACTAGCGTGGGCTAAATGCATTGGTTTGTATTATGCATTTATACGTATGAAATGCATGCAATTAGAGCCGCAGTCTGGACAGTTTTAGACAATCGCAAGATGAAGATGAATATGTAGATTCTCATTAATATTAAAACAGGTCACTTTGAGTATTACACAAATATGTACATTCAGTTATTTTCAGGGTGATTTCAACAACAGTTACCATGTGCCTGCAAACAGCACATGGATTAGTGTAGTGTAACACGGTTAACATGCATATAACTGGTGGGAAAATGCTCATGCCATATGGGCTGTGAAGCTCCTAGACACTGGCGCTGCATTACACATATAGGACAGAACAAGATCAAATGTGCACACAAAATGAAAATGATTACTGAATTTGCATAGTGCACTCTGCTAACTGAGGAGATTTGGACACTTTCTGAGTCCTGCAAACTCCCACCGGATGATTGAGTATGTTAAAATATTCACAATCTGTTTTCAGCTGGTGAGTGTTTCATGTTGGATAACAAGCAGCATAGTCTCTTGATGTGTGGTACATGGTGGATTCCAGACAGAGAGAGCATGTTTCAGAGGTGCAGCCAAAGGGGAAGACATGTGACTCTTCACTGGAATGACCCCCTGATCAGAGCAACTGAGGCTTTGACCACAGAGCTGCAGAAGGTGAAGTGCAGGTCTAAACGGTCAACCAGTCTCTGCGTCTCCCTCCACACATCACACCACAACCGAACTCTATCTAATCTCAGAATGTAGAGTTAATATCAGAGCCGTGCTATTAAATGAAACTCCTAACAGGGCAAGGTGAACTGAAGAAACAGTATGGTAGAGTCACTTTGGAAAAATCTGTCAATCTGCTAAATGTAAATGTAATCTTGATGCAAACGTGAAGTCACAAAGTCACAGAATTAAAGGCGGGACTACTGACAGGGTGTTTCATAAGCAGTGTTTTCTGCGGGAGAGAGGAGCTCCTGTTGGTGTAGACATAGAATTTATTTATTTATTTATTTATTTTTTACTTTCATGACCTTTTAGGTGCACAAAAACCTACAAAACACTGAAGGAAATAAATGAAACTGAAATAGCATGTCTCGTTTGATATCCTTATTGTCTGTTCACTAGAGGAAACAAAGTTCTTTCAGTAAGGGCAACTTTGTGTTAGTTGCATGGAACTGTTATGAATATGATCATGTAACGCTCCGTGAAATTATTTTTCTTTCATCCTGCCGCTCTGCTGTCTGCTGTCTTTGTCATGCACTTGATTGCTAGACACCTGAAAATCAGGAACGTGGTCATGCATATACATGGCCAAGAAATTGTCTTTCTCAAGGCACGGGAAATCTATCTGTGCAGGTTTTTTCTAATCCCTCATCCAGATTTCAGAAACAGGGTCTCACTCTTATTATGCTTATGAGAAATCGTAGCTGACTGTGATGTGGGTACTTCAGACTTTACACAAAGACAGCCCTTTTTGTGCTGCTGGTCTGACTTGACTTGGTTTTGATTCAGGGGTCAGGTGGTTGTTGGCAGCCAGGCTGTTGTGAACGATTTTGCTTGGCATGTAATGCTAACTGCTTAATTTTTTTTTTTTAAAATAGGATGACTAATGGATCTCAAAGAGGTAGAGGAAGCTGCCATTCATCTCTGACTGATGATGAAGTCCATCTGACATCACAGTGACCCGCAGAGAGGTGGTAGGGTGCCCTTTGAACAGACTCCGGTCCATTTCAGGGGCAATTCGGGCATTTAAACTGATGATTGGAAGCACAAATCAATGTGGTTTGACTCACCTCGGCCAATAGAAGAGCCCTGAAAGAAGGACTGACAGCCTCACGGTCTCTGAAGTGACGTTATTCTCTCAAAGAGTGCAGCCTACTCTGACGGGTTAACACATTTCACTTCCCTCAAACTCAGTGAGTGGAATGGCAGCTTTTCAGAGTCAGACCAACACTGATGATTCTATTTCCTGATTTTATTGCATGGGAGAATATGAAACAACTTCAGTGCAGCAATCATCAAAGAGGCTGGGTGGCTAATACAGTCCACCTGTCTCCCACTGAGTCCAAAGAGATCCACCCGGTGTGACATTTGCAGCCAGAGAGAGAGAGAGAGAGAGAGAGAGAGAGAGAGAGAGAGAGAGAGAGAGAGAGAGAGAGAGAGAGAGAGAGAGAGAGAGAGAGAGAGAGAGTGTGTGTGTGTGTGTGTGTGTGTGTGTGTGTGTGTGTGCGTAAAATGAGATACACTGATCGGCACTTCATCCATCATATCCTTCATTCACTTATCTGTTTGACCCATCTGTTCCCTTCATGACTGAGAAAAAAAGGCTGTTACGTTGACGTTTGAAGGTCAACGGTTTCCTTATTATCAGGCACTGGGCCAGTTGTCTCTTTTCCTTCTTGTATTTGCTCCCTCATCCTTCTTTTACCCATCATTCCTCACTGGGAGGTGACATTTGAAAAGGAGTCGACAGGAGGCTCCACCCTGTACCGGTTTTTGAGTCACCCTATGTTGTGATTAACCTGTGCCTGTGTGAGTGTGTGTGTGTGTGTGTATGCACTGCTATACACACAGATGCCAGGATGGTCTTCTTTTAGTCTGAAACATTTCTAAGGAAAGAGGGGGGAATGTTTGACAAGTTCCCTGCCGCCTGTTTGACAATCTCCTAAATCAATAGGTGCAGGTCTTAGTTTGCACAGCACATAACCAAGCAAGGGCTGTATGTTTATTGACAGGGATAAATAGCATTTAGAAGTTGGTCACATGTTTCCTGTAGCTCTATGCGTAGGGAAAGATGGTTAAGTTTTAAAAGTGCAGGTTCCTCTAATATGCATATAGTCCACGATTAAATGCATTTGAAAAATGCAAAGAAAATTTAATAATTCTACATTTTTGACAATCATATGAAGGCTACTGGAAATTTCATTACAGTTACCTGTGTGGGAGTTTGTATTACTACCTCACTAACAATGTAAATATCAACATTTTGACTTTGAATTTCTTCCTCTTCACTACATATTGCCCTTTTAAATATTCATGCGCAACCACTCATTTTGACAAGTCCTCGTCAAAACCTCTTCACGCAGCACTAATGACACTCTGACAATGTGTTGAATGCAGCAAGGCCGTCTGTGTCACTGTGTCACCTAAATTTGTCACTGTTACACTGCAGCCCTTCTACTTTTAATTATACTCTACATCATACATAATCACCTTTCCCTCCTCCAGCCAAACCCTAATGTATTAGATAATCTGTGTCACTCACACACGACAGTCACTCAAAGTGCGTACAGTGCCTAAAGTATCTAGTATCTAAGATGAGACTGGAAAGACTCAATCAGCAGCAGCTATACATCACTTTAGCCCCCCTTCCCAAATGCACAGACAGGCACAAACACACACTTTACGGCTGGCTGTTCCGTGTACATATCCCTGGCCTGCAGCTGCATCAGTGAAAGATGTGGTTACTAAGGTGAGGAGAAGCTTTGAGGAGAACAAAATGGAACTATCATTTATCCAGACATGAGGTGTTGGGCTAGGCAGGGTTACTATTTTTAGCATATAAATCACCACCCTGATTCCTCTTGGCCTTTCACTAAGCTGCTGAGTGCTGAGAGGGAGGGCAGGTTGCCACCACAGCTCACAGGGGGTTTTCCTTGCCGTGTGGTATCTGTTAACACATCTGTCTGCTAGCAGCACAGGAGATAATCGCTGACACTCTCAACTGTCGTCAGGAGCAAGTTGCCTTTTTGACCGACTCTGTATAAATGAATGTCATCTATCACAACGGTGTTGAAGTGGTACCATGGCCTTTGGGTGTTCTTGTTCCTGTGGTTTCTATGGACAAGATTTATGATAATAACAATAAAGTCAGTCGAGCGACTCCTCGCTGGTTCAGGAGCTTCTTTATTAACCATTCAGCATGAGACAGACAAGGTCTGACAAAAAGTGTTAGGTTATAAAACTTCTAGGACACAACATGCAGAATTTTTCATTTATTTCTGTCTTTAATTGAAATTCTCTGTGAAGTCTATGTGTTCATTTATCCCTCAAAGATTTTTTTTTAGGTTGCCTGACCCCACTTTATTTCCCATTGTATTCACATTTCTTTTTTTTTTTAGAACCAGTCAAAACGTAGTGGTTTTTTTTACACAACTCAAGAAATTCCTCAAAGTGTGTTTCTACTTTTGTGGTCAAATTCATGTGTCAGTCAACTGCGAGGACGTATGTAATGGTCAGTCACTGCATTTGGATGCTGCTCACACAAGAGGCAGTAAAGTGAAGTAACGCGAAGCTCTGACAGTTGTTGAATCTTGTTGCCGTTTCATTGGATTGGTTTATATAAATTGGCAACACATCATGAGACAAACTGAAACCGGTTTGTAAATCCTTGACCTTTAAAATCTTTTGAACAAACTCTCACGCATGCCTTTTCACAGCTGGGTCGGACTGAGCTCTCAGCTAACACAGGAGCCGTGCACATAGACTCAGCAGAGATGTATTCATTAGCATGGCCAGGCGCATAAGCTGCTGAGTGACATCCACAAGGTCAAGAGAGCACAAGAGGGTCCGTCACAGCTGTCACATCGACTTGAAGATGACCGCACTGTTTACTCTCCCTCGTGCCAACCTTTTCTCCAACACGGAAACAGGTAGCAAAAAACAGTTAAACGAAAATCTGAAGAAAAAAAAAAAAAGAAAAGCAAAGGCAGAACTGCTGGATCGTTTGGTCATGTTGCAAATGCCAAAAGCCAGGATAAATTGGCTTATCAGACACAGGCCATCTGTCAGGTGCTTAATAATTAAAAGAACTTCACAAGATGTGTTTCAAAAAGTTAACTAATAGCCAAAGTCTTGGCAGGGTCTTTCTTCACCGTAATGAGCCAGCTGACAGGGGCAGTGGCTCCGCTGTTCAACTCTGCTCTCTGTGGTCTTGGCTCTCTGGTATGGATTGTAGAAGACTGAATAAAACCCGGCTTTTGTTCGTGCAATCAATTTAGCATCTGCAGCTGCATGTGTGTTTGTGTGTTTTCTGTGTTTGGGGATTTCAGTATGGACCGGAGGAAAGTATGAAGATGCTCAGGAATTCAGCAAATATATGGCTGCGCCAAGTGTCAAAGGTGGTTTGTGTGAAAGGAGCTTTGAAAGTGGAGACGGAGGAAGCGGTAAAGATCACATGTATGTTTGATAAAGATCAGGATCAGGTGCTAGAAGTCATTGAACACTAACCTTATCTGACAAACAGTAAATGTGAAGAACAAACAGAAGGCCAACTCACACCTCTGCCTGTCACATTCAGGTCTGACTGAAGGAAAATACATTTGTTTCAGGAAACATCTGTAACAACTGTACATCATACATCATATACATCTTCTTCTGGGTATCTTTGTGTTTCAGGACTCTCATGTTATTATTTTCATACCGTGTGCTTCACTGCAAAATGACATTAACAGTGAAAGGCACCGGAAGAATTTGATTGTGCAGGAAAATTTATTTATTGTAACTGTGCATAAGAGAGGCATGGGACAAATGATTATTTCACGTAATGATAATCATGTGCAAAATAATTGTGATTGACTAAATTATCCCAATAACCATCAAAATACTGTTAAAGCTTCAAATAAAATGAAAAATCGCAGTGAAACATAGTGGAATTCATTCAACCTTACATTTTGTTGGGAAAAAATACTGCACAAATAAAGGGTTAATAAATTATGGCAACCTCTTCCTCATGTTGTTGTTTTTTTACCATAATCAACTTATTGTGATTTGTTGCGATCTGCGATAAAAGCTTTTATTCACCCATTCTTCGCATAATTGGCAATAAAAGCTTTGACTTTGACCATTCTAGTACATGTTCATTTCAGATGCTGTGATGCCCACAACTGACTTTTCATTTCTCACTAACCTAAAGATACAATGGCATCAGGAACTAATAAATAACCAACAAATAACGGTCAGATTGTGGTTCAATATTCTTTCGAATCACACTGTAAACAAGTGGCGAATGCCTGAATCCAAGCTCACATTTAATAAACTAGATAAGGTAAATTTTGTTAAAGCATAACTCATTTATACAGTGATCCGCTGGGTCACAAATAAAGGTTGATAAGTTACTTTATTCACAGTGGTTTAGATTCTAAAGCAATGGGATTGAATTACCTAAAATATTTTAGGCACAAGGCTGCATCTATAAATGGCAGAAACGATCCAGCTTCTGCACAGCGCACCGCCAATTGATAACTTTCCAGTTTCTAACCGACTGCTGTTTTCTTGGTAAGTGCTGTGTAAATATTTTACCCTTGCTTGTTGCAATGCAGGTAAACCCCTAGTTATTTACCTGTGGTGAATACCAAACACAAGTACAAAGAAGTCTCCTGGGGTACAGAAGGAAAAGGAGAGGGGCGGGCTGACCTATCTGCAACATGTTTGGTTCTATTTCTGGGGTTGAGCTTCAGACCTCCTGCTGGTTCAGCTTCAGGCATGATTGTTACATGCAAGGTCGAGTTTGGACTCCAGAGCCTCTCGGGCTTCTATCTCAAGTGTTTCTCTGTGCACTGACATGCGGGACTGTTATAGCACGTGTTAAAAATATATTCCCTTGTGGCTCCATATAGTGTGTTTTTTGGGGGATGGACATGCAAAAACGTAAACACAAATAAAAGGCTCATGACTGATATGACTTGTCGTGGGGATGGATAGGTTTCGTAGAGTGCTGGCAGCCAGTGGTGAGGACAAACTCTTGTACTGCAGGAACTCTGACATCAAGATGTTTCAGGGTCAAGAGCAGTTCCACCACTCCCATGCACTGGTCATCTGTAATACTTTGCATGTTTAGAGCAAGACCAGCTACCAGATACTTGCTGTAAACAATCCTCAGTGGAATCGGTGGAATGTGTGTGTGTGTGTGTGTGTGTGTGTGTGTGCGTGTGTGTGTGTGTGTGTGTGTGTGTGTGTGTGCGCACGCGGCAGGAACTGTAATCAGCTGTGGTCGCCTTAATACTGAGTAAATACACTGTTCAACCTTAAGAAGCTCGCTGATTCCTACATGCTGGAATTCAGTTATTAATCTGCGATGTGGCGATTTCTTGATGAAGTGCGGTTAAAGATTTCTTGACTAACAGCAGGACGATCCCCAGTGGCTGTGAAGTTGCTTCTTTAAGTTCTACATTACAATAACTGCAATGAAAGAGTTCCTTCAGGCAGGAAAACATCAGGGGGAGAACAGTGCTTCACTGTGCTGTGCCTTGTTGTTCAAACTGCAATAAAACTGTCAAATGGGCCATTGTGTGCCTCGGTCCTGCTCTCGTTTCCTCTGAACCCACTGTGCAGTATTCAAACTTGTATTTAAATGGAAACAGATCCACTACCTCTTTTTGACCAAGGCAACACACTTGTAAAGAGTTGATGTAGTCCACCATAGTTGTTCCTAGTATCTTATTGGAGATGGAGACATATACAGTGAATGACATGACTCTGTACAGTGAAAAGCAAACCAGTTGTGAAAAGGTTTGCCGGTGAAACCAACCACAAACCGGCACTAGCACCAGCCCAGATCCAGTCCTTGGGTCATGTTGGTTGAAAGGTGAAGACTGTGGTGGCAACACATTTCAAAGAGAAACTCTACTTCTGGCTTTTGGCTGACATCTCCTAAATGTCAGTGTGAACAGGCAGTTTCAAAGATTCCCTGTGACCCTGTTGCAGAGCCAGCAGAGAGGGGTTCAGAAAAGGTTCTCACACAGACAATGAGCTCCACAGACCATCCTTTCATTGAACACAAAAGTTTTACGCAGTGGAAAGGTCACAGTGGAAAGACAGTTTTGTTCAGTTCATATCTTCAGATCTTTACACTTTTCATACAACAGCCACAAGGATACCTTAGCCTCATACTTATCTGTAAAAGAGGAACATTAAGGATTTCAGCAGAGATAACTAGGTTTTTTAAAAATGTTTCTTTAGTTTTTGAAGATGTTTTGTGCTGCAGACCTATACTTGCTGCAGTATACTGAAGTCTGGCAAAGGCGATCAGACATCATCTCTTTGATCGCCTGACTTGGCTTCGAGTTATGCCAGTAGACAGTCAAAGCCGGTGCCTTCAGAAAAAGGTTATCTCTCTAAAGACTGTGAAATTGAAAGGTGGTTGATGAGGCAGGCGGTGGGACTGGTGATAACACAGTAGATTTCAAATGATGGACAGGATCCTGTTTGCATGCTTCTTTCTGCATACATTAGAGGCTTAGTGTAACATATGCCTTTCATAAATCCATCCATGTAAGCCACGTATGGCTGTAAGTAGGAAATGTTATGTATTTATAGAAGCAATTTACAGTGTCTTAGTGATTCAGCATCTAAGATAGATAAATAGAGATAAATAAAGACAGCATACAACATGTTAATAAGTTGCTTTCAGTAACTGCTTCTGTTTATCTGCATGTGTGTGTACATGTGTGTTTTTGTGTAACTGCCGATGAAATGGTCAAGCAGATGACAACACAGGAGCATTTCTCATTACAAGTTTAGTCGAGGCAGCAAAGGTTTAAGACTGCAACAATAGTAATTTAATGCTTTTTCTCCAATGGGAAACAATTCACCAGGAAGTGATTCAGCAGCTCCCAGTGCACCCACCCATCCTCTATCCTCTACCACATCCAACACACACACACACACTTGTAAGCACTTACATCCTTCTCCAGTGTCTCCCCACAGCATGGCCTTGATCAAACCACATTTCAGACAGGCACGTCACAGGCCATTAGCAAAGAGACCGAAGATCTGTTAGTGTTCATTAGGATCCACGAGCATATAAATACCATCAGCAGGCAGCCCAGAGGAGTCTCTGTCCAACTATAAGTCAACACTGATCAGTGGACACAATGACATGTTTCTGAAGAGAAAAGTGACAAAAATGAATGCTTATTTTGTAAAAGGGTCTATTTTTCTTAGAATCTATAGAACAATTCATTTCAAAAGATGTTTCATCAATTAGTACAAAAGATATCAAAAAGAAAACTGCAGTCTTGGCCCAACGTGAATCAACCAAAACTAAAACCTAAGTCTAGGGTTGACATGTGTACCAAATGTGGCACATCACTTTCATATCATTACTTTAATGCCAAAACAGGTATTTTAAGCCAAACCAAGGTGTCCTAACCAAATGGTTTAACCACATAATTAGCAGGGCGTTGTGACAAGAGAGAAATATGAAATTCAAATTGCGACACAAAGAAATGTTTTAACTTATCTCTGGATTTGCTGAAAATTACTAAGATAAAATTTACTATTGGGATGAAGATGGTTCTGGTTTGGTCACGAAAACTACTTGGTTAGGTTTAGTAAAAGGTCATGCTTTGGGTTTAAGCAGACGAGGCAGCTGTATTTGATGTGTTGGGGGTGAGAATGGGCTGGTTTTAACAGCTGACAGTTAAAAATGACTCCTCTGTGGTTACCCTCATATCCCTCGTAATGTTGAGTAAGCTTAAGTCATTCACTGTATACGCCGGTGAGATCCCAAGAGGCCCGATGAAGTGGGATCTTAACACCTGATATTACTGGAGCGTGTACCAGCACTTACTGTATATGCCCGGACAATGCTAATAGCAATTCACCTTCTACAGAACACATGACAGTATTTGAACCGATCTGTTATGTGTTCACATCAGCTGTGTCTCAGCAGCCGTGGCCACATAATCACATGAGGATAAAAGTACCATTGTGAAGTAATGTGATTAGAAATCGATTTCTTCCGGTATCTCAGGGAACACAGTCACACATTCAACCTGCTGTACAGCAACAGCAACCAGAACTCACTCGGCTACTTTGATTCCCACGTGTCATCTGCCAGGAGTCATGTGCAGAGTTAAAGCTCTTTTTGTTGGAAATAATAGTCGCAGTGTTTTAGGTTAAAACAACCAATAAATCGTCACGCAGATCCCCGAGAGCAACTACCCAACTTTTACACCGTATTTATGCAGTGTCTGTGGTGCATAAATATCTGTGCGGAGACAGTTCAAGTGAGACCTGTTAAGATCCATAGCCCGACTCTATAAACACTTCCCAGACAGATTAATAACTCCTCGAGTTCTTATTTTTGTCTCTCACAGAGCATGGGAACTCGATACAACATCTATTCTCATCTGCCTGTGGCTGAGTCAGCATCCACCGACAGAGGCTTAACGTTTAAGTCAATGTAACTCTGTATTGTGGCTTGTATGATATTATCTACACATATCATAAAGATGGTTTGGAGAATGCCTCTGTGAACCCACACGTTTGTTTATGTTAGCCCGATTCCCCTTAAGAGACTCAATTCCTTCAGAGTCTGAGATGAGACAAACACTCAGCATGGTCAACATTTTGAAGAATTGTAGCAGCAACTTCATTATAAATTTATCACCAGCAGCATTTTATCTCCACACAGAAGAGAAGGCCCGTTCTGGGAGGATGATTTAGTGATTACCCAAACTGTTACAGACGCAATTTGCCTTCTTGCCCAGAAACAATAATCACTTACTGTAGATTTAACTAATTTGTTCTAATAATAGAAGAAACCCTGAGCCCAAGCAAAATCACCACCCATAAAATCTAGTTTCAGTGCATCTACAATAATCATTGGGAGGATTTTTGAAACCGTGTGGGGTGCAAGAGCACATGACAGCAAAATCAAATCCTGCACAGGACCTGACATTTAAGTTTCAATTTATTTTAACTGCCTCTGTTATCTGGGAGTTATGTCTTGTTTACATTTCTCTCTCCTCGAACTTCTTCTTAACTCTTCCCCTCATCAGCAGATAGCTCACGTTTTTTGAAGGCCCCATATTATGTTCAGTTTCAGGTTCATAATGGTATTTTGGGTCTACCAGAAAATCTGAAAATGCTTTGACGTTCAATTAATTGTTTTTCCTCACTGTGTATTCCTGCAGCATCTCCAGTCACCCTGTGTCTGAATGCATTGGTACCTGTCTCTTTAAAGGCCCCCCATCTCAACAAGCCCAGATTGCTCTGATTGGTCAGCTCTCACAGGCCTGAGAAGCCACCACCCACCATGTTTCTGCATCAGCTCTTCTGGTGTTTGTACTGAGGAGGCCATGCTGGGTGTGTGGCTGGAGGCTCGGACTGCATAGTTGTGACATCACAACATTACAGAAAACCTGACAGTTCGTCTGAAGGGACAGTTTCTGAATACCGGCTGAATGCATTCCTATGTAAACTGAGAGTTTTGATACTTTCGTATGTCATCTAGACTTGCTTAGCAATCCTGAAGGAAATGGATATCTCACGTTCTACAGTATGGGACATTTAACCTAAAGGATTTTCATCCTTATAATTGATTTCATCATCATCATCATCATTTGATCATTAACAGGGCAGCTCCTTTTCAACAATAAATACAGCTTGGTGAAGAGGCCGAACTTCATTGAACATACTCTATGAGTAGAGTTCATTCTCTGTTTCCCTGTTGGATGACATGAGTATCTGTGATGTGTCTCCTCTCGTGTGCACTTTCTGCAGCCTGCAGCTCGAGCTACCAGCCATAGAGTTAATCCAGTCAGACACTTCTTACAGTGTGATTTCTATGTGCATGTCTTGTGTGTTTTCAGGCATGTTTGAGTGTGCCATGATCTCATTTTGCTAAAACAGTGTAGCCTGAGAGGGCTCCACAGGACATGTCAGCACTCACATACCCAAATAAAATCAGCGCACTAGGCTCAAATATGCAGCATCGAGTTTCTTTGTGACCATGTTTCCTTGGTAGCAGAGTTTGTGCCGAGGCTTCCACAGGGGCGTGTGCAGAAAGCATGTGCTGGGATTCGACACAGTAAGGGGTGGGAGGCTGACTTATGCTGACACTGATACAAGGGCCATTACGTCACACAGGCATTACCAGAAATATTTATCTTAGGCAAGCAGAAAAACACCAAGCAGGTGTAAATTAAAAAAAATTTAAAAAATCACAAAATATCTAGGTGAATTTTTTAAATCTTAAAATAACAATAATAACCTGTATTTATATATTTAGAAACATGTAGAAAAACTATGACTTCATGGACATCAGGGCATTTTTTTCTGATTAAAACAGGTTAGAGCAACAAGTTTTAACTGTCTGCAGCACGGTTTGCAAAAAAGAGGTGAGCTAAAGCATTGCTTTCCCTGAGGCCAAACAAAGACCAGAACCTAAATCTCTACAATAGAAAAAAGGTATAAAAAGATTTCTTTTAGAAGACTAAATGTTCCTTCAATTGGCTCTGAGTTTTCTGCCTGTTAAAAGATTTTTTTTTTTTTCTCACCAGTGTTACCAAGTGCTGGCTCATGGGTCCCTATAAATTAAAGTGTATGGTCTAGATGTTCTGCTTTGGTTATCATGAGATAACTTATGTTGTGAATTTACACTATGTAAATAAAACTGTTTTGACATTGACTTGGCTGGCTGAAAGGTGAACATTATGAAAAGGTGTTTAGACAGAACGTCTGGCCCATACAGGCCTGCCTAAAAGAGAGGGCCAACACCCTCGCCAGAAGGAAATTGACTAAAAATACAGATGAAAGGCTGCATTGCCTGTGACAACCCAAGATGCCTGTGGCACTGGTGATGTAATTTAGCTCCACTCCAGTTTAATCTTGTTTCCAATTGCCAAGCAGCGTCCTTGTCATGAGACGGGTGTGTGTCCCAAGCCTCGCCACCAGAACACCTTATTTTCCCAGAGCCGCTGGAGTCTGCCAAAACCATCTCCTCCGGTGTGATTTGCCCTTTTAAATATTAGATCGCTCCTGCCGACGGCATTCCTCATTAATATCACAAATGAGATTTCTCTCATGTTTACTGTTTACACCTTATGACTGCATAACTTTAACAGAGATTTAGAGGCTGTGTTTTTGATGCCATTTTACTGGTGAATATTGTGAAGAACATCCTTACATATGGTATATCACCATTCAAAATGGCACTCCAGTATTTTCTGTGTGTATGTCTGAGCTCTGCTGGGCTGCCGTGTCACCCTCTGGTCAGTTCTGTCTGTTTCTGAACAGAGGAGACAGAAAGGGCACTGTGCTGCTGCTTAACTCTGTTACTCTGTCAATGCTATCTGAACAGCCCTGAGGGGCGAGGGGTGATTGTCTGAATGTACGCGAGTGAGTGAGTGTGTGTTTGTCTGTGTGTGCAGGCAGAGGGGAAATCAGTGCCAAAAGACTTGCAGATTGCCCCGGGTCATATGTGCTACACCGGTTAAGTGGACATCAATGATGCAGCAGCCACACACCCACGTAAACGCAAGCACATCAAACCTCTCAGTTTCATCTGCTGAGTCCTGTAGTGAAACGGGAAGCTCTTTCATTATTGATGGTCTTGTCCTGTAAAGCACTGAACTTACTCGACCTGCTGGTAATGTTACACCGGGCAGTCAAACGAAAACATTTTGTTAAATTAAGTGCTTTAATCAGGCTAATTGGTACTAGCATGGAGTGTGCTTACAAGCGATACTATTACAGATAACTGCAAATCACCAGCCCAAGGCCAAATTTTCATTTCACGCTGGTTACAGGTTTAAACTAATGTAATTTCATTGCAATTTCTGTTTAACAGATTATTTGTCTGAAGACCTTTGGCCATTTGGTTTGCATTGAAAATACAGCTGCCTTGAGGCATGCAGAAGAAACCAAACTAATCTGAAGAGGGTTCAACTACATCAAAGGAGACCTAAGTACTTACATAGTTCTGCATACTAGAGCTGCAAGGATTACTTCTTAAATGTGAATATCTCCTGGTTTCCACACTCCTCTACTACACTAAACTGAATATATTAGGGATTTTATAGAGCAACCAACTCATTCCTTAATCGAGAAAATAATCAACACATGACACTTATTGTTAGTCACAGCCCTAAACAATGATACCCATTATTTCATGAGAAGCAGAATCTAGCAGTCTGACCAGACAGATATCCGCTCGGATCCCTGTGAAACTGGGAGATAAATCAAGTGTCAGTTCTCTCCTCAAAAGCTGGCACCCTCACACCGAATCTCAAAATGCAACACTGAATGTGCACACTGTGGCACAACTGCTGGCGATTCTCACATGTGAGTATGTGCAGCCTTTATCTGCCCTTGAAACAGCGCCCCGGGGCTGTTGCTGTGAGGAGAATGTATTCATGGTAATCTTGCCCCGTCAAACCAAGGCTAGCTGTTCGTGATGAGTTTGCTACTGAAAAGATCTGGTGGCTCTGTTTCATCCGAGGGGGGAGTTATAAAACACAGACATGAGTCATAAAATGCAGGTAGCCTGGATACTGCAGATCTTCAGGATATTTGTTGGCCACGGGAGTTATTGCCTTCCTGGATTGCACGCCTGGGAGGCAGCAAGCCATGTAATATGTGTGGTTGCCCCTGGCAACAGTACTATTAAGTGCACAGAAATGTATATTAAACTGGAGAATCAAATATTCTATTACAGCACGAGGCAAAATGTCTTGAAGACGGAGACAGGGTTGGTCGTGGCCATGCTGTGACATAAATTGCAGAGTTATAAGAACTGTACAGGGTCTCAGCATGAACAAAAGACAGAGAATAACTGAGCACTTTGGAGCTCTAAGTGATTTATGCTCGGGTAAAAAAATAGATTTCTATATATTTGTTCGCATTGTGTGAGGCATGGCAATAACAAACAGCAGTAAAGCAAAAAGCCACATGAGATCTGCTTCACCACAGCAAACATGTAAAAGAACACATGCTTTGGGTTATAAGTGTTCTCACAGGAAACAGATGTTTTGCTCATTTATATTACTTTACAGCGATAATAACAACAAAAATAACCTCAAGTGGGAGAAGGCAGAACTTTGCAGTTTTTAATTAAACATTTGAATGTGTCCAACAGGAATAAATAAGGGACTTAAAGTAGATTAAATAAGTGTACTCCTGTTCTGAGCAACACCAAATTAGGAACTGGGGTAACTTAAACACACAGATGTCAAAGGTCATTAAAGGTCAGTAGTCCTGCTAACGATGAACCTGAAGTCCCTTCACTACTCTGAACCTCAGCCTGCTCAAATCAAGAATCCCCCGGCCGACTCAGACTATTTTCTGCTGTTATGGCTTCCATGTCATCCGCGGCGTGCTCTATTTAAAGAGTCTGGGTTGATGATCTTGAATGACACACTGACATATCTCCAGTTACAGAGGCCAGGTTGAGCTGCTGCAACGCTGAGAGACTACGCATCCCTGGCAGGCAAGGAGGCATGTAAATGGAGTTTCACACTTAACAAGTAGGTAAGCACTGGTTGATGGCATATAGGTGGTACTACAAGCCAAGGAAAAGGTTAACAGGAGCATCTCAAATTATTTGGATAGTCTAATAAAATAAATCCTTTTAATGGCATGTTGTGTTTTTAAAGGAGATATATGCTTATTTTCAGGCTCATGATACATTTTTGGGTTACCATTAGAATATGTTTATAAGCTTTAATGAGCAAAAAAAAAAAACACCTGAGTTCTTGCATCCTGTCCAGTGCCGCAGCCCTGTATTCCCCCACTGTCTGAAACACTCTAGCTAGCTAACATTAACACTAGCTAACACTTTTAGCTCCTGTCTCTTGAAGGCCCCCCTTCCAGCCTGCTCTGATTGGTCAGCTCACACACACCTGAGCCACCATCGCTAACAAGACAGCAGCTGTGCTGAATCAATTGTTATTGGCTAAACAAGCCACTAGGCATAAGTTATGCAATTGTGTGATATGGTGACGTATGATGTCACAAAGTCACAGAATCAAAGGCGGGACTCCTGACGAGGTGTTTCAGAAGCAGTGTTTTCTGTTTGAGACAGGAGCTTCTGTTGGTGTGGATTTGCTGACTTTAAAGATATTTTACATGCACAAGAAAAATGTAAACACTAAAGGAAAGGAAAAAACAAAAGCATAATAGATCTCCTTCAAGAGAAAACCACTTTACTGCTGAGGCCCCCCTTTTTTAGTATAAATTACCAAGAAAACTACACTGACAATCCATGAAATGATACCAAAAGGCTAATTCAAATTACCATTTCCATTGCTCAGAAAACTGGGAGTACTATTTAAATGTGTTCAGTAATTCAGACAGTTGCAGTAAGCCAGCTGTTGACACCATGTGTATCTCTCAGTCTGGCCAAGACAGACACAGGTGTGTTGGTTTTAGCCACGACTCCTACACTTCCCATCTGTCTCTGGGCCAGAGCAGGTGATGGCACAGTAATCCACCAATCAGCTCTTGTGTGGACCTAGTCCTCCTGGATGAAATGTAATTATCATTAAGAGATACAGATTGGTCTCCATAGCTCTTTTGTGGATAAAGTTCACTGTCAGTGTGTCACAAACAAGAGTCACAGCCTAATGTAGACAATATCATTTTTTTATCATTTAAAAAGGGAGTGAATAATCTCATGTCCAGTTTGTCTCAGAAACAGTGTCTCAACTAAGTGGAATATTTAAATCACTTCTCCTAAAAGTGGCACATAGTAACTCAACTGAAACATTAAAGCTGTATGAATCGAATTAGCCAACTGCTGCTGCTGCAATTCAATCATGAGTCGTCTGACCAGTCACAGTGGACTGGGGTGACATGCAGCAAAGGACTCAAACCTCTAGCTGGTAGAGAACGCATCTCATGTCCTGCCAAACTATAGGGCGCTCCATATATTTTTCTTTTTTGTGAGTCAATTTGCTGCAGTCAATACTTTGCTTGGTATCAACATCTCGATGAACAGGGCTGATCATGTCATGTCAACCATCTACTCACTGCTCAACCTAAAATTGAGGTAATGTGCAAACTGCAGCTGCAGATTTTTTGAATGCGTGGAAACATCGCAGCTCTGCTGTCAACGAGACAAAGTGTGTGAGGAGGAGAGGTGGCCTGGCTGATATATATTGGTGAAACTGTATGTTCTTCAGTGACAAGACACCCATGTGAGAGGCAACAGCTGGGCTCTGGTTACTTACGTCTGTGTCGGGCCCCTTATCTGCCCCTGGGCAGGAGAACGTGACAAATTCATGGCACCTCTTGTGGACCACAAAACAGCAAACTGCAGGGGAAGAAGAGAGACAAGAGGAGAGTGTTAAGAAAGGGAGATGTGGGGAGAGATTAAGAGAGAGAGAGAAATACACAGACAGATGGAGGAAACAAAAAGGAGAGAGAGAGAGAGAGAGAGAGAGAGAGAGAGAGAGAGAGAGAGAGAGAGAGTGATGGTTGAAGTGCAGTTGATCATTGTTGACAGACAGCAGAAAGAGGCAAGATCTGATAACACTGAGAGGGACTGAAAAACCAGTGATGTCTGGGCTGGGCTCCTTGCACCATGTGTCCAGATGGCCGGTCCTGCCTGCAGGCTGACTGCTCTTATTGCACAGTATAGTTCCACCTCCTCACCGACATGACAGCAGCTAAAGCAGACACCACACACTTTTTTTTGCGTGCACTCGAAGCACACTCAGACGCAGGCAAACACGTCCACAAACTGACACATGTGTATGCATCCAGGCCTACACGCTGTCAGAGCATTCAGTGTCACTCTCACCGCCAGGTCACTGGGTGCGCTGTAGTCTGCAGCCAAGCGAGCAGCCGATGCAAAGTGGAGGAAGGCGCCTGTTACTGGCTCTCAAAAAAACGTCTGACACTCAGACGAGACAGGGTGATGGTTGTTACGTGTGCTGGTTGGCATAAACAACTGTACGTGTATGAATAATAAAACTGTACATTTTCACTGTCTTCGTACCATGAATGTGTCTAGATAATTCTTATTTGTGCCCGTTCTCCTTCGGATCGGCAAGCACGCCCCTCCCTTTCTTCCTCAGACTTGATGGTTTCAAGGCCGACACTTGCAGCATCAGATGAAAGCATCCGAATTGGCAGTTTTCAATAGTCTCCACTTAGGATAGAGTAAACCCGAGTAGACTCCATTAGTGTTTTGTGTTGCATTGATGATGTGATGCATTTCCAGAGATCTTTTTGCTTGAATTTCCGTTTCACTGCAGCTTCAGCAAAGGAGGAAAGCTACACGTAAGTGTCTGCGTGCCTCACTCCTGTGCATGCATCCACCTACAGATCACCTCTCGTGTTTCCACCGCATCCCTCACAAACAGCTCCACCCAAACACATATAACTGAGCGCTTCAGTCCAGGCGTGACAGATAGAACAGAGTGAAACCCCAGATCGGCAGTCACATGAACCTCCCAGACTGACTGACAAGAGATGGGCAAAACACACAGCTTCATCCAATGACCAATCAAACACCCTCTGACATCGTCTTTCGCTGTCATCATCACCACACAATCAATTCAATCAACTGTGCCGTTCATGCATTGTGTATTTACCAGTTAAATTACCATTTATGTCCTCTTTCAGCTGAAAGGACTACATTACAATTTTGACATGCAAACACAAACTGAGTAATGACAGAGCTGTTATGTGAGCACGGTTATTATTTTTGACTTGTGATCGCTGTTGTTTTGGCATGAGTCAAAACTCCATCCGCCATCTGTCCTGTCACAGAGCTGCCTCGCCTAAAATCATGAATAAAGACAGATATTTATGAATGTAACTGCACACTTGCATAGCTTATGTGTGCAGAGAACATTTAGCTATGTACTAGATCCCAATAAATTGTGGCTCTCGGATCAGTTTTATACACCGTATTATTGTGCTCAGGTCACAAAGTGTATATTCTCCGTCTTCTCAAAATGCACATAATCACAGTGAATCTGGGCCAAACACTAAATTATGCTTAGATGTCTGCATATACATGACTGTAAATGCATATTTTATATACTGTACTTTACTGTAAAGTAAATACTGAGCCACTGGTCATCAGGTTCAAACTATGCAGAAATCATTGGTCAATAATACGCCAACATATGTTCCTCTCCTTCTTATTTCTTCCCCTCGTGGTCTTCGCCACATTTTTCTCTGCCACATGAACAGCAGCAACATTTGTAGCACTGACGCTTGGACATGCAAAAAAAAAAAAGACATGCATTGTGCATTCTGCGTACTCCCTCTGTCGTTTCAGTTTCTGGTGATGCAGGTCACAAAACGAAATCAATATTTACTGGCCACCAGCTGCAAGAATCATCCGTTTTCAGCAGGGGAATGGCACTGTCAAGATAAAATATATAAAAGTTTATGTAACGCATTCACTTCAGTGTACATCTATTCCAACCACTGGAAATACATTGAGTAATGCTGACATTTCCCGTACAGTGCATGAGCTGTTTTTTCAGCTAAAGGTTGTTTGCTATGAGGGAGGCGGACACACAGGTTAAACAGTGTCACAGACAGTGCTTGGGTCAATACCAGCAGTATTGTTTGGATTTCCGCTTCAGTTGTGTTCAGTTGGTAAAATGCACTTTTTTTCCCCCTCTGAACAAGGCTGTCAAACCATCACCCTGAATAGTGCGATATCGGATTGCATCGTGAATATTTTACGACTGTGGTTTGCAGGAGATGTATCTAAACATTTGATGCTTTTGAGTAAACTTGGCAGGACGAGCTAAGCCCATGCCAGTCATCTACAATTCTCTGTTTTCCTTTGGCGAGCAAGTGTTCGTTATCCCCGGCACCATGGCTCCGGTAGTAAATATTCGCACAGAAGCTCCAGTTGGAGTGAAATATATTACCGTAGTCATAGCTTGTTGAAATAAACCACTTTCTCAGCCCAGATTTAAAAAATGTGGGACTCGGTGACTGTAGCACTGTGCTTGCATGCCAGCTTCCCTTCCCATGATGCTGAAATGTTTCATATATTCTGTACATGTACATTAATGGAAGAGATAGGGTAAGCGACATGTTGGCATTCACGTGTAATGATGGAAAATCAATACGACCCCCACACACAGATGTATCACACCACCACAACTCAGCCCAGACTACCTCCTCATGCCTCCTAGAAGCCATCGCTCAGCGTGGTCAATAATCAACATGAAACATAACTCACAGCACCGCCAGAACACAAACCAGACAGCTCATAAATCTCACTGATTCACTACCTCCATAATTCATCCAACAGTAAATAGCTGATAGAGGTGTGCGCAGACCCGATTCACCGAGAGCGACACAGGATGTTGCAGCGAGCACTTTTTACACAAAACCTGTGTCTTGTATCAGAAGAAGTTTGAGTTTCTATATGAGATGCTAGGTTCCTTGTACCTGTCAACAATCATCAGCTGTTTTCACTGACGCAACTAGTTCTTCTATTACTACAACCTCCTCCAAGGCACTGCATCTCTCGTGTGAAAGGCCTACCAGACAGATATTTCATGAACAGAATGAAAGTCAGACCATTGTATTATATCAACCAGCCAGTAGAAAATCAGGCTATGTTTAGCAGTTGTTTGGTGCTCTGATTTACATGCCAGATGACATACAAACTGTGGTGAACAGCGTCAGCCATGTCCGACTGTGGTCAGCACTGAACTTGAACTTGCTCTATTTTGTCACTCTAAGCAGTGCCTGACATTTTTTTTTTTAACCGAAGTGAACACAAACAAACAATGGGGTGTAGAAATCAGCAACATCAGCAATGCAAGCGTCAATGTGTACTCAAACATATGAAGTCCTGTGGGGAGGCAGTGGCTCAGTTGGTGGAGTGTGCACCCCATACAAACTCCTCCCTGGAGCTGCCCAGGTTCGAATCGGACTTGTGGCCCTTTGTTGCCCGCCAGCCCGTCAGTCTCTCTTCCCCTTTCCTGTCTGTTTTCGGCTTAACTATCAAAATAAAGCAGTGAAAAAGGCTAAGAAAATACGAATTTGTACATAGTTTAAATAAAGTGCTGTGGAGGTGTTGAAGGTGCAAAAACAAAAACAAAAAAAAAAAAAGAAGAAAAAAAAAAAGGTGATCCCAAGTGGATGACAGTGGATTGACGATCCCCCACAGTCAACTGAGTTTTGGCCAGTGCAGTCACTAAAACTGTTGCTCAAGTTGAATTAGTCAATCCAAACACCTAAAGTCTTGTTTTCTGGCTTGGAAAAAAAAAGTCTGCAACATGAAGCCAATTTAAAAAAGTCTTGTCTCTAGGGAACTATGGAGTTGCTTGTTAGGAGTATGTTCGAGACAAAGAGAGACAAACAAGTTCAAAGGTATGAATGTTTGCTGCAGAGGTGGAGTGAGATGATGAAGAAGAAGAAGACGGGAGAGGCTGAAGATGAAGGAGGTTGAATCTCATTGTCTGCTGCACTTCTCATTAGAGCTCGGCTGCCTGCGATCAGTTGTCCCAGAGGTCCTGTTCTGGGGCAACGCCGAGGTTCAACACATACATCACCTCAGACGCAATCTGAGTGGAGCATCACCATCAGGAGGAAAAGGCACCCAAGCTCGCCTTAAACTGCACTGCTGTCAGGGAATAATGTACTCGATATTTCAACAGTGGGATGTTTTAATTAGTCTGTTAATCAAGTATATTTATCGTGGAAAATCATTTGGATGTTTGTGAAGCACACTGAGTACAAGCCAGTCAGGCTGGTCAGCTTCTATTAAAAGCTGCTGCTTTTAAGAGCTATTGGATTAGACCAGGACTTAAGGGCTGTTTTTCTTCAATCCTGCAAGAAATGAGATTTTCTGGGATGTGGGGTATCAACAGCTTTGTCACCTTGAAGAAAGGAAAGCATCTAAATTGTGGTGTTTCCAACTGGTCTGTGAAGGTAACTAGAGATATCTGTCTGCCTCTGACCCAATAACTGCCCTCACTCTCTGGGAAGGATCAATTACATAGCAAGTGAGAGTGTAACAAGGGTTTTCACATCAATACTTACTGCCTTCCAGCACAACAGACACCAAATCACCAGAAGATAATCTCGCACTTCCACACTTGCAAATCAGTTTCTTCCAGATTTTTGTCCAGGTCACAAGTAGCACAGGCGGGAAATGAGAAAGAGGGACAATTTTAAAACAAGAGTTCTTAGATATGTAAATGTATTTTATTTCCAAGGAAGGCCCTGCAGCCCACCAGTGCCTGTAACAAAAGGTTCTCCTCTCAGGCTGGGTAGCTTTCATTATTACCCATGGCACTATTCTCCACTTGAATGCCTGGATGATTTTCACCACTATCACCAAACAATAACTCCATGGCCAAGAAAAGGAGAATGAGATTAAATCATTAAACAGAGACCATTTAGATTGGACCGGGAAGAAATCTGGCTTGGATAAAGGTTTGTTCTCCCTGGTTGATATATTTAGTCACAACTGCCAGTCTCATTTTAGAGCTCTGTTGGTGATCCAACTGTCTCGCCAAAACACACATTACATTTCAAATTCCAGGATTCAGTGAGGAGTATGGATGCATACTGTAAATGTCCAGTTTAAGGAGAGTGGTTACATGGGCATGATGATATAATAAAGGAGTAATGCCAACAAAGAGCCACTAGCTTGTTGATAAATTGCTACTGAATACAGGTTTATCTCCAAATAAACTCCAGTGTTCCATTTTTGTGAGTGTGGAACAGCATAAATCAAAAATCAAGTATTTGATATATATATATCATACCATATCACAATAAGCAAAATATAAAAGGGTAAATTATATAGTCTTATATCACAATAATGATATAATATTGATATATTGCCCAGCCCTACTTTCAAACTGACACCAAGACTACACACAATGTGATCATAGGCGTATTACCTCACTGTCAAGTTACACACTAACGGCAAAACCAAGCGTAACAAAATTGAATCAAATGTTGTGCAGAAAGTGCGACTAAAACCAAAAACTAACTTTAGAAAGTGACAGTGCTGCTGAATCCACCGCCTGCAGCAGCTGGTGGTTTCAGCTGCAGATGTGGTGATGATGACAAAGTGATGTTAAAGGTCAACAGTGCTGAGGCAGCCACTTTACTGCCTCACCATCAACACCAGCCATACTTCTCCACATTGATGTCTGCATCCACTGTCATCATCACTTACAGTTGTGGGTATTAAAGCTGACACCATTGTGCATCACTGTGACAGGACATAAGAGAACAGTCATTCATCCTCTGATGCCATACCTTGGCAGAAAAATACAATTTTAGAAGACAAGTTTCGTGCATCCTGACCTTTAAAGTAAAGAAGGCTACTGTGTGGCGGGGTGTCGCAGACCTTGACTAAACTCCCTCCTACGAATCTCTTTAATGACATCCGTTTAATAACAGTATCCTACTGTTATATCCTATTAACAGTTTCCTCCTTAATAATGACATTATCATGTATTCAGATTCAAGATTACAGAAGGCAGAAGAGACCAAGAGTGTGATGATATTTATATTGTTCGCTTTTCATCTTTGGGGAAAATCACAATCAAAGGTGGCCAGGACATAAACATAACAATAAAAGCAAATATTTTTGGATGAAGATAATTAATTTAGGCGAGCCACACAAATAGATTCTTTACAGTGAATCTTGGACATTGTATGCAGTACACTCACAGCCGCCTGCGCTCATCTCAATCACACATTCAGACAGTGAGTACCACCAAAATTGCATATTGTGTTAGGTGCAGAAATGAGGACCGTCATAAACTTCTCAGATTCCATGCACTATAATTTGACGCCCACACAAACACTTCGCCTGACAAAGACAGCTTGTCTGGAAAAATGTTGGTGTTAAATTACAGTACATGGCATGTGATGTGAGTCCGTCGCATCTCTTATCTTAGAAACTCCGGAAGCTGAGACAATGCAGCCATCACTTGAGTAAAGCTGAGCCATTATCAAGCATTTTTCGCCTTTCAAGCCCTCCGCCTTGTTCACATGTCAGATATCATACTAGACATTTATAAACTCTAATGTGTCGCTCCAGGGGAAAAATGTCAAACACTGCATTGTTTCTACGTAGCAACAATGTCTTGACGTAAACATAATAATTAAAGGAAAACTTGATGAGTTTTGAGTCTGATTATCTTGCTGGCTTCTCAACATGACTTGTAATTAGATACTGACTGGTTCTACAGTAGCAACTTACACTTCAAGTTATGCGGCTCGATTACACGCAAACAGGTTCTTCCCCTTCTCCCATTGTTTACAATCCTGCCATTTGTCACACAAGCAGGATTTTAAAAAAATGTAACACACAAGAGGTCACCAGGTCATATGTCATGTGTTGAAGTAAAGAAGTAAAGAAATCTTTTCACCACTGGCTACATGGCCCTTGCAAAAATTGAGCTGTCTATAAGCGAAAGACACAAATATCTTTTTAATTGGTGCTGATCAGAGAACGTTTCTGATAATATTCTAGACAAGAAACAGGAATTTGGTTTATCTTTGACTTGTTTTACAGTTTGATCAGCCTTTGTTTTCACAGTATGGGTATCATATGGCGGCGACTTCTGGTTCACAAACTTTCTCTACTGAGGCTCGACAGTACAGCTGACCAGCGCTGCCTAGTTTTGACAGCATGATCTTAGTTCATTTGCCAATACTAACACCGTGTTAGTGATACAAAGTTGGTTGAAAATCCACAAAGTTTGCTGTCACTTTTGAACTTGCACTTTAACTTGGATCCTGCCCCCAGTTTCCCACTACTACTAACACTTTACGCTTGGCTGTTTGTGAAGGTGAAGGTCCAGTCTGGCCTTCTAGTCTTCCGAAGGACCAGTGCTCTTGCAGAAGAAGAAGATGAAGAAGAAGAAGATGAAGAAGAAGAAGACGAAGAAGAAGATGAAGAGAAGAGAAGAGAAGAGAAGAGAAGAGAAGAGAAGAGAAGAGAAGAGAAGAACAATTGTTTGTACCGCTGAACAAACACTTACAGGTCGGGATTGAACACAACAGGGACTTTAAGTGCCTACCTTGAAGTACTAAATGTTAAGAGATGCATGGGCACTCTGGGACAAAGCAAGGGTAGTTTCCAAGGAAACGCAGCATAATTGGGTTATCAGAAAAAAAATGAAGGCACCTATCTCACAGCTAAAACTGAAACCTTGAGCACCAAGTATTCTCACTAAGGATGAAGATATACAGTAGCTGCAATCCAACCAAGTATTACTCACATGTATTACTATGTGAAGTGAATAAATGAGTCTTAAGATACATAAACTAAACAAACAAGACTGTATTACACAGTCATTAGAAATAATGTTTAATAGCACCAGAAAAAACACTGATCATTTCTGACATGGAAACTATTTTTCAAAGTTGGAGAAAATAAAAGTTAAAAAGCCCAAAGCTGTTGCGCTCACATCAACTAAGAGGCCTACTTTGCAGACAGACATGAAAATATCCACAGAATCAGTCCATTTAATCGAGTAATGGTCCAGGCCTTATTAACATAAGTCATGAGTCAGATGGTTTACAGTGAGAGTTAATGATGTGATCTTTCTTTCGTCTCCCTTGACGAGGGAATAAAGTGAGTTCACAGAAATATTCACCGTACTTGAGATTCTACTCAAAGAATCAATCTCAGCAAGGTCATGTTTGGTGTTGTCCTCAGAGAATTTCTAGCAAAGTCCAAATCATACTCTGGGTCATACCTATCAACTATTCAGTGATATGGGAGCCAACCTGCATTCAGTATTCACTGCACAATGAAACTGTTCAGTTTCAAACGATCGTACTCGGAGACTTTCAGGCCCGCCTTGGTCTTTGGACACCATTACAGATATATTCTGTGCCCATAAACACTTCAATATTAAACATATTAAATATTAAATATACCCATCAAACTGATACAAGAGAAGAATCTGAGCACACAGTTTGAATGCCTGATGATCTCCTTTCCAATAACTGTACTGTACAAATTCCAGACAGACATTTATATAACCAAGGTCTGAGAGGGAAAAGTGAATTAGCTACAGTGACAAAAGAAACTTGGGTCCCTTTCAGCTGTATCTGTATAAACACTGTCCTTGTTTCTTAAAACTCTAAAGAGCGTGTGGGCTTTAACCTTGGGACTGATTAAGATTTTTCTGAGGTTTTTCCGTGCATACACTGCTGCATTCAAGTTGTAACAAAGAACGAGGTCGAAGTACATTAATGCTTGTTTACATGACTCACTTCCTCCTTCCATAAATCCAATTCCCCATGCATTGTCGAGCATTTATGATGACCCAATTAAAATTAACCTCATACTTAAATCCTTGAGATCATGGGTGAATATCTCCACTGAGCATCGACCCATTGCAGGGTAAGAGTCTGAACCCTGATCCAGTCCTGTCAGAGAGCAATTATACTGCTCAGGTTGTGTATTCAAATTGGCAATTAGGATCCGATCTGTTATCAAATACTCCTGAGTATAGTAAAGAAGACAGGGATTTAACAGACTTAATCAATCCTCAGATGAAGAAACACGGATCACTGATTGAATGCACTGGCATTTTCTTTGCTTGGTAATTGGGAGAGAGGAGGAGCCCAACACAGACTGCAGACATAATGGCTACTTGGGTGGGAGAGCGGTCAAGAGGCATGGCATTTAAAGAAGCATGAGGATTGCTGTTTGCACAAATTGCACAATGGGCACTCGAGGGAGACCCTTGTAGGTATTACAATTAGAATCAGGCATAATAGCAGACTTCTGTGACAAGTGAGACAGAAACAGTATTGAGTCAGAGCAGCTGCTGCTGTGAGGTGAATGAAGCTCTGTGCACATTAATCACCTTATTCTCCGATGCCTGAAATGGCAAGGGCTATGGAACGAATGGTGCTAAGATAACATCTTCAAAAAGGTCAACAGCTAGCATTTGTGAAGATGCCATTCATCATTTATGATGGTACTGAATAAAGAAATTCTCACACACATATACATAAACACAACCTATAGAAATAGGGGGGAAAATGTACAGATAGACATGCAGTACAGCTGGGGATGTTAAAGCTGCAGTTAACGTTAAAGGACTTTTATGTATTATTAAATGTCATATTCAAGGCCTTAACAAAGGGATTCAGTCCAGTCGCCAGGATACAACATTAACAGGTGACATCTCAGCAAACTGCAGATACGTCCGAGGTTGACATTTGTACCAGAGTTGGCATCATTGTGTTCAAATTATGTGAGGACTTTTTACATTGAGAGGTTTTGGGGGAGGGAGGTGTCGTTATTACAAGCCAGGGGAGGAGGTGAGGAAGATGTAATTATTAAACTGTTGATAATTTAATTAATAAATAATCCATGCATTGATTGATTAATTATCATCGATGCGGTCGATGATCATTAACGAAATTGCTCGATATTAGGATTGAAAGCATCCAGTAATGGCAGCTAATTACTAGGTGGGTCTTTTATTCACTAACCATCCTGTTAACTGAACTAATTGATCCTTACCAAGCAGATGGGTTTGGATGCAGTGGGATCATTATTCATGTACTGAAACTGGTTGTGCATGCTGAATGGCTTGTGACTCGTCTGTGGGTGTGTGTGCGTGTGTGTGTGTGTGTGTGTGCACGCGCGTGTAAGTGTGTGTATGTGTGTGAAAAACATACTTAGGATTCTCCACAAGATGCGGCTGATCTCTGCTCAGCAGGCCTTAATAATGCCTGAGTGACTCCTTTGAGGTAAAGAAAGCCTTTTCACACATGGCTGACTTGTTTTCAAGAGCCAGGCTGGGATTTGGGATTTACAATGAATGAGTAAATAGCGACTAATGGCTTCTCCAAGAAGCAAATCAACAGATTTCCTTGGAAAACCTAAGAAAAACAACCAGCGTGCAAATATACACAGCCTGCAAGTGCATAGGTACGTATGAATGCATACATGATGTTCATTTCCTCCAAGACATGATTTCGAGTTTAAAATGCCGACAAAAGTTTGCAATGCACAAACCCCAGTGGCCTCTGAAAGAAAAAGAGTGAACAAATGAGCCGGAGGACTAAAAGCAAACAACAGTGGACTAGAATTAGTCTGCACACCCACAGGAACATTTTACTGAAGCAATTTAAAGCATTTAAAGCAGCTGTGTCCTTTAAAAAAATGATGCTTGGTCAAGTGTTACATTTATGTCCAAACACAGACAAACACAGACTAGTCAAACTAGTCTGAGCATTGATGGATACAATGATGAGCAACCACTCTAAGTGCTTGACTCATGTACTGCACATGAGACTTTGAGAGTGATAGTATCTACGATCGATACAAGAACGTACAAATTGATTATTTTTCCCGCAGAGTAAAGCCGTAGCAGTCAATAAATTCCATGGTCATGACATTTAAAACACAACAATGCATACATTTCCATCTATCAGGCAGAAGTCAAAGTCCCTCTGGATGATTTCAGAGCAGATAATAAAACCCTGTGAACCATCCCAATCAGCAGGACTGGTTGGAATCCTGTTTAGCAGTCAGCACAGATCTGTTCTGTAGTGTGAACAGGTTTAAGACAGCACTAGAAAAGCACTCAAGGCTACTTGGTGTGGACATTTGTTCTTTGAGGACAACCCTGTGAGCCAGAGAAACATTTCTATTTAGCCTGTTTTGGGGACTGTGGATGGAAGAGGTCGTGCTCATCTTCAACACCTCAACACTTCCAGTCAAGCGCATCAGTGGATTAACCTGACCTGGCTTTGTGCCAGCTCTCACACTGCGTCTCCTGAGCAGCTTCAGCTTCTGTAACTAGGGACATTGTGTAGAGTGAAACTTCATGTGGACACTGCCACAACTTCATGCAGAGCAAGATTAGCATTAATAGCACTGCTGGTTGACAAAATACTTGGAAATGTTGGCGGAAACACCAGTCTAGACAGTTAACCCTATCAATAAAATATGAACATCCTTTAAAGAGAGAAAAAAAAAATGTGAGCAAAAACAACATCGGGCAATCTTGTGTGGAACGTGTTATCTGCGAACTGTAGTTATCAATATGTTGTTATTTGGTTATGCAAGTTGAGCATCTTCTCTCAAACTAACAGGTGTTTGAAGATCTCGGGGGAATGATTTGTACGTCCAACACAAACTCACCAACAACAGCAGAGCAAAACTGGTACTTTATATAGCTCTTTACTTTTTAGCCTGTTACAGTGCATCTGCTAATCAGTGCTGAAGGTTGTATGTTTGTGCTCCAGTTAGTTACTGAAACCTTTATGTTGAACTGATATGCTTTGGATCCCCAACATGGTAGAACAGGGCTATCTTCCTGCGCTGCGCTGAGCTTCCTGGTCTAAAAGCAGCATTGGTATTGGATGCCCATGAGCTTGGTTGACCTGGACCAGACTTGCACCTAAGGCTCGGCCATTTGAACATTTTAAATCTCAATCGATCTTAAAGGCATCCAGAATCTACTTTTCAGGGGAATCAGAGATTCTGCCAAAGAAGAGTCCATAAATGTCCATGGTATAGGATTTAGTAGCATCGAGCAGCAAGGTTGCAGATTACAACCAACTAAACTCACTCTCCCCTATGGTGGCCACTAAACAGGGCTTGAGGCTAATGGCATCCTGTCATTCCAGGGACAATAATAAAGGTGTCTGGGACAAACAGAAACCCTCCCCAGGACACCTCAGGGCTCAAAGGTGTTTTTGTATGTGTTCAGTATATATGACTATTGCTTAGCAAATGACAAACTGAACCAAGAACTAACTACAGCGTAGCATACCCGCTCATGCTGTAACCAGAGTTATATCTCTCCACAGCACTGCTAGAAATATTTATAAACAGTCGGTGGCTAGCTACTCAGTGTGAGACCTCAGAAAAATGTGACATGCTAAAATCAGGGGATCGACAGGGGATGCAAACTATTTTTTCGAAGGAAACGCTACATTCAGCATACAGCATTGGGAGAGGTAGTTAGCTGTTAGCAGCTGGTGGGCTGCAGAGTCCTGCAGTGTGTTTGGCTAACAGAGCAACAGCAAACTGATGGAGTTTTACTCCTTTCAGTTTTAATGGTTATTGGCCAGCTCATAGGTTCATTACTGCCACCTGAAGTGGAGTTCAGCAGTAAATTGGCATGAAACCTTAACTAAAATTTCTACTATTACTGTTACTCTGAATTCATTCAATTTGAAGAGATTCCCAGCAAATCCCCCATTTTCCATCATATAGTACTGACATGAACTAACTATTAGTAAGTAAGTAAGTAAGTTTAGTAAGTAAACCAACATCAAAGCTACCTCTTCATATGATCTTTAGAAATTAGGTGCCTAATGGCATTGAGTAATGCCTTCTGACATTTCTTCCTTCATTCATTCAGGATCACATAACTTACTGCATGTCAAAGAAACTGCTTACACACTCTTTTAGAGGGTGACCTCATCTTGGCCCTCAGCACAATTCATGAACCATGATGGTATGGGCCTCTTAGCAATGACCTCACACTGATGCATACACAGTAACACACACACACACACACACACACACACACACAAGTGTGACTGTTTACGCAACAAGACCAGGCTGCTCAGTGTCAGCTAGAACTGCAAATCCTTCACTTTAAACTTATTTTTCACTAGTGAGAACTGCACCACAGTCTTGGGACCTGCTGTGTTGATGTGTCTCATCTTTCTCGACTTAACAAAAGGCCTGCAACGGATGAAAGCCTGTCTTTTTAAATCGTTGTGGTGTTTCTCCAGAGGAGGGTCTCATACCAACCTCGTGGCCTTCCTCCCAGCAGGCTCAGAGGGCTGGGCCAAGCTTCCTGTTTCAAGCTCCAGGCGAGCCCGAGAGGAGACACAGCTGGCTTTTATTTGGACAGCTTTTCCACGGCGTACACACGGGGTCTTACCTTTGCAGAGCATACAGGTCTTTTTGTTTTTTCCATGGTTATTGATCATTTGATATATGGAAAGCCTGAGAATACTGACAAACGTCTGAAATAAAATGACACGTTTGATATCTGAGAGGAGATCTTGGTTCATGAGGTCTGAGGGAAACAGAGCTGGGCCGACTGCAGCGCTCAGTCGTGGCCGCCACCCATTGTGAGATGCGGACGATGAAATGTTGTAACATCCTGCATACTAGCATTTTCCTATTTGAATAGCAGCACATACAGCTGGCAAAGGCACATCTTAGGCAGTGCAGACATCAAGTCTGACAAAACATTCTCAATACAAGGCCCCTGCTGTAATTGGTGTTGCTGACTTTGCAGACAAGAGGCTTCTTGAGGAGACAGGAGGATAATGCAATCCTCATGTTTTACCATAGAAGTCTAACCCTTGTTGTGGTTCTGTTGGGAAGCTGCCATGGGATGGTTCATAGCTACGAGATACTGTCTTAGTAAACTCTTTTCAAACTCAACATAGACAAAATGACAACAACAAAAAACAGACAGTTGGGTGCATATCATATCGCTTAAATTGCAAACTGTATCTTTGCTGCACCAATATTTAGGTGTCACAGTAGTTAACAGTAGAGTTAGCAGGTTGTTAGCAGCTAAATCGAAATAATAGTTGCTGACAGAATACCACTAAGACTGTAAGCAGTCTATAATCAGCACACTTGCAAGCAAAGCTTACCCAGGCTGAGATTTGAAGTAACTGATAGGGTAGAGTCTTAATGGGATTTTCAGGGAAGGCAGGGCTAATCCAAAGCAGAGTGAGTTAATGCTGCAGGGCAAGGGAAACAAACCCCGGGGAGGCAGAGACTGTCATCTCCATTTGCAGTACAACAAAGTGTTTTCTCAGTAAAAGCCATTTCTGCTGTAGGTTTTTGGAGGAAAATATATAATTGAGAGGGTAAAAAAGACAAATAGTAGATAACATAGCATGAAGTTATAACTTTGGCAGACACTCTTTCAAACACAGATTTTAACCGGATTAATTTCAGAGAAGCTACAGCCAAGTGTAAAGGTGCACAATCACATAATTCAACCTTCTGATTGGTCTGAAATGGAAAACTGTAGAGTTCAACATGCAAAACTTCAACCACACAATCCTCCTTTTTGATCTTTGTTTACACTGGAACATTTGGGAGGGACGTTCTCCACAAGGACACAAGTGAGAGATTTCCATCTTTGCTTAAAGCTTCCTCAATTTTCAAGGAAAGTCTACTGAAATGAACCAGAAAGATTATCAACCAATATACTCTTTCAAGAATTCTTGGAAAATCATTTGTGTACTGTGTATGTTTGCCTTGGACAGTCATGGCTGGCTGCTTTTCAAAAAGCTCTCGAAGCCGGTCCTGGGAGAAGCTTTTGTCCAATCCTTAAAAGAACATGACATTTTCGAGGGACACAAACAGACCCCCTAGCAACACTAAACACTGATGCGAAGACAGAGTGTCACTCTATTTTTTTTTTATAGTCACTTTCCATTGACTAATGCAAACATTTCCCTTGTCTTGATGATAAAGGGATCAATTTTTATCCCCTTCAATAATTCACTGCCGTGCCCTGACATTTAAAGCCTTCCATAATGGTTGACACCTCAACACAGCGGCACAGAGGGACATCCCTGTATCAAGAGGACAGGTCTTTGTGGCAGAAAAAGGTTACACTGAAAGGCTCTATATAAAATTCATTTGGTAAAACATCCAAGGATTTTACCAAAACTGAGACATCCTTGACCAGTGAAAGGCGCCCTGCAGGTAACATTTTAACTGCTGGAGAGGAAGGCGAGGAGACAATGTTTTGTTCGATTTTGACCTGGGTCACTTTCTGGAGGTACTGACTGATTTCACTTTACTGTGTTGTGCTCAGTAGGTGGGAAGCATTAAGTTAATATGGTCTGTTTCTGATGATTCCATTACATTCTTGCATTCGTTATTATGTATTTTACACAAAAACAAACAGTATATACATTTCACAATTATTTTACACAGCACTCCCTTTTCCAAAAAAACTGGAACAGGTTTGCATGCTTTAATGCTCACAACACACATTCGTTTTCTCATACTGTCCAATGCAGCAGCCCTGTATTCCCCATCTGCTTTAGCTCCTATCTCTATAAGGCCCGCCCCTTTCCAAATACCCAGTCTGCTCTGATAGGTCAGCTCACACACTCCTGAGCCAGCGCTGCTAATCTTCTCTCCAGTCAGGTCTGACGCGCTTTCAGCCTCCAGTTGACTTCACCTCTACTGTGAATAAAGGCGTGAGTTATGCAAATGGATGAAACAGTGACATAGTGTGATGTCAAGTAACACTTGACTACTGATGAGGCGTTTCAGGAGCTGTGTTTTCTGTGGGAGAAAAGAGCTCCTTTTGGTGCCGAAAATGTTTTTAAAAAGCATGACAGGCCTCCTTTAATACTGGAATGGACTTTTCTTGTGTTATTTTTATTTGTTATAACCAGACTGTTTTAATCTCAGTTCACACTCCTCTAAGGTACCATGTTTACTTTTGGCTCAGAGCTACTGTTGATAAAGAGCTGGGGTGGGAGGGATGTACAGGATGCCAGCCAGAGTATTCTCATTCATCTGCCCATCTAATTAGTCAGCTTGCGTCTTTTTCGGCAATTACATCTTAGGAACAGTTTTAGTGGCAGCCAGTTTGCAAGATAATCAGACGGTCGAGGCTTTGGTGCTGAAAGAAGAGGCACCAGCCTAGTTTTTGGATAAATAACGCAGTTTAATACAGGGGAGGCTGAAGGAGAGAGAGGTGATAAGAGTGAGACAATAAGAGCGAACGACAACGGATGGATTTGATGCTTTCTGCAGTTTTGTGACTCTGCAGCGACAAGACAACTGAAGGCTGACCTCAAAAACACAACATACATCGTTCTCTAGACCCCCAGACAGCGTCTAGGGGCTGAAATTGGACCGACAACCGGCAATTGTTAGGTCTGATAATAAGAAGCAAGGGGCAGACAGTCTAAAAGCAACTCATCAACTCTCACAGCTCCCCAATTACCTTTGACAGGAAGAGGCTCAAATTAGGGGGAGTACTTTTTACAAAGAAACGCTGGATGTGCTAATTGATCCATTGTGTAGAAGAGCAAATTCCGCCGGATTCACCAAAGAAAATGCAACAGTAGTGTCAGAGCTACAGGCTCATACAACAATGGAACAACATGCATCAGACCAGACGTCTACCCAGTAGACAGCAACGTATAAGGAGTAGATGTGCTAGGATGAGAGTGTGTCAAATGATTCAAAACTACAGTAATGGCCACTTTATTATGTACACCTGTGCAATGTAATGTAGTCCAATACATAAGCTCAGCCATAAAGTCTGCTATTATATTGCTTTTGATGCAACGGTAACTGAATGACATGTTTTAGCACCCAGGTCACTGGTTTTGCACTGAGCTGCATTTTATTCAGAG
This sequence comes from Acanthopagrus latus, assembly GCF_904848185.1. Classification (NCBI taxonomy): domain Eukaryota; kingdom Metazoa; phylum Chordata; class Actinopteri; order Spariformes; family Sparidae; genus Acanthopagrus; species Acanthopagrus latus. Next base: position 19,960,032 of record NC_051039.1, on the reverse strand, counting down.
GTGTTTCTAATTTTCTGCCCCCCTCATGCACTGTATGTCGAAAGGGATGACAAAAAATTAGAAACACCTCTCAATATAGTACAGGATATTGTGCAGTCGGTGTTATTTATTCCACTCCTCTAGATTAGCCTGCTCGTTTTTTGCAGTCGAACAGAGATTGGTTAAAACAGTTTTCTAACTGAAAAACTTGACATGTTTCAGAAATTATTAATGATTATTAATGATTACATAATTAATGGCATATATTAATAATGATTAACTGATAATCCATTGTTAAGGTATCAATAAAAGGAATTGCTTAAACTTTCCACCCCTCCATCATAGGAAAAGACTTTGTGGCAGATGTAGCCTGAACTGCATTTTAAATTCTCTGGTAAAAAAAGAAAAAGAAAAAAAAAAAAAAAGCAGTGATGTTTGTGTGCCAGGAAAGACCAAGACTCTTGTGTGATAGGAGCTAATGGAAGAAAATAAGATTACAAGACAATGTTTTACTAGAACAAACACAATGTTTTCATGACCACAGCACAAAAAGGATTACCTTCATGAACAGACCACAGCAAGACCATAAAGACCTACAGAGTGAGCAAAGCACTGTGGCCCTCTGAACAGCATGCAGGGAATAACCTGCAACTCTTGATTTTAATGCACCTCAGTGATGGACGGTGTGCCTCTGAAAGACAGGCGTACATCCCTCATTGCCTGTGGCTGCTTCCTAATGGAAACTAATCCTACTATTGATTTAATGGCACAACTTTAAGTTATACAGGGGTGCCCTGAGATGTGAAGTTAGGAGCGAGCCCTGAGGTGTCTGCCTTTTGCTTGCATCTTCACTCCATCTACACAGGCAGCGCTGCCGGTGTTTCATACGTGGTAGATCTTTCCCAGCTGAGTTATAGCTCCAGATGGAGCCAAATACATCGATCTCTGATAATATGCCCGCAGCTTCTGGTACTGCCCTGGGATATAAATTATACCGGGGGACAGAACGGGCTAATAAATAGAAAACACTGTGACGCCATTTCAGAGAAAAATAGTTTTTTATTGGCAGTGTTCTGGGATTTCATTACTTCCAACGCCCCCAGAATGCCTGCAAACACTTCATTTCTGTCAGCTGAGGCCAGGACGCAGAGTGACTCAAAAGGCGTGAAAGCATACCCTATGGGTTTGGGCTTAATGGTGGCAATTTGAAGAGTAGCACTGTTTAAAATAGGAAGACAACAGAAAAAGAAGCATTATTACATATGGCGGAAAACTCCTTGTGTGAATATTGCTGCCACTTTTCTACTCTCGTCATCTCTTTGGCTTACTTAATTAACCCTCCTGCAGTCGAGCCCTCTCTCAGCACATACACGCCTCCCTCCACTATGTCTTTCTCTAGAGTGTGCATGAGGATTCCTCAGGAGTGTAGAGTGGTGTGTCTCTCTGTTCCTGCTTGTATGCATGCACTTAAGAGTTTGCCCAGTGTGTGTAACCCCCCCCCCCAACCCCCACCCTGAGAGGCATTCCCCCCCATGAGGCTTGTGAGCCAGACAACAACACACAATCATTTAACTGCTCTACACAGCAGTCTCGACCAATGAATTACACGAGGACTATGAGAAGAGTGCACGTTTTAGCTCTTCTTTGTGGTACGGCCCGCATACACGCGCGCACACACACACTCACATATACACAGAAGCACACAAACATAGACGCCAGGTTAGTGCTCACATTTAGCACCCCAAAGAAAGCGCACATGCACCGTTACACAATGTTACAAACCTCTCCTTCCTCCCAGTGGGGTCCAGCATTGCGGAGGCTATAAATAATCATAGCAGATTACTGGGTGTGGTGGCAGACTGCCTGATTCATGTCACAACCTTTATCAAATATTGTGTAAACTCTGCAGTGGATGTGCATTAAGCCGTGAGGTGCACCGTGGAAAAGAGTAAAAGCTTACCGAGGTTAAAGAGGAGCACTCATAAAATGAAGAATGGATTCAGTTTATTAAAAATTCATCCGCAGCATATCATCCCAGGTACAGAAAGTGAAGAAATGACTGTTCTAATCATAGGCTTCATTCTCGCCAATAATATCTCCACATAATTTTTCAACTCTAACACGAACAGATTCTTGTTCTGGGAGTTAGTGAGATGAAATCAGCACAGTATATCCAATTTGCTTCTGCAGACCAATTTTGATCTTGGACTGCTGGTGTTACAGGTGCAAAGGCTCAATCCCATTTTACCCCTAGACCTTGTTTTCGAGTTCCCCCTAGCCACTCAGATCATAGTTACAAGGGGAAGCAGGTGAAATCTGCCAACATGAAATGGGGCAATCTTTCAGAGCCCTCATACATTTTCAATATTTTCTTGTGTAACTGTGGCAATCTTATAATTACAGCGTATTTTGCCATTTATCTGATGGCGACAGAAAAGCATGGACACTTAGTTCTCAGGTTCTCTCAATCAATCAAGAACACTACTTCATTACCTGGCCACCAGCGGCGCTTCATAGGTTCACACATCAAACCATACTCCTACCATGCTAGTCTGTAGTGTATTAGAGGACCAGAGCCAAGTGCAGCAACTTCACCGCTGGACTAGAGTGAAATTTTTCTGCATTATATGCCAACCAAAGGGATCAGGAACATTGAAACCTGTGAAAAATGGCCAAATCAGCAATAACAATGTAATGTTAGCTAGATAGATAGTTAGTTCCCAAGACACCAACAAACTAGCAGCACATTTTTTGATGCCTATTATAAAGAAAATCAAAACATCAGATGGTTCTCATAAGCCTCGGTTTGCAATTGTTGGCAAGACGCTTATCTTCTCTGTTTCTTTACAGCTTGTTTTCTTCCCTGAAAGAGAAACTCAGTGACTAGGCATTGTTTGATTTGATATTAACCTCAGGCAGAGTTCAGACCATAGTGCACTTAATGACTGACAAAAAACAAGTTTCCAAAGAAGCTACAGCAGACATTTCATTTTCAAGTGGAGATGATTGGGAGAGTTTATTCAAAGCAGAGATGACCCGATGTCTACCTTCAAACTGAACTAACAGGATGCAGCGTTCAGGTGTCAAAAACATCTCATAGAACAAAGACATCCACAGACTGAGTGTCTGCGTCTTTCTCCACAGAGTACCCTGAATGCACCAAAAGCTGGAATGCCTGGTTTAAATTGAAGAAAGATAAGGTGATTAATCAAATTCATTCTAATAAACTGTTATAAAAGCTCTCAGTCCCCAATAGCACTTGACAACTTGTGATTAACAGCCACACTGTATCAGTGGCAGAGCTGAATTGATGAGCTACTAAATTAAGACAGACCTGAAGCAACGATTCTTAAATGAGCCTAACATCATAAAAAATAACACATTCAAGACAAGTCTCATTTTGTGACCTTCGGTGAAAGCTGGCTGAGGACTTAACACATGTATTTAGTGGTTATACATACTAATTATATCAAGGCTCAAAACAAAAAGAATACTGAATACTGAAATTGCTTCCCTTTCCTCTAAACTACTTGAGTTTATACTTTGACAGGAAAAAATACTTGTCTCTGATTGGCTGGCAGGTGTCTATAGCAACAGGATTTCTCCTTCCTGCCACATCATAATGAAGAAAAAACACGAGGAGATCAGGAGCCAGTTAGCTTAGCTTAGCATAAAGACTTGAAAGAAAGGGAAACAGCTGGAATGGCTCTATCCAAAGGCAACAAGTCTGCCAACAAGCAGCACTAAGTCTCATGACAATATATTTTGTTTATTTAATCCATGCAGAAACCGTGGAAAAAGAGAAGTCTGACTTCTGAACGTCTGGACAATACATACAGCATATTGTGCATTACAATATGTCAAGAAATGATTTTAAAGCCACATCACCCAACCCCTCTCCAACATAAACATCAGCTAACGATGTGCTCTACCTCCAGAGCCACATCATTTACACATCTTGGCTATAAAAGAAAGCTAAATATTACACCAATAAAAAAAAAAACAATCACACACCGTGACTCCACAGCATTTATCTCCCCATAACTGTAGGTAACATGCTGCGTCTTTGCACAAAAGCACGATATAAACTCTAAGATATGATCACAGATCACAGTCATGCACAGTGTAAATGCCGGTAATGTGACATGATCCTAAAATGAACATTCTCATATCAGGCTTGAAAGTCACAAAGGCAGAGACACGTCAACAGGTGGTGGCACCAGACAAGCTGCCCGGACTGTCAGTCAGCCGAGCCATTTCAGTTTGCACTTCAGTGAGCAGAGCAGGATGTTTTAAATTCTGCCAGACTGACAAAGTGTCACACAGAAACACTCCCTTGTTTGTTGCGAGCCACTCTGAACAGCACAAGCATATGAGGTGTGAAGACTAAGGAAGGGTTAGAGAGGCTAAAGGAGCAGAGAGACGGACCCCTGACCTGGAACAGACGAGGTGAGCGGGGAATAAAAAGGCGGCGTGGGTGCAAGTTAAGTAAGGATAACTGAAGGGATGATCACAAATCTTCGAGCTCTGAGAGAAAAGGTGGGCCAGGATGAGCGGAGGACATGGTGGGGTACATGAGTGGAGGAGGGAGGGAAGAGACAGCCCAGAAGGGTGAAACGAATTACAGTGGGAAATAAGAAAAAATTGTGGAATGCAGGAAAATAATAGCCAGACGTGACTAATGTGACAAAGAGATCAAACTTTAATGTCCCCTGTGGTTAAATCGGGTAATGAAGCGAAGGAGCCCGGAAAAGAGGAGGCGAAGAGAATTATAAAACATGCCATCGCAGCTTCATCACAGTGGCCTGTTCCAACTCATGGCCCGCTTGTTCGGGCTGCATTTCCTCTGTTCCTTCATTTCCCTCAGCTGCGGTCAGCTGGCCACAGGAACTGCTTATTGTGGTTCTTACAGCCTGCAGTCAGACAGGACATTACTCTCCACAGCCTTCCACTGAGTGGGTCCGTGTGTGGGTGGGTGTGTGTGAACGTGTGGGGAGGTGTGCACCACAGAGGCTGGAAACGCTCCAAGATATCACTACAGCGTTACTGCCACTTACATAACTGAGCCTCTCTCTCTCCCTCACAAGACCGGATTCTTTTTCTTTTTCTTTCTCGTTTTCCGTCAGTCTCTCTTCCGCCTCTCTTCCTTCGCTCTGACAGCAGGCTTATCTCTAGCATCTTGCAAGACTTATGAACAAGACAACCAGTGCAAAGGGCTTCATACTTCACCGTCACACCGCCGTGCAACAAATGCCGAGGCAGCAGGAGCTCTTACAGTTACTCTGTGGTTTTGAGAAATTGCATTAGCCCACAGAGGCAAAGGGAGCACAGCTATGAGGAGGCAGCGCACTGCTGAAATCAACCACATCCTTTGTCAATGTTGCAAACAAAAGGTGGAATAAGGAAAGCAGGTCTGCCGATGCAAATAACAAGTTTGCATGACTGTGGAGCCTTGAATGCACACAGTGTGATCTGGGCTAATGTTTGCTGTGTACACCAAAGTAGCCTTGGATAGCGTGTGCACCATATTGTATTTTCACACCTGAACACATGAGTGTATTAGCAGATACAGTTAGCACAGCACTTAGCATATCAAATACATCTGACCGGATTTTCAAAATCCATGTCTAGATCTGAAAAGAAGCAGAAAAGGGCAGATGGGGCACAAAAAACTGTTGACTTAGAAACTTTGAGTGCCCAACAGATTGCACTGAGGTCTGCCAACATGGGCATATTTGAGACATGTCAGCTCAGAGCAGATGATGGATGAGCAGGGCAATTTGAACCCTGTGTGTGCATGTGTTTGTGTGTGTGCATGTGCGTGTGCGCGTGTGTGTGATCCCTCTGCGTCAGCTCATTTGGATGTCAACCCAAGCCGCTGAAACACACACAGTTGTGGCCATCCCTATCGCCTATGACTTCCTTTCACAGAAAATAACGGCCAGTAACAGGAGGGCAGGAAGAAGAAAATTGGTGTGAAGGAAGCACTGACTGATTACAAGTCAGCAAAAGGACGTGTTGTACTTAATCTTCATAACAGCCAGCTGCCAAATGCCACAGTGCACTGGTAAGTACATGACATTAAAGTCAGATCGATCACACAGTTCAGTAGTGTGATAGCTGGCCAGTCAATGATGTGGAGCACAATTCATGGTCATATTTTCTTTTGGGCCATATACAAATAAGGTTCTCTCTGACTTTCAGACACAGCAGAGGAGTAAAATGAGTCAAACTACTGAACCATGAGCAGCAATTGGAGCCAGAATGTATTTTTGTGGAGTTAAATTACCATAGACTCTGATGAAACATTAGTCCAGAGTAAAAATGTAACTGCAACAAATGATCATTTTCATTATCAATAAATCTATCATTCATTGTTTTCAGTCTTGTAGAAAAGAAATTGTGAAAAACAATGATCACAACCTTCCCAGGGCCAAAGCTGACATCTTAAAACTGCTTGCTTTGTCCACTTATGTTACAGTACGATAATGTACGAGAAAATACTTTAACCCAGTGTCACACCAAATTGTGTAAAGACCTGCCGTTCTGCGGGTCACTGAGGGGTGTTCAGTTGGCTGCGAACCATACGGCCGAAACACGATTAAATAATCCACATTTGACTTTTATCTAGATGGTTAATACATTTTCAAATTTACTTTCAGTTGACTTGTACGTTCATTGATGAATCAGCTTTGAGTTTCAGCATCTGTGCTCTCAAAATGACGTTCACAAGTTGCACACTGTGCTGGCAGATGCTTGGTCCTGTGTTCTCGAAGAACCAACTGCATTTAGCCAAATCGTGTTCTGTAAACATCATGAAAGGGAGTGAACGGCGATTATCTAAGGAACAAATCATTCACTCACTGCCTGCAGCACTCACACACCACAGCCGAAGTCATTCACTGTGAAGCGCCAGAGTGGTGCACAGCTCGTTAGCTGGTCCGCGCTGATTCATGTCTGTAGCACAAGCACCACGATACATTATTCTTTTAGAAAATGATGACGTGAGCTGTGAGGAATAGAAACAGCCAGAGCTACAATGGCTACTTCTGCCAGTCATGAGTTCACGCCCCACACACACACACTTTTACTTTCCCTTGCCGTCTGAAACACGCACCCAAACACACACACACGCACACAGTCAGCACCGTGGAACGTGTCAAATTTGTAGCTAGTCACGGCTGACACAAAGAGAAGCATGTGGCGGCTGGCGCTAAGTGGTGCGGCGGACGGGTGGGGTGGGGGTAAAGAAGGAAGGAGGAGAAAGATGATGAGGGTAATAATGCTAAAATTAGTCCGCTGTGAGAAAGTGACAGATGACCTCATGCTGGCTGCCTTGCCACAGAAATCAGGTCATCTGGCAGAGGCCTATATCATCTCATCCCTCCTTCCTCCTCCTGCCCCCCGCCTCTTTTCCTGCTCCCTCATCATTCTCAAATTACCCAAATTTCTCTCTCTGTTCCTAGGTTTTGAGAGAGAAAAAAACGGTACCTATGACACCATTTTGCCACAGTATCAGTAGGGGTATCATGTTTTCATACCAGTATTGTCTCAAACCTGAAAATTCTGGTAAGAACCTTAGTTTATCCAGCAAAAGGATAATATACTCTTTGAGCTATTGATGTTTCATTCCTAAAGATGGCCCACAGCATATCTTCTCTCCTCTGTTCACAATGCAATAAGGAAGTACATGACTGAACAGACCTGATCCATTAGTCACTTGTACATTGACCTTTTGCTGCCCCCACCACTACACACTCACAAATAGAGTGAACATCATTATCACCCCACCACCTCCCTGGGCAAAGTTCATTTCTGAAGGGAGAGGCGCCATAAAAAAAAAAAAAAAAAAACACAATGCAGCAGGTATTTAGTGAGGCCAAAGCGCCCGGGGAAAGGCCGGAGATCCGGCAGGACAATGCTGTTGCCTATTTCTGCACCTGCAACTTCAACTATTACAAGCCACTCATCCATGTCCCTTGAGGCAGAAAAAGGTTGAAACTCAGAGTAAAGGTGTTGGAATAGAAGCTCCACATTGGCTGTCAATGTTTGTGCGAGGCGGAGTGCAAAACTGGGTGGAAAATAAGAGACGAGCAGGCTATAGGTTTGTGTTTGTGACGTCAAAAGTCTTTAGCTGCAGCAGGGGTAACAGAGACGTGTGTGTGTGTGTGTGTGTGTGTGTGTGTGTGTGTGTGTGTGTGTGTGTGTGTGTGTGTGTGCGTGGTTCATGTTTACATAAAGAGGAATCGCTCACAGGGCAGCTAAGTGAAGCTGACAGAGTGCCTGAGAGCAAATGGATGGATGGGATGTGGAGAAGGTCTGAGGAGAGACTGGTGCAGCGAGTTTATAGAGAGTTTCAGCTCACAATAAGAGTGTCACAAACTAGCATTATATGCACATGCACACACACACGCACGCACGCACACACACACACACACACACACACACACACACACACACACACACACACACACACACACAATCCAACTTTGTGTCATTTTTATGTCACTTCTCAGGTAACGATTTCCTGCCCTGACACTAAATACCATCAGCTGAGCCCAGTCTCCTTCAGTTCTTCCTGAACCTGCAATCAAATGCAACACTTTCTGAATCCATTCAGGTTGTATCTGTTTCAGGCGGTTTGCTCAAGAATGCCTCAGATTTTGTCAATTTAGTGCTGCAGCTCAAGACGCGTCCTCAAGACTTCACTCAGCAGCAGAGGATGTGTTTGACTAATGAGCTCTATGACAGCTGTGCCGTGTAATGAATTTGAGGGTGGACATTGCTAGAAATAGGCGCAGATTCATTGGACACACCGGATGAATGACAATGGAGCTGTCTGAGATTTAAGAGTGTGAGGTGGTGTTGCAGTACTTGAGTCTTGGTCTCAAGACTGTTCTAAAGACCACTTTTTGAAGGTCTCGATCGCAGTCTCACAGATTTGTTGGCACACTGCTGCTGCTGTGTCAAGAAAGTCGTGTCAAGAATCTCATGTGACTTAACTGTCTGGGTGCTTCCCTCCTTCTTTCCTTCACTAAATGCTTCTTTTATTCATCTATTTGATTTTTTTCTATTACAGAATTGCACAGTCCCAATGAAAACAGAAAAAGCACAACCGATATAACAAAGAGTTGGTCAGAGTCTCTTATAGCCTGACCACAGCATTGGGGAAGTATGTATTTGTCTAAATAGTGATGAAAGACAGCATCCGAGAGAAGTTCAAACGCTGAATCCTCTCTCACCTCTCCCGCCTACAATCGCTGCTTCAAGTGGGCGTACTTGTTCTCTGTTTTAGACGGATATAGAATTGTCAATCCACCCCAGTTCTGATACCAGAAAAGTGAGTGTGTACAGGGCTTTTCAGGTTTTGTTCAACCACTCCACTTTCAATTTGGTTGGAGCATACTGATGCTTTAAATTGGCTGACACCTGCCTTTTTGTAAAAGTTAAAAAGGAATGAATGAACATTATGACATGTCTGATGATAATCATCATTCTTACCGAAGTGCCAGAGGAATCATTTGTTCCCTGTGTACAGTTTCCATTTTTGTGCATGAAAATTGTCCGTCATTTGTAAAGTCGACCTTCGTCATTGTTTCTCTTTCAAAAATGTCAATGGAATCCAGAAGGGAAAGTGAATGAAAGCAAAAGGTAACTGTTAATGAATGGGAAGGCTTATCTCAGTGATCCTGTCACCACATTTCCCCACAAAGGATCGGATCAAACGGATAAAAGTTGTCCAGTTGCTCAGTGGCAAGCCTTCTGTACTCACTTTAAGCAAATTTTGCATCTCACTGCCTCTACACCTTAAAATTATTTGTACATCTTCCTTTTAGCCCATAATCACTGATGCTGAACAGAATTTTCTTAGCTTCACCTGTTGAACCTTACAACGTTACAGTCACACGTTTCAGCCCCTCAAGCCAGGAATAATATTTGTGACACATCAGTCTATACTGTTTGCTGTTCCACTCGTAACACATGAAGAGGGCCCCAGGTCTTTGGCCGCGCAAAGAATATGTGTAACACTAACTTGACACAACATTAAAGGGTACAAATAGGGTCCCAGCACACAGTTCGAGGCATCAAACATCTGCAGGCTTTGCCGGATTTCTATTGAAAAGACAACACAACTCACCACTCTCCTGCAGCAGCTTGCTTGTTGTGGGGAAGCCCTGACGAGTCGATTACCGAGCAAGCTGCTGGAGCAAAGTGGTGAGTTGTGTTCTCTTTTCAGTAGAAATCCAGCAAAGTTAGCAGATGTTTGATGCCTTGAACTATGTACTGGGACCCTATTTGTACTGTTGCTGAAGTTTGGTGCTGTTCTGAGCATTATTTGTGGCTATGAGTGGCTTTTTGATGGCAGTTTCTTGGTTGGAGGCATAGACTGCTGTGTACTGTTATCGTGCTGTCTTTTCTGAGGTTGCTAAAATTACATAAGCTAGCAGCCGGAAAACTCGATCTCTCGAGGGGGGTTCTTACTCGGTGTCACGGTGTGTTAGACCATGGTTTAAACTTACGTTGGAATATCCCTTTAACGCTAGTTGAGAATTGCAGGGGCCTCCTTGTAGCCACAGGCTTTTGGCTAAAGATCACAGTCAACCTGCAAGTCAAGTTGTTTTTTTAGTCAAACAAGCTAAACTGTGGAAAGTCCCATGATTGCAAATGTTACTAAATCTTGAGTCAAAACATTAAGACATCTCTGTTGTGAGACTTTTATAAATCAATATAATACAGTCAGATTTGCTGCAACATGGTAATGCTAGGATTTATGGCCTTCATCTCATATTAGTGACACTGTCGAGGTTTCTCAAATTTCAGGCATTTCCTGTTTACTCCATCACTTCCTGTTGCAGAGCCAACTTTGCTGCCAACACCATCAGGTGCAATCACTCGTATACTGGCTTGGGAGAGCAGGAAGAAGGACAACAGCACTTGATGTCAAATAAACATCTGCAGAAAGTTTGCAAACCATCTACTTCTGTGCCGCTTATCTTTTCACCTCTTCAGCAACATAGACAAAAACGTCTGTGGCAATTTTTTATTTTATTTTCCTATAACAGCTACTATATATGTTTTATTACATTAGCTTGTTAGCTCTGTTAGCCGTGAAGCTTGCCGGACTGCCTTGGGAGTGTTGGTGTTTACACCGCTAGCACAAGAGCTTTGGACCAAAAGGACAAAGAGGTTAATTTCAAGATGACATTTCTTTAGCATATCATGCGGCTTTATGTTGTATTGACACAGTATCAATACATGTTTATTATACCAGCATAATGATACATTACACAGATGATTCCAATGCAGGACTACAGGATTTGTACACAAAGTTGCTCAGTCAAAGATAATTTCATTCTGAAAGATATTAAATATACATATAATACAAACCAAATAATTTAGTAAGGAAATAGTACCAGAGCAGTGACAGAGATGGATGTGTGCACACTAAAGCTAAAACCAAAGTGATGTTGACCTGTTATCGACTAATAAATCAGAAGCTTTATTGCCAGCATGAAAAGACATGGCTGTAAATCAGATCTATTTCAGTAAAAACCACAAGCTTAACTGTGGTTGAGAGGCCAATCCCTTGGCCACAATTAAGCTTGTGACACCTCAAACAAAGCTTGAGGCTTAAATAAAAATGCACATCAGAAAGTGATAAGACCCACAGTGAAAAGAGAGAGCGAGTGAAGGAGAATCAAAGGCCAAAGAAACAAAGACAATATGCCGTTGTGTGCAATGCCATACTGAAATCATTTTGCTCAGGAATGGGAAATGCAGCCAAGAGGGAGACATGATTACATTTCAGTAACCGCAGGTTTCCAAGACTTGGACATTTTGCTCGAGTGTCAGAGAGGTGAAGTAAAGAGTGGTGAGATGCTAAGCTGTCTCTTGATTTTCCACCCGCACACTCTTTTTCCTTGTGCTAAATGAGCTGCAATGAACCAGACATTATATCCAAGTCCCAAATGGGTGTCATTTACAGCAGTGCTACAGCACAACAACACCTTACACCGATACCTCGGACTGATAACACTGGACAGGAAACGTCAATACAAGAATCTAAAAGTTTATTAAACGTCACACATGGCTCAAGCGATTACGAACAAGCTAGATAAACTGAATCAAAAACGTCTGGCCAGGGTTTTTTTTTTAAATTCTCTGCTCTCATGAGGAGATCATGAGGGGCTGAAATCTTCACAAGATGTTTGATTTACTAAAGGACAAGAGCCACAGGAACATGCCATGGACTGTGGTTTTTTTACAGACCAACGGTCCCTGAAAATGAAATTATGAGGGCTATTATCAGGACACAGCTCTGAAGCATGTGTGCCAAACCAGCAGCAAGGCAGGTTAAAAAGACACTTAATGGATGAGGAAGCTACATAAAAAGAAAGCAATGGCCTAATATTTGATTGGTAACTGATGCATGAATAAAATCAAACAATGGAGAGCAAAAAAAACATCATTAAATCTAAATGAAGAGTGGCCTACATGCAGAACCTTTTATGACAGTTTGTAAAACTTCCAGATCATTACACTCCACTGATCATTGGATCGGTTTAGCAGTTTTCCTGAACCCAAACTTCAAGCGTACATCAGAGACGGAAAGCCTATGGATGTCTTTTGACCTGTGATGTTTCTTCATGACAGCAGCAGGAACCAGAGCTGACGGAAAGTGTGGAATGTGGACATTTTCAAAGGAATAAAAGTTGGAATGTTTTAGTTGGCTTGATAAGATGCTGATCCAGAATCACAACCAGAGAGGAGGTGAAAAGAACACATTTCTGTTAACCCTCTTGTATGTTTAGAAAGGCTTTCCTCCTTACCCACAGAGATTTAAAGTGGACTGATAACAGAACACTGTCCTTATGATACTCAAGTTTCAAATACTATAGAGCTACAATCACTGAACTCAGGAAGCCACAGTGTGCACCAACTGAGACGATGCAGCTTCATTTTGAGTGATTTAGAAAGCACTGGCTTACCAGAGAAGGCGGTCATTAATAAACTTAAGAATTGCAACATGGTTGCAACATACTCACCAACTCAGTCGCAGTGTATTTGTAGGTTACTATTTTCCAACTGAAGCTGATTGGGAATGACTGACTGACAATGATAACACAATACAAATGGAAAGTGAAAAGATAAAAGAACAATGAAAGTAAAAGAAAGTACAACTACAGTTTTTATATGGAGACTTATTAGGTGAGTGAAACATTTCCAACACAACTGCTCAACAATTACATTGCCGCATGTTGCCCGACCGATCTCAGAATGTGTTTCCCTAACATAGCCTTCCTCTCCAGCAAAGACCTTTATTCAGGTCATAACAATGTGCTCCATCAACTTTAATCCTCAATAGTGGGGATTAAACACAGAGATTATACAGCCATGCAGACAGTAAACAAAAGAGAGACAGCAAGAAGCTGTTAGCCTAGCTGAAAGATACACACTGCTGTCCACTTGTGCGTATTCTGCAGCCCTGGGTTCCTGCATGCACACACCCATCTCAGGTGTTTCCTAACGAGAGTTATGACAGAACACCCCTCATGGCTGAATAAACATTTTTTCCCCTCGCACACCACTGACTCATTCCTCCAGTCCAACTATCAGATGCTGACTCACAGTGTGTGACGATAACAAGAGCTCTCATCTCGCTTCAGGACTCCGTTTGCTTTTCAGTGGACAAATAAACGTGGACAAATGCGCTGCGACTCGGGGTCGCCCAGTGGGCATCGACACCAAAAATGTCTTTAAAAACTGTGAAAGTGATCGTTAAAAAAAGAAAAACGTCACTGTCAAGTATTAAACCTGGCATCTATATTCTTAATAAATTCATGTTTTACATTGTATTATTTGAGGATGCAATGATCAGTGTTTTTGTATCAAGTAAGCATTAACTATTTATACTACAACAATTATACAATACACAACTGGAGCAGACTCTAAGACCACTACTGCCCATCACACCTTTCCACCATTCAGGGAAAAGAGGTCCAGGATGGGATGCCATGCTCATACGGCTAAGACTTGAGGCTGTTCCTGGCTGTGCAAGCAAGGGGATGATCAGAGACTGACACATCTTTACAGAGACTGGTGCATCTTAATGGATGCCCAAGATGTTAACAACCCTCTGTAACATGCTTGTTGCCTTAAGAGGGGTCCATCTTGATTGATAGCTCAGTGTGCTGCATACTTTCAAAGTGAGCAATGAGGTTACCGATGGCTGCCACCATCACCTTCATCATCAAGGTTTGTTCCATGCTCCTGGCGCCAACTGTCGTCTAAGCCACTAACGTAACAAAAGTGTCATGTTTATTTTTTGCTTGTGGCTGTATGAAAATCCAGGAATTACGATAAATACGTAAATAACAAAAGAGCTTTTTAAGACGCAATTGTTAAGTCTCTTGAACCCTCTCAGGTCATTGAAATATCAGGACAGAACATGGAGAGAACATGATTATTTTTTTTTTTTCCCATTTATCTCTTAAATCTTCACTTTCACTGAAGCCAGATGATCATTAGAGATGAGCTGTTGATACTGTTCTAATACCACCACAGACACACATTTCTGTTGAGGAAAAAGCATTGTTTTTCTAATGTTTACAAAATTATGTCAGCTGAAAGTCACTTAACTCTCATCTTGTCTTTTGTGCAAAAGGATTATAAAGCACTTTGCAATCTGTGGCAGGATTAACTTCAGATCATCTATTAGAGGAACAAAAGGGAACTTTTTAATGTGGCAGGATTAACTTTTTAAACATGGTTAAAGTGAACTGAATATATATGTATGTGTTCTCTTTATAGTGTCTCAAAAACATTGAGAACTATAAAACAATTTGAAGGGCTGCAAGCAGAATTAGGTCACGAGCTCATGTGTTCTGACTTTTGAATATCAGTCATATATTGTGATCAGTTTCAGGATCTTCCTCTTCCATTTCAAATCATAGACAGGGATGTCATAAAAATGAATCCCGACGGCATGAAAGTTCCTTGTTACCAGTTTTGTTTTCGTGATTTAGATCATAAATGCATATATCATTGACGTGCGTGTTAATCATTTACTGTTTTATTATGCACAACTCAAATGGTGTTCTACTTTCTAATCTAAAACATCAGTCAGTACAATAAAAAACTGATGGAACACGCTTCCTGCAGTGAGGTGTTTAACACAGACTTAGAGTAACAGCTTGATTCTCAGGAGTGTGACAATCCAAACGACGATGGCGAGTATTGACACCAAGGGTTAAACTAATGCCTAACATTTAACAGGATCTTGAATGAAAGCTTAGGTGGACCTGAACCCAAAGCAACTGCAAGAGGGCGACTTAAATGATGAAGACTTGCAAAACCGACGAGACGAGACAAAAATTGTGGGCTGAAATTTGAACAAAGGGAATATTCATTTGGCCGGCTCTAACCTTGGTTTTGGCAGCAAGCTGTAAGACTATAAGGTCCTTCATGATTGCAATACTGTGCCCCGCACTCTCTCCCACCAAACCCATCTTGCCAGCATCAATTGACATATCCTGTTAGGTGCAGCTTGCAGTTATCTTACACAAGCGAGAGAGTAGGGCAGAAAGGTTTCCAAGATGAAAAGCAAAGGATCAATATTTCTGTAAAGTCCGATTAAACACAAGTTCAGTGCTGTCAGAGGTCTGAAATGTTATCTGCCCTGTGTGTAAATCAAGGAAATGGTCAGTTAATCATGTGATTTAGCAATTAACTTTCCTCAGGCCTTTATTATAAGAGCACACTTTGAGACAGGCTTGTGAAACAGGTTTCCAGCTGTTTCACTTCAAGGTTGATTCTTCTTTGATTTCAGCAATGGCAAGATGTATTCCAAGTCTGTTCAGCCCTTGTATGTTTCTGACTTCTTCAAAAAGACATGAATAAAAAATTCAATATCTGTCTTCAATAAAAGTCTCAAAGTCAGTAAGAGTTTCAGATTCTAGCTTATTGTCAAGCTTTTCCTTCCACTTAAAGTCTGAACCATATTGGCAGCTAATCAATGCTGCCAACAATATTTGCATTGATCTCTCGTAGGACAAGTTGAAAAACTACAAGATCTATCTCAGCGCTTCAGGTGATGATCCAGTCCAACATTCAGCCTGCTATTTTTCCATCTTGGGTAAGTTAACAACACAGTCCACATTCTATTTGGCAAATGGCAATTCTGCAAAATCCATCACATATTTGAATGTCCTCACACAGAGTGGTTAACTCGGTGTAGCAGACCAACCAGATTTGACCACCAGAGACACCAGATTGTGAGGGCTTAGCAGAGGCTCTCACAAATGATATGTTAAAAGAACTGAAAATGAATGTTTCATTGTTACAGTCTTGACAGTCAAATATTGCTATAATTTCACACTAAAAGGGTGCGTGTGGGTCATGAAGCCTTTTCTGCAGACAAGAGACGCAGTAAATTACTGTATATTTATAGGGGACAGTGGTTACAAGGCGTTCCCTTTTCTTCCAGACACTGACGACAAAAAGGTCAACCAGACAATGCAGAACACAAGGGATATGACTGGACCATGTGTTCACTGACATCCAGGAATGGGACTGACCAAATCAATATTTAGTGTTTAAACCTGCTACCAGGGCATCAGTCCATTTTGAATACAGGTACGCAAGCATGTGTATGTGCACGAGTAGCTTCATTAGCTATTGCGATGGGCACTGGGTTATGTCCAAAAGATGAAATGCTAGCTCTGGAATATAACTTAACTATAAAAAAAAATATGTGTGTGTGCCATTTGATTGAGAGACAGGAAGAGCCTGCTGGTCTTCACAGTTGCTGGAAGGCATGCAAATAGTTTACTGACAAAGGCCTCTTCCAAAACAAGTGCTTCATTTCCTCACTGTACAGGGTTGAAAAGGGTTGGTAAATTTCTAAAAGGACAAAAAAGAAAGGGATCTTTGTGTAACTGGGGTTCACAAAATGTCACAAGTTCACCAACCTGTGTAATCGTCCTTAAGTGAGAGTCCCACATCTGTAAATACGCCTCTGCCTGTTCCATTTCCCCTGCCTTCTGTCTTGGTACAAACCCTTCTAGAGCTCTTCCATTAGATAATGCCATTATCACAACAAAACTCAGGGCAATTAAATACAGATTACGCTGTAATTCAGAGCCTGGTGCATTAGTCTGTGCTCCATCATGGAGCTATCTAATACACCTCTAATGCATTCAGACAGTAATATCCCTCTCTAATCCTTGGTAATGTTCGGTGCTGTACCTCCCCATGGATTAAGCAAACCCTCTCAGTTTTAAAAGCATTCTGATCCGTACCCAAAGTGGCGTGTACCTCTGAAAGGTACACCTTTTATTAAGTTGAATGCATGTCTCTCAAAAAAGCTAAATTTTCACCAATGTGCATGATCCCCTCAGTAACAGTCTGGCAGAGGTAAATTCAGGTCAGTCAAAGTTTAGCTATTCAGTGCTGAATGCTACAAAAAGTTTGATATGGTTGATAGCACCGGAGGAAATTCTTTTCTACATCAGTTTGCATCAATACAATTAAAGTAAAGTTGATGTGAACTTCACAAATTTTATTTTCACATGCTGTGTCTGCTTTGGCCTTTTAACTCCCACAAACTTCAGAAGCAATAAACATCACTGCAGACAGAGTCAACAAACCCGCGAGGAAGGGGAAGGGAAAGTGAAAATGACAGAAGAAAATGAAAATATTTTTTGATTTTCCCACTGTTGTGTGGGGGACTTTGTGGTGGCACATAACCCGTCCTTGTCCTTGTCCATACTCATCTCACTCTGTGCGTAACTGGAAAAATGACATGTCGTTCATTGGAAACATTAATGCTTTTCAGAGTCTATTGTGACAGAAAGTAGACAGTTATTTGGATTTCCTTCCTGAGCAGTATCTTTTGAGCTGCATCGTGCCCTTCATGTTCCACATAACAAATACGTCAGCATTCAACAAAAGCTGGTTCAATTTTGAAAATACTATTCCTCCAACAACCTTCAGCAACTCAATATGACTGACGAAGCACTTATGTAACAGTCTACTTGTACTTGCCATTAGAATCACCCATATTCAAGCAATATAACAGGACAGGAAGTGCTTGTCCTGACCGCGTCACTGCGGTGCCACTAATGACGATAAAGCATACCCTCGAGTGTAATACTGTGACTATACAACTATTCCTAATAACATAAAAGATATTATCAAAGTCTACTCATGCTGTAGGGCAATTCACTCTCAAAACATTATGCAAGCGTTATCTCCATTTCCATGGAAATACGGTGTCAGTAGACTCGGTAGACGTAATGAAACCTCATTACCATTCAAGCGAGTAGGCCGACCCTTTGTATTGACCAAACAACAGGGACAAGAAAGTGTCCCTGTTGAGTCTAAGCCCCCAGGAAGTGTGGCAGGCTTTGGTGAAAACTTTTATAGCGGTCGAACTGTGTAATTACAACGTCACGTCATGCACTGGGGCCCTGAGGACTTTCCCATGAACTTAGATTGTGAAAGAAGCAGCTGTTAAACATTGTATACATTTTTTGGAGCATCACAACTCTCACAAAATAACTCATTTCACTATCAGAATTGTAACATTTGAAAAGCCTAGAAGACCATAATTTCCATTCAAGTTAGTCGGTTGCTAAACTGGAAGTGAGCTGGCTCAATCAGCAGAAGTCTCTAGTGCACATGCTGTTTGGTCCCCAAAATGCATGAGATTTGTGTAATGTTATACACCGGAAGTCAAATGTGTTTGGCTTCATGTGCCACTGAGCAGCTTTCATGGGAGTTAATGGGGCTCCGCCCCCAATGCTATATCCACATTTACACTGTTAAATCCACAGTTGAGTCAGCCTGGAGCTAACCCTACTGCTTTCTAGATCTCGTGGGTTTCTCAAACTGAATAAACACCAAACATATAAACACAAAACTGTCCAAACTGTACTTTTAAGCTAGAAGTGCTTCCACACACATGCACGCCTAATGAAGAATGCAGGAGCTTCCAGTTATGACCCAGATATTTCCAATAACTAAAGAGTGTCTGACTGGAATGACTGATTCAAAATTGTCTGGCGCTCTCTGTTGTTCAATGGAGCATTTGAAGCTAATGACTAGCAATTCATACTTCAATGGGTGATGTCCCAAATGGGTTGAATATTCAATGAATGTTGAATGTTGAATGAATGAATGTTTTTTTTTTAATATCTGGCTTTAATGGAAAAAAAAAGCAAGAAATGGAGAGATCTGTACTTCAGGACCATCAGCAGTACAAAGGCTTGGACAGAGAAACTGTTCACCGCTACAACATCACAAAGTGTCTGTAAGGACACATTGTAACCATAATGATGACGGTTAAGAGCTAGAGAAATTAAATTGCTCATTCAGCCAGAAGCATTAGAAGGGGCCCTGCTATGATCTCGCCACTTACGTTACCTCTGAGTAACAAAGACATGATCTATATCAGCCAAATGACAAAGACATAAACATACAGACAGGGGAAGTCGACCAGCTGTAAATAAAAGGCTTAACAGTCATTAGCTCAAGGAGAAAACAGATTGGCCATCCTCGCCATCCATCAGCAAACACAGCCAAAGTAACTGAACAAGATATCTACATCAGGACCTAAACACAATAAACACTAACAACAGCTGTTCATTTCATTTGTATTGAAGTGTTATAGATTTTGTTTCATCCAGTAAACCTGCAATTTAATATCTACAGTGCTTCTGAACGGACTCATATTGATTACTTTATTGGGATCCAGTCTAATTGACAACTGTGGTCAGGGCCATTCAAGGACTAGAAAGTTGCCATCAAACCACCTCAACAAGAGTGGGTGTTAAAAACTCTGGGGACGAAACAGGGGACAGAGAGAGCCGGCACAAAGAGAGACCGATCCTTCCTCTTAAGGCAAATATTTACTTTCTGGGCTAAAAATACAGATTTCATTGGACGTCTGTCTGACGCTGTATGGCTCGAATGTAACATTTTCAAGTTGAAAGTGAAGCTTTAAGTGTCTCAAGTCTTTCATGTCCAGATGGGAAGGCTATCCGTCTGCTGGACTGCATCCTAAGCGGAGCTCACTCGGTACTCCCTGCTGTTTTCACAAAGACTCCCATTTCATGAGGCATTAGTGTGACCAAATAAGCAGGGTACTCCTTTGTTATTTCACCATGATAATGATTAATTAATGCTCCCAGTACAAGGCAAAGACGACACATGCCAGTCCATGATCCCATATCACAATATCCAAAATCTGAAGCAATGTTTAGCTTTTTATCACGTTAACAATATAATATCAATATATTGCCCAGCCCAAGTAGAAACCATAAAAAAGTGATACAAGAAAACAACAGTAACAAACCAGGCCATATGCTCTGTGCATGGATTATGTTGGCAGCCACTTCTAACTACTTTCAGGGAGCAAATGTCAACATCTAGGCATAAATGACACACAACGGCATTTGTTTGTGTAAGCTGGAGCAAACTAATACAGCAGAATGGACAACATACTGCGCATTTTGGTCACACAGGCTTAGCAACACAGCTGCGGCTATAACTATCGGTGATGATAGGAACGATAAAGCCCAGTGAAACAAAAATCATGATCATCAGGATTATTCAGTAATCGGTAATCCATGAGTGACTTCACTGCAACTGATGGCAGAGATTTGCCACTTGTGCTTTAGTGTACTGTTACGTACCAGGGGGGTTGGCAAGTGTGCAGGAGTCTGGAACTTGATCATGAAAACTGAGTGGTGTAAATGAAAAGATACTTTGGGCAACAGTTACAACATCTATTTCATCTCATCAGGTTTCTCATTCACAAGTTCCCCAAGGATATGGCAAATCAGTTAGTGATGGAAATCTGTCTGGGTAACAGATGAATTCAATCTACTTCCTTCCTATCAATCGCACCCGCTCGTTGTCGCTAATGGCTTTCAGGACACTAGATTGAAGTTTCTTTACCACTGTTTTACCAGTTTTATGAAGCAACTATAACACAAGAGTTGCTGATGACATAATCCATAACAAGTCCATGCCTCTGCTGCTGCCGAGATCAAATTTCAAAGATAAGACAGCCAGGAGACAAAAGAGTTTCGGTTAAGAGTCACATCATACAATTTTACTGCATTATATCTTAAAAGGAAACAGTGGGAGATTGTATGCACATTAACCCCTCAGATTTAGGGTGGATCATACTGCTCAAATATTATATCACCATCTATATAATCCCAATAAATCCTGCTGGGACTATCAATTCAGCCAACACCAGACCTAAAGGAATCCATCTGGTTAAAACCACCGCTCCCTGTCACATTGCAAAAGAAGAGGCAATAAAAGAAAAAGGTATTCCCCACTTAAATTTTCTTGTCTTTATATCAGGCCTGCCTTTTAAAGCATAAGACATCAATGCCATTAATCAAGGGTAAACTCTGTCCAAGCTGCAGCTATAGATCCACAACGATGTGGGATACCGACTATTATCAGTAAATCCTGAGAGTGCCTGTTCCTGAAATGCTGACCGGAATCTCTCGGGATCTCTGAAGATCACCAGCCATCGATGGAAAGCAGTGGCTGTGGTTGTTAAATGGCAAGACAGACAATCCTGCTTAGGGACATAAATGGCAAGACAGACAATCCTGCTTAGGGACACTGCAGCCAGCCCACAGACCTACTCTGCAGGCAGGCAGATGTGGGATTTGTGACTTGTCGATGTTACAGCATTGATTCAGAGGTGAAGAGAAGGATTGTTCCCTGCTGCTCACATCCAGCCCAAAAGTTAATCCCTTTAAGCGGGCACACTTCCTATGAGCAAATGACAGAACAACAGGTGGTCCCATTCACAAAAATAACAGTCTGAATGAGCGCTTCATTCAAGTAAAAGCTCCCATTAAGCTCCCATTAGGCACCTATGATAGCATCATTCTGCCCCTCAAAACATTATCATCAACCATCTGAAAGTAGATTTAACATTGAAACCATCCACGTGGCTTTAATCACCTAAATGACGACTTTAAAAAACCATTACGGCTGCTGAAGAGGTCAAACTGAACTAGCTACCACAAATGTGGTATTCTGAAAGGACACCGTGTATCTGCAGGGATAATGTGTGCTCACTTTGACTTCCTATCAGTTTCACTCGTGGTTGTGAGTTGGGTTCTGTTGTTTTCCATTTGTCCTCAGCTGGCCTCATCTCCATCAAATTCAATAATGTTCCTACACTTCTCTGAATTAGAGGTAGCAATCTCAAGGCACCTCAAGATTCAATTCAGATTCACAGGGCAACAGTGCAATACAGTTATTATCCATGCATCATTTCTAGACATGATTTGTTTTTACTCACTGTGTGACTACTTGCTACTTTTAAAAACACAATGGTATCATTAATCAAACTGGAAATAGACAACTTTCTTGCTTTAACTTTTTCATTCTGAAGTTATCACTGATTGCACAATGAAATGGCTGTAGAAGAATAAGACCATCTGCATATGGATGCTTTGGACAGTAGCCAGAACATTAGCAATAGCTCTGTTACTGATAATATCTTTGAGACAGTGATGCCAACAGTGATACCTAAAAGAAACACTTAAAGGGGGTAAAGTTGCAAAGTTGTCTGTTGTACACTTACACCAAAACAACTTACTCAACTTACTTCCATTACCTTTTCTTATATCATCATTTCCCTTAGCCATCTTCACCAAATTCACGCAACACTCATGTTTACGCTCACTTAGTTTCACCATCTGGTTGGTGTAAATTTAAGGAATGTACTTTCAGTCTTACAAAATTGTTATTGACATTTCTACATGGAGAAATAATCTTCTCAGGCTCAAGAGAGAATCATGATTCCCCCCCGTCCCAACCCTGAATGCACTTTCAACAACAGCTGAACAACTCAACAGGAATGTTGCATCCATACATGTAGGCAGATAGAGCAACATACTGTACTGACAGTAGGGCTGGTCGATGCAGCCTTGAAATAATCATTGCGATTTGGGCTCTATCACCTTACACAGTAAATTGAGAAATATTATGAGATCTCCTCAAAAGCCTTTCATATTTTTGAAAAAATATTTCTATCAATCAATCTTGTGACAATATTGCAAGGATGACTATTGGTACTTTCACAAAACATTAACACAACAACATTTTTGATAAATATTCATCGGTTATGTCGGTATAATGACAAGTATGTCAAGGCAAGTATGAGAACAAGTAGAACCAGGAAAAGACAACACTTTTCCTCTTTTGGCATACCACTATGTAACGATATCCAAAATCTAATTCAAATTCTATTTTGACCCGTACTAAGTAAATGCCATGGCAACAGCTAGAAAGCATGACTTCCCAGTTAAGAAGAAGCAGGTCACACATGGAAATGTTATATGGCGTGTTGCATCATACTGTACAGTACAAAGGCTGCTGTCAGTGCAGAAATAGTATCTCAGCCTCCTTTACAATGGATTCATTTATGTGTGATTGCTACACACTGCCTTGCACAGCGGAATAGGGAGTCAAGAAGTAGACCACTTCTGTATTAGTCCTCACTGAAAGTAAACAGTGTCACTTGTTTTATGGCTCTCTTTTACCAAAGATATTACTCTGCTAGCACAAAAGGACAGAAAATGATTTCCAATAATAAATATGACACTCCTGACAAATCTGTATTCATGAACTGTAAAACTAGCTCGCTACAATAAATATCAACTATAACCATACCTGACAAGCCAAAAGAGGGAATCACTTTGTGATGAGGCTCTGAGAGTTTGGCTCTCCATGCTGCATCTGCATGCTCTCAACCCGAGTCTGTTATGACCCAGCTGCCAAACGTTTCCTCCTGCAGGAGCTCGAGCAAACACAGAGCAGACCCCACGACACAGACCTGCTGGCTAGGCCTTCTCCTCCAGCCCACACTACATGGGTACACTGTCCATACAAATTTGTTCCACATACATCGACACAAGCAGACACAGTATTACACAAAAATACTGTTCCTCCCTAGTTCACAAGGCCAAGCATGAGGAAGTATAGGCCTTACTTAGCATTTTTTAGATTGTATTGCTGCTTCAAATGAACACCGGAGCAGTGTTGATGGTGTAGTAAGTAAAAGCAGAAGTTGGAGCAGCAGTTTTGAGGTTGGCGACAGATTGCCTCATGCATGCTGGTTTAGATAAAATGTCGCCATTATCCAGTAGAGGTTAATAGATAGCAGTGTTTCCCACACATACAGTTGGGGACTGAGACAGATAATCTAGATTGTGATGCGACCTTTCCTGTTAAAAACATAGGCCTACTTATGTGTTGCTTTGTACAAACTTGTCAGAACAAGGTTGTTCGACACACTGTGGTTTTGAACAGCTACTTAATTAACACGCTTCCTCTACACACGCTCTCCTCCTGTTATGACAGTGGAACTGAACCAAAAGTTTGTTTTTTGGGTGACTTTACAAAAAACATGTTTCAGGTAGAGAGAAAAACAGAACGACGAGAGAAACAGAAACACTATGTTGAGCTAATGCAGGCAAACTTGTAAAGCTATTCTAATGAAAGCTGATTCTGAAAAGATTCTGATCAGAATATATATTTACAGTGGTGTAAATGTTGTTAGAGAGATTGGCTGAGAGGGATTACATATTCTGTTTTAGGGAAATCATAAAACTGAGGCCTTGAGGTCATGTGTATTTAAAAGTTTAAAATTGCAGTGGTTACCATAAAAGCATCATATCTATAGACACAAGTTTATAGACAATTGCATTACAGCTATACAAATTCTGTTAGCTCCCTACTTAACAATGCATTAAGAGCAGATATTTCCCTATCGAATCCAATGCCTGTCTCAACAGGGGAAATCACACATCCAGCAAAAAGATAAATTGCCAGCCCAAAACAATCCGCAGCACTCTTTGGGCGTGGCATATAAACAGAGAATTAAGATTATCATCACTGCAAATATCAAAGCACTGGAAATTCCTACATAGTTGTAGTCACATCTAAAGAGGGCTGAGAGCAGTTAAGTCAAATGCAGTATTTGAGCCAACATGCAAGAACCCAAATCCGGGAGCTCAGAGTTGTTTGTCATAATTTAACAACAGCACAAAATCCTGACATGCTTTGCTGTCACTGTGTTGTCCAACTGATAGAGAGATGGAAAAATGTGACCATTCAAATTCCATGTGACATCAGCCTGACAGCAGGAACGTGGACGTCATCCCACCTGGGACTGCTCAGCCGGTCCCCTTCCTGCACACAAATCCCCTTATCAAACTGTGAAACAGATTTGGGCTACATCATGACAGCATGCAATCAGGAACTGAACAGGGCTCTATTATCTCATGACATGCAGGTGTCAGAAGATGTATTTCCCTCCATGCAGGAGCCACCCTGTGCCAAGAAACAAGCAGAATTGCATCGACGTGCTGTCCAGGTCTCCATGGAGGCCCAGAAAGTAATCTAATACTGACTCAGAAGCATGGAGAGAAGAACTGCAGCAAGGGAGCAACCAACATCACAACACACATTTAAAATATTGACATGTTTTACTGAATGTCAGCGCTCTGGCACGTAAATCTAGAAAGCAATGTTAATGATGAATTCTGTAAGCACTGGGATTTACATATTCTGACACTGGCTGACAAATATGATAAACAGCAGCGTTTTTACAGTGCAAACACCACGTTAAACAGTGCCAAACACAATTAGAGCCATGAGGCACATTCTGAACACAACACGGCATCTTCCCTAAATGCATGGTGGGAACTGAGGTGATAAATAATGCATACCCCCATGATGGATTAATCTAACCTTAATGCAGCTGGGTGGAATTGCCTGGGAAGAAACGGGACGAGAGACAAGAGGCTTTCAAGGAAATTCAAAACAGCCATTCAGTTTACTTTGGCAATGCGGCTTCTGGTCTGACACAAGCTGCTAGCCGGCACCTCCAAGTCGACATCCACAGTGATCAGGAAGGCTTTAAGACACATACAGTTGGCCATGAGCATCTCTAATATGTTTGGAATCCAATTTTGACCTGGAATGTGTCTGTTTCGTTTCATCAAAACTAAAATACTTGTCTGTTTCAATGCATCTGCATGCTTTAAAGGAGATTTCAAAACATCCAGCAGCAATTATGTAACACAGTATATCCTAAAACTACATTAATGCATATTGTCCAGACCTACTGTATATAATACATTTTTGCACCAACATCAGTTTTATTTACAATGAGACACTACACACAAATCAACACACATGATCGACTACTACAGCATTATGCAGATGGGTAGCATTAAAATCTGAGCACTGACAATTTACAGCATGCAGCAGTCCCCATGCAATAACAACACAGTAATCCACTAAACTATTAAGCAAAATGAAATTCTATTTTGTGTTCCTGATCACAGAATATGATCTGTTCTGTAATGTTTCTGTATACAGCAGATCTACATCCAGGAAACGACCAGGAACAGACTAAAAGAAAGTATTTAGCAGCATAACTACCTTGAAACAAGTTGAACATGTTCAATCCTGTGCAATCTTATCTGTTATAGCTGTGCAAGAACAATGGTACCACCAGTAGTGCACCACAAATGTGCAATAACCTGGCAGGCTGCAGCTGCAGAACATGAGGCTCACTGTAAGTACTAATCATTGATATCACCACTAGTTAGCAGATCCCCGTCACATTAACCTTGGCGACTTTTGTGCTTATGGATCCGCTGGCAGTGTGGATTAAAAGTATTAAAAGCAATAGCTAACAATTGTTTTAATTTCTGGTGAGCGCGAATCCAAGGTGGTGACTCTCCAGGGTTTCTGCAGCTTTAAACAAGTCAAATTTAAGACCGTTTTTAAGAACATTTAGAACTAAATTTAAGACCTACACGAAATAGGAAAAAGCAAGGGAAAATAAAGTCCCAAAATTGCTTTAAAAAATAACCAAATTTATTGCCATTCACAAAGCAATTCAAACAATGCAGAACAGAGTGTGTGTGTGTGTGTGTGTGTGTGTCAGGGTTATTATAGATTAAAATTTTCATTGGTTTGTTTTTATTTCAGTTTAGTTTTAATTAGTTTAAAAAGTGATCAAGCAGTTTTAGTTTAGTTTTTGTCTGGGCATTTAATTGAATTTAGTTAACTGTGATAACCTTGCAGCTGTAGCTCAGTGGGTAGAGCAGGTCAGCTAGTGACCGGAAGGTCGTCAGTTCAAATCCTAGCTCCAGACTGAGCTGAGCTGCATGTCAAAGTGTCCGTGAGCAAGATACTGAACCCCAAATTGCTCCTGGTGTGCGGTTGGCACCTTGAATGGCAGCTTAAATTGAGATTGTCAAATTTTAGACTTTTTAAGACCCCATGGAAACCCTGCCCTCTCACAGCTGGGGTATAAGAGCTTTTACTGCAGTGGATTTGCTGGAGCAGCCTTGGTTATCATGGTCTCTGTCAGTCAGGCTACATCTCTGCAGGCACAAGGTAGCACTGCTGGTCACAGTCCTGATAACCATCTACCGTCTATAGCATCTATAACATTTTATTTACACAATCGACAGCTGTTCACTGCTGTATCAAACCACAGGCATTGTTTGGATTAGTTAAACTAAAAGGCACAGAAAAAAATCCTGCTACTCTGCTACTCCAATAAAAATCTCATCTGATATGATAAATGTCTTTAATGCCGACATACTGTTAGAAATTGAGATGTTACTATTTAATCTCAATGTGTAAAAGGCCAAATGCTGTATCAGTTTAGTGTATTTTGTTGTACTGTATTTTCACTGAAGAAATGAAAGTCTCAGTCTCAAAATGAGGAATAACCGGTGATGGAATGCAATTAATAATTAACACGCAGAACTGATAATGTCTTTACCATCAGTAAAATCTTATCCCTAGCTTGATCATTTATCCACAGTCAAGTACGTAACTTGCCAACTTGACTGACATGTGTGTCCCTTGACAAAGCCCTTATGTAATCACACAGTGACCATCTAAAGACAGAACAAGTGTCCTCCTATAAACAGAACCAACTCTATGCATAGCTCTATGTCTCTTCTGGGGACCCAGGAGCAATGCTAAATATAGCCTATGTTGAACTCTGCCCCCTTCATCTGTCTCACACACACACACACACACACACACACACACACACACAACTCAAATAGTTAACATTGCTTTGCCATGCTCTTGTGTTTGGCCCTTTATACTGTTTTCTCCCAGAATTAGATGGACATCAAGATAGAATAATTCAATAATTACAGACCTTTTGAGTGGAGCAGAGCAGAGGAGGGTCATCTTGACGTGTGTGTGTGTGTGTGTGTGTGTGTGTGTGCGTGTGTGTGTGTGTGTGTGTGTGTGTGTGTGCGTGCGTGTGCGTGTGCGTGTGCGTGTGTGTGCGTATGTGTATAGCAACAGAAAGTGGCCATATTGGAGCAACCCAGTGGGCAGCCACCCAGGACTCAGGCCACTCTGAGGCTAGTCTTCTGGCTGTGAGCCCATGAAATAACCAAACAGAGAAACAGGCACGTAGGTTAAAGGACAGAGATGAAAGGATGAGAAAGAAAATCAGCTGTTAGCATCAAAGCGGTTAGCAATTAATCTGGCTCTGTTTTCGCTCCACTTTAAAGAGCCTACAGAGGAAGGTGCAAACAAAGGCTCGGCCACTGAGGTAACAGAGATGAAGTGACGACGACAGCACGGTGGTTTGTGGTTTTACAGCCCGACTGAGGATGCAGACTCATTAGAGTCTCATGACCACAATCAACACAGCTTTCATGTCTCCATCACGCTCCATTTCTGCTCACAGTAATGTCTTGTAGGCTCAAATGATGGGAAGCAAAATTACGTTTGAGGCTTTAAAATCTAAAATTGTTTCAGAAATGAAAGATGATGCCCGTGTTCTGCCCTTACTTTGAAGTTTGCATCGCTTCTTCATATTTGTGCAGGTAAATAAATAACTAAATACGTAAACAAACAAATCTGTAGAATCTACTGATTTTGACGGTGAAAAATAGTGATCAGTGTTTCCCAAAGGCCAAGATGATGTACTCTAAATGTCTTGCTTGTTCACAACCCATAGAGGAGTAAAGAAACAAGAAAATAATCACATATAAGAAGCCGGAACCAGATTGTTTTTTGTTTTTCATTTTCTTGAAAAAATTACTCAAACTGATTAATTTAAGAGTTGACAACTAATCGATTACTCATTTCATCATTGCGGCTCCGTAGTGAACCACAGCCAGTGCTCAAATATGTTACTTGTACATAACCTGCCTTCTTTTTCTGACCGCCACGGTGCTGAAAGTTGAGTTTACCTTTCCCTGGACTGTCAACAGGCATTATAGGGATGACAGTGTGGCGGATGTGCACAAGGATATTTTGAGAACTGTCCAAACAGTGCGCAGCACAAGGTAAACAAAGCCGCTTCATGTTCACTGATGGGGTCTGGTGCACAGAGATATTTGTGTTCCTTATTATTTGTCTGACGCTGGGAGTTTCATCTAATGTGACAAACAAGACGACTTACCAGCAAAGGTGACCGTGGATTTCTGTTGAATTGGAAATACATAAAATATTTACATATAACTATGGACTTATTTGCTTAAATGCTTATTTGATAAAGAAAATGTGAGGGAGGATTGACAAACTGCATCATACTTGTTCTTTCTAGCCATTACAAATCACCCAGTACTTAGTTGGACTTATCATAATGCATTTTGCAGCACAATTGTTACACAGTACTTCTTTCTGTAGTAGGTCTGCTGTTAGTTTTTATTCTCATTACAAAATCGCCACAAAATTGGTCCAGATGTGTTTGGCTGCCAGACTAAAATCAGTGGTCAAACAGTCATCAACCTTTATCTGCACATGTCTGCACTTGTAAGGCTATATATCAAGTAGTCCTCTCTCTTGAGAGGCAGAATAGCAATACTCATTAGCCTCCTCCTTGTGGGTATCAGGGAAGGGGAAAGCCTCAGGTGGAATTCGGTTGTCTATATTCTGCCAATAATGGTCCAATCCAACGAGGAACATAGAAGATCTCCCTATGAAACCGCTGAGCAAGAGCAAATCCATCAGCGTCAACACTGGAGGAATGATCTGAATTAGTTGCAGTGAACAAACCAGAAACAGAGACTTCCACAGCCACTACTGAACACTCTTTTCTCCTGGAATAACAAGAGAAACACTTCATAAAGACTTTGTGTTGTGATTTTACCTCTCCTTTAATTTCCTTCCTGCTTTTTGATGAAATATGCCCCCAGACACTCTCAAATTATAGTCTGCACGAAGCACTTTAATTTCATCTGCTGCTGTTTTACCAAGAGGCCAAAAAAGAACATCAAATTGCGAGACAAATATTTGGAGTCTGAGGAGCAATTTCCTATCAAAGGAGACCAGAACGTGCATTACCAGCGTCAGATGGAGCAAAAGGGTTAACACTGATACAATTTGAAATAGTTTTAATACTGTTTGCTTGGCTGTTTTTGTGTGCTTACAGCAGTGGGGCACAATGGGGTCATGATAGCATGTACATTATGTTAGAAAAGTCACTTTGTGGCAGAAATTCTGGAAAATCCTAAACAAGGAAATACAGTATTATTATACCAACACTCTTATAGTAAGTGTCAACACAGCTGCCCTTGAAAGAGGGAACTTGACCCCAAACACTTAAGGAGGGCTGCTCAGCAGCTCAACAGAACACTATAGCGCTCTATTAACTAGTGTAGCTGCATTAATGTGAAACAGGTCACAGAACAGGGTTACACTGGCACCTTAACCTTTGGTCATATCGGCGCTCCAAAGGATCAAAACCAAATGAGAATCCCTGACCCTCAGCCCACATTGTGAACTTAACAAGATCTGAACGCTGAATCTGCTGAGTGACATGGGTACAAATTGCCCGCCACTACAACAATGTCAACTAAATGGTGATTTGAGACACCCTGCTGCACAACAGCGGCAGGCCAGAGCCTTGAAATAGGACTCCGCAGGAGAAGTAGCCATTTGACAAGAGACAGAATGGTTTCCAGCACAGATACCATCTAGAACGGTGGTTACTGATAGGCTTGTTTGTTTCCACAACATTAACTTTCTAACATTTCATCACTGAGAGTGGTCTGATTTTTATTCACTTGAAGCCAAAAAAGTCCACCCTAAACATAATGAGAATATACTGATTTAATGTGCTGTCCTCCAGTATATCCTCACAACGTACAGGACGAGGCAGCATTAGCACTTCATCCTGCACCCTAACATGTTGCATCATTAGCAGCCTTGCAACTCTTGAGGGTTTTCATAGTCAGATGTTGTTTTATGCCACTCATATAATGATGATATAGTGCACCCGATCAAATAGCAATGCACTTGAATTACTTAGACATAAGAATCAGAACGTGAAAAAATATGAAAATACCCTTAATGAATAAATTATGAATAAAATAAAACCACACAACCAAAACAATAAATCAAGTGTAAATATAATGTATATAATGTAATATTATGTCTTATAATGGTAGTGAAAAATGTGCTAGCTATTCCAGCATCATGTTGGCCACAATCTTATAACAGAGGTGTAAACACGGCAGGCAACATCGAGGTCAGCAAAATCACATCAACAGCTCAGTAAAATAAGATTTGTATGATATGATAAAACATGCATTTGCAATAGTTACCGTGACAGACCATGACCCATGACACACAGCAGTGACTCATAAAAGCCTGATCATGCCTCACAATTTCAGGCTCAGCACCACGATAACCTACACATGTGGTGTAATTGTGTGCAGCCCACACCTTTTTCTTAGTAAGGAGGCTGAAAATTAAATGTCAGTCTTGTTACAGAAATGCCTCTCTCCACTTTATCACTTAACTGTCATTTTCAAGGAGTTACTGAGAGGCTCTCTGCCTCTGCTGGAAGACTTAAAACCCTCATTTTATAGGCCTTTTAGCTTAATAATTGATTACCTTTCTCTTTTTCTTCTGAATAGCTGAAGTGTAACCAATCACCTTCATGTTCATATGGCACACATTATTTATTTAAAAACAGATCCAGGCACAGATTTCCACTAGAAGGAGGAGTGGTCAGTGTTTTAGTGGTGCAGTCACTCCAATCTCCTACCTGGATGTTTTTAATGTTTGACGCAGATGAAAAAAGAAAAAAGTCCAGAGCAATATTTGTGCTCAAGACCTCTCCTCGTCCTTCTAATCATTCAATTTATCTTTTTCCGCATCAAGAGCGGTGACGGTAGTGGTGAGGCAGGAAGACAATGACAACCTGCTGTGAAAGCAGGGGAGGGGGTTGGCGGACGCACTGACGATAATGTCAGGTTATGCAAAAACATGTTATGCTGTCAACACTCCCGACACCTTGGACTGACTCATTACTGAGCCTGGTTTCACCCAAGTACAAGCAAACAGTCTGAGAGCCGACTGCATCTCACCTATGTGAGAGGAGATCACATAGATGAGTGGGTGTTGGGCCGTGTGCAGTCACCCGCCTGCTGGGGAAGATTTACATGTAAACACATGACATGCCTGCTCCTATGTGGGCATTTCCCAGACACGCTAGACACTATGACCATCTAAATGCATTGATGGGATGAGCAATGATTCAATAAAGACCTCTGCATGCCTCACTCTCCCTGACGCTCTTGAGGGAAGCGCTTCTGATTCATTGAGATCAAACGCCTCGCATGGCAAAGTGTTTTTCTTCACGTGTAGCGACTGTATCCTGTTCTACTGAACAACTCGGTGAGAGGAAATCCATCCACAGAGTTTCTATTCAGTCATCCACTGTGACACATTTGAACCTTTTTCACAAACTTGCCTCGGATGATGTAAACAAGAGCCGTCATCCAGCACTGACAAAATTGAAAGAATTACACGAAAAAAATGCAACAATAAATGCCTGTGACTGCAATGATTTTAATTCAGAGTGTCTAGAGTGTAATGACGAGCCTAGAAAAAGAAGCCCGCTTCACATACGGCACTGCAATTTGACAAAAATGCCCCTATATCCAGATACATGTTACCTAAAAGATCATGTATGATTATCTGAAACATACATACATGTTGGGATGTATGGAGATATTGCTTTATTATGTATGGTAAAATGTGTAAATGTACATATATGGAAGATGTCTAATGTAAGACAACAATGTAATAACAGTTCATGTATGTTAACATGTGAGTTTATATTGTGACACATTTCATTCGGTTTTCATTGCATATCCAATATCCGGATACATAGCCCACACGGCAACCCTGAAGACAATACGGTACCTCCCTATATTAAGACTACATCCGAGTGAAATATCGGTTTAACATCATCTGCGCTGCTACCTGGGCGCTCACTAGAGTCGGACTCTGGCAGGCCCAAATGTTTCCACATTAGATGAGGAATTCTCAGAGCTGATCCATGCTAAAGCTCAAAATGGAGGGTTGACGGGAAATCCACCTCTGGTCCTGACGTGGGCAGCAAGATCTGTCCATATTAGTGCATTTTGTCCCTCTTCTCTATTCCTCTCTGTCCCCGATATTCGCAAAAAATAGTCTCTCCCTTTCATTTTCAGCTCAGACAGCTAAAACCAAACACACTTCTGTGAGCCCCATTTTGTCGAACTACTCGTTACCAGCAGACCTGTTTTCGTTAATTAAAAGCTTCACCTTTTAGAAGGTACTTCACTGACAGCAGGCACTTAAACAGCACATCAAATTCCAGTTATAACTGCCAGTAGTGTCACAGACATAAAAGGCAACTCATGGTATCAGAGGGAACCAACAACAAACCCAAGTACAGTTCTAGATAGGCAAAAGATTGAATAAACACTGTTACTCAGGGCGCATCTTCCTTCATGAGCCTCGGATAACATGATGTAGACACATCATGACACTACAATGACTGAGAGTAAACAAATAATGCCATGCTTGCAAAGTAGCAAACAAATCATGAGGGGGATGGAAATAGTGTGCAGGAAATGAAAAATATGAAATATAAAATTGTGTCACGTTATCCATGCTCCTCAACAGTGAGAAGAAATAACCAGAGGCATGCTCACAGACAAATCTGTTATCCACATATGTACTTCCCCACACACACACACACACACACACACACACACACACACATACACACACACAGAGATCTCATATCTGAATGAGTCAGATGTCAGTCAGTTGTGTTTTTACCTTGGCACTGGAATCCTTGTTTTCCAAACCCCCTGCGAAAACAAAGAAGGCTGAATTAAGCAGTTGTTTATGCTCCTTCTCACTCACACACAGCCAGTCCTCTCATTCATACATACATTCATTCATACAGGGACAGGCTGTTGTTGCATAATGTACATCAGAGCTTTCAATTCTTCATATTCTGCTGGAAGCATTTGTTGTCATCTCCCGCGACCAAAACACTAAAATGAATATTTAAGAAGACAGTATACTGACAGCTACACTCTGTGACAGCGGCGGAGGGTTCAGAGGGGATGCAGGGGACAAGAACAACATGAGCAGTAGCAGAGAGCTTTTATTTTTGATGAACCATTTGCCTGAGAGCTTTCTATTCTATTTTATTTTGAATTGTCACCTGTTGCCTGAATTTTACATGGACATAAATAAAGACATTTCCACACAGAGAGAGCACAAATTGGAGCATAACATTGTTGAAGCCACACTTAAGCCTTGTTTTATGAACAAAAGCACATGGACACTCCTCCACAAGTCCCCTTAGTTCCAATCGAGGTTTACGCTGATGCTGCATCAGACAATGATTATCAAGGTGCATGGTTCTCCAATGTTTTGTGCACTAAGGCACAACAAAGAGCAACCATAAATGTGAGGGAACAACTGTATTAATGTAAGAAAAAACCTCTCCAACCTGTCATCTAATCATTCCGTACTTGCTTGTTTCTGGTTTCCTGGAAGGATTTTTTCAGGTATAGAATTTGCCTCTTTATTAGGAAATGAATGTGTATGAAAGACTGCAGGGCACCAACTTATCATTTCCATTGGTCTCATCGATGCACCTGTTACTGGTTTTTAATATTCCAGTAATATCTGAGGCTGATGTATTTATTTGAGTTGGCCAAGCACTTGTAACTTTTAAACAACTGAGGGTATTGCAGTTTCCTGTTGCCTGTGCTGTGGCTTAAATTAAGAAAAATGTTCATCTGCACCTTTATTCCTGTTTTCAGTCATTAACATTATTTTATTTTCATCTTTTTTTGTTGTTGTTGTTATGTAATAACTTTCAAAATGTATTATTGGGTGCATCTAAATGGAAAACTATGCACACCAGTGAATCCAGAGTAGAAAGTCAACTCTGGAGCCTTGTAAAGTAGATAAAAAAAACAGATTCATTACTTGTTGTATATTGCAATAGTAGTCTATGGTTGTGACAAAACCCCTCACAGCATTCCATCTGGGGACAACTGATTTTTGTGCTTTCAACTTTGGAGCAACATTTTGGCGAAGACTGTCTTGTTTCAACATGACAACGTTGCCCATGTGAAATGCGCAATGTCCACAGAGCGATATTATTTTGAGTTTGGCTGAAAGGACTTGACACCCTGCGCGCACGTGACCCTCGACCCCGTCGACACCCTCGGGAGGAAATGAAACGCGGTCTTTAAGCGAGGCTTCATCAGAACACATCAGTGTCTACCTCACCGTAACGCTCTTGTGGCTGCATGGGAGCAAATCCCAGAGGAGTGAAGGCCGTACCAGCAGCAGATTAACAGCCATGGCTTTGGATAGAGGTGTACACTGTACACGCAGAAGATTTTTTCTTAGGTTCATCATACTTTTTTTTATTATATTTGTTAAACTGAAAAAGTAAAAATGAGCAACACGTTTTTTGTTGCATTAAGGATCAATCCAAGTGTTGATTGATTCACCATGAAAATCAGCGCAGAGAGGCCGCCCTTCTGTCCTTTATACGGCAAATCAACAAGTTCTTGCTGTTGCTGCCTTCAAGTTTCACGTTGAGCCCGTGCTTTGCTGAGGAATGAAGCACAGGTCACGCTGTAAAACTGTCGAGGTTATGAGCCACAAGCGGTAAATGGCCTGAGCTCACACTCCCACCTGCAAACAGCACAGGACCGGGAACGTGGGTGCAACTCTACACGGCTGACTGCGAGTTACCTCCTCTCACGGTGGAGACACACCTGAGGTGATCTCTACAGAGCAGCAGCCTGATGAAACCTTTCAACTAAACTGAGGTATATCTGTCATACTATTCTAAATACATTAACTTGGCAGTGAAGTGCAGCACAGAGGCCCACTCCCTGCCATCACCGCCCACTTCATGTGTGCTGCAAGCTCAACACCATGAGCATAATGCAGAGCCCCTTCTCTGTGTAGGTGAAGATCTTTTCCATATGGCCTCACAGTGCCAGTAAGTTTCCAGTAAGTTTTTAGCCATAAATCCTTGAGCTGCTCTCCACAGTAACAGCCGATAAATGGAAGGCTGGATGGCTCGCCAGGAAAAGGGAGCCTGTTACTCATCCAGAGACTTCCACCAGATCCAGAAGTGGACCTGAACAGCTGCAACAGATATCTTTTAGTTCAGAGTTAATGCAAGGAACATTTCTCAAGAAAGAGGTCCGGGGATTTGACGATCGCTTTCATTTTCGCGCTGGGAATTAAACGTTCGGCTAATAACATAAACAACAGCAGAACTCCTCCCATATGGCACCGCTTGGACCAAACCCCGACAAGTTGGGATCCCCGGAGAGACAAAACAGCGCTTGGAAGACTGCGGACACACATGCACCGTCACTTTACCAGTATGAAAAGTGTGTGTGTGTGTGTGTGTGTGTGTGTGTGTGTGTGTGTGTGTGTGTGTGTGTGTGTGTGTGTGTGTGTGTGTGTGTGTGTGTGAAGACTGCCGGGACAGTTCGCGTGAAGTTGTGTTACATCACCGAGCAGAGTGTGGCTACTCGACCGAAGTTATCCGACATGCAACAGGCAGAGCAGTCGGGCAGGGGGAAGCGGAGTGGAGGTGGTGGAGGTGGAGGTGGGAGAAGGGAAGGCTTACCAGATGAAGTCGGTGCAGTGGCTGCAGAAAGTCGGCTGCCTGAAGAAGCGGGCTATGAATTTGTGGTTCTTGACCTCATGGACGTTTTTTTGCCTCAAAGCACCTTTGCGAGCGAACCTGTTCGCCACGTCCGCGGTGGACGACTCGTTTGAACTCACATCAGCCATGTCCCCCCTCTCAAGAAACCGGGTCGACGGTGCAGCTTCAGTCGCGCTGTGTCTTGTTTTTTTGTTTTTTTGTTTTTCAGTCCGTGTGGCGGCGCAGCCCTCAGCGTGGAGCCAGCAGAGTGTGGAGCGGCGGTCTTCACCGGAGACACTGCGCGTACTGTCTGAGGGCTTTCCCTGCCTGTCGCTCGCACTGGGCTGCTCCACTGACAGCTCTGCAACGCCGTCAAGTCAGCCGCGGCGAGGGGGTGCCACATCCGGCCCCTTCAAAATAAAAGGCGTTTCTACTTTTGGGGCGGGGCGGGGGCGTTCTGCAACTTACCTGCCCACGTGCATCCAACTACGGAGAACGTTCGTATTATGTCGGTCTCAAAGTGCTTCTGGCATTAATAGATGGGAGATTGAACATAATCATGGTATTTATTTTCTCTTTTAATTTTATGATGCATAACTGCAGCAGGATAATACAATAGTGTCCTCGTAATATTATTTTATGTTCCGAGGTCAAATTTGACAGCAGTATCACTGAAAATTAACACTCAACAAATGTTTTATTCAAGGAAATAGAAATCTTGTCATTGTAATTTTTTTTTTTTCAATTTAAATACTGCTGACATTTCTGCACTCCTGATAACTACAACTATTTCTTATCTATTAGTCAAAATTCTTCAATTGTTTACTTTTCTCTAGATTTAATGTTTGTTAAACTATTCCCTGTGCATTGGGAGCAAAGTTAACCAGAGTCAGATTCCTTGTTTTTGTACACATATGTGGCCAACAAAGCTGATTCCAATCCTGATCCTGAAAATAATGTAATTTTGTGACCTCATGATACAGTTACTGTTACTGCTTGATAGTATCTGTAGCATTAAACTAAATTATAGTTCTTTATTTACTATTTTGCACCAACTTTTTGCAAAGAAAAAAGTCAAAAACAAGTGCTAAGGTGGAATAAAAACTTTTACAAAGAGTAAAATGCACAACATTTTGCTCTCTGAAAAGCTCTCGCGTAGAAGTGCCCCAGGAGTATTTGAGCTACCATACTGGATCTGATACCAGTAGTGGAAGAAGCTCTCCTTAATTCTGTTGCAGGGCATTTTACGACTAAATCATTATCTTATCATCTTATAAGTAGCCTACGTGATGACCTCATTTAAATCCCAACAGATCTTAAACCTGAGCAGGTCTAATCAGCAGCAGAACTGTGTGTATGCGGGTCCTTTAATCTATAACAGTGTATTATATTTTTTTAAGCTGATCATGTATTTTATATGTAAAATCAGGGTTACTATCAATGTTGCATAAATAACAGTAGTAGTGGGGAAGTTTTCCTCTTAAATGTAGTCGAGTAGAAGTGTATAGTTGCAGAGATTGGGTATGCTTAAGTTAAGTACCTCACATTTAAAATGTGCTATGTTACTCTTCACCCCAGTTTGATACATGGGCTGGACCAACAAGCACTATTACATAAGAATTAACAGGGAATATTAGAAGAGTTATTTCAGTGAATTTATCCTTAACTGATGGGCTTAACTGATCATTTATTCTGTCGTGCCTTTTCATTAGCATAATCCAGTAACTGTGCACTTGTATGCACATGGAGTTAGTCATGGACTAGTTTTGTCTAGACTGCTTTGTAAGTGTGCAGCTAACGGGGACTGCAGTTACACTACATCGCTCATGACAAAGTGTAACTTTTAACTGCATGCTGCACATGCTGCCTTCACGAAACAGTATCATGTAGCACAGCACCACTCACTGTAGCTTCTTATGGAACCATAAAGTTAAAATAACCCCTCTCTAAAACAGATTCAGCAACTTCATTATGTAACAATCATTTATTATTGGGCTGTTGGACTACATCATTTTTTTAATATGTATCTAGGTGTCCTGAATAAACAGGAATAAACTGCTTGTGTAACTGGGTTATAGTTTGAAATAGTCATCAGACTAACGGTCCCGGCTGTTCTTAATGTAGTCCTGTATCTGTGCAGCCTTTAATCTCAGTCACAAAGGAGCTCAGCCTTGTTGACAAACAATACATGAAAGTGAGGCACACCAACCATCAAAAAGAATCCATGAAACCTTTCTGCATATTCAAACACAGAGTAGAGTGGAGTACATCCAGTAGGATTTAAACATGCAACCTTTTACGAGCAGGAAAATCCAGACTTTTAAATTCCATAGTTGACTATTATTATTATTATTATTATTATTATTATTATTATTATTATTATTATTATTATTATTATTATTAATGCAACACATGTTCTAACACATATCCATAGCTCAGTGAACATGGTACTTTTGTTTCAAACGTGCGTTTATCCCTCGCAGCTGGTCCAGGGCTTTGTCCGCAGGGCTCTTCAGCTATCTTCATTCCTAAAACACACTTCCTGCTCGTGCTCTGTGTGTATCTTCGTCCAACTTGACAGCTGCTCCGCTCCGCTTCCTCCTTCTCACTCCGGCTGATGTCACGCAACAGGACCGCTGTCAGCGGGAGGGTGGAGGCCGCCTGTCCCGCTGCAGGAATTTGGGATTGGGGCGTCATCGTGTGGAGTAACAGAGCATTACACATGTTGGAGCTGCTCGCTGAAAATCGTTTTGGGTTTTTTTTTTGTTTTTTTTATTTCTTGCAAGAGCTCAGTTCAGCACAATGTAAGTACTTCACACATGAGCTACAGGTGCATTTCTACTGTGTCTGAGTGGCCTCAACTCTTTCTTTTGTATTTCACACTATTCAGCTTAGATCAACATTGTGCCATTATGATTAAACAAATAACCATCTTCATAACGGACATTTATTGGATTTTGAGTGAACAACACAGGGTATTGGTGACATTGTTTTTGTAGTGACGATTTTTTTTTTTTTGTCGCAAATGATCGCATTTTCACTGCCTGAACATACTCCAAAACTCACCAAACTTGGAATACATGTCACACCTGCACAAACTCAAAAAAAATCATAATCTATTCGCGTCTTCAATTTCCACCACTAGGTGGCGCTATAATCAAGTAGTGCGTTTGTGCGTTTTTGGCTCGTGACTCACATATACTTTGTTGCACATTCATTCAAAGCGTTCGCTCAGTTGCGCTGAATCTCGTGGTATAGGCCACGCCCATTCCCGCCTACCGTTTTTTTTTTTTTTTTTTACCAAATTCGCGAAATGTCACAAACCTACTTTTTCAAACTCCTCCCAGACGATTTCACCGATTTGCACCAAACTTTGCACATAGCATCTTTGGACTCTCCTGACAAAAAAAGTTCTTAAAAGTATTTTGATATTCCAAACGATACTCAAGTTATTAAATAACAACTTCATGGGCGTGGTATAGACTGACCCCTGTAACTCACACACCAAAAATGACAGCAGTTGGTGCCAAATAACTCCCACATAATATGGCTGACATTTTTAAACCTTATATCTGTGTGTTCCCTTAATTCAGCTGCATTGTGTGATGTAGGCCACGCCAACTTTTGCAGTAAATTTCTATTCACAAAATTGCCAAAAATGAAAATCGTACGTTTTCCAACTTCTCCAAGGCCATTTCAGCAATTTGCGCCAAACTTTGCAGGTAGCATCTGTGAACAAAACTCATTAAAATCTGTCACCTACGTCACACCTGGTGGCACGGTCCATTTTGATGCTTCGCCATAAAATCATCAACTCATTATAACTTCCACATACAGTTTGCCATCTACTCCAAATTGCTCGAACATGTAGAGGGTGTCGCCCTGAATACATCTACATAGCACACGTGGACTGCGAGCTCCAGTTCATCGCTGCATGCAGCTTTAATAGTCATTGTCATTTACATTTATACTACTGTGTTAGCCCCTCAAAATATTTCATCATTAAATACTCAATCAATATATTTTATATTTAAACTCCCCCCAAGCAGTTTTAAATTGGAAAAAAATAAAATAACAATTTCTCCATATAATATGATAAGATAGATAGCTTGATCTAACACTTCTTTTAAGCTACGTGGTGCTTTCATTGAGAAATATACTTAAACCAAGGATGGCCTTAACTTTAATGGCTGAAACATCAAATCATAATTACATTTTCTTAATGTCTTACACATTTTGTGCAGTCCTCAGGATTAAAAGAATGAACAACTTTTTTGGCATGAACAACATTGGTTTGCATTGAGGGGCCCTGTGTTTGGTCCTGGTTGTAGAGGTTAAAATCACAGTGTGTCTGTCTCTGATAACGTGGTTTTGCTGTGGTTATGAATACGTCTTTGGCTTAATAAGTTGCTGCCAGTGTCAGTATTACACGTCTTTCCTCACAGCTACGGAGGTTCATCAAGTCTTTACGACACTTGCTATCTCTAAAACCTCTCTAAGTTTACCAATTCCTCTGGGTTCACTGACCAGCAGAGCAGCAGAACCATCTCAATCCTTTTTTATGTGGACGACAAATATTTGTTAAGTAAACCGGGTTGCATCATCTGCTGTTCCCTGAAACCAGATCATTTAAAATAGCCATCGCTCAAGAGACGTGATTTATTTCTTTCAAGTAATCTATCTGCCCAGTTTATCTAGTTAATAAGGACTGACACATTTTCATTTTGCTTGACATCAGTGATAATGGATCTTCAGAGTTAAACTGGATAAACTCCTTATCATGATTTGATACCGCCTAGATTTTCCTAATCGGACAAAAAAGCATCTTCTTGTTACCTAATATGGCATAAAGTGGCATAAACATAAACACAGCATACCCCTTTGTTGTGTGGCACTATTTCTGTAATGTTGTTTTCACTGCAACGTTAGAGCAGAAAGCTAGTGAGCATTGGCAAAACAAGGCTTAAGTACGCTTCCACAATCATCTGTATCTGTGTGTGTTTACACAGTGTCTCAGGAGACTCTCTCTTCCATTATTTATGAGCTCGTATCATTCATATGTCTGCTGCTGCTTCTTGTACCAAATTAAGGTTATTGATCAGCTCTGGGTAAATAACTATGTTAAGACCTTTGTGCTCAATCAATAGGAGCTTACACTGGCATGTGATTGGATCAGGCTATCAGGGGCCCCTTTACCCAGCAACCCTTTTGTTGGCCCCATCACTGAGGAGTCTTCACTCCCGGGAAGATGGGTCTGAATTTGGTTCTGCTGATCCTTTGCCACCTTGCTTTATACACAACTGTCACATCCAAGAAAGGTAAGATGGAGCAGGTGCATTGTTTTACTTGTTTTAGAAATAAATCTGTAGCTCTTTTTTTGATGTGTTATAAGTATTCCTGCTTTAGCCTGCTTGCTGCCAATCACTGTCTCTAGCTATACATATGAAATTCAGGCACCTGATGGCTTAACAAAAGTAAGTTTGCAACAGCTAAATCTAGCCCCTGGATTATTTGTCAAAGTTCACCAACAAAATGTGAGAATAATCCCTGTGAATCCTGCTCTTTACATATCCATCAGATTATCTTTCTGTTCTCTAACCAGTATGCGGCCGACCACTTATCAGTGATGGGATTGACGACGCAACCCTGAAACGTGTGTACGAGGTTGGAGAAGAGGTGACCCTCACATGTGAACAGGGGTACCTGCCCTCGACGGCGACCCCTCGAAGGTTAACCTGCACCGCCACCGG
Source organism: Acanthopagrus latus (assembly GCF_904848185.1). Taxonomy (NCBI): domain Eukaryota; kingdom Metazoa; phylum Chordata; class Actinopteri; order Spariformes; family Sparidae; genus Acanthopagrus; species Acanthopagrus latus. The sequence goes on along the minus strand of NC_051039.1, from coordinate 19,917,273 downwards.
AGAATGGACACTGTCTGACTTGTCATGCTCACGTGAGTTTACTGAGGTTTCGGGGCAACAAAAGTTTACTTTTGAAATTGTTTTGTGTTCCTGGTGACTTTTTCATGGAATCATAGAATGTCTCCCCTGAGTATGTCATTATTATTTTACGACATGATGCTGAGCATCCTTTGTTTCACCTGTCACATAATGAGCTCCAAATGCTGCTTTAATTCAGAGTATTAAAGGTGCAATATGTAAGAATTGTCCACCTGTCAAATTCAAAATTTAAACAAACAGGGGGCAACATAGCACTAACTGCTGCTAACCGTGGCTACCGTTAGCTAGTTAGCTGTGCAGCTAGCAGTATGCACTGGGAGCTTGAGAACCGGGGGAGTATTGGTGTTTACACCACTAGCACAGGAGCTTTGGACAGGGACGAGTCAGGGCTAGCTGGTTAGCATGCTAACTTCAGTACATATAGACATAGACATCATGAAGTCAAATTTTCATATCTTTACATTCTGTGATATTTTGAGTTATTCGTCTGAATATTTTCAACTAGGATTCTTACATAATGTACCTTTAAGATATGGCAGCAACCAAGAAAACAAGCACAAAATAATATTTCTTTAGCAAAGGTATTAGAATACAATATCAGTTTTTAAGAACCTCTATGGTCTGACCTTAATTATATACCAATGGTGAAAATAACACACATGTTGGTGCTCTTAGAATGAGGCTTGAAGTTTAACAGTCACATTATGTGAGTTCATTAAACTGTCAGTGTGTTTGTAATGCTATTATAAACAATCATAAGAAAATCATTTAAATGCTTTTATTAATGTTTTCTAGCAGACTGTTTAGTTTCTTTTAAGTGCACTACTACTAGTAACATTAAATAGTCTTATTAGCACAGTAATGCCAATAAATGTCTTATAAGGACTTACAAGGACCTTAATATATGCACATATGTACAATAATACATACCATGTCAAATCCACTGTTGTAGTTTGAAAAGGTCATTTCTGAGACAAAGTTATCAGTAATGAATGATTTTTACAAGATAACTTTTTGTTGTCTATCTAACAAGAAATGTACATTAAGTGTATGAACTGTCTTTTCCACAGCTAAGATGTGCCCAATCCCTAAACCTCTGCAGCCATTTGCAAGGGGAAGAACAGAAGCTCCGTTCAAGAGTGTGCTTAACTACACATGTGATGACGGGTAAAAGTCACTTTATAGTTCTTAGTAGATCACTGTGTTTACAGTAATGCATGTCAGCACAGTGTCCACTTTTGCCCTTCAGGTACATCATGCTGGGATCCAATAAGAGCATCTGTTTACATGACGGTAGCTGGAGCAATCCACCCCCTATGTGCAAAGGTACATTGTGGAAATATCAGCAGACTCCGCAGTGTTTAATGGAGAGCAGGCACATCATCTAAAGCCTAATTTGATCCGATTAGGGAGCTGAATTTCTTTTCTTTTTTGATATTTTTTTTCATTGATGCCTATGCATTTGTGTCTATGAAGTCATAGATGATTTGATAAAACATTTATCTTAGTAGATGTTGTGAGCATCTACATGTAGGAACATGCAACTACTCATTAATGAGAGGCTACCCAGATAAATTAACTAAGCTAGATAGCATTATTTATTTATTTATTGTTTACGTCCCGAGCACAAATAGAAGCACATATCTGTATCTGGATGACATCTCCAAGCCCCACAACTCACATCTAAACAGTCTGGGGTAGATAGATAGCACAACGTGTTAAGAGGACAATATGTATTTTCTATTTCTTTTTGAACTATCCCTCTAAGGCTCAAAGGGAAGAAAAGCTTCAGCATAACTCTGGTATGATGTTTTGTTTTTTTTTTCCCTACAGCTGTGAACTGTCCTCTGCCCAGGCCACCTACAGGTGGAAGAATCGTCCATGATAAGTCAGTGAATGGAGTCACCACCATGTACGGGCAAGGCTGGACGTACGAGTGTAACCCACCTAAAGCACCAAGTTATGAGAGGGGATCCTGCAAGGCTGACGGAAGTGCAACTGAGCCGCCGGTGTGCCGAGGTACACAGTCTTCTCCGTACTGCTCCACCTTTCATTTATATCGCTCTATATTTTAGCCTACCTCTTGCAATTGTACCTGCTTCTGATGATCCCAGATGTGAGCTGCCCCATCCCAACAGCCATACCAAATGGCGTCATCACCTTCGCTGTGATGAGACCACATGGCTACAAGGAGAAGGTTAGATATGCCTGCAATGAGCACTATATCCTGGATGGTGAGGCTGAGATACAGTGCCAAAACACAGGAAACTGGTCCTCCATGCCAGTTTGCAGGGGTGAGTCATGGGAAGATCAGATCTTAAGAACAAACCAAAGGGTACAAGTCTCTGTTCATGGAAAAGCTGGGAGAGTCTGCAGAGAGATACTGAACCCTTCTTAACCTTCAGAACTTTTGGTTTCAGCCTGATAATAATGTTCTATGAGTGGAGTTGAAATGTCTGGTGAAAACGTACTGACTGCTCTGGTTTTCCACCCAGCTCCCTGCACTGTTGGCATCAAAAGAGGTCGTATCTTCTATAACGCCAAGAAGCTCTGGATCGGAGACCTGAAACCCAACAGAGTCCTCCACGGAGAGCACGTTGTCTTCTATTGTCTGAACAGGGAAGACAGGTGCGGCTACCCTGTGGCCAGCACCTGTAATGATGGAACCCTCCCCATCCCAGAGTGCTTTGTGGGTGAGTTGTTGTCAGCTTGATAAATCTAGTTCAAACATCTCTAGTTCCACCCGTGGAGGTTTGGAGGCTTGACTGATAATTTCTCACCCTGTAGTGACAGCAGCATAGACATGACCTCAGATCACCAAGTCCATGTCAAACACAAACATGTTTTCAGTGCAACCTTATCACCAGAATAATTATTGTCAGTGTATATTTCTACAAACCTCAAATAAGTTAATGCTTTTCTTTGTTTTAATTGTTGTGACAAAGCTGTGCATACAGTCCCTTTAGGTTTAGGCACATCAGCTACTTGGCTATGGTAAGGAAATTATTTTGGTCACTTGTATCTGTCACTAGAAACATGTCTGGAAATCATCCTGACATCTTGTTCAAAACATCCAGTGGTTTCACCATCACAAATGTTGAGATGCAAATGGACTCAAATGGAACCATCTCTTGCTTAGCAGCTGCCACTGCCATCCCTTTCTCCTCTATCCATAACAACATTACTGTTGCAGCATACCAGTGACAGGCAAACCCAATCTTTGTCATACAACATCCTTGGTCAGATTTAGTCACTGAAACTATACAGTTTTTATGTCACTTCAGTTCGGAATGTACCAACATTATGTGTATAACTTTGGTTACATTATGGTCTCAATATCACTGTACGATTGTTACTATGTTGCTATGTTACTCATGGTTACCTGCTGGACACTTTTTTGACCCAACCTATCATCCCCATCCTCCTTCAAAGATGACTTTGTTGCTTTTCTTCCTTCTTCACCTGACTTCCTCCTTTGCTGTCACAATAATTACCATGGCCTCCAAGGGTCACATGAGAGACTGCTCATGCATGCTGAATCTATATCAATCTGTATTTGAAATTGATATGAAAAGTATATACAAATTATACATTTTATTCTGGTGGCTGGGCTGGTTGAAAGTGTTTGATATGAAGCTTAAGATATAGATGATAGATATTTCTATTACTATCATCTATACTATCTATTACTATCATCTATTCACTTTCTGATGCTAATTTTGATTATTTTTTGAATGTTTTTACCTCAAATTTCTGCATATTACCCCTCTAAAGTATGTATATATTTGTTACTAGGCAAGGAAAGATAAAGCCTTTATGCTGCATACTGTGGTGACTAAATCAAATTTGTGAAAGCAGAGACAAAGAAGGGTGCTGGATATAAACTGCCACTTGTGACAGCATGTGGATATTAGGGCTAAGTTGTGCCAGGAACTTAGCCCTAATATCCACATGCTTTCACAAGAGGCAATACAGTGTGTTATGTCCCTAAAAATGATAGATCAGAAGTCTGTCAGATGGCCTACAGATGTCTTTGGAGACGTCCATGTTTCCATGCAGTCATACATTTTATGATAACAGTAATATATCTGTCTTCTTCTCACTTTCAGAACCGGGGAAGGTGGAGTACCAACTCAGGCCCAAAACCCTACCATCAGAAATTGCAATGTGTGCTGCCTCACCACCTGCAGCCCCCACAAGCTCCGCGAGACCTGCATAACTTTGCACAGAATGATGTGAAACTCTCCGTACGAGGAAAGGATGAGAATGATTGGATCATGAAATGAATCTGTAACAATACAGTGCAAGACAGAGGCCACTTTGGTTGTCTGTAACATTCATCTTGTATTTGCCTGTGATTTTCATTTGATAATAAAATGCAGTCGATATTGAAAATAAGAAAATGAGTTTTTTATTAAGGATGCAAAATACTGGTGTGTTGCACGAGAGTCGATGACCTGAAGAACCCATGTTCCCAATCTGTGACTTCATGCCATATGTACACTGAAATTGTTCAAACAAAACAAACAAACAACCCAGCAGGTTACAATAAAATGGGCGTCCACACTGATCTGACATTCTTTCCTAGAGGGTTTGATACCAATTCACACCTCATGTCTGTCTTCATGGTGAATTTGGCCTCTCCCCTAAACCACTGAGTAGTTAAATGCCCTCAAGGCGGTGACACAAACTGACACACGGGGCAAGATCATTCTATACCTACATATAATTTAGACTTTGTTGCTTCTAGGATTCTGTCCATGCTTGTTTACAGACAGTAGTGCAACAATAACCATCATTTTCGTTATCAGCAAATTATTTTCATTATTAATTGAATCTGATTTCATTTTGTTGGACTGATCAAATAACTGACTAATCATTGCTGCTTCAGTTGGCGGTGTCGGCTTTGGGGACCTCAGCTCGAGTCAGTTTACTGCTACTCATGTTGGAAATGACCAGTAAAGCTTCGTAACAGCTGAAAGTGTAATACGAAGAGGTAAAGTATATAATGATACATGTTCACTAGTACACCCTTGTAAAGACTGAATGGATAAATAAACTCATCTGAATAACTGTATAGCTTTAATTCAACTTGTTTCAGTTCGAGCATTGATCTGTACTGTAGCTGCTCTCTGAGGGAATCAGTCTTTTTAATGGCATGTCATGTGATGTATCAACTTTTGATTTAAAGCAAGTAATACCTGTACATTTGTGAATTCTACCCAAATAATTGATATAATACCTCTTTGACATCATCATCATCATCATCATCATCATCTTCATCATCATCATTTGCCCTTGATGCATTTACCCTCAGTAAAAGACTTACACCATGACGAACAGCAATGGACCAGTTATTTTATTATACTTTGTTGCAGCTCTGTCTCATAATGCTGAAGTCTTTCAGATGATTTGTTGTTTCGTAACATTGCACTGACAAGGGAAAGTCCACGGTTGGAGTGTTTCACTTCCAGTAAAATGTCACAAAGCAAAGAAGAAAACAAAACAAGCACCATCAGCGGGCAGTTACCTCACACTGCTCTTATCTGTTGATTTTTAGAGAAACACAAACAGCAGTGGAAGAGGGGACAGATTCAGTATTTGACGGGAGAGACCAGGGGAAAGATCCAAGGAACGCCTGCACATTTCAACAAGGGATGGAACGAATTAAGACTTTGTTTCTGCTCTGTTTGGTGGCATTTACTACCTCTGTGACATCCAGACAAGACAATGGTATTTACCATCATTACTGGCTTTTGTTTGAGGTCATATGTTTTAAACTGCACATACAGATGTATGACTATTTGCTATGACTTCAACATCAGGTTACCTCTATATGTAAGTATATGTAAGTATATGTCAGTAACACTGACCACATGTATTTGTCCAAGTTAAATACATGTCTCTTTTTGAAAATTGTTTGAAACAGTTTCAGTACAATTTTATTCCAATGTGAAGCTGACAGACACAAGTTTATATTCCTATTCTATAAAGGCACTTAAATTCCGTGTTCTCTGTGACAAAAATTGATTTGTGGATTCCCTTGTTGAATGTTGGAATAGACTGTCAGACATGTTTGAGAGTCTATACCCAGTCATTATTGATTTCATCTGTCTGTCTGCAGTGTGTTTCAGACCTCAGCTGGGCGACAATATCGAGATGAGTGGGTTCCAGAGGTTCTACAGCCCCGGCGAAGAGATAGCGCTCTCCTGTAAACAGGGTTACACCCCCGTGTTGGGACCGCGGACGATTGTTTGCATTGCCAGCGGAGAGTGGACCACAACCAAATTACTGTGCATACGTGGGTCTCCATTATTCTAGTGAGAACTTGTGACGGATCATCTTCAACTGCAAATTTAGATTTTTCTTCAAATCTAAAATGTTTTTTTAAGAAAAACGTTTGCTTGTATTACAGTTGTATAATGACTTTAACTGAAATAATCATTTAATCATTACTGATAGAGTTTCCAATCTTACTATAAATGAGGACTTGCTTTTGATGTGGTATGGAAAAATACACTGCTCTAGTAGACTTGGGGAAGATTTGTATTATGATATGTAGATAAGGACTGAGGATATCAATGTGTATATTCAGGACTAAAACATAAATGATTCCTTCTCTGTACATGGGGCGGGGGGGCGGCATCGATAATAGGTGCAGACAGTCTGCACAACATAAACCTGCTCAGCTTCAGGAAGGTGGCATACTGAAGTAGAGAACTGCAGACATGTCATTCTATGTTTGTACGTTTCGTACAAAGAAATGGCAGAACTTAACATTTACACGTGTTCTCTGACCTGTATTCTCTCTTACAGCAAAACGGTGCCCCTATCCTGATCAACTGTCTAATGGAGAACTGGACTACGAGGATACTGGGTACCAGAGTAAAATCAACTACACCTGTAATGAAGGGTGGGCAACAACATTTTGTTGAATTTCATTCTGTGATACATGTCATTTCCTCTTTCAGCCACCTTGCTCACCCTAATTCACTGGCTGCACTAACTTTAATTAATGTAAGGTGCTTTATTAACGCTGACAAGTATAAACAGGCAGCAGTGGAAGAACTGTTAACATCTTTTACTGTAAAAGGTACCAATATGATGGTTTGAAAACTCTTGGTTGCACATCTTGCGATCAAAATCTTCCTCCAGCAAAAGTATAATCAAGAAGATATACTTAAAGCATGAGTTCACTCAGAAATGAAAATTCAGTCATTATTTACTCACCCACACGCAGATGGACAGTCAGGGAAAATGTTGTCATCCACAAAACATTTCTGGAAGTGAAACAACATTGCATCATTCTCTTAAACAACTGAAGAAGGATGGGGATTGGTTTTAAAATGTATAAAAACAGCTGGGAAGACAATACACCATATGGCTCATCCAGTTTAATTAAAGTCCCTGGAAGCCCTGAGAACCCAGACTGATTTGAAAAGATCACCCTTTTTAAATTGGAAATCCTCACTGTAGCTGCTAACCTAAAAGTGTTAAAGGGATAGTTTGTGTTTTTTGAAGTGGGGTCATATAAAGTACATATCTATAGTCAGTCTGTTCCCTACCGTAATCAGCAATCAGCGCAGCCTCAGTCTGGAGAAGTAGAGAGCCGCTCCAGCCCAGACGCTCAGCTTTGTACTGCAGTGAACGGGGTCCAGAGGAAAAGCGAAATAAACTACCTAAAACAAGGTTCACCTTAAAAAGTCTATAACCGTTCAAGTGTATGTTGTATAGGGAAAATTCACACCGCTTTACACCATCAGGCAACAGGTGATCTGCAGGCGGTGAAATACAGTGCAAGGCCCAGCTGCTGGACGGGAGGTTTACTTTCGATAAAAATGAAACTTGACAGACCGTCGAACCTCCATATCCCTATGCATTAGCGCAACTGCGTAGGAATACGGTGGTTCTACGGTTGAGAAAATGTAGAGCCAAAAGAAAGGGCGGTCTGATGGCGATGTAAAGTGGTGTGATTTTTCTCTATACAATTTACACTTGAACTGTTATAGATTTTTTAAGGTGAGCCTTGTTTTATGTGGTTAGATTTCGCTTTTTCTCTGGACCCCGTTCACTGCAGTACAAAGATGAGCGTCTGGGCTGGAGCGGCTCTCTACTTCTCCAAACTGAGGCTGCGCTGATCGCTGATTACCGCAATTATCAATTTTGGGGCTTGACTGAACATGAATTTCATCTCGAAATTGATGATATTATGAGACTGACTAGATACTGACTTGATATTCTTTTTTGGGTGAACTTATCCTTTAAAGTTTAAAAGGATTCTCAATGCTGACAAATTACCCCTTTAGTTCTTAATTCATTATATAACATATTTATTGAGGTAGTAACATGTAAGATGAATTTTAATGTTGCAGCTGGCTACAAGACAGGTCTTTTTTATGTTAGAAGGTTTACTGTATGAGAATACATTTCATTTCATAGAAAGGTTTTTAAAACTTTAAAACTCTTCTGCAAAGGAACTAGCAGCTAAAACATTAAATAAAGTAAAAAGTACCATATTTGCCTTCCAGTAGAAGTACAAAGTAGCATGAAATTCATACACACATGTAAGTAACAACATTTTTTACTTGAACGCTAAATGTGCTTAGTTACTTTCCACCTCTGTGTACAGGTACACCCTGATTGGAGCCGACACCGCTGAGTGCCTTGCCAATGGAACATGGAGCACATCAGTACCAGAGTGCAAACGTATGTAATCCACTCGACTAAAAGAGAAAGCATACAACACGCATTTGTCATTCTTGTCTCCAAATGCACTTAAATCTATTTTTACCCTATTCTATTGTAGCTTTATATCGCTCTGTCCTTTTTGTTGTCCCTTCTCTGGTCTTGGAAGACCAGCACACAATTGAGTGTTCACAATCTTCACTGAAAATAGGCCAGTGAAAACACATTTGTTAATGGACCACAGTTAAGTTATCACTGAGATTGCGGTGCTGTAAATCTGGGCAACACGTGCCACATAAAATAATATAACACACATACTTAAATGCATGAAGAGAAAACTAATTCTCAATACACAAATGATCATATAATGTGTCTTGTCTTGCAGCTGTGACCTGTGGACTCGCTCCAATCCCACAGTTTGGGATGATAGTTTATGACAGGAGGATCAGTGGGAACACCACTGAATACGGCGACCGGGTGACGTACAAGTGTCTGCCACCACACGTAGTTGTTGGCGACCCAAGAGCAGAGTGCACTGCCAGCGGTACCTGGACCAAGACACCTGAATGTCAAGGTATGACGGTCAAAAAAACATGAGCTACTGAAATAATATCAATTATTGTGGTATTCCAAGATATATTTACTGGTCACAACTTCAACTTTTTACTGTAGGATGTGAGCCAACCAAAACAACACATGTATTATAATGTTGTGACATTTATTCTTGTTATCAACAAATACCAGGTTTAGATTTCAGTCTTGATCTTGATATGAGAAGATCAGAAAACAACTCACCAAAAGGTCCGCTTATGTATTTTTATTTTTTTTTCCAGATTACGTGGAATTTAAATGTTCAAATGTATTTTTATTTACTTTATTTTTTGTAGCACTTATACAAACAAACTCCCAGGAATGACTGTGTTAAAAAATCCATTAGACACTGTGAAACCTTATATTGTAAATCACAGTCCAAACAGTCTGCAAAACAGTTTCTGGGGATATGGATGATATTCTAATGCCACTGTGTGAGAGAAAAACATTTTCCTCCAGTTAAAAGGTCAAAATTGTGGGACAGCTGAAGATGAAAAGGTCGGCATAATTATGACAAATTAACCAATTACATCCAATTTGATCTTCACCATCTGCAGGGGAAATTTTCCAAATCACTTCATCTGCCACATCATGAGATAATTGCCCAAGTTAATATTACATATGAAATAAATATTGGTGAGAAATATGAATAAATGTAGACAGCATGTCACATTTTTGTTAGTTGAGTCTCTCTGATGACGGGACCACATTGTTCCCTTCACAGTGGTGACCTGCCCTCTGCCAGGGAATATCGACAGAGGCTACGTGTCAAGCAATGACCACAGGGACTATGACTTCGGGGAAACTGTCAAATATGGCTGCACTGGAGACTATGTGCTTGAAGGAAACCTTGAGATTGTCTGTCAGCAGAATGGGAAGTGGTCTGAAAAGCCATCCTGCAAGGGTAGGGTTACAACCTGTATTACAGTCACTTTGCATGACACATTTCTGGTTATAACTGCAGGAGTGATCTTGGAAATGTAGAGAAGGGTTTGATGTGTTTCCCAGTTTGGATTTATGTGTCGCTGTTTATCCCCTGTGCCGGACTTTGATAGTGTGATGATAATCAAGCAAATTCCATTATTTTTAGTTCCAATTTTATGGCTGTTGACTTTAAGAGTGGTTCAAATCCAATAGGAAAATGTTTGTTGACGTTAAAATGCATTTGACATTTGACCAAAAAACAATCTTTGGTATCAGATGCTGACTGATAAAAACTCATCCAAAGATGGGAGCAACAGCTTTCACATTTAAACGTCAGTCCATACTAATATCTTTGACTGTTGCTCCCTAACTTTTCTCTCTGCTTGGGACTTGCAGCTCCGTGCAGCATTGCCATACCGAGAGGTAGGATACTCTACAAAGGCCGAAAAATCTGGATTGAAGACCTGAGCCCTAACAGAGTCTTGCACAAAGATATCGTCTCAGTCTACTGCAGGGACAAAGCCAGGAACTGTGGTTACGCCGTGCCAACCCAGTGCATTGATGGAAAACTCAAAATCCCAGACTGCTTTGAACGTAAGCAATATTTCATTAAAGAGCAAAATTTTTCATTAAAAATTCAGTCAAAGCCATAGCCAAAACACAGGACAGATTTTATAAAATGTCTGTGTGTACTTGTCATTATTACTCCTCAGCATCACAGTCAAAGACAGCAGTGGTCTTAGCTTCTTTACCTTCAGTTGTCACATTTTAATGAATCTAAAGTGGCCATGTGTTATTAACTCATAGAATAGACATAAAGGATATGTCCACTAAGACAGTCAGAGCAGCTTATGATCCAAGTCTCTCATACTATTGACCTCGAGCACTGTCATCACCCCAAAGATGAACTTGTTTACTGGTGCTGTAGATGTAATTAGTTTTTTCCTCCTAAAACAACTGGCATGCTCAACTTGAAAAAGTTTTACGAAAGACAACATCATGAAATAACAAATAAGGTCACCAGCACTCGCAAATGAGTTTTGGTAACGCTGATGAGAGCCAGGGGCCCAAACATGTCTGTCTGCTGCTGTGCATCATTAAAATGTATTATACCTCTGCTAACAGCTTCAATTGTACTTGTTTATTTCCATTCATTGTCTGTGTATTATATGCAGTAGACTTATGTTGTCTCGAATTTGCGCACATATTGATGTCAGCTGAAATGATACATTTCACTAAACTAGATTTTGACCTGAATTAAAATTTTTAATAAAAGAAGATCAACCATAAGAACTTTCACATTTCAGCAGAGAAGCACTATCGTTACAATCAAGTGACAGCCTAGTGTGCAGAGTGCTCCCATAATCAACCAAATAACAAAACAAAAAAAAAAAAAAAATGCAATGAAACTGGAGCTGTATCTTGGACTGTTGGACTCTTGGCTGTCTGTCTTTTTATCAAGGATCTGTACTTTTGTTATAGCAAGCGTAACCATTCTAACCTGTTCTATGTGTCTGTTTGTGTGCGTCTGTCTCTTTTCTAGATCCCAGCAGTACCGAGTATAACCTTCATTCAAGTTCACTTCCATCAGAAATCACACAGTGCTGAGACAGCAGAAGGTCCCTTCTCTGGTGATTGTCAAACCAGTACAATATGGAAAAGTTGGCTGTGTGTTCTGCTCTCTAAAAATAAAGAATATGGTCTGACTCAAGATGCCTGGTTGTTGTGTGGAGCAGAGCACCGACAAATTTGACATTTAACATAATTTGATCTGACTCACTAGTGGTTTAGAAAGTCTGTTTTGCTTCTACTTCCTTTTCAAGTCAACTTATATAAACAAGCCTCACACAAAGTTTGATGGAAAATTCAGTGAATGTGTAAGCATGGCGGGAGGGAGAAGTCTTTTTCCTTTGATAATCCCTTTTCTCCTGTTTATACTGATTTAGGAGTTAGGTAAGATTTTGTCTTTTACACTGTTGTATTGATTGTATTCACAAACAACAATGTCGAACATCAAAGTAATTTTTTCTCATCTATGAAATAAATAATCCCATTGTAATAATCCTTGATTTCTAAAGGCACTGAATTAAATATGACACATTTACTGGCTGAAACTCTTTAGCCATGCCTTAAAATCTGAACTAGCAGCAGATCACCAATGCACTCATGAAGAGCTTTCATGGGTTACTATTCTCTCTCACAGGCAGTTTTCTCAATTCTCTTGTTATGATCTGAACCGAACAGAAGCCAACATGAGTCATAACAACACCAAAGATACCAAATTCACACCCACTTGTGATAGGCTTCGTCACAGGAAACAAACCCTCCTCGACATTGACGGCAGCAACATGTACAGAGGGCTAGGATGGGTCAGCCATGTGGTAGGGAACATGGATCGGCTTTTTTCAGACTTAAAAATCGTTATTTCTTGTTTTGTGTGATTATATAGCCTATCAATGTGGCCACCAATCAACTCCTGTGACACAATCACAAAAAGAATGTGATTATGGCCTTCATAAAGGGAATATGTACAGTAGTGATGCTTTGAAATCTTGATGACTTAAGGGCAGCCTTTGTAAGAAATTATGCTTTTGCTGATTATGCTGATGGGGACAAAATCTGCAATTTAAAAAAGATATATTGAGATTTGGCAAGGTTTGCCCCACTTAGCTGATAAAAAAGAGTTGTCGTTTATATTGTTAAGTTAAAAATTCCTTAAACACTATTTCATTTGTACTATTTTGTGGACATTTCAAGGTTTCCTAAAAACTCCATAAATGTCAGGCATGTATTTATATGTAAATGATGCACATGTCTACAATATTTAAATTTTCTTGAACGGTAAATTGTATTTCACACACATACATACACATTGAGATAAGGGAATGTTTCACTATGAAAAATAGTTTGGTTCGAAATGATTTTACAGAGGGCGTAGCAGAGAGCAGTCTCGTGGTTCCGGTGTTGCCGCTGACAAACGTTCGTCTTTTCTCGCGAGATCCTACGAGCTCCACTTTCTTCTCGTCCAGCATGGCCGCGCTGTATGAGGGATACACGTTGTGCGGACTCGTTCCAGGTCAAACTCTGACTAATTCAGGCATTCAGGGGATCGAAGCGGAGAGAGACAGCGACCATGTCGTCGTCACCGACTCAACCAGATCTGTCACGTTGTACAAGGTAACGTTTAAAGATGGTTTTGAGGAGGCTCTGCCGACCTGTGTGCGTGCAGCTCGTGTTGGCATCCTCGGATGGTCTTCGCGACAGAAACCCCCACAACAGTGGAGAGATGACATACACCTTAGATAACAGCAAGCTGAATAGTGCCTTAAATTCTTTCTTAGCCAAAAAGGGTTGGGGTTCTTAAATAAACATCAAGCCGAGATACAACAACAAGCAGACGTTAGCTAACGGTCGCTGTATCAACTGCTAGACACACATTTAGCTAACTGTTGACGGCTCTGCTAAACTTTGCATGCATATTTAGCTAGCTATATCTATTACACATCTCCAGCCATACGCTAAATAATGCACCCAGCATCTCCTTTTCACAAACTGTCAACTTTCAGTACTGGTTTAAAAGCCTTGTTTCCAGTTAGCGTGATGGAAGTTAGGCTATGGCATAATACAGCATAACACATTTACATCGTGAATACAGATAGGTGAGGGGAAAGTGTTTTGTGTAGTGATAGGTAAAAACCTTCCTCACGTCAGTAACGTGTCCTTTCTTTTGTGTTGCTGTGGTTCTGACAGGTTTCAGACCAGAAGCCGTTGAGCAGCTGGACAGTGAAACAAGGACAGACCCTGACCTGCCCAGCAGTCTACAACTCTCAGACCAAAGAATATGTGGTGGTCTCGGACAACAAGGTAGACTTCTTAGTCATTCTAGTTGTGGCATGATGAAGATGAGCACATGAGCCTTTATGAGAAGGATTCTGGAACTTGCCTAGGCTGCAGAAAAAGTCCTCATGGAGCTGCACTGACTCGCTGTCAGATTGAAATTGCAAAATTTAAGCACAAATTTCACTGAAAAAGCAGTGATTGAGATGTTGACTTCATTCTCCCATCAAACTGGTTTATATTAGACACAGTTCAATTGGCCTTGCCCACTTGGTTACTTACTATTGTCTTGTTTACTACACACTAAAACCTAATTTTAAGTATTGACCTCACTAATTTGTGTGACCCATTAAAAGTAAACCTCTGTTATTTAATTTGTCATCATAGGGGGCATACATAAGATTAGGCTGCCTTGAATTTAGAATTCAAGAGAATTTGGTGTAACTGCCAACCACTGCTAACTGTTTTCTGTTTTAACATCAGTGACTTTAGCTGCAATTAGCCTGTTAGCTCAATTAGCCGTGCAGCAAGCTAGACAGCCAGGGGAGTGTTCGTGTTTAGACCTCGAGCACTGGAGCTTTTCAGACGTGGGGCCAGCTGGTTAACATGCTAACTTAGGTAGATGTCTCCTCGACACAGTATGCCAGCATATATGTCTTTGGCATTATGTCAGTGTGATTATTTCTTCACATTCTGTTGACAATTTAAGTAAATTTTTTTAATGCCTTAAACAAATTTTCTTACATATTGCACCTTGTAAATTTGGGCTGCACAATTAATTGGAATATGATCAGAATTTGCAATATAGTGCCCAGCTTTTTAAAGTAAATTGTGTGACAGAACAGCATCATAAAAATTCCTACAAATCATGAATCATATATAAGTCACAATATATATTTCAAAGTAATCGCAATAGGATTTTTTGTACCATGTCGTGCACCCCTAATTCAAACACTAGATGTCACTTTAAGTACCTTGAAATACACAAAATAATGTCTGTTTTTGTTTTGTTTTTAAGGTGATCAGAATCTGGAAGGATGAGGACATACTCCTAGATAAGGCCTTCAAAGCAACCGTAAGTGTGAACATGGTTAATCAGCTGTCATCTCTATTGGCCTTAAAGGCCATGCTGTGCTTCAAATAGTTTGATGTATAGTCTGATCATGTCTTAAGACAACAGTGTTTACCAGTATTGACCTCACTAATTTGTGTGACCCATTAAAAGTAAATTTACAAATTTACAAGGTGCAAACAGCCACATTTGAAGGCGAAGCAAAAAGCTTGATATCTGTGAAAGGGATTAGAGGGATGAGATGCGATGCATCGATTTGAGGTAAAAGTACACTTTTGGACGATGTAGCCTCAAACATTCATGGCATTCCGCCAAACAAGCTGGACGAGGTTTTATTCACACTGTGAAGCACTCTGTATGAGCTCTATTTGAACATGTCCACTGTGCCTAATCTGGATTACTGAAACAATAAAACTGAACATCAATTAAATTGGAATTTTCATTTCCACATCTGAAATTTTAAGCATGGTGCAGTTATTGTGATTACTTTACATACTATTTTAACTCCGTGAATGTTTGTCCAGTCCAATCATAATATGATGAGGTGATTTATGGTCACATGGAGTTTGGTGTAATCCTTAAATCCTGTTCCTATGAATAGGGTGAGTTCATGCTTCTAAAATGTCACATTGTTTTTTTTTTTTGTTTGTTTCAATACTTCTGCAGTCAGAGCACTTTTGTGCAGCTGTTTTATATTTCTTGAAATTGCCTCATGCTCATTTGGCTGTGGTCACCCTTAAAAATCTACCTTTCCAACATTGTAACAGGTCACACAAACCAAATCAACAATATCCTCCTTACACAGCACTTACTTCCATTTAGAAAGTCCCTTAATCCAGTAGCCAATTTAAATAGTATTAGAAGTGCCCTCACTGATTAAAAAGCATTCTCATACCTGCTTCCTATTAATACATTCTTTCCAGGTGTCATCAGATGTCTGGAGGGTTCACTGTTTGCCTGGAGGGGAGCCTGTGGTCTTGTTCCAGAGAGGAGCTGTGAGACTCCTGGACTCCCTCCTGTCTGCTCCCCAGCAGCCTATAGAGGAAGTCCTTGCTCAAGAAGAGTCCATTAGGTCAGCATCACCATCCTTTACAACCCAGACATTGACATTTCAAATACAGGGCCATGCTGTGCTGCAGTCTGACCTGTTGTCTCTTGTAGCTCTTGTTGTTGATGGTGCTTCTGTTTGTCTTCAGGTGGAGCACTAACATAGTTGCGGACTCACAGCAATTTGTCATCTTCACAACTGAACTGGTAAAAACTTTTTTTTTGATTGGTTTAAAAAAAAAAAAAAGCACACAATTCACGCTGATGATTTATTATTAAGTATTAACTACTTATCTGTAAAGACCATTCATTTGTGTTCACAACTATGTGCCTGTGCCTTATGACTCATTTACCAGTTTTGTCTGTATTGGTTTTATCTGTGGACACGTGCATCAATTCTCTGTGACTGTTGTTTGTAAAGGCCTGTTTGTCAGCTGTTAATGTCTTCCCACAGAAAGGGGACAGTTTCCTCTACCTGCACAGACTGAATCCCAACACCCTACAGAGGTACCGGCTTGAGAGAGAGGAACCCGGTCTTTCCCCGCTCAGCTTCTCTGCCTCCTACAGGGACAAACACATCTGCCTGCTTTACCTCTGTAAGCATGAGTTTCCTGTGCAAATATATTTAATATCATTGCTAAACAGCACAGAGCTAGTTTTAGCTAGGTGTTTTTTTTAAAGGGTAAATGTTTTCAAGAGAAGGACAATACATTTAAAGCCTGTTGCCTCAAACAACATCCCCAAGCTGTATCATTCAGTGTCCGCTGAGATAAGCAGCCAACACTGATCCATTGATTTCAGTGGGGTGGAATCTCTTGATTACATAATGCATTCTACACTTGGTATCAAAAACAGGCTCAGGTTAATCTAATGTTGCAAAAACACAGTACAATAAATAAGATGTCTCTCATTAGTACTGTCTAATCTACTCCCTCTAACACGTTTCACATTCTTTGTCCTGCCTCCAGACCCTAATGGTCATGTGTACCAGAGCGTTATCTCTGTGCGGGGCCTGGGGGGTGACGAGGGGGCCCAGGCTCTTCCATTGCCCAGAAGTCTGCTGCTGGGTCTTCCTGTCGGCGAGGGCCTGCTGGAGGCGGCATCGGCTCAGGTCCTAGATGAAGCCCATGTAGCTGTTGTGGGGGTTCCGCACCCCTCTGCTGGAGCTGGTAAAGGTGAATGCAGTTTGATTACACTCCTTAAACTGAAGACCACAAATGCTCTGCTCAGATATGATTGTTTTTTTTAACCCCACTAAAATGACCATGATCATCAACGACAGATCTTAATGAAGTCAGTCTTGGATACACTGCAATGTTTTCAGTAAGCCATGCTATTTAGTCAGCCTGCAAAATACCAGAGATGACAGAGTAGCAAAAAGTGGTTCTACGTTAGCTTACCTTGCCGTTTTTGCTTTATTATACCTTTGCTCACATTAATTTCATACAAAAGAGTATGCAAAGTAAATGCATTAGAATGATGACTTGATGCTATGTGACTCCCAGTATCTGATGTAAGTGTGCTTGGCTCTTGAATGGCTCTTTTCAGACTTCCTCTGCATCTGGAATACAAATTTCCAGACACTTCAGGCTGGAAAAGAGATGGCGGGTAAAATCTATGGACAGGTAGGAATGCTTTGATGGTTTAGCCATGCAAGTTTGAGCGCCGTAAAGCTAATATAGTGCAGTAACAGGTGTCTACTGCTGAGGTTGGAAGTACTCTTGCTCAGGCTTCCCTCATTGTTATTATTACTGCAGGCCAAGGTTCCCTGTCCTCCCAGCTGCTGGGTGCTGATGGAGGACTGTATGACTTTGGTAAAGCATTGTGTCTGCTCTCCACTGTGATAGGGCTCGCTGTCCCTCCTCACAACTTTATGGCAGTTTACAGTCTTGAAATTGACACATAAATACACCACTTGTGTTGTTTATATTATTGCTGTTAAGTGAAGTTAACTTGTACTGTTAAGTCCTGTTTGTATTCATTTTTGTTTTTTCTCTGATTTAGCTATGGACTTTCTCCAACAAGTTATTCATTCCACATGGGAAAACCCTCTCTGTTATTCCATACGAGTGCCCCAAATCCTCCCTGGCTTCTGCCCTTGGAAAACTAAAGCAGGCCAAGACTGAAGGTGAGCTAAAACAAATATGTACTTGTAATACTTCCACTTTTGCAATAATGACATGCATAAATACATCTTATATTGCTGTAACATACTAATTCATGCATATTTGGTCATGTGGCTGTTCTAAATGATGCTGCACTTTCTATTTTGCAATTGTGCACGGTCACTCAATACAGTGTTTTTTTTTTTTTTTTGATGCAGAATTCAAAGCTCCAACTTGTGTACCATCTTGGAATAACATTCTGCATGGAGATAAAGCCCAGCCCTCTAGAACAGTTGAGACCAGGAAGACGGTAAGGCAAAATCATAATACTACAGGGCTACTGTAACTTTAAGATTTATCTTTTATGTATTACTGAATAATTATAGTCAACACTTGAGCCATAGTAACACCAGTTGCTATTACGTGTTACATTCTGTGTGTGTTTGAATGATGAGCAATTGTTTTATTAATATTTCTGTCAATGTCATAATTCATGGTTTGATTCTTCTCGCACAGAGAACAAACCGTAAGACCCAATCTGCACCCAGTTTAACAGTTGACCAAGTTCTGGAGTTCATTAGGGTAAAATTTTGATTTCTCTCTGACAAAATACTAAATCAGTCTGAACGAAAAGCAGTTTTATAAAAACAAAATATTTGAATTTCTCCGTGCAGACGGCACCAGTTGAAGAGGTCCAGAGAGAGGTAGAGGGGCTCCTCTCCAGGGCAGACATCCAGGACCTGCAGCCTTTGGTGGGGCAGCTCGCATCAATGCTTGTGTCCCGGAGCCTGGCTGATCCAGCCTTCTACACCCCGAGCACCCTGGCACAGTTAGTGCACACCCAGTCCCTCTGCCACAGGTCAGTAAGGCATGGCCATGAAAGCAGGATGGAGTTATTCATTAGTTACTTAATGGAAAAGTCACTGAAAGGTACACATTTTGACTCTCAGCGCTATCATTCAGTCTTCAGTCTGTACTGTGTTTTATTCTTTTAATTTTCATTGAAACATAATTTTGTTGGTTTCATAATTTTGCAGGAATACTTCAGTCAAGTGGTGTTTCTGTCAAATCTCACCATTTACCTTTCATATAACCCTCAACAGTGTGTGTCCTGACCTTGTGCTTCTGGCCCTGGAGAGGAGGGACTTCTTTCTGTGTCAGCTCTGCTTGCAGTTCTTCCCTGACATCCCAGAAGCTGTCACCTGTGCTTGCCTGAAGGCCTTCATCAGGTAAAACTCATGTGTTTGAAGTGCACGCTCCTAATGTGGGCATGATTTAACGTCTGCTGCTCAAGAGTCTTCCACTGGGAGGCACCAAAGTAATACAGACTTTAAACTATTTGTGTAGTGACTTCAGACAGTTGATTTACATTTTTTTTTTTTTTTGCTTGATGGAACTTATCTGATAAAACAGTATGAATACAGTATAATTCAGGTGATTATTAGCCTGATTCTGTTCAACATAAAACAATAACTGTTCTACCCTCCTCTTGCAGTATGCCAGACACTGAGGCAGAGAAACTGAGCTTGGAGCCTGACAGTGTCTCCTTCATGGAAACATTAATTGCAAGGGAGCATGCCCCGGTTGGCTTGCAAAATGGTTTCAGCCCCACCTCCACTGACCAGGACTGCTCAGATGCCCCAGGAGGTGGAGGTAGAGTCGTTACGAAGGCTGGAGAGGAGGACAAGGAGAAGAGCTCAACTCCACCCGAGCCGATCTGTTCTGTAGGATTACACAAGGCTGTTCTTCTGTATCCTTCCAGTGCACAGTCACTCAGACAGAACATTAAGTGCAACCTGCTTGGTGGGTAATGATTTGAGTTTAGACATACATATGAAATATAGGACCTTAACTCAAGTTGCACAGAAATGAGGTCCTGTTGACGGCGTACAGTGACACTTTCCTTCTCCCACACCTAAAAGATCTCTCCTCCCAGCACGTTGTTGTGAGTAACATTCATCAACACTCATTCATGTTCCAAAGCAGCATATACCATACCTGTTGTGGCTTTTAAAAAAAATGTGTAACACTAACTACAGATGCTTTAAAAACTGTTAACTCTTCACTTTTCTTTCTCGCCCACTCAGCTATTCCTCCAGTACCTGCAGTTCCTTTACCTCAAGTATTCCCAAGATGCTTCCCCACAGATGCACGGATTGAGATCACCAAGTCTGACGCAGGTCTGAATCAGTGTCTTCACTAGATAATTAGGATGGCCACACTTGACATCCCCGTGCAGCTAGTGACTGTCACACCGAGACATATTAGATGACGAGTCAGGAGGCAGAAAAAAAGGATTTTTCTGACAGATTGTCAAATCCAGATACGGTGTACTCACATTTTAACCTGGACTGTGTGCAGTCAGATTTAAGTGTAGCCACAGTGCACACAGTCAGCATAAAAAGATGGAGTTTTTCCAACTATTTAAAAAATATATACTTCTAATACGTAACACACAGACACCCCCCCCCCCAATAAGAATGATACTTTATACAAGAATGACATTACTTACTAACTAGCTAACTTTCTTTTGCATTTGACTGTAGATCATGGATTGGGTATGCATGGTATTGGATGCCCATTTCACAGTGCTGGTGATGACTCCTGAGGCCAAAGGTTTACTGGTGAACCTTCACAGCTTTGTCAAGTCTCAGGTAACACTTTGTTAAATGAGAAATTCACAAAACATGTCAAATTTACTGCTGTACTGGGAAGTTGTCAGATGTGAAAAGTGATCTGAGAAAGATGTTAAAGATGCTCTCTTGTGTCCTCAGGTCAGACTGGTTTCTGAGCTTGGAAAGATCGAGGGCAGCCTCCAAGAGCTCAATAAGATGAAGGCGAAGAAGGACGTTGGACAATACTCCATTGAAATCATTGAGCTGTTTTAGAATGTGTCCAATTTGTATACTTTTAATAAATCATTGCTCATAATTTGTCCTCCAACTTTCCCGCAGTGGTGGTTTCAAGGGTTGTTTACTTGTCAACCAAATGGTTTAATATTAAGTGTTTTTGGCACAGTACCAGCAAGCAGACTTCAAGATGTTTTACTGTGTATGAACATAATTCTTGATGTAATTTTGGCATTGAATAACTTGCAGATGCCTTCCAACCATGTTTTAAACTTGTTAAAGCTGATGTTGACCAGTCAAGTAATTTAGTTTGCGTGATAAATCAGCATTCTGCTTACATGCCAAACTGGCTAATATTAGGTTCGTAGAAGGCATGCAGAAGCCACCTCATAGGACAGTATGGCAAAAGTTTGTAATTTCTAATTGGACTCTGCCTTTCAACATTTAATTGTGAGTGACTGCCTGTTTTCCTGTATGTGTGCTAATACAACTGAATATTTGAATCTATCAGCTGTGACTTTGTACTGGGTTTTCCAACAAGAAGACCTTTTATTTTGAATATAAATATATATATAATATCAAGAGTACACTTCTAATCAGTGTGGTGTGGTTTTTTGTGCACACTGTGGATAGTTAAAGTTACAGTGCTTTGTGTTGATAGTGTAATACTGATTATTTGGTTCCTGTACAAAAATGTTTGAGCTGGTGAGGCAATGTTAAGCTATGGCTGTACTGCTCACTTGCTGTATGGGAACACACCTGTGGCCTGATTATATATTTTTGTATATGGACAATTAGTCATCAGTTCAGTGTATAAGGACCAGAGAAAAAAACAAAGTAACAGGCTGTGGCAGAAAAAAAGAACACAATAAAAAAAATTGGTCACATACTTCAGGGTGATTACGATGAAAAGGTGCAAGGAGTCCACAAGAAGCCCTGCAGAAATACGCTAACTATAATAGCAAATTTAATTCAACAGAATCCAGGGAATGGGTTGATTTGTCACAGCCAAAATGCAACCTAGGCTTTTTTGTGCATGTATATGAGTCAAACCTTTGTGTAAAAGCACAAATTACAGCGAAAGAGGCACTTTTAACATTGACCGCATTTTCGTTTTCGGCTCAAACTCATTTTCAATGGGAGTGCATGGGGCACTTTTATGCTAAAATCAAAATTGCTATTTTTAAAACACTAAGAAGACTCGACACAACATGAAACTTTGCTCATAGTATCACCAGGGTCTCTACACTTGAACACAAGCATTGAGAACATTGTTTGTGTACACAGTAGTTTACTAAAAAGAGAGTTTTTGAACAACTCACGTTAGCAGTAGCTTCTTCCTCTAGCTGTCGTCATGGAAGCCTAGACATACTTGAATGGACACATCTGAGTAGACTGTATGTGAGCTGAGCTGTGTGTAGAGACCCTGGTCTCATTTTAATGAAAAACATGTTTTTTTACATTGCAAACATTAAGTATGGAGCTGTTCGTAACTGGTGGGACTTTGTTGGCTGATAAACCCAAAGTGGTATTGCTGTCGTGAAACGGTGTTTGTATCTTCTTGACGGGACATGTTGGTAAGGTTTAGGTGTTTCCCTCCCTAATGCAACCATCGCATTGAGACACCAAAACCGAAAAGGAATGACGTTGTCGGCAGGATTCGAACCTGCGCGGGGAGACCCCAATGGATTTCTAGTCCATCGCCTTAACCACTCGGCCACGACAACATGCAATGTTGTCTCATGCAGTGACATCATGAATATGGGCACATTCAATGTTGCCTGAGTGATATCGTTTTATGTAATTATCCTTTGATCATGTCAGTTACGATAGCATGTCCCCCTGCTATCTTTCGGCTGGTTAGCTATGCCGTTTAAACAGAAGCTAGAGCTGTGTCTTTTCTCTTTTTGACGTAGCTAGCTTTAAAGGGAAAGCGAACAAAAGCGAAGACGATTTTAGGAAATTAACTGTTTACTCAAATCATCTATCAAGTGCACCTCACAGAGTCGCTCGTAACATAGGAACGAGTGGAGGATGTCGTGGACCTCTGGAGGATTGCACCCCTATTCTTCGGTTAAATCCTTCGCACTGCATTGTTGCACTGCATTAATTTTTAGCGCAGCTTATAGTAGCGTTTATTTTGCAGGAACTCTGCATCGCTATTGTTCTACAGTATTTCAGGTAAATTAATAGGTTGGACTGTCTTAAATGGAGCCAGGTTCCTAGGTAATAAATAAAAAGTAATCTTAAAAGTTATTGAAAATGTGTTTGTATAAGATTCACATTATTGCTGTTACCAAATGCATGTCAGCTAAACCCTGAAAATAAGCCTGCTGCTAACTTTTATGCCGACTTCTATCGGTCCATGTATTTGGGAGCTTAATGTCGGACGTATGCTGATCTTCTCGCTTCGCTTTGCTGTGACGATGATGGCGACAGAGCCGAAAATGAATGATGGTGTTTTACTGAATACACTCGACTCACCTGTGATTAAAACCATCTACCAGGACCAGCCAACTCGAATAAAGAACTATTGGCGGAAAGCGTTTGCACGGATAACTAATTTTATGAACTAGCACGGCAATTGCGTCTATTGTAGAATAGTAAGTCACGTGACCTCGTATCGATTCAGGCCCTTACTGTCAAGTTGGAGGACAAAAACCGCTTTCCGGATGTGTTGTACCTAAATCGTAAAACCGAATACGTTGAAAAATACTTTTTACTACACAAACAACCGTGGTTATATACGAAATATTCATTTAATCCGATTTAACACTTGTGTTGTGTTGTGTACACCATTATTTAATCATTTTATTTATTATGTATTTTGGATTTAGCTTTTACTTTGAAGGAAAAGGCGCTTCACTTCCGGTACCACCAATGGTATCCATGGTTAGCTTAATGCAACTCTGGGGCCTGCTGTGTTTTCAACGGAGGGAGAGCTGAGAAGAAAAATGGCGTCTGCAGGCGACCCAAAGCGGGACACCGGCCATTCAGTTTGAGCTTTCCGCCCTGAAATTGAGACCGGGGCTTGGCGGGGACTCGTCGAGAACTGTCCCCAAACCTGTTGGGTTTTTTGTCCCCCGCTTTTCTCCCGTGTGCGTGGTTTATTCAAGCACCGAGATTGAAGCGGAACAGCAAATACTCTCTCCCACAATGAGGGGGAGAAGAGGAAGGCCGCCCAAACAAGCAGCAGTGATGCGGGAAGGTTCACCCGGGCCAGTCCGCGGCTCTCGGGGCGGCAGGAGCAGAGGGATGCGTGGACGGGGAAGAGGCAGAGGACGGGGTCGTGGACGGGGAGGAAGCGACGGCGCCTGTGGCTCTGCATCTGCGGAGGTAGATACAGAAATCTCCGGCCGAGAGAACTTTCATTCGTCCCGGGGCCGCAGGAAAGTTGGAGCCTCTAGCGCGGCGACGGCCGCGGGATCGCGGGGCAGAGGAACCAGAGGGAGAGGCAGGGGGTCGAGAGGCGGCCGCGGCAGCAGAGGCGGAGTGAAGCGGCCTCAAACCAAGGTGGTCTACGACGACAACAGCGACGAGGAGGATGATAATTTAAGCTACAGGTCAGACGAAGATGAACTCCTGAACGACAACCCTTCGTCGGATCTTGAAGAAGAGGAGGCCCTAGGAAACGACTCTGACTATCTGGAGGAACTACCAGATGATGATGATGCCAGCTACTGTACCGAGAGTAGTTTTAGGAGCCACAGCACGCTCGGTAGCACCCCAGGTACGATCGTTTGCAAGTGCACGCACTTAAAGCAGGTTTGCATTACTTAAAGTGTGCATTTTATTTTTAGCTCAGTACAGAAACCAAGCCGCATTGTTCAAAATGGAGCTTGCACTCAGAAACAGGCCTTTGTTTATCGTGTGCTCAGCTCGCGGCTGGTCTGCAGATCTACTCCACGCTTGAACCGGCTCTCATGTTTTTGACTTTTGTCGGATCAGCACATTTTTTTGTTGACATTTAATGATGAAGAATGTATTCGTGCTTTCCTATTATTATTATTAGTATTATTATTATTATTATTTACCGGATTTCTTCATGCGTGCTGTATTTAACCTGTTTTCATACCAAGTGGAACAGGATGTATGGAGATTACGTTTGCTACTTTTCATTTGTTTCATTCATTCAGCATTTCTACTTATGTAATAACACAGAAACGGCTGTTTCTACACTTTTAACTGCGCTTCTTTGAAACACGTATTTTACAAACATCGCTGACCATTTAACAGTTTAACTCTTTCCAAAGCTGAACTACCTCAAATGAACGTGTTACCCCACTAATCGATAATAACAGTATTATTTTTACGCACAATCATTAGGCCTGTGAATCTTATCCAACTCTAATTCAGAGGCCGTATTTTAGTTGCATAATGCGGCTCAAATGCGTTTGACAGGTCTTTGTTTTGAAGAGAGGCGCTCCTTTTTTTCACTTGTTGCAAACATCAACTCATTAGAATATTACGTTGTGCACCGTTACCATAGTAACCACTCTCATGTTTATCAGGTGAGCAAATTAGAGCCACCACGTCCATGCTTATGGGCAGTCCTGTTACTGAAGTTGTGTCTGCCAAATAATCAATTCATACAAATGTTATTTAAAGTATGCACCGGAAGCATTGTGCCAGCCACTGGGACTCATGAAACAAGATGGAATTTTGGAAGGTAGATGTAAAGGTGATCCAGACCTGGGGATTTTTTGCATTGAAATATCTCTTCAACAGAAAAGCTCAGTCTGTTGTTGTGACCGTGACATCAGACCTTCATCCTTTGTTGCTGGAATACATTTAGCTTCAAAACAGAAATTTTCTTCAGAAATAAACATTTATATACAGGTTGAATTTCTTTATTTTTTTCGCCGTATGACACCTCACTGCATTCTGGTCAGGCCACAACGCAAATTTAAGTGTTGTCAGGGATTATTCGCTTACCTTTTAACTTCAAGTGGCAAGGCTGCCTCCCTTTTTTTGAAGACATGTGAACATGACAGCATTGTGCAGCCAAGTGTGAGGGATCTTTCATAAGACCTATGCTGATGGCCAGACATGACTCTGCTTTTGCTGTCATCCACGCTGCCACACATATCCATGCTGTTTCCAAACACAGTGCACACCGGCACACATACCACTTTTACACAAAGTCCCTGTGTTTGATGCTGAATAATGAACCTGCAGCAGTCAAGCCGTAATCCCTAACTGTCATCATTTGTGAAGCAGCCAGTTCTGCTGCTTTAGTCCCATCACTGTCTCTCTGTTTACACATTGATGCTAGACCACAGAATTATACCACAGTCAGAACAAATACAGTTATATTTGCTTAACAGTTTATTGGCAGTTACTACAGTGTTTACATGTAAAATACAACATGGCAGACAGTGTGGGAGATGTGGTGTAATTTAAAGATTTGCTGACATGGACTTTTTACAAAAGGAAATGCAACCCACACTGCTATAATGTTATAGCATCTTTGACATTATGAAGAGCATAAGAGAAGACTGGAAACATGCACCAATCAGCTGTAAAGACATAGTGATTTCATATATATTGTGTTGCAACAGTATATTTATTCTACAGTGACTTCTTCAAGCAGTTAATCTTGGTCAGGAGCAGTGTCATGAAGCCACGTTGAATGACATGGACTGACACATTCATATCATCCTCATCATTTTGCATTTAGTACTTCTCTTTGGAGAAGAATGTGCTTGTCTGCCTTGAACTTCTCCAGTGTTACACTACCTTCAAATAACCCCAAATAACCTTCATGGTAAAAATAAGTTATATAGCTCAGTCCATTGTATACAGGGGTGTGCAGAGTTGACACATTTGAACATTTTGTGGTCACTCAAAGCAACAATGGTTTCTTCAAATACCTGAATTTCAAATACCATTTTGTTATTGTCTTGTACTTCCAAATAATTCTCCACAGTGTTTGCAGGGGTTTGTGTACACATTTGTTCTTCATTTTCTTTTTCTGTTCCATATGCCAACTTTCTCTTAACTCCTGGCTCTTTTCTTCTCATGCAGGCAGGAGAAAGAGTCGGGCAATGCGACCGCAGTCTCCTATCCTTGAGGCTAAAGACATTCCTGCCCTTGAGCTTCCGAAGTCTTCTGATGACCTCTTGGTCCCTACCTCACAGCTCCTTAATGTGTCTGCTGTCTACGAAGTTCTCCGCAACTTTGGCTCAGTTCTGCGGCTCTCACCGTTCCGCTTTGAGGATTTCTGTGCAGCCCTTGCCAGCCAGGAGCAGTGCACACTGTTGGCAGAGACACACATCTCCCTGCTCAAAGCTATCCTCAGAGAGGAAGACACTTCCAACACCACATTTGGTCCAGCTGACGTAAAGGACTCGGTCAACTCCACTCTGTATTTTGTTGATGGTATGACCTGGCCAGAGGTGTTGCGGGCGTACTGTGAGAGCGACCCGGAGTACCGGCACATTCTGCCTTTCCAGGAGAGTGAGGATTACCCATATGAACCGTTGGAGAGCAAAGTCAAAGTTCTCCAGTTTTTGGTGGACCAGTTCCTGGCGACCAACATTGCCAGAGAGGAGCTAATGTCGGAAGGGGTAGTGGCCTA
The DNA here is from genome assembly GCF_904848185.1 of Acanthopagrus latus. Lineage (NCBI taxonomy): Eukaryota > Metazoa > Chordata > Actinopteri > Spariformes > Sparidae > Acanthopagrus > Acanthopagrus latus. Next base: position 19,889,544 of record NC_051039.1, on the reverse strand, counting down.
TGACGACCACTGCCGGGTATGCCATCGCCTTGGTGACCTGCTGTGCTGCGAGACATGTTCAGCCGTTTACCATTTGGAGTGTGTGAAGCCGCCGTTGCAGGAGGTGCCGGAGGATGAGTGGCAGTGCGAGGTGTGCGTGGCACACAAGGTACCCGGTGTGGCAGACTGCATCCCAGAAGCGCAGAGAAGCAAACCATTTATTCGACAACTGCCAGTCGGCTATGACCGACACAGCCGAAAATACTGGTTCCTTGATCGCCGTATTGTTGTGTAAGTTCACTAAGTCTCAATTATGTGCTGAGATTATTGCACAGGCGTCAACAGCAGGCATGTCGGTGACTTAGTCATGTTGCAGTCTCACACACTGAGAATATGCCTTTTTAAATGAATTAATTAGATGAGAGAGAGAGAAGGGATGACGTGCTTTAAAGGGTCACAGGTTGGTTTCGAATTCAGGGCCGCTGCAGCGAGGACACAGCGCCTGTACATTGGGCACATGCTCTACCAACTAAGCTACTGGGGTGCCCCAGTATGCCATTTAAAAAGAAAAAAAGTATTTTACTACTTGCATATAACATATTACGTTAAAACTTAGTTAGGACTGGCTATGTGAAACATGTTGATGTGGTCTAAAATTCAAATGACTTTTACAAGTGCCCTTGTCAAAATAATATTATTACATAATTGCACCACACTACTAGTACATATATTTGCCCAAAATTCATTATATAGGAAAGATGTCTGTGAAGCTCTTTGCATGGCTGGCTTAATGCCTTACCTGCTCTACCCCCTTTGCTAATCCAAGGCATTAATGATACCTCTTTAATGTAGGAGACCCACACTGAGCATGTGTTCAACCTGTATTTGACCCCCCCCCCCCCCTTTCAAGTGAGATTGTTATCACAGGTTTATCCTGCAGTATCATAGAAACTCATGCACATGTAATTCATAAACAGAATAGCCTAACCACCTTATTGTTCTGTGAATATCATGAAATAAAATGTTCCTATCCCAAAGAGATGTCTGGTGCTAAAAGCCTGGCTACGTGAACCCAGAGATTCACTCTGGTCAGCAGAGGGGGTCACGAAGGCGGACTGAATGACCCGTGGTGACCTATTCAAATTGACAGCAAATGGGTGGTGTCGGTTTTACAAGCTAAAGCAAGTACTTCAGTCAAACATGCTCACCACAAATTTGTTTAATGAAACAGATTTGTAGAATACATTATGCAGTATCGGAAGACTGAAGCCTGCAGGTGAGCAAACAACTTCCACATGCAGTGTATCGAATCATCATATAGCTGCATGAATGTGTGAAGAACAGTACAGTTTGGCACTGCCAGTGACAAAAAGTTATGGGTTGTTAAGCATAGTTAAACATACCACAAACTTAGGGTATTTCATATGAGTACAGACCTTCACAGTGGTTAGACCTGCTGTTTTTTAATAAACCAAAAATAACAGTCTGTCAGTAGGATTTAACATAACCGGACCATCAGCAGTATTGCTCCCATACGTTAGCAAATTATCTTGGTATTGAGCAGTCACAGATGGTGTGTGTACGCTCAGTCAGCAGCAGCAGACGGCCTGCTACATAAACCATAAAGGAGCACGGATCACTTGAACAATATAAGATTTAATAAGGTTGGTGGCCCAAATTTTGTTGTGGTTGCATTTCACTCCCTCTCTTCCTTTCTGCTTCGTCCTGCTCTCCAAATTGGCCCCCAGCAGGTGCTGCATTACTGATCTTCACTTCAGAGACTGTGTGTGTTTGTGCATACAAGTAGTGTGCACAGAGGAAAGTTTGTCTGACTGGATCTACGTGCAATGAATGATGTGCACAGAAGTAGGGTGCTGGTGTGCGTGTGTGCACGCGCGCACATGCACGCACATGTGCCTCAAGTAAGGATGCTGAATAGACACTACTGTTACAAGGCCTCAGGCTTCACAGTCCCTCGGCAAGGACCATGCTGGGCAAAAAAACTCTTAGATATTCTCTTTAGCTGCTACTAGACAAACTCAAGTATCCTCATTGATGGGAGTTATTGTGCTGTGCTTTGCGCAAGTTAACGCTTCCTATTAGTTACTATAGCTCCAGTTGAACCCTACAGGTACTCACATGGTCATGGCAAAAGGGGAGGGCAGATGTTTTTGTGAATTATTAGGGTTTCTGTCATTTAGAATAGTGATGCGGGTTACTGACCAAATACTCTATACAGTGATTTCTATGTAAAAAGAATATATCACTTACAACCGCTTTAATTTAGTGGCATTGATTTTCATCTTTAAATTAGACATCATTATTTTTAATGTAAACTATTTAAAGGGCCTCATCACCTCCACCAACAAGGTTATGTTTTCATTCAAGACCGTCTGTTGGTTGGTTGGTTGGTTTGTCAGCAGGATTACACAAAAACTACTGAATGAATCTCCGCGGAACTTGGACGGAGGATTGGTGTTGACCCAGAATAGACCCCATTAATTAACTGTTGGTTCGGATCCAGGTAACGACACAGGTCCAGGAATTATTTTCTTGCTTTCTTAAATATTGCGACCTTGGGTGTTTGTCACATTTTTATTAATTTCTTAATTAATGAAATAATAATGCATGGATCTGGTTTGAACAGTAAGGCATACAGAGTTGGTTGGTAGCTATGTATGTGTACAATTTGATGTGGATCCAAATGAAAATCAAGATCTAGCAGATGTGAATATGTTAAATTTTAGATTTGACATTGGATGAGACTTGATTGATTTAAAGGTTGGGCGTTGCCGGAGGTATGCACTCTACTGATTGCCAGTCTTGTATGCCTTTTGTTTACACTTTTTAAAGAGCGTCAAATACAACAGGTATTAAGGAATCAGATTTTATTGGGACATTTTTGCCAAGAGACCTGTGTGTGTGATGGTCCTATGAAACACACATCAAATACAAATTACTAGAATGACAGATAAACTGCTGCCTCTTAAACTTGGACAAATGGCTGATCTGCAGTCTCTGCAGTCCAAATGTGATATGAAGTTAAAGAAATATATCTACTGATGAGACAAAATGTGAACACATGGCATTCAAAGCCACACAACATATAGAAAGCAAGCATGTGTGGAGAGCGTATCTTCATTTCTTTCAAATTCTTTCTCCTGTTTGTCCTATCTCTCACTGTTGTTTTTCCTCATGTCTCCTCTCTCATGTCTCCTCTCTCATGTCTCCCCCACAGTGAGGAGGATGGTGAACAGGAGGACAAAGCCATCTGGTACTATAGCACCAAGGTAAATACGACTCATCATTTTCTCTTACTAGGGTAGTGTATGCTCTTCACACAATAAAATTATATGATTTAAAAGACTTATTTTGATTTCTAATTACTTATTAAGTAAAGAGTCACAACCCTAGCCTGTCGTCTTTAATGAACTTCCAAACATTCCCTGTTTTCTGGCAGCGTGCCTGTCTTGTCACTGAGTTAATCTTGTCTTGCACTTATTGAACTCCTTTAACTTCCCAGGTCCAGCTAGCTGAGCTCATAGATTGTTTGGATAAGGAGTACTGGGAGGCCGACCTGTATGCAGCGCTTGAAGAGATAAGGGACGAGGTGCACATGCATATGGACATCACCGAGGACTTAACCAACAAGGCCCGTGGCAGCAACAAGTGTTACCTCACTGTTGCCAATGGTAAAGAGCTCCCTCATTATTCTCTTATTAATTAATAATAATTAATAAAGCCATTTTCAGCAAATCTGAGAAGCTTCCTGTTGTCGAATTTAATCACGGCTCACAGGGGAAGAAAGATCTCTTTAAGCCCAAAGTCATTTTTCTTCCCTTTCTCTTTTTATCTATTTCTGCCTGCTTTTTTTTTCAAATACTCATGAATGCCACCCAGTCATAGATGGCTGGGACATAGGAATCAACCCAGCCATTATGTAACCTTACTCTGGTCCCAGTTTGGCTAGTATCCAGCACTTCTATTCAGTCCCTCTGCCCGTCGTTTCTGTCCGTAGGGTGTCCACCAAATTCATGTGTATGTTTTTTGTTCACTTTACTGGTTTGGAAATCACTTGCCTGTGAGCACATCATGATAAGGACATTCAGTCTGACATGCAATGGAAGTTCCTAACAATTCAACTTTGGAAGGCCGCACTTAACTTTAACTGGTGCAGCTGTATATGTGGTGTTCACTTCTGATCCAACAGCTTGAGGGGAAACGATCAACTTTAACGAGCAACTGTTATGTGAAGATAAATAATAATGCATTAAATTGAATACGTTGATTCTAGCTTATAAAAGACTTCGACCTTTTTTTATTTTAGTTTTTTACCCCCAGGGAGTAGATAACCCAAGCATGTAAAAATATACAAAAGAATGAAAGAATAAATACAGTCTTTGTCAAACGTTATCAGAATGGCACCATACCACTATTGTGCACAGTACCAGCTAGCTCAGCACCATCTCAGACATGTAAAAATGGTGCGTGACGCAAATGTAAAACCAGAGATGCACAAGTGATTAATTGGTCTGTAAAGTGCTTGAAAAAAACACTTGATGCCCACAAAGTGCAGCCCCTCGCAGTTTCTTGTTAGTATATTTGGCAGCTGTTTTCACAACTAATCTATTGATGGCACAAGTCCTGAAACATTCAAAATGATATAATTTGAACTAGAGCCCAACGACTGCTTCATTTTTTGGGGCAGGTTCACAGATAAAATGTGGAATTTTTCATCCAACTTCCAACTCAAACCTTCCTTCATCCAGTGTTAAGTTGGCCGAGTGTTAGGGTGTAGTGAATGTCAATGTGGAGATTTACACAGGTTAGGATTAGGGGATGCAAATCATGTAATGTAAATCCTGTAAACAATCTGGCATCATTTGTGAGGTCTAAGCAAGGAGGTCTTGTGATTTATTCACCCCCGTTAAATAACACCTTTCCATTAAGCTTTTTAAGTGTGTTATCAGTATCTTCTGAATCGATCTCCTCTCAGACACACAATACTTGGACAGACAGATTATTTTAAAGGAGATATTTGTCTGTTTTCCCATGTTTTGTGTTTCTGATCATGATTAATTGGCTCAGCTTCTTATTTCTTTTGTCTCACAACTTTTGTCCTTTATCTTCCTTTGTCATCCAGAGGAGATCCTGGAGCGGTTGCGGGCTAAGAAGGAAGAGGAACTGGAGGAGGTGAAAAGACGCGCAGCCGCGGAGGCCCAGAAAGCTCGGCTGGAACAGGAGAAGAAGGAGCAGGAGGTGGAGAAGGAAGCAGAGGAGGCCAAGTTGAAGGATGATGGGCAGCTTAAAAAGGAGGATGAGGGGACAAAAGAAGAAGTCACAGAAGAAAAAAAGGATGATGTCAAAACTGGAGGTGATTATGATGTTGTATTTTAAGCATTAAGAAAGCACAGCAAAATCTGTATCCCAAAGTAGAAATAATGGTAGCATAAAAGCATTGTAAAGTCTGACCTGAAAAACAGTTTCTCTCAGTCTCAGTGCCTCCTCTCTATTCTGTTCTGGAGCCTGGAAAAAGGACATCATCACAATGGTGTAATTAGTTATTGATTTAAGAATCAATTCCACTGTTGTTTGGCTCTTAGACCAATTAGAAATGCTGTGCTCTTTTTTAAGACTCAGGTTTGGCACTCACAAAGCATGTATGTTAATTAATGTTGGTGTCTTGCTGGATATATTATACAGTGCAACAAAAAGGCCCGTATACACAGTAATAAGACATTTATTGCATGGGCAGGAGAACAAAATGCTAATGTCTTTGGTAAGTGGCATGTAATTACCCTTGAGAGCATAATGAATATACATGTCTAAATGTGGTCTCATACAAGCCTGATTGTAATTATCTTATCTATAAAACTTAAAACTGATGATACATTTTTAAAGGTGATATGTAGTTTTGCCAATAATGCCTACATTTTTCATTTTTCAATTAATTATGATTTTATGATCGGACGTTATTTGTCAGCCCGTCACTGCCTCGCTCCATCGTCTTTTATCCTTATTTTTGCATTACAAACTAAAAAAATGCATACTTACAACACTGATGCTGTTCATCTGTAGTTGTTGAAGCTCCACCCACTGATGGAGAAGGCAGTAGTGGCTGTAGCATCTCAGACGGACCTATACTTCCAGCAACCTCTGCTCCAACGCAAACCCTCCCTGCCGCTGTGAGCTATAGCCCGGCCACTGAGGCCCCAAGGCCTCCGGCCTCCACCGTACAGGCTGTGATAGAGGGATGTTCCCATATGGAGGTCTCTGGCAACACCAAAGGTATACAAGGACATCTGAGGGAGAAGTTGACCTCATTAAGCGCCTTTAGGGGATTTGCTTTACGGCCACAGTAAGAGCTGGGTAACGCCGCTTATTTAGCAAGTCAATTTAATTCCGCTTCACAAGGTCCCGATTTGATCCGGTATCAATTCAGTTCAGGTTTATATCAGTTAACCAATTTCACTTGGATATGAGAGAGATTCTGAGAAAAAAGAATGCTGCACCATGAAGTTCCTGGGCTGTGTGTGCTGGTGTGAAACTCTGCCGCAGACAGACCGCAATGGACAGAAGCAGCACACCCATAAACGACACAGGCTTGTTTTTGTGTTGTTTATTGGTGTTTTTTTTCCTTTGTTTTAATTACAACATATTTGTTACAAACATATATCTGTGGCTGGTATCTTTTAGATATTTACTTGCTAAACTGAAAATTTAGTCACATTTGGTGCTTTGGGGGGGGGGGTTTAACCCTTACAAACCCTTAAACCCTTACAAAAAAAATGCATATATTGAAAGGGGGGTGTCTTGATTGTATGAAGTGATATCGGATCATTCGAACTGACATCAATTTGATTTTGTTTTTTAAACCCAGCCCTAGCTGCAGCCTGCACCTTAACAAGACTGTATGATGAATCTCACACCACTAACATCACCAGTGGCTTGGTTGCTGGGCTGTATATAGCCAGTGCCTTATAGTTTCACATGACCATTTCCCAGCTGACTTCTTTGCATGTGGCTCTCACTCCATCTGCAGGCTTTTGTGTTCATTATTCCAATTTTCATTTCTTCAACCAAAGAACACTTCCACCTGTTGCATCAATTGATTTGCAATCAGACAGCCTTGTCACTGCAATCAGCATGATTGCAACTGAGCCTCAGTCAACTGGGGACTGTGTTCACTTTGTCTGGTGCAAGAATTGTTACCAAATGTTGGTGCTTCTGCTGCTTGCTTGTAATTGAAACTTCTAATTTGACAGCTACCTGTTAAGACACCACCTTTGTTGAAAATTGTTTAGTGATGATCTGCACATATTTATCCTTGATAATCAAAGAGCTTCACTGTTTATCATTGTGATCAGTGTGATCGTGTGTGCACTGCCTTGTTGGAAGCTTGCTTTGCCTGGAATTGGCACCCACCGCATTCAAATGACAGTTATCTAGTTATTTAGAGCATGCATTACACATGACTTATCAGTAGAGGGAGCCACAGGCTTAACTATGTCAGAACTATCACAAGAAAGTTTCTTCCTTCATGATGACTGGCCTTGTACATGTGCTCATATTGATTGGTCATTGTTGCCAGCTTTGATGCTACAATTTTTCTTGTTTTTTTTTACCCCCCATTCATTAATTCTAGTCCTCACAAACACCTCAACGAACCATAAAAGATGTCTCAGATAATGGCTGATGACAGCAAAAAGCAACGCAACTGAGACATATTTGTTTACTGAAAAGTTCAATACTTTCCTGTCTGTGTTGCAGAAACCCCATCATCAGATTCTGTCTCCGTCAGTGGAGATGGTATCCCCAGCCTGAGCCAGCCCTCCCAGACCAATGAGGAGAACAGTAACAGCAGCACGGGAGCCGTGGTCCCTCCCAGAGCTCCTGAACCTCCGGACCTGCTTGACAAGTCCTCCCAGTCATCCCTGGCGAGCTTTGACGATGCAGGTCTGACAAAACAATAGTAATAGTTTTATTTATGTGAGAAAAGCAGTACGTGCATATTACCACTATTATTTGTGTAACCACTGTCAAGAGGGTGTCACTGTTAATGATCATTGCACACGTTCAGATTGAGTTTACAACTGTGTATGACTTGATTTCTTCTGTCTTTGACTCAACCCGGTGCCGGGCTTCCAGGAGACACGAAAGATTCAGCTAACGGTGACACATCAGGTCTCAGTAGTAAGAAGTCTTCAGCGACTCGCATGGTGACCCGACTGAGGAACCCAGAAAGCAAGCTTAGCCAGCTGAAGAACCAGCAAGTGGCTGCTGCTGTCCATGAAGCCAACAAGGGCTTCAAAGAGGGCAAGGAGGTGAGAGGAAAAGTGGTGGATCATGTCTACATTCAGTTTAGAAACTTGGAAAACCTTTTAGTTCCTTAAAAAGTTGTTTGTCAGATTAAAAGTTCAAGGTACTTGAGGTGGAAATGCAGCTTTGGAGATTTAAAGGACAAACATGAGGGCACTCAGCGTTACTATGTGCTAGCTTGTCGGCCAGTAACCCATAATTAAGTATCAGGACTTTAAAGGCGATGAGCACCTGAGCTCATTTCAAGACTGCAGTGTTAGTGTCTGTAATGAGGATGCGTATTTTACTCAGGGCAGCTGATTATTTATCATGTTATAGATTGGACTTTGAACTTTGTTGTCATAAGACTGTCTTTTTTTACCCTACCTTTCCAGGTACTAGTAGTGAATGCACAAGGTGACGTCACCCGTGTCAGCACACGCAACAGCAAGGACGTGGTGATGAAGGGGACACTCTGCCAATACTTTAGGCTTGGCCAGGAGGGGAAGTACCGTGTCTATCATAACCAGTACAGTTCCAACACTGTGGCTCTCAACAAGCATCAGCACAGAGAGGCAAGGAGCATGACAGCTTGTGTTTGCCATTTGAATATTCATAAATCCTCTATTGTGTTTGCAAGTGGATCTCCCATCATTATAGATACACAAAAGTCTGAGATGATAAGGAGCTGACAATGAAAAATGACTATAACTGGCGTATTTTGTGTTTTCACCAGGACCACGACAAGAGGCGACATCTCTCCCACAAGTTCTGCATGACACCAGCAGGAGAGTTTAAGTGGAACGGGTCTATTCATGGCTCGAAGGTGCTGACCATCTCCACACTGAGACTCACCATCATCCAGCTGGAGAACAATGTCCCTGCACCGTTCATGCACCCTAACTGGGCCTCACACAGGTACACCTTAGAGTCAGTGAGACATGTGGTATGGGAATGATGTATTACAATTGAGTCACCTTGTGTGAAAAGAAAGAATGCTCAGACTTGAAGCTTTTTACCGAAAGTTAAAGCATCACTACCAGACTGTAAATTAAAACTACATGTAGCCTAGAAGTCCAGAGTGAAGCGAGTCATTTAGGAGTGTTTCATGTTTCTTTGCTAGGACCAACTGGATCAAAGCAGTTCAGATGTGCAGTAAGGCCAGAGAGTTTGCGCTGGCTCTGGCCATCCTGGAGTGTGCCATCAAACCGGTGGCTCTGCTGCCTGTCTGGAAGGACTCACTGGGCCACACCAGGTATGCATGATATGATTTCTTAAACATACATAAACAAAATAACAGCAAAAATAACAGTTCCCTCTGAAAATTCAGTTTAACTGCAAAACATTGAAATACACAAAAGTTAAAAACTCGATCAAGCATGTACACAGGGATGTGTGGTCAGTTTAGCAGGCAGAGGCGATCATAAGCAGATCAGATCAAAGGGCCCACCCTCCCTGTGAGGCATAATATTTAGACTGCAGCATTACCAGCACCACCCACCTCTGCCTGTACTACTGCCTCAACACCACAACGCCGCTTTAAAGACGTGATTGTTTAAGATTCTGCACAGATAGACTCTGTGTGTGTGTGTGTGTGTGTGTGTGTGTGTGTGTGTGTGTGTGTGTGTGTGTGTGTGTGTGTGTGTGTGTGTGTGTGTGTGTGTGTGTGTGCGTGTGTGTGTGTGTGTGTGTGTGTGTGTGTGTGTGTGTGTAAGAGAGGAAATTTAATGGAAATGTTCCAAGAGCAGCTATCATCTTCTCATCCCGAATCAGACTTTTATCATAATTTTACATCACGCAACAAATGTTCCAACTGTTCATTTAAACCTAACTAGAAGAAAAACTTAAGTTATTCAGAATTGCTGAGTAAACCATTCATTGTTTTCTCTGTGCAGCCAAAACCCCAATTACACGATCTATGAGCAGCAGACTGTACTGTATCACAGTTAAAAAAGAAAAATGTTTTCAGGTTAAACCGCATGACGTCCATGGAGCGTGAAGAGAAAGAGAAAGTAAAGAAGAGGGAGAAGAAGCTGGAGGATGAGGAGACGATGCAGCAGGCCACGTGGGTCAAGTACACCTTTCCAATTAAACACCAGGTAGGTCCCTCCAATTGATCATTTCAAACCTGACACAATGTCAGTATAATATGCCTTAATTTAGACAATTCTTGCCATGAATGCATACATATTAATCATATCAGATTGAGGCTGGACCACCGTCACATCGGTCACAAGCAATGTAGGTTACACACGGGTGGTAATGGTATTTCAATGTAGTCTACTGACTGGAAAACTGATTCATTGCTGTGGGAAACACTGGTGTGTGTGTTGTGCGTATGTGCGTGAGTGACCATCAAAGCCTCTTTGATGCAGCAAGTTGAGCTCTGCTGTGAGTCATTTCCCTCAGCAATTAGTGATCAGTGTGTGAAAAACCTTGAAACTTCTAATCTCTATTTATACCTGCGCCCTTTTTCCTGTCTGTTCATTTTTCTCCATTTAAACCTTTCACGTCTTGATGTTTCTTTATCATTCTTTACCTCATTCCTACATTTTCTTGTCTAATGTAAAGGTGTGGAAGCAGAAAGGAGAGGAGTATCGTGTTACAGGCTACGGGGGCTGGAGTTGGATCAGTAAGACGTATGTGCAGCGGTTTGTCCCCCGGCTTCCAGGCAACACCAACGCCAACTACCGCAAAGAACTGGAAGGTCTGGAATGAGAGACTTTGGGTCCTAAAATGTGGTTTTAGTTATTTGGAATTTGGTTTTCTCTAATATAAAGTCTTTTGACTCTGAGAGTGAATTAGTTCAGTTTGTCATTGTGTGTTGTAGGTTGGTCATCCCTTTGATTCATCTGTGGATGTCATTTAGTAATGTGCAAGAAACTAAAGAGCTGTTACAACTTAACTGAAATTCACCCAAACTTTTCAACATTTTTTTTGTTGGGGTTTTTTTGGGGTTGTTTTTTGGAATGAGTGAGTTGATAAATGATTTATGGCAATCATAAGTAGCTTCAGGTGATTGTTCTCAACCTAATCTGAAAAATATACATTTTGTGTCCCAAAGATGCTAAACTTGGAAAGAAATGTACCCTGCTGGACTTGAGTCGGCGGCCTAGTATAGCTGAACCAGAAGCTCAGGGAGGCGCTGCCATAAGCAGTGAAGCAAAAGATCAAGACTCTTCCAGTCTCTCCAAGCCTGAAACGACCCGTCTGATGTCTGTTGAAGATTTGGACTCAAATGAGAAGATGGAAGAGGAAACAAAAGAAGGAGCTGATAAAAAAGAGAAGTCCAAGGATTTGTCATCCGATGATGCATCACCCGTAAAGATGGAGGTGGATCCCACAGATGCGCGATCAGATGAAGAGCAAAGTATGACAGAGTTTGACTTAGGATCTTAAAGCATTGTAGTCAACTGCATGTAAAGCACAAGTTATGCTTCATTTTAAACTTGTTATAAGTCATATTTATGTTAATATTTGCACGCTTTTTCAACTTTGACAGAAAGGACAATGTGATGAAGTGTCTTGTTTTACTGTCAGTGCAGACTCTGAATTTATTTTTTCTCCAGTGTCCAGTGTTCAAGAGGCAAAGGCTTCTGTCAAGGAAGAGCCTCCAGAGGGCCCTACACGACCCTTCAACTACGATGTAGTGGATGTCAGCAAGGGCTTCCTTACTCGCATTGCCTACAAGAAGAAGGTCAAGTCCTCCAAGTTGGACAGCCTGCTGGACAGACGACAGAAGCAGCACGTTATTGAAGAGAGGCAGAGGCAGCGAGTATCTGCCTCCAACACTCAGATTCCTGCACCAGTTTCATCCATGTCAACTACGGCACTGAGCACTCCAGTCCGGCCACGGTCACCGCTCAAGCCCCACACTCTCACTCGCACGCAGCTCGCACTGGGCGAAGCATTGAAAGTGGAGGACAAATCCTCCACAACACAAACTCCAGGGCCAGGAGAAGGTAGAGGGCAAGAGGATGAAGGGGGGAGTCAGGCTGAACTCTCTAAAACTATGGCTGAAATTGTTGCTCCCCCTCTTCCTTCTCCTGCTCCTGACTCAAAACACAAAGACAGTTGCAGTACAGGTACTGGTGACGATTCAGGAGCACCACAAAACCAAATCACCTCCTTGCCCCAGGAACTGGGGGCAGATTTAGTGGGAAGGACTATGGGGCCAAAAGAGTCTAATTCAGACAGTTCAGGGCAAGAGGGTGTCAAACTGCCTGACATGCAAGAAACAGCAGAAGGGGGGATCCATAGCTCTTTAGACCAGCAAACAGTCAGTGTACCATCAGATGTTACCAAGGCTGCAAATGTTGAAAAAACTCCGTTGGAGGTATCAAACTTGAAATCGGACTCTTTAAGGACAAGTGTTCTTGACCAAAAAAGTAGTCAAAACACATCTCCTTCTAAACTCACTCAGCAAAACCCAGAATTGTTAAGCTCGTCGCATTTGGGTACAGAGGAAAATGGCATGGGGCCTGTGGAGAACCAAGAAAATATGCAAGCTAGAACTGAAGCCGATCGCACTCCCGAGCCTGTTTCTCCTCTCCCTCAGGTAAATGGTAATGATGGCTCGGGGAGTGAAAGTATATTGAGTAACTCTGTAATTAGCTCAAATAACGGAGTACTTGCCAACAGTCCACAGCCCAGAGTGAACAGCATTGATAAAGTTGAGGAACAAGGGCCGGTGGTCTCATTAAAGGACAGCATGCAGCAAAAGCCTTTAGTGAACGGAGATTTAGCTCCTGTGAATGATAGTACAGTGGTCGGGGCCAAGGAAACAAGCCTCGCTTCCAAGGTAGAGAGCAAAACGACGATATCAGAGCAGGACTACAAACCTCCACTGAAGATATCGAGGCTGGAGAACAACATAGATGCACTTGGACCCAATACTCAAAGCACTCTGCAGCACAACAGCACATCACCATCTCCGTCCGCGGAGACCAAAGCCAGTCCTGTTATCAAGGTCATCCGAATGGCACCATCTCCTATCCCTTCAGCTGAGGAGTCCAGTCTGAGTGACGACTTTGCAGAGGAGAGTAGTCACAGTGGGACAACAGAACCATTCAAGACCGTCATCACCCAGATAACCACCACCTCTACAACTTCCACGACAGTAGTCTCCACAGAGATGAGGATGGCACCAACGAAGGCATCTAGAGATCCCATGGTGTCGGCAACAGAAAGCAGTGCCGTGTCCACACTTACTACTATGACCAAAACAACTGTGACCAAAATCTGTTCCCCAGGGGATGACGGCCAGTCAGAGGACAGTCAGAGTGAAACAGTGACACAGGAGCAAAAGACGGCACTCTTGGCTTCTATCAGTAAGTCAACGACGGATGCCAGAGGTGAAACCTCAATGTCATCTCTTACTGTGAGCCAAGAGGACTTTTCATCAACAAAGGGCCGCGTCCGCCTCCTCAAGTTCTCCCGCACCAAGAAGACACGCTCAGACACTGCCCTTCCTTCTTACCGCAAGTTCATCACCAAAAGCAACCGCAAGAGTATTTTCGTACTGCCACACGATGACTTGAAGGTGCTGGGGAGGCGAGGCGGATTCCGTGAGGTGCCCATATTTAGCTATAACGCCAAGCCATCGTCGGACATCTGGCCATATCCATCCCCCAGGCCCACGTTTGGCATCACTTGGAGGTAAGCAGCGCTCTCTTTTTTTATTTTCTTACACAATCAAGCTTTCTCAGTTGTTTTTTAAATTTTTTTTATTGAGGTTTTAACTCTTAAAACTGTCCCCCTCCTTCTCACTGTACAAATAGTTATGATTCGTATTTCCTGACAGAGTGGCTGGCAAAGTAAGATTTAATTGATCTCCATAGTGAAACTCATCCTTTGCATTTTAACCAACTGGGCTGTTTCCAACATTCTGTGAAAGTCTGGGAGGGGATTTCTTTTGAATGCCTGTTTCTTGTTCAAGAGTAATGGAGCAACTACAGGAAATGCAGGCTTAGGGCCAAGATTTGAAGTCGGGACCTGAGATGATGGTCGTCACACTGAGTCACTTTGGATCTTTTAAATTAAACACATTAAACTTCATTCCAAATGAAGATTGAAATTACAATAATCAAAGCCACGGACTAACATGATTTGTACCTACTGACTCCCCAAAAATATTAATGTTATATTCATTTAATTTAAAACACTGCAATGACATCACTCCAAATTAATGATAGCCTGCTTTTTAATGCGAGCAAAGTCCAGCATACTGTCTAACTTAAAAAAAAAAATTCAGCACTATCAAATGATGAAATGCATACATAAATGTATTTTTGCAAGTGACAGTGTATGGGAATTTGCTTGCAACTTTTTATCTACTCGTTCCTCTCCTATGCATCTGGTTCACAAAATAGATAGATTGTTTTTCTGTTTTGGGTTTGCTTTTAAATAAAGATTTAAGGCTGGGATAGAATTCTCATTGTATGTTTTCAGGGTCACAGTTCAGCATATTTAAAGTAAAACACCAATGTTACATATCTTACTGGAGCCATATTCTCTGTCACTTGAGTGAACAAAGGCTGGAACAGTTCTGACTTATCATTCATCCTGAAGAGGATGTCCGTGGCTAAACGAAGCATGTGTAGCTTTGTTGTCATATGTAATTATACAAAGTTGTCTTTTTTTCCATTTATGGTGTTTTATTTTTGTTTTATGACAGCAGTAGGGACAAGGCTGATTTCCCTTCAGCATCCACCTTCAAATCCAGTCCCGGTTTTGAAGTACCTGTCCTGTTGATTAGTTGTTCATTATGTCCTGTCCCTCCTTGTCTGCTGTCAATGGCTTTGACCCTTAGTGATGTTGTGGCTCCACGCCCGGTGTCACACAGGGACCTCTGGTTATTTTGACCGGACCTTGGAGTTCCGAAGCAGCCATGAATCATCCGGCGGTCGGAGAAGTGTCAGGACGTTCACTTTGTGCAGTGACCCAGCCCTACAGCCCAGGGATATTTTCCCGCCTGTGGTTACACATGGGAAAGAGAATTTCTACCAAACACACACAAACAGTCTTGTGATGATCATGTTTTGGTAGATATTCAAGATATTTTAAATGTCCCCGTCCTCATTGCCAAGTTCATTGTCGGAACAGCTGTCCCAGCCATAATGAAGCACGGAGGGGCTATTACTTTGGATATAAAACTTAAGGAAATTATTCATTGATGGATGACATCCTGTCATCTAATTCTGCGCTCAGAACAGTCTGTTACACCCAAATTTTTTTATTGCATTAAAAAAGGCTGAATGAAATATGCACAGGCTTCTACTTTGAACTTTTGTGAGTTGAAACTGTTGTTTATATGCTTTTGTAGTCAAAGATAAAATCTGTTCCTAAACCAAATTAGTGTATTAAAATGACTTATTTAAGATGGCAGCCAGTTCATCTGTTTGTTTCATGGAAATGGTCATGAGAGGACAAGAACTTCACCAAAAACCTCAGTCTGTTTTCACTGTTCCTGTTCTGCGGTCCCTCTGCAATGTATATTCTGTAGTACCAAGCGAGTCACTGTGGGTCAGTTGGCCTGCACAAATGAATTGCTTGACACCAGGAGAGCGTGCAATAGTTGTAGAACAAGTTTTCTTTCAATCAGTTATGTTTTTGTACTCCAGTTTTAGATTGAAGTTTTCAGCAAAATTTGCACATTTTCCAGGAGTTTGTTTCAATGTAGCTGTATTTTGTTATGTGTATGTGCAGCGTTGTAAATAACACAATACTTGGACACATTCAACTTTATATGAGAACATATGTATTATAACACTTGAACATCTGGGTTGTGTTCTAGGTATCGCCTGCAGACTGTAAAGTCTCTGGCTGGTGTGAGTCTGATGCTGAGGCTCCTTTGGGCCAGTCTCAGATGGGACGACATGGCTGTCAAACCATCGGCTGCTGTTGGCACCACCCGTACAGGTAGACTCCGTACCCTCCCAAACCATACAGCCTCCGTCAGATGCGCTTCACCCCGGTCGAATGGGGAAGAACTACTCAGATTTGAGATTGGGTTTTGAGATATAGAGGATTTATTTTTGGAATGTTACTGAATTCTTATTTGAATCTTTTGATAAATGTATACTCATACTCCTACCTGTATTGTAGATACAAAGGCACTAGCATTTTTCTTGTTCATTAACTCAATAGTATCTTCCTTTATTTACTTGGACTACTCTTGTTACCTCTGTGCTGGCCCAGAGGAACACAAACATGGCTGCTGAAAAAGACGCAACCTTTTCCCTCTCATTTGGGTGTCACTGTTTTTATGTTGGAGCGCATTTCCTCCATTTTTTCGGGCTCTCGTCCTCATCACCATACCAACCCAGCCCTATCCCCACTCATTGCTACAGAGACATCAGATACTGAAATCACCACCACTGAGATCATCAAGCGCAGAGACGTGGGACCTTATGGAATTCGCTCAGAGTACTGCATCCGCAAAATCATCTGCCCCCTTGGAGTGCCTGAGACTCCAAAAGGTTAGACCCATTTTTTATTTTCAACACTGAAGTCAGAACAAGTTCTAGTGCCTGAAACAAAGAACATGGAAGCTTACAAAACCACCATCTCATAGTTGAGAAAAAAAGGGGAACTCATCTGTTTGTCTCTATTCATCACTTATAGTGTATTGCTCTTTTCTTCTATTGCATCAAGAAATAAGACACGATAACACTCATCTGTTGTTGATAACAGAAACCACGCACACAGTGTTTAATGCTGTCTTTGTCTACCAGCAAAACACTCAAACAGCCCCTTTGTCTTTAATTTATTAATTTGTCCACCATTCCAGAAACCCACACCCCTCAGAGGAAGGGGCTGCGCTCCAGTGCCTTGCGCCCCAAGAAACACGAGCCTGCCAAGCAGACAGGCCCGGTGGTGATCGAGACCTGGGTGGCTGAGGAGGAGCTGGACCTCTGGGAGATCAGAGCCTTCTCAGAAAGGTCAGAGGGTCCGGCAGGTCATGCCTACACTTGCTATGTATTGTCAGCTGGGCAGTCTGTCAGAATGATTTATTGTGTTAAATAGCGTCTGATAGATTTTACTATATCAGTAGGTAAATATTCTTCTGCCTCTGCTCGAGGTAACTTGCCTTGTCCTGCCAAACTAAAAAGATTAAAGAGATGGATACCAAAACAGAGTGATCAGATGGAGGATGATTAGAGGATCTGCAGCATGGACAATATCAGAAAAATAGTGTGTTTTATGGAGATGAAAGCATGTGAACAGTTTGATAGGTTCTTTTTTCTTTCACAGGGTGGAGAAAGAGAAAGCTCAGGCTGCAGAACAGGCCAAGGTGAGTCTAGTTAAGTTCAGTCTCCTCAAACCTCTTATTTTTAAAGCAATTATAAAACTGATTCACTCTAATTTTACATCTTCCTTTTTTGGAATAGATGACAATGTTTAATATGATGGGGTTCACTCTCAATTCTTTTTATATGATTAACAATTGAACCAAGACAACAGACAATGTATTCATTTCTACTGAGTGTATCATTTAGCCTGGCAGCACACCCCTGTGCTGTGGTGTATACCACTGTGATTTCTACACACTTGATCTAATATTTTGGGTCTTTCTTTGAATCCTCCATTGGTTTTTGTGTCTGACTGACTTGTTCACCATCTCAGAAACGTCTGGAACAGAAACCAGGCGGAGTCACAGTGACTCCAACAGGGACTCCAGCAACACCTGCCACCACACCCAAAGTCATCGTCGGTTCACTGTCCGGCCAGGGCACCCCAAGCACCAAGGTGGTGCTGTCCACCAAGATGGGCACCCCCGTCACATTCCAGCAGAACAAGAACTTCCAGCAGTCGTTCGCCACCTGGGTCAAACAGGGTCAGAGCACACAAGGTACGTTGCAGATGTGTGTAACTAACAGTTTGTTGTACTTAAGTCTTGAGGGGCAGTGGGCAAGTATAGTGTACTCTTTGTTCTTGCTCATATTTACATATCAGTTCCTTACATGTTACATTAAGGTATGATGTACTGTAATGTGTTTCAAGACTGCTAATCACTGTGGTGGTTATTTATGTTTATTAAAAATAGTGATATTATAGGATTTAAAGTTGTAATAGTATTTGTTGTAATTGATTGATTGATTGTTTGCTTTATAAGGAGTGGGCACGGAGACCACCATGGCCACGTCTGGTGGGCACACTTTCCAGATTACGGGAACCTCAGTGGGTGGAAAGGTAGTGACCACCAAGCTGCCGCTGCCCGCCAACAGCAAGATCGTCACAGTCAACGTGCCAACTTCACAAGGAGGTACGGCAGGTTTTAATAAGTCACACCTTGGAGGCAGACCGGAGTGTGCAAGTTAGATTTATTCAGTGTAGACATTACTGCTTTCCATCCACCTCCATCTCAGGATGCATGTATGTTTGTGTTTTCATTGCACCACCTCACACCCCACAGCTGAGACATTTCAAATTTGTCAAAGAAGTCAAATTAGATCTGGCTCGTTAATTGGAAGCCATTGTAAGCAAGATAGTTTGCCAACCACGCACACAGTGCTCGAGAAAGGACCGAGTATGTCTTTACTCATTTATAATGTTGTTGATGGCCATGACCACAGGCCAAAATCTTTTGAAGTCTATAAATTAGACACAAATTAGACATTCCTCTGCCTTGATTGCCACTCTCAGTGAGCCAAGCACATAAGTCTTTCTAACTTAGACAAACTAAAGGGCTCAGGTGTTCGAGTGTTGGTCTCTATTAAACACATTGATCATACTACCTCTCTTATGAATAAATAAACCTTATTCTAACCTGGTTCCAGACACCTGAATCATCGCCCTCATCACTGATTTTTTTTCAGCGAATCACTGTTAGCTTTGTTCTGCGAGTTCAGTTTGATTTGCTTAATGAATTAAACTCTTAAAAATAGGACGCATTAAAATGAAATCTGCTGTCACAATTTTTTCATAATAGCAGTAGATCAAACGGCTAGTGTAATGTGAAATGATCTGCGAGTTGTGATGAACCCACAGTGAATCATCACAAACTCTGCAGTTGTGTCTTTTAGTGTCTTTTAGCTCATGTTTTGGTTTTCCACCCTGTCACTGCTTTGGTTGACTTCCACCGGTCTCATAATAGTGGTTATAATCGCAGCAGGCAGAACTTTTTTTTAATGAAAAACTTGGATAAACCCACACTGCAATACCTGCCTGGCATCAAACTGCAGAAAGACAGAGTTATCGGCTAGTTGATTAAGTTGGAGCACTCAGCAGCTCAAGAATCAGATATTTCTTTCATTAGGTTGTGGGGACTAAAATCGAATCGAAGAAGACAAATTGACTTAAGATAGATGCAATGATGTGGGGCACTGAGCAACAGAGGAAGAGGGAGGAGACTTGAATAAATGAACACATACAGTGTGTAATGTTAAGCTGAGTTTAATTTAGTCCAGCTGTAATAGTGCGCTTGTGCTCTCGGTAAGCTTTTTGTTCCATCTGCTTCTAGCTGACCAAATGTAAAAGGTGCTACTATTTCAGAAGCAGCCAGTTGCTCACTGTGTGTTTTGCTACTGTGGCAGCCTGGTCTGCACCAACCAAATTGCGGTGCCCACTACATGCCCAAACTCATGAGTCAGCAGCTTAGTTTGGTGCAGCACATCATGTCTGGCTGTGTCCTGTCGGCATGGTAATCTAATAGAAAGGTGTTATTTTGAATGGTAGACTTGTGTAGTCTGAGGTTTAAATCCACACTGTGGATTGAGGATTGTTCTATCTTAAGTTCGATGCTTTACAGCGTTTTTAAAAATGTCAATATTGACACCGCAGATGCAGCGATGGTTTGTACCGAGCACTGCCTAGCCTCTCTGTCATTCTGTCAAATTATTGGATGATGGATGTTGCTCAGCACTCAGCAGAGGTGGTCCATCGTGTTGACATGCTCCAATAAAACTGTTGAGAGCTCTAAGGTGGCTGATATAGGTCAGCTTAAACAGTCACAAAATCAATTACCTGACTGTCTACAGAAGATATTTTTATTGAATTAAAATGTGTTATTTCAAGTAAAAGATAGATAGATAGATAGATAGATAGATAGATAGATAGATAGATAGATAGATAGATAGATAGATAGATAGATAGATAGAGCTGCAGAGTAAAGGAATTACTAATCGATTTGACAATCAATGTCAAACACTTGCTGATTCAAGCTTGTTAAATACAAAGATTTACTGCTTTTCTTTGTCATTTATGATTTTAAAAAAATTAGGAGTTGTTGGGTTTTGGACTGTTGGTTTGACAAAAGAAACAAATTGAAGACTTCATTCTGGGCTATGGGAAATGTAATGTAATTAGACCTGTCATCACACATTTTGACATTTTACTAAGACTAAATGATTAATCAGTGAACTGTGAAATTAATTGGTAAATTAATCGTTAATTGAAAAATATTAGTTGCAGCCCTCATCCTGTTGTTAAAGGTGAAAACCCCTTTTTACAGCCTTGAAAATCATTCTGTTATCCTGTTTTGACAGTTCTGTCAAGCTAAAAATATTGATAAAAAAAACATGATGCAATGATAATGCCATTTAAAAAAGCATCTCAATGTGTGTAGTACTAATACATGTATCATTTTTATCACAAACCTGCTTAAATTAAGCATTGCAATTGCCATATAAAGAAAATAATATTATGCAAGGATACAAAGAAAGTGATTTTTCGTACCTTTGAAGTTATCATGAAGGAGAAACTGAGTTCAGGTGGAGTGTAACCATTTAATGGACATGTGTATTTATCCAGCATGACTGTTTGATTTGACTGTTTGGGCTCCCTGTTTGTTTTGGAAGGGCTCAAGGAAGTTAGGCAGGAAAACAAGTTTACCCTGAGGTCTGCTTCCCAGACAGGTAGCCCTCTATAGCAGGACTCCGTTTTTTCCTTTTTTTCTCTCCATCTTTTTGAATAAAAGTATACCTCTCCACTCACCAGAGTCCCAACTCCCCGACCTCTCCAAACAGCCAGTCCATAGAAAAGCGTGTTTGATGTGTGTGACCAGAGCAGCTACTCCCCTGGTCTTACGACTGGGTTTAACGTCTCCGTTTGAGGAGTCTTGATGTAAAGGTTTACCTGCTCGGTTGCGGTTGAAAAACCACAGCAAGAAGGCAGCGGAGGAAAAAGAGTGACCCTCATGGTTTCCATTTCTGCCACCGGCGTCACGTGAGCTCATTAGGGCAAAGAGCCTGTTGAACAAATATGAAACGCTCCCTTTGTCAGATTAAAGTTTAAAAAAGTGGAATCTGAATTCATGCATAATGTATGAGGGGGTTCAGGTATGTTGGGGGAAACCCAACTAAGCTCTCAGTGAGCCTTTGAAGATTTTGTTTACCTGCTCAACTAATATTTACCACAGCTGTGATCAAAAGGTTGGCCCTCTAGTAAGGAGAGAAGCCCACAATTAATGTATTGAGTTTTGTTGACGCAGGACTTCTTGTAACACAGAAACATGTAACCTCTGGTTCACATAAGTAATTGTATCAGGGACGTTTGTACATTTTGCTATTTTTGTTGATGGATGGTGTTTGATGTAGTAAAAGGCTTGGATGTGATAACTACATTTCATCTCTCTAGAATCTCTAAAAATGAAACAAGCAACCCAAAACATTTGAATCTTAAATGTCCAAGTCTTTAAACTTCAAACCTAAACTGTCTTGTCTTTGCAGCATTTCTCTCATTCACCCTTACCACGCCATATGTGTCATTGATTTGAATATATCTCCTTCTCTCATTTATCCACCAGTTTCTGATGATTATGTCTTGACTGATTTGACTCTGTTCTCATTTCTTCTCACGTTGGTATCTTTCTGTTTCTGCAGGTGTGGTTCAGCAGAAAGTATTGGGTATCATCCCATCCAGCACAGCAGGCGGTGCTCAGACCTTCACCACATTCCAGCCACGTGCAACCACGCTAAACATCAGGCCCAACACCCCAGGCTCCCAGCAACAGGTACATCTGCCCGCTGCCTGCTCTGAATTACCTGTAGAGGTGTTTTAACTATGTTGTCACAACTGAAGTCTGTATAGCTTTGCTTCTTGATTTGTTCTCATTGTTTGCAAAAAGCTCTTGCAATACCAATTCTGTTTTCTTTGCTGCTCTTTTCTGTGTATTATTTATTATTAAAATAGAATAAAACGTATTTTGTATATATGATACCATACTGTTTTGTTTTTTTCTCAGATCAGTTCCAGACAAGCTCCTCTTTTTGACCTTTATTTATTACCTCTCCTTTCCTTTTGTCAGATTGTGACAGTAAGTAATGTTTTCATGAAAATATCCTTCCAGGTTCTTGCAGCTGGTGGTCAGATCCGTCCAGGAATGACAGTGATCCGAACACCGATCCAGCAGACGGGTCCAATGGGAAAGACGATACTCCGAACTCCCCTTGTGGTTCAGCAAGGTAACAAATAGTAATTCATCAATAAAGAATGGCGGCACACTGTCAGCAAATTTTTTCCAGTCTTAACAGTATGTAACAGGCAAAATTTTAATTATTATTATGTTTTCAAGGTTAGGAATATACTTTAATTTGAATTTAATCCTTGAAAGTAGTTGATTTTCATACATAACCTGGTGTTTTATCTGCATAATCACACAAGTAGTTCCCAGTGCAAGTAGACATTAATCGATTCAATTTATTTCTAAACTTTATTTTTCATTGCATCTATAATAACAATTAAGATGTGATGACAGAGGCTTCAGGAGTGAACATTTTGTTTACGTGCTTGAAAAGTGTTTTGAATTTTACACTTAAACTGCTGTACGAAGTTCAGCAACAAGCTAAAATTGAACTGTTCCATCATGTCTGCTTGTGTCAAGTGTTGTTAAATTTGCCATCTTCTTTATACAAATTTCTCCTCCAGGTCAGGGTGGACAGCAAGTAGTGACGCAGATCATTCGTGGCCAGGCAGTTTCCACGGCAATATCTGGTGCCAGCCCTGTCGCCACGGTCACAGGCCAGGGTGCGGCCAGCCCCACCGCAGCAGGGCAAACACCACCTGGCACCCCACGGTCGCAGGGGCAAGGCCAGGTTAAACTGACCCTGGCGCAGCTCACCCAGCTCACACAGGTTAGTGAGAGAGGCAAACTTCAGTGTGTGACCACGTGTTCAGAGTTTGAGATGCACGCCGTCTGAACAGCAATGAAATGTCTTTGAAAAATGATTTGAAATGAAGGATACTTAATAGACAAAGTAATCAGCAGTAATCAGAAAGCCTCTCTCTATCTTCATTGTCACTATGTAGAAGCAGCAAGCGGCATCAGGTGTAGATCGGCAGGCTGGTGTCGGTGGTACCCAACAGGCTTTGACAGTTATGGTTCAAGGCCAGGGACAGACCACCGGTCAGCTACAGGTCATACCTCAAGGGGTCACCGTCATCCCAGGACCAGGCCAGCAGCTCATGCAGGCAGCGCTGCCCAATGGCCAGGTGCAACGCTTCCTCTTCACCCCCTTGGCCTCAGCTGCCACACCCACATCAAGCACAGGTATGCAGAGGATTTTTGGTCAGATTAGTTTCTGACACACTCTTGAAATAATTGTGATAGTTAAATGTGAATTTGTTGTGTAACTAAAGAGTGATTTGCCGTGAATATAAACTCCTCTGGAATAAAAAGCAATGTAAGGATAGTTGCTTGGTACCGTGGTTTAAAAGAAAACATCTGAGACCCTCTGGCCCTCTCTTTCTTTCGCTCTCTCCAGCCACCACAGTTCCTGGCCAGCCCAACTCCACTTCCACCAAAACCCCGGCCCAGCCCGCCCAGCAGGCTGCCGCCCCCGTCCAGGCAGGGGCAAGCCCCTTGGCCACCACCAGCTCCCCTTCGTCGGCCACCCCGCAGGGCCAGTTACCCCCTCAGACGCAGGCGCACATGCCCATCCAGTCACCCACCTCGCTGCAGGTGAAAACGCAGGGAGGAACTGCCCAGCTGCAGCTGCAACAGACGCCACAGCTCATCAGCGTTTCCGGGCTGCAGCAACAGGTACAGGTATGGTTAGCAAAGATCAGCACTGTAGTGTTAGCCATAACCACAGCTGTAGTTCAGATGACCTTTGGTAAATGATACAAGACTTTACTGTATTGTGCAAAGCAATTGCAAATATCAGTCTTAGAAAGCCTGATTTTAAAAAGCTGAATGTACATTTTTAAATGTTTAACCCTTGTCATTCAGCGAACTACTATTTTAGTTTTATTCAGCTGTTCTTACAGTAGCACCCAACTGAATTAATGTGGGTTCTAAATAGACGTTTTGTATAAAAGTTTTCTTTTCAACTTTGTTAAATTTGTGTATTTTCTGTGTTGTTGCTATAGGTGTTGGCCCAGCTGCAGGCGCAGCAGGGTGGAGGCTCTCTGCCACAGCACATCAAACTGCAGCTTCCTATCCAGATACAACAGACTGGGACCACCTCAGCTCAGGGAGGACAGGTAGGGCAGCAAGCCTCTTAAGCCAGATGCAGCCTTTGTCACCTTCATCGGACCTTGCTAAGGGGCTTGAAACGGCATCCGCTGCTTTACACTCTTAGACTCAAAGTCTTCTAGTATTCAAAATCTTACACCTCATCACACTTTATTGTCTGCACAGATTGGGAATGTGGTGACAATCCAGGCAGCTTCTGTCCAGGAGCAGCTGCAAAGGATCCAGCAGCTCAGAGAACAGCAACAGCAGAAGAAGAGACAAGCCGCAGAGGCCAAGAGGGAGCAGGCCCTCAACACAGCCAGCCAGAGCGACATCATTCAGAAACAGGTTCGTGTTCGTGTGTGTGAGTGTGAGTGAGTGAGTAAGTGAGTGTGTGTGCTCAGGCACCCAGCGTAGCCGGGTCATCCAGCTCTCTCCCTGCCATCAGCACATAAACAGTCACTGTCCTCCAAACCTCCACTGGGTTTATTTTTTCAGCTCGGGCCTTGTCTCTGTTTGTTACCACTGTGTATGGGTGTATTTTCACCTGTCTCTCTGCGTATTTGTCATGCTTCACTATACTGCCTGGTCATATTTGATAATAATCAATTTCTATAGATGTTTGTAGTACACATTAGACAACACTAAAGTCACAAGGGGTCATTGAATTAATTCCAGATGATAGTATATATTTGGTGCTTAAATTTGAAGATGTTACCAGGTTGTTTTGGCTTCCCTGTTGCCATCTCCTCTCAAACTGTAAATATTGTTGCTGTTGTTAATTGTGTGGTTTCTTTTGACATGTTTTGGCATCATGTGTTTCAGGTGGTGATGAAACAGAACGCTGTGATCGAGCACCTGAAGCAGAAGAAGACCATGACGCCTGCAGAGAGAGAAGAGAATCAGAGGTTTGGATCCAGAATTTGAAAATTCTTTGAATGGTTGCCATCTTATGTGTCTATGTTCTGATCATATGGATCCATAACGTGGTCACTTTACTCTCTACACACTCCTCTCTACATCTGGCTTTTGTCCAACACGTCGTTGGGAGGTACTACACAGCATGGGAACGTTTGGGTGTGTTACCACCAACAGCTGCATGTACTCATTGTGACCCCAACATACAAGAACACAAAGACAAACCCATTTATAAATGAGAGGAGTCTTACACTAAAATCACACAAGGCCCCTCAACCCAACACAGATTTATTGGGATCATCGTGGCATCATTTGAGAAACACAATGAGATAAAAAAAAAAAAAAAAAAAACTCCTGTTCTTTCATTGTAGCTTCTCTACAATACTGTGGGAAATGGCAAAGAAATTGAATAGCCTCACTTTCATTACTTACATCACACTCATTGCTTTTGAAATCAGATACTGATGTTTTGCTTTAATGTAGTGTCACATGTTACTTTTATCAAGAGCCAAAGGTTATTTATTGGACCTGGTATTCAACCCTGCAGACTATCTGAAGACCCAGAATGTTGAGATGTTGGTTCTTTAAAAATAAGCAGGGTTGTGACTATTCAAACTATTGAAACTACAATGAAGTCTATAAAATAAAAGCCGAAAAACTTCCCCACTGTTTTATATTCTGTAGATAGGTTATATCTTGACCTACATCTGACCCTGGCAACCATGTGTTTATATCCACAGACGGTGTGTCAACACTGTGCCCATTCACACAAACCTGAAATACCAAACCCAGACTACCGTGACATCACTACAGCAGCTCTGTCTGTTGTCTGTCTCTCTGCTTATTTTTCATCCGTTTTCCATTTCTTCATGTCATCCTTTTCTCTCACTTTTCCTTCAAAACACATCTCTGTTAGTACTAAACTGTGACATCAGTTCGCGTGTGTTTGTGTGTCCTGTTTCATTAGTTTCCTCCACTTCCCGCGCTGTATTTGCAGAGTGTACTTCAGGGTACATGCTGTAGGAGACCTGGCCCGTGTCTGAACTCATCGGTCATGGACGTGTTTTGTGTGTTATTCACACAGGCATGTACTGAACGCAGCTTTCTGTTGCTGAACAGTTTTCGATCTTGGTTGTGAACGTTAGCGAACACAAGTGAACATACCGTGGAGACTGAGCCATAAATTATCTCGATGTACTGTAAAATACTGACGTTCAATTCCAGCGAAAGGTTTGAGAAGATTTTACAGCATCTCCTAGATTGTTTGTCTTTTTCTTTGCTTAATATTTCTCAGACTTTAAATGTATGAGCTTTCTTCCTCCTGTTCTCACGTTTTCAAGAGCAGCATGGCTTCCCAGTGGTCATCCATCTGTCCATCTCTTCCCATACCTCTCCTCCAACCCTCAACTTTACTCCCCTGCTACTGAAGCACAGAGCCTCATACAAATAAACACTGGACAACCAAATAGCTCTCTAACATCTGTAAGACACGTGGCCTAGGCTTGGTTCTCACAGAGATGATGACACGACTGCATCACTTTTAGGAGGGAGCCATGTTAGGTTCAGGATTTAGCCTTTATTTGGTAGTTCTCAGTGCAGAAAGGAAAGATTTAGAGCCAGATGGTGATGAGAGGACTTTACAGTTACATGACTGAGTCAGAATACCTCAAGGACTTGCGTTGAGAGAAATGCTCTCATTGTTCTTTGATACGCACTGCCATTTCTCACATGTGGAAAGTTAGGTTTTTGATTTTTGAAGTAGCCAATAGCCATGCAGGTTGTACTTTCTGAAACATTGAGGCATTGTTTGGATTAATACTCCTGCCCACTAGTGTGTCAGAGGGATAACTTTCTTCCTCTGTGACTTCGACTGAACTGACTCCTGAATCACAGATTCAGATATGTGATCATCCTTTCCCTCCCTGCTCTTTAATCCTTCTGTTCTCTCTCAGCAGGACTGTTATGTGTATTTCCTGCCTTTAAGAAAATACCCTGAATGGGTCACAGCCCTTTTTCACATGGGTGCTCATTAGATTCAATAGCGATACTTCTTGAGCTGTGTTTTTAGGCATGACTACAAATTGTTCAACTGTATGCATCCTCACTATACAGTACTTTACTATTCTATACAAAAAGCATTCATGATCCTCTTTTAAAAAGGTCAGGTAGCTATGAGTCCATAATTAACTGCTTTGCCATCTCCCCCTCCTCCTGTTTGTGCCTGCCCAGGATGATCGTGTGCAACCAGGTGATGAAGTTCATCCTGGACCGGATAGACAAGGATGAGAGGCAGGCAGCCAAGAGGAGGAAGAAGGAGGAGGTGGTGGAGGCCAAGAGAAGGTTGGCCAACGCCAGCAAGCTCTCCTCGCTCTTATACCGGCACAAGGAGAGCCTCAAGATGGAGATCCTCAAGAAGCGGGCACTTCTGGACAAGGAGCTGCAGCTGGAGGCCCAGGTATGAAGGGAGAGAGGAAACAAGAGATAGAACGTCAGAAACGTATGTGTCCTTTAAAATGTTGTCCAAAGCATACTGTTGTAGAACAAGGTACATGCAGATAGGGAAATGCCCTCAAGAATGCTTTAAACATCACACACTCAGCAGAAAGTTTAAAAGACAAGTATGAAACAAAGTGATACCATTTTAACTCATCCATCCCATCGTCACACTCCTCAGGAGGAGCTAAAGAGGGACCTGTTGCGGATGCGGAGGGAGAAGGAGAGGGCTCAGGCCGCAGCCCAGCAGGCAGCCCAGGCTGCCGCCGTTGCTGCCATCCACAACCAGCAGCAGCACGCTCTGGCACACACGCACAGCATCACCTCTCAGCACCATCTCACTACGACCGTCGCCTCGGCACACAAGAGGAAACGGGAGGAGGAGAGGGAGACCGTGACGTCAGCCAAGTCCAAGAAGAAGAAGATGATCTCGACGACAAGCACCAGGGAGAGCAAGAAGGACACCAAGCTCTACTGCATCTGCAAGACGCCATACGACGAGACCAAGTATGATGATGCTTTCACTTACGTCAAAGGGCAGTCACTGAGTAGTTAACAGTGTGTCAAGAAATATCAATATCTCTTTTCTCTGTTCTAAGGTTCTACATTGGCTGCGACCTGTGTACCAACTGGTATCACGGAGACTGTGTGGGCATCACGGAGAAGGAGGCAAAGAAGATGGATGACTATATCTGTGTGGAGTGTAAACGGGGCCAGGAGGGCAGCACAGAGGAGCTGTACTGTATATGTCAGACCCCGTACGACGAGTCCCAGTAAGGAACTGCAGGACTCTATATTGTAGACACACAATAATATAACATTTTATAATGTGAATAATAAGTTTACAAATAGTATTCCAGACTGCAACCATCTGGATGTTGTGTGAAATGTCAACAAAGAAGCGCTAATGCAGCAGTAACCAAGGACTTACTTAATGTCTCTAACCACATCTTACAATCTCTACTCTCCTGATTACTTACTCATTATTTTATGTATAAAGCGCATTGAAAATTGCAAAAGTAAATGGCACTGCAACACAACCAAAAGTGAATACTTCCTGCCTTCTCAGGTTCTACATAGGCTGTGACCGGTGCCAGAACTGGTACCACGGTCGCTGTGTGGGCATCCTGCAGAGCGAGGCCAACCACATCGACGAGTATGTGTGCCCACAGTGCCAGTCGACTGAGGACGCCATGACGGTCTTTACACCGCTCACAGACAAGGACTACGAGGGCCTGCGGAGAACTCTACGTTCATTACAGGTAAAATACTACAGTCAGACAGAAACAAGGACTGCTGGACTACTTCTTAACATTTTATGCTGGTGAAAGTCAACTGTATAAATAAAATAAAATTGTCTTCTCCACTTCATCGCTGCACATTTACTGCACAGTTACAGGGTTGGCAGTATTTGAAGCAGCGGCACTGTTGCGGTAGTTTTATTATGAACTCTAACACAGCTCCTCGTCGCACCACTACAGCACAAGAGCAGCAAACAAAAGTCCTCTGTGTCCCTCTTATCTGATGGATTCGGCTCCCTAGAGCTCAACTTGGACAGCTGCCTGGCCTCCGCATTTTTTCTCTAGTTTCCCTTTTCTTTTCTCCACCTCCTCCTACCTCTGCTCCTCTCATTTTCTCCTCCTCTGTACAGCAGTCTGTATATGTGTGAGAGCAAGAGAGAGAAAAGAGGGGAGGAAAACAAGAGAGAACATCTGTGTTGACCCACCTGCTCTAAGTGTCATTTTCATGGTGCTGTTTGTTGTTCTTCATTGGTTTCAGCTTTCTCAAGTGTCTCCTCTTTCTCTTTATGTCTCCCTTTGGGGCCCTCCCTCTTCTGCAGGCACATAAAATGGCGTGGCCCTTCCTGGAGCCAGTGGACACGAATGACGCCCCAGACTACTACAGGGTTATCAAAGAACCAATGGGTGAGTAGAGGAAATCTGTCCGCATAACAAGCAGAGTAGTGCACACTGACGATGGGGTTTGTAATTGAATGTTTTCCAGCTACCATTTCTCCTACCATACTCTGCGAATTTGCCCCCAGACCCATTTGGGCTGGCAGCTACTGTGGACCCACTTTGGCCATTTCTGTGTTCTTACTTAAAGCTGCTATCTGGAATTACTGATACACAGAGCAGCTTCTTAACTCGGGCTCAGTTAATTCACAGGACTCATCTTAGAAAACACAGTGAAAGTCATTAAGAATAATCAGAATCATTATATTGGAATAGACTCCTCCGTGTTAGAATTTCAACTTTTTGTTTACCAATTAACAACTCTTTGTTGTACTTTAAACTACATTCCTCTGCTGAGTTTGCACAGAGGCCAAATGATACTAAAAGTCAACACCTACCCAGCCAAAAGTCTGTTCACCCTGCTTTGATCTGACATGCATGTATAACATTGCATGTTATACTAACATTTACGACTGAACAATATGACTGATAGGCTGATTTATAATGTTCTTTTCCTCCCTTTGTTTTCAATCATGGTTTCATTTATTTTCAAAACTTGTGCATTGGTATTTTTGTACAACTTGTGGGTAAATCTTTAATTACATTTAAACTTTAATCTGCAAAGTAACATATAAAAAAACATGTAAAAGAAATAATAACATATTATGGAAACCTATTAAAGGAGAGCAGTGATCCAGGCTGTATTTGGTAAATGCGGAGCTCTTTATACTTTGAACATCATATCTTTAGTGGTTTGGCAAACTTCTTGTGTTTGTGGCTCTGCTCTGTCGGAAAATATAAAGATTCTCGTGAATCAGCAGATACCCACCACTGAATTACCAAGACTTGGATTGGAATCTCTACTCGGAAGATTAAAACTTCCCTCAGGCGTGCTGTTTTCATTTCATAATTACTTGAGGCGATTACGAGGCTGCAGCCCGTTACTGGAAGTAACACCCAGTCTCTATATCTTAAACCTGGACACACAGCCACCAGGAGACCAGCGGGGAGGAAGCCCTCCAACTCAGATCAAACCGGCCATGTAAATGGGGACTTACGTCAGCAGGGCCTTTTTGAACTTCCACACAAACAAACCGTTAATGAGCTGGTCCGGGGTCTGCCGGGCTCCCTGTGGAAAGGGACCAGCCCCACACTCAGCTCCTGTTGGTCCGGTCCTGGAAACTCTAGTCCTCCCGTCTCCCCTCCACCGCAAGAAAAAGACCTTGTTGGTTTTCAGAAATTAAAAGGAGCGTTTGGCTGGTATAGCTGCAGCCGTTGGTAGTTTTTGGAGGGTTTTCGAGATGAAATCTGATGACGGAGAAGAAGGAGGTCTTTGATATTGACCATGAGGTTTGTAAGCCCTTGGCCAGCTGGGTGGGGGTTGAGAAGGTTAAGAGTCAGATGTGTTTGTTTAAAACGTAGCCCCGGGGACGCCGTGCAGAGCAAACCACCGGCAACAGCAGATTTTATGAACCCCCAGACGCTGCTAATTAGCTACCCTTATTTTTGTCAGTTTCTAACTTGATTTAACCAGGTTACTCACACTGTAAAGAGTCTGGGACTTGAATGCACTCATTTGACGTTCAGATAATGACGCTCTCCTCAGGAATGACACATCGGTCAGATCTCAGTAACAGATCTGGAAGGCTGTGTAGATCGAGGTTAAATCTGGCAGAGGTTTTGGATTTTTGCTGTCACACATAAAGTGATGAACTGTGCTCCCAGGAAACATATTTGAATGTCTGTCAAGCGCATGGCAAATAAGCTGCAATTACTTTGAAGCAGACATGTTGATTTGTGGAACAAAAGTCAATTAGGAAAGCCATATATTTATCTGGTGCTTCCGCATGTGTGATGATTGTCTCTGGCAAGAGTTGGCAATTATAAGTGTAGGTATTTTTTCATTGATGATTTGTGTTACATATTATTTATACAATCGTTGACAAAATTATTCTTTTAAATCCCCTTTTCTCAGACCTTTCCACCATGGAGGAGAGGTTACAGAAGCGGGAGTACGTCAAGCTGACAGAGTTTGTAGCGGACATGACCAAAATCTTCGACAACTGCCGCTACTACAACCCCAGCGACTCGCCCTTCTACCAGTGTGCCGAGGTTCTGGAGACCTTCTTTGTCCAGAAACTCAAAGGCTTCAAAGCCAGCAGGTAAGAAGGAGATGATGATCATGATCATGATGGGTGCTGGTGAGGAAAGAAACACAAAATGTTAGCAGGTGACTTTGAGAAATGGAGGAAGTATCAACCCCTCAGAGAGCGTCCCACCTGGCAGAATAAAGTGAGACTAAGTCATTCACAGTTCCAGCTGTGGCTCTGACTGTGACCTCCTCAGACTTTCTCCAATGAGAGCAATAAAATGTAACTTCTCATGTGCTAGTGAAGTTCATTGACTCCTTCTTCTCTTTGATTTCCTGCTTCACCATCTTGTGTTTCCTAGAAACATTACATAATTTAGATGAACTCCTCTTGTTGTTTTTTTTAAATCCCTGTCCTATTTGGTTTTGACCAAAAGCTCGTACAACCAGCAGGCTTCTTATGTCTTGTGGACAAGTGAATTGTTAACGGTGCAGCAAGGGATGCCTCTCCCTGGTTAAACTCTGCAAACTGTACAAGCTTTCAGTCACGCCCTGCTCCTCCACTGTTTCTTATTGGTGGTATCTTCATTCAGCCTTCAAGCAGCTGATATTCCAGCCATAACAACATTTCTGCTTCAGCTTTCACAAACAATTAAGGGGCATTTTCAGCTGTTGTTTATAGTGGAGTTATTGATGTGTATGAATGTTCATACTTGATTTTTTTCATTATGACTTATTGAGACTTTTCCCAAGAAAACTGTTTGGGAAATTAAGGAAGAAATTCCTTTCTGAAAGATGCTTTACTTTGATTCTGGGAACAGAGTAAATCTGTCCCAGAAGACCAGAGTAGTCTTGAATTGAAGGTCTGTACAATGGGGGGAAAAAAAAAGATAGTAATACTATTGCGATGTGATTAACAATTAGTAGCAATAATCATTTATGTATCACAATTCTATATAAACTTTAAAAAAAAATACTTATATATTTAAATAAATCATGATAATGTGACCTTACTTGGTGTCTGAACCAAATTAATACATTTTCTTAAACTTGGAGAGCAATGTTTGGAGTCCGTGCAGCACAACAGGGCGTCATTATGATTTTACCTTCATCATAAAAGTGCAGCTTCTCGGGATTTGGATATTGCACTTGGCCATATTGCAATTTCGATTCCGTTTTGATTAATTGTGCAGCACTAGTCTGGATGCTCAGTAATGTTCAAGTAAATCACAGATGTATTTAGGCCCAAGACCATTTAGGACTTTAAAGAGGAGTTATAGGATGAAGCAAAGCTCTGCTTCATCTAAACCATTTCTACCCTGTTCTTTATGGCCTTAATGTTACTGCTGTTGCCTAGACTGCAGTTTGGGCTCAGCTGTTTCTGCTCAATCGATAATCATACAACACATGAACTCTAATAACTCCACTATCTCCTCCTGCTCAATTATGCCTCTTAACTCACTCACTGCATCACCACTGCATGATGTGACTGATTTGGGTGGATGCACACTACAAGATTTAAATGACAGGCTGATTTACAAATACTTCCTGTTGGCTATATGGCTTTAGCTCTACTTTTGTTTGTTTTTTCCTGAGGAACAAGGTGAAGCAGTAAAATCTCCTTCCAGTTTTTATCTTTCATTAGTTCAGTCTGTCTTGTGGTTTGCATCCATGTGTATGTGCCTGAAACGGCGACCTGCTTCACCTGCGTGTATTTACACCATCCATTCTCTCTCTCTCTCTCCCTCTCTCTCTTGCAGATTGTGATGTCAAACTCCTGGGTGCCGGGGTCAATCTTAAAACAAACAAAAAATAATGATTTGGTAACCCGGATGTTGCTGTTTTTACTTGTTTAAAACAGCGTTAAAAACTTTGTAAGAAAGTGCAAATATTAAGCCACACTGTAGGTGTGATCCTTTTTTATTTTAGAAACAAAGGAAAGAGAAAAAAAAAAGTTTCTACTGTCTAAAAATGGCAGCCATGTTGGTAACACAAAGCATTCAAGGGAAAATGTATTTTCTTACACTTCTTGCAACAGATGACTGATATTTTGTTTATGATTAGGTTGGATGTAAGACAATATATTAAGTTTTCTTGAGATTCAGTTTTTGCAAAAAAAGCTAATGATTTTGTTCATAAAATCTGACTTCAGTTCCACACACCCACACACACACAGCCACACGCATAATTTATCTTTTTAATTTGACAGAACTGTTGTTTATCGACTTGGTCATAACATGCTGCAGCAGAACAATTTTACCTCATTTCTTAGCTGAGAATTTTAAAAACGCATGCAACATTTATTAGTTTCTTTTTATTGGCTGTACCCATGTATAATGTTATTTCATGTGCATATTCTATCTTTTTGTGAAGGACTATTTTTATGTTCTAAAGGAAATAATTGTGGGAACTGTAAAGATAGATTGGAGAAAAAATGTAGTTTAGCTTTCGTGTTCTAAACATGGGAAGCTCGACAGTCTCCAGTTTAAAAAAAGAAAAAGTCCTTGTATATACACTGTTGGGCCGACGTCATACACTTCAATTACATTTCACCAACATGGCTGCTTGGTCTCTGTCAAAGTGTCTGACCCACTGGCATCCAAAACATGTTTTTTTTGTTTTGTTTTTTTTGTATTTCCCCCTAGTGCATATTTTTGTCATATTGTAAAGCTTTTAATAAAAAAGGAAATGACCAGAAGTTTTCCAACTGTTTTCTTCCTCCTCTCTTTGCCCGTCTCCGTAGGTCTCATAACAACAAACTACAATCAGCAGCCTCTTAGCTCCCTGCTAAAATCAAAAAGACAGGCCTTCATTTTAAGTCCCATGGTCCATCCTCCAACACCTCCAACACCACTGCAGCGCTAAAGGCAGAGAATGAAAAGCCCCTTTTCATCACAAGTGTCTTGGGACATAATGGCAGAGAAGTCCAGCCTTTGGACCAGGGACAGGGGTGGCCACGGACTGTTTGTCAGCCTGTTTCATCCCAACCAGCCGCTGCTACCGATGCATCCATGAGAAGTCGGCTGGTTGGATGTTCAGTCTGGTCTCATGGCAGCAGCACACTCTTAAAGAGCTGTGTTCCTTCTGTAGCTTATCGCTCTTTTGTGTCGCTTTTGATCGGCCAGAGGTGCAACTTTCATTTCGTCACAACACATCCTGTCGCATTTTATGACGCGTACCCATCCCCTCCAAGTCCCCGACTCAAACGGAAATGTTCTTAACGTTTGAATTAAAACTGAAATCCCCACTTTATGCTTCACATGTGGCTAAATGCAGATGCTGCATTCATGTACAGCACAGAGGAGTTTAAGGTGCAATATGTAAGAATTTTAGCCAAGACAAAAATCAACAGAATGTGAGGAAACAACAGGTTTGACAATATGTCGATCGATGTATTGTGCTGCAGAGATATCTGTTGATGGTAGCATGCTAACCAGCTATCACCTAGCTACTTTGTACCTCAAGAGGTGATGGTAAACACCAACACTCCCCTGTGGTGCTCCAGGCTCCCAGTCCAGGCAGTGTAAGCTAATATCACAAGTTGCTGCACTGTTAATCAGCAGTTGGCGTTCACTCTGGTGATATACCCATTTGTTTTGAGTGCAAAAATGTGATCAAATCTTACATATGGCACCTTTTAATTCCTTTTGTATTTAACAACAGCATGTGTGAAAGCAGAAGTCTACTGGTGCTGTAGAAAAAAACTGAAGAAATAGCCCACTAAAATCAGTTTTTAGATGAACTGTGTCATGTTTTACACACATCTCCACTGCACCCAGCTATTTACACTTTACCCTCAGGTGTGTAGCCCTGCACTCAAGCGTGAGCCTCTTCAAATCTGACTGTCAGTGGTACATCACAGCGTTCATTCCTGATCCCAGTAGCTCTCAGATGCTCCATTCGTAATAGAAGTTAGATTTCTCAGAAAAGAAAAAAAATTTTTTTTAAAAATGACAAGATGATTTTCTCCATGAGATTAGCATCAGCACACATGGGCCCAGACTGCCATCATTTGAGTCTTTCAAGGGGTATTCGTCTGGTCTGGGGGCCGTGTTACTTTCATGTCGATTTCCAGAGGGGGAAACACCCAGGACATGCCCTCCCACCCACCGCCGCATCCTGCCCCTTCTTCTGACCTCTATTCCATGTTCTGTTGTGAGGAAAGCGAACTAGCTCTGAGCTCCTGATTAAACTTGACCGTTCACTGAAGGACAAAAAGGTCAAGGAGAAGACGAGTTAGACTGTTAGGCCGAGGCTTAACTAACCCACGTGTACTGTACCTCCCTCCATGCACACACCGTCTTGTCTCTTGTCAGTGGCTGAGTCTGTAAGTCTCTCTTCCCCTTATCTATCAGCCACTTCTCCCAGCATATTTCATTGAAGTTGACAGGTTGGCTCACATGTGTCTCTCAACTCGCCCTCAAAGCATGGTTAAGTAATTAGATAATGGACTTTTCCACTCAGCATCAACTCAGTTATGTTGCGGTCTGCGGCAGCATGTCTGGGAGTAAACTTTGAGTGGGGACTGGGGAGTCTTTGTACCGTGGGGTTTGTAATGAACATTTTATAGCTACATTTTTAGCATATTTGGGCACTTTTTTGTAATCTGTGATTATCAGTTTTGTAGGAGGGGAGCGGTCATGAGGCACAGTTGTCTTTAAGTTGTTTGACAGTTTGAAATAAAGCAAATGTTTCTGTTTCAATCATAAAAATGATTTTGATTTTTGTGTATAAAAGCAGAGTTGAGAGATTATGTAGCTTCTGTCTCCATGTCTGTGTCTTTCACACAAAGGTCTGTCACTTTGTAATCTGATGATGACGTGTTTCATCCACTGTTTGTAATCTTTACTGTATATTATGGCTGTCCAAATATTTAGAGATGAAAGATTTTTAGATCAGTAGAAACTTTTATTTTTCACTCTTTGAACCAGCAGCTAAGCCCGCCTGTATATTTTAACTGTCTATTTTTTTTTTCCTTCTTTAATTGAAGTGAGCTCTACATTTAGGTGAAATTGCCCTTTATATTAAGAA
Source organism: Acanthopagrus latus (assembly GCF_904848185.1). Lineage (NCBI taxonomy): Eukaryota > Metazoa > Chordata > Actinopteri > Spariformes > Sparidae > Acanthopagrus > Acanthopagrus latus. The sequence continues at coordinate 19,852,385 of NC_051039.1, read as the reverse complement.
GTGCTGCATATTGTGAGCATAAAGTTTTCTGAATGGGGTAGAGTGACACCGTTAACTCTTGTTAAGAGTTGTTCTTTTTTTTGTAAGAAACCGACCACTTCAACATAACTTCTATAATGACATTGCATTTCTTGTATTATTTATTCATATCAATGAAAAGTTCTCAGTTTTTTGAGTAATGTCGAAGAAATGTAACTGCAGATAAAAAGTACTCTATGTTTTTAACAGATTGTGGCAACTCCGAAGAGATTCTCTTTTGTACTTGATAGGACATTTCATCCTAGGTAATAAAGTAATGTTTTTGACACCAGTTTGCACAAGAGTTGGCTTTTCTTTGACTCGCTCTGTTCACCATGCAGACACACTGGACGGGGCCATTTTAATCTATCCATGTTTGTTAACGTATTGATATTCAACTCTTGCACATAACTTGAAGTTAAATGTAAATAAATCAGGTGTAAATGAGGTATAATTGAACATCATCTGTAAAACAGTGAGAAGTAATACTGTTAGAATGGTGTATTTTGGGGCAGATTTATTCAACTGGCAGCCCGACGACAACTTTATTCTGGTCCAATGATCGATGTGTCAGTCGGCTGATTAGCCCATTAATTCTTCCTATTTCACTAAAAAAAATGTTTGAACCCGGGGAAATTTAGATTATAAGGAATCAATCTGACAGCACACTTAAATTAAAATGATTTGTTTTTTCCTATACTGTTGTATATGTGTTTGTTTTCCAAATGTGAAAGTTATTTAAAAAGAGGGGCGTCGTTTTGGCACATTTAAATTCAAAACTTTACAAGTCGGATAGAGGGAAAGTCAAAGTTCGGCCTCAGGACTTTCCTTTTTTCTATTCTTTTTTAATCCTTCTGTTCTGAAATAGTAGTTGAATAGTCCTCCATTTACTTTTGCTGCATATCTGTTTCTTTCATTCCCTGTCAACTGATAGATTGCAAACATAGATGGGGACTTGTTTTAAAATGTAAAAAAAAAAAAAAGAAAATAGTTTTGCCTGGTGTAATCCAAAAGACATTACATGAACTCTAGATGAGAGGTTGAGCGGGTAGTCATGGTGTTCATTTTTGGGGGCACTTACCCTTTAAGGCCTACATATTAAACAACATGCTGACTTCATGATGAAAAACTTGTAATTACTAACTAACACAGACGCCGTGCACAGAGACTGGGAGAAAAAACGGGGGTCGGTCAGAACCCACAGCTCTTTTTTTTCTCCCACGGCACCCGAGTAAGTTAATCCGTTCTTACACACCGAGATCACACCTCGGCCTAACTCTCGTCAATTACCTGGAGCTTTATGTGAAATGTGTGCACACTTGTGAGCGCTGCAGGACAAGGTTAATGCCCCCCTGGAACACGCTCATCACAGGGGGACTGTGATCAGATTACTGACGTGACACATAAAAGCCACCTCCACGGTTGACCTTTCCCTCTCCTCTCACACCCTTCTCCCCCACCTCCCTCTCCCTGCACGCCGCACTCAAACCGCTAAGTGAATCCAGAGGCTCGCATGGACGCTGGGAGCACCGCGGATCTCCGCAATCCCCCTCCCCACCCAGAGTGGTTTCAATCCACCACCCCTGCCTCTTTCTATCACTCCCCCCTTGTGGTTTGGGAGCTATCACACAGGAAGCAACTTTAAAGATATATTCCCACCTCCCCCTCCTATCTCCCCCCTTTCTCTCCCTCCTCCTTTACATCCTCTGCACAAAAAAAAAAAAAAAGGAATGTCCTCCCGCTGCGATAGTAGCCAAGATGTGGAGCGAGGCTCCTGTTTCCTGCCCGGCTGCATCTGTTCCCTCCAGCGCTGATCCCAGATAGAGGCTTCCATCGAGCCTGGGAACTGACCGGCCCAGCTGACAGACGGACAGAGGGGGAGAAAATAGGCTTTAGCCCTGACTGCCTCAACATCCAAGTTCCCAAGTTAGCCTCTCTTGCCGGAGGCCAGACAGAGACCGTGGTTGTTAAACTCTAATTAGAGCGTCTTACTTCGGAGGTTCCTTCTCATGCAGTCACTGGGAATGGTAATCAGTGTTTGAGTCAGTGGGAAGATGGACGTGATAGCACGAGTGGAGGGTCAGTTTAAAGACAAACAAATACCTCACGGGGTCATCGAGTACAAAACAAATACGCATCTTTATTGGGTTCGTGTACAGCAAAGCAGTGTAAGCGTTCAGTGCAAATCGTTTTCCCTTTCGTAAGAAGCATCAGCTCGGGGTCGTGCTACAATCAAGCCCGGGATTTCTGATTAAATAAGAAGCGGTCCCTTTAGAAAGACAGACCCAACAGTCCCCCTCCCTGTGTCATTTTTACATAACCGTCTTTATTTTCTCCCCCACCTCCTTCTTCTCTCTGACCCGGCCTGTAAGTACTCCTTTTTTCGAGAACTGGCCTCGGCCAGGAGAGAACGTGTTTATGTGTAAGCAAGAAGAGACGTGATGGAAGCCCTCTTTTTCCGAGATCATGTGTCCAGGTGCGGAGAGGTTCAGATTCCTGCGATTGGATTTATGGCTTAGTCCCTACAACAACACCCCCCCTCCTCATTCAGCAAGGCCCCCTTTTGATGTCCCAGTCCACCCAGATATTTCACGGTGGACACATAATTAAAGTTAGGAAAATAAGCCGCTCTCGTGACAAGCAAAGGTCTTGTGCTCCCTCTTCCCGTTTCACCCCCCCTTCTTCCTCCTCCTCCTCCTCCTCCTCTTCCTCCACTGTGTTTTTTTTTGCTGCTTTTCCAGGCCCTTCACTCCCTCCCTTTGGTCCTTGTAACAGTAACAGAGCATTTCCTGCTCACTAATAACACCCACAGTGACAACATACTCGGGTCCTGAGTGTTATGAAACAATGCTAATGTCAGCGCAAGTCAGCATTTTGCATTTTGCATTTAACACCACTTTAGGAGCATCATCAGTCAACCAAATAAATCCTGATTAAAGTCATGGATTTGTAAGATGAAATCCAAGGTGCGTTTCATTTCCTAGACTGGCATTATTTTTGAAGAGTCATTATGTTTATATGAAAAATGTGTTTTTCCTCAACATTTTTTTTTTGACAGGTTTTTGTTTTGGATATAATAGTTAATTGTTAAAACTAGAAGCATGCGTAGATTTTTAAACCTTTCTGTACATCCTCCCATGTGTGTTTGGGTTATGGCAAGAGTAAAGACCGGATACAACCCCAAACTCGGTCAAGTGCGACTCAGCGGTCTGTTAGTCAGTTCAATTTAGGGACTTCATGAACTAGCCATGAGTTGAATGAGGAGTTTGATTGGAGCTGCTGTTCTGAGAGGGCTGAGAGGACAGCCTTCTTTGGTGCCCCAAACATTCGAACCTGGTGGAAAATCCACTTCATTGAAGCTGCTTGTGTTTTCTATCACAAGCCGTTACACTGGGAACTTTACAGACGAGAAAGAAAAAGAAAGTGACCCAGGAATACATCATACGCAGTCCATAAGAAAATAAATACAAGCTTTCCGGAAAAAAAAAAAAAGTCTTCTGTCTTGCACGATACTGAGGGGTTAGTTATGATCAGTTCAGGTGAGCTGCAATGTCTCTTCCCCTGCAGCAGGGGGCGATAGTCTTATCTTTGCTTCACCTACACCTGGAGCGGGTGGCCTCCAGGGCTTTCTGGTGCCTCCGTTTGTTGAACCTCGTGACGTAGCTGTTGCTTCGCAGGAGGCCGTCTCCGGGCTTCAGTTTACCCCCCAGTAGGTTCAGGAGGTCGGTGGGGAGATGGCGCCTCCGGTGGTAGATCTGGCCCATTATAATGTATCTGGTCCCTTGGGAACACATTGAGGAAAGGTTGAAGTGACTGGGAATAAGTGAACAGACCAGTTTTCATGTTTGCACTAAACAAAGCAGTTGTTGCTGCTGTTGCCGAAATCAGGGGAAAAGGAATTGGACAACTCGCAAGAAGAATTTGATGTGATATATGTTTTAACTCATGGCTCCTGACACTTTAATCTCTGCACACAGTGTGTCTCATAGGACACAGCTTTTGTCTGAAATCTGATCTTGAGTATTTAAAAGGAACTTTTAACATAAAAAAACACATCTCCCTGTTGTAGCTTCAAGTTTTAATCAACAGACATGTTTTAATAACTATAATAGTTAATGGATACACCGTCACAGACATTCACATCCAGATGTTTCAGTTTACATGGCTTTCATGCAGCCCTGCTACACTCACCGAGCTTGATGTCAGGGCAGGGCTTGCTGCACTTGTAGGTGTCCAGGACCAGGAGACGGACTTTGAAGAAAAAGCTGTCTGGGGTCACATAAAGACGGCTCATCTTGTAGAAGCCGTCGCTGCTCACCATCAGCGTAATGAGACGTATTCCTTTGCGCACCACGTCGATGTCGTGAACTATCCCATTGATCGCTGTTTGAGGGGCATGAAAAAACATTTGTTAAAGCAACATTATGTAACTTTTTTCGGACCTTCAAGCAACAGCTTCAAAATCATAGGCTGAGTGAGCACCTACATTACGTCCGACTAGTTGACCTGGGATTTGTATTAAACACGCAATGTGAATGATTGATGATTTGTTTGACATTTAGAAAACACTCCTTTGTTACATTTGAAACTACAGCCAGCAGTATGTTAGCTTAGCTTAGCATGGTGACTGGAAACAGTGGGAAACAGCCAGCATGGCTCTGTCTGAAGGTTACAAAGAGACACGCACTAGGGTTTTCCTTACCTTTGGACAGAGCCAGGCTAGCTATTTTCCCCAATTTCACGACTTATGCTAGGCTAGGCTAAGCTAAATGGCGACCGTTCATAGCTTGACATTCATTGTACATACAACTTCTTAATGTATCTATACATCTATATCTATATCTATATCTATGTCTATATCTACATCTATATCTATATCTATATCTATATCTATATCTATATCTATGTCTATATCTACATCTATATCTATATCTATATCTATGTCTATGTCTATGTCTATATCTATATCTATATCTACATCCCAATATGTCAAACTGGTTCTTTTACCCTGTTATCTAGACATAAAATTCCTGTTTAGCCATTTATCAAAACTCAAACTAATACCTTCATTGCTGGGATGGGCTCAATATGTTCACGAATGTTAATTATTTGACAAAACTGGCCCATTTGGACCAACCATTATCATAAAAATGCCCAAAAATCATCAGCTCACCGAAACATTAAAGTTCATATTGACTGCATCTTACTTTTGTTTGTCTGCACACATTTGATAAACTCTTCCTCAGTCCCTCAACGTGAACATACCGAATTCACTGTAGCAGTAATACTCTCTCTCCTCCTTCTCCTTCCTGCATTCGCTCATGCAGAAGGCATCATGTGTGAAGTCGGACTCTGCAGAGAAGAAGACAAGCAGGGGACGTGACAGAGGGATGAGAGGACGAAGAGAGAAAGTGACTGTCTGTTATGACCCGCGGGGATCTAGACTCCTCATTCCAGCATCATTAGAAAAAGACAAGGTTGTCATTACAAAACCCAGGCATTGCATTCCTCCACATGGAGCAGGGGGAGGTGGTATGCGTGACGCGACCTCACCCGTGTTACATTTCTCCATCGTGTTTGCAATGTCAGAACTTTCTTAGCGGCTCTGCACTAGGTTCAGTCTGATCCCTCGCTCCTAAATGACTGCACACACAGGAAGACACTGACAGCCGTGATTTGAGGAAACTGGTTGTAATTACTGGCAGAGGACGTTAACTACCAGTGGAAGGGTGAGAACCCACACTTTCATGTCGTTATCACTCTCAGTGTGAACTCCATGAACTTCATGTGTCTGTTTGCATGATATTACAGCACATCTTACTTATTTTTTCAGAAAGGCATAAAGTTTTGCTTTCATTTCTAGGTGTTTTATGGGCGTATTTCCAGTCTTATTTGGATGGCTGTCAAACACTTGTGATGAAGATATGTAAGGGAGACCGGATATTTGATTAACAATAAACTCTACTGTTTAAAATGACATCAGTGCTCTGAGGAAAAGAAAAAAAAATCATACTGCAGCATTTTTGACAACAGATAGATAGAGATGATAGAGATCCAGACACAATGTATCTGTGAAATGTCCAATAACAGCTGATAATATCAGCTAACTGTTAATCGGTCGGGTTCTACACCAAAATACTACAAAAGACAATAATAATGGCATTTTGTGTGAGTAAGATTATGTTTGATTGTGATCATTTCTGACGCTGATTCCTGACTGCCCTTTCACATCATGCCATTTTTCTTATAAATAATTCCTATCTCAGTATACTGGAGGGGACATTGGCCCTTAATGTGCTCAAATGTTCATATATTTATCAGGATATACATTTTACATTAGAGAAAAGTGACAGGATAATTGTGTGATATCATACTTTAAAGGTCAGGGTCACGCACATTATTACAGCAATAAATAAATACTGTGATATTCGGTGTCAAAGGTTTTTCCCAGATGGCTCTTACATAATTTTATCTTTCTGAAAAATGTAGTCCAAGTTTGGGGTTTTAAGAAATCATACAACCTCTATGTACAACTCAGTATTAACACACAAGTCAGGTTCCAAGGTCAGGTTTCAGTAAATGTGTCCGTACCTCTCCTCAGGATGTCAAACTGGTAAAGCAGGCTGGAGGAGCGCCGGTTGAAGGCGATCTGTGGGCGGCTGTTGTTCCGGGCAACTGCACCGATACCTGACTGGTAGAGACCGGACTTCCCCGGACGGTTCTCCTCCGGGTCCAGCCGTCTGTTAGGGGGATCTCTGCGTGGGGAAGGGGCCGGCTGCTGTGGCTGAGGCTGCGTGTGGGGTGGACCCCTGGGTCTGGAGTTGGGGTGTCCCTCTGGTTCACTCTGCTGAGGCGGGCTGATGTTGGACTGGGTGTCCTGGCTGGTTTTCTGCACTGTGCGGTTGTTGTTGTTGTTGTTGCTGCTGCTGCCGCTGGCAGCGGCTGTGGCCCCTGTTAGCAGCGTTTTGGGGAGCAGGCCAACATTTTCTCCTCTGGTTTTCTCGCTGTTGTGCTCCATCAGACGGTCGCTCTTGGGGGCCTTTTTGCTCTTGTTGTGCGGGCTGTGGTGGCGAGGGACGGGGGCCAGGTCACTGTGCTTTGGCCAGACAGCAGAGGGGAGAGGATGGAGAGTGAATTTGGACTCGACGGTCTTGCTGCTCTTCTCTAGGAGCTCATTGATGGGCAGGGAGGGCTCTTTGACCAGCAGCCGGCTCTGGTTGCTCGGCGGTGGATCCACAAAGCTGGTCTGACCCTTTTCGATCACGGTGTACAGCTCTGGGTTGACATGATCAAAAAGTTAAGACTTTTTCTTCATTTGTTTCATATACAAAGACTCTCTACACATGATTCATTTAATTTACATAAGATCTGTGGATGTTCCTTGTAACTTAAAATACTTAATGGTTTAGGATCTCTTTTTTTGTTTTAATTAATAAGGTATGACAAATGTTTGTGTTTGTACCTCAGCTGGAGGTCACTTACTGACTTGCATCATGAGAACTTGACATTTTATTTGACAGTATGACACTCACTGACCTCAGCCTGTCTAACGTGATAAGAATCTACAGTCAACATATTAAAATGAACCACATTCATAAAAGCCCCCAATCCTTCAAAGTTATATGAAATGTAAACTGTAACTCACTTAGTACTTTATCTAATTCACATTTGGTAATTGTTTAGGAATAATTGAATGCAGACGAAATCACCTCAGATTATTGTACTTATTGTATTGTAGATATATTCCTGAAAACTGCCAGAACAACCATCTTGTGTTAACAGATATTGTAGTTGTAAGATTCAAAGCTACAGATATCCAGTGTTAAACAACACATAACAGAGTAAGTTGCTTGTGAAAATAACAGACCCACTCTAAAAGAAAGGCAACATGTTACGCTTTCATTAAGATGTACAAATCTGAGTGATAAAAGTTGCTTGTACTCACCATTGATAACATGCTCCTCCGTCTTGTGAAGAGGAAGCCCCAGAAACAAGAGAAACAGAATAATCCCCATCATCATCCTGGATGTTCAGTGTGGACACACGTCAAGGTCTGCTACAGGGCTGGGATTCCTGGGATTTTTATACGGGCTGCTCAGGAATGAGATGGGATGGGTTGGAAAAGGAGGTGGTGGGACGTCCCAAACACAGAAATAAACACAGTGGCAGGACAATCCTTTCATTCATAAATGGATTCTAAAAAGGCTCCCATTGTTGTTTACAATGTGAGAGGGAAAATGTGACTCTGTGCGGTTTTCTGTTGTCGGATTTCAGAATTTTAGAATCAGATTCACCTTCTGGCATCTGCTGTTAGAACACAGTGTTCAAAATCTTATTGGTTTACTCAGTTGTTTTGTTTTCACAAGGTTTCAAATTTGGTGGACTCTAACAAATACACCCACATCAACTTCTCATCTTTCTTTGGCCTCCATTCATACCAGGTGAAGGTGACTGCTGACCCGAGTGCGTTTACAATCATGAGTCTTCACTGCCCTCTGGTGATCACACTGAGGAACTGCAGCACCTCGGTACATCTGTCAAAGGAGAAATTATGTAATTAATGTATTGTTATATGATTATGAATCATTCTTGCAGCAAATACTTTCAAAATACAGAAGTACATCTAAGAAGTGATTACAGAGAACTCTGGACACATGCTTCATGATTAAATGGGTCTTGTAGCCTAATGAATAATTCCTGCTGCTGTTTTTTTCTTTTTAAGTATTTACTGAATAAGAGATTTAATGCTTGAGTTTAAATGTCGTGTTGCTTTTTCTGCACTGATATTTAATATTCGGATAATTATCATCATTTATAGTTTAACTTTGAGTGAACTCGTTGGATCGACTGTCTGTTTATCCAAGTCCATGTTGCGTACGCGGTGATTCCAGGGCTTTCAGTATATTGCCGCTCTTCATCGTGCAAACCACTGAAAGATGCGACTTGCACTGTAGCCCTGAAAAGGAAGCTAAATGCGACCCAGATGGGACTCGAACCCACAATCCCCAGCTCCGGAGGCTGATGCCTTATCCATTAGGCCACTGGGTCATTACGTAGCATACCTTAAAAAGTAAGCATTTTGAAAACAATAGAACGAATAACAATTGACTAAATGGTGTGAATACCGATATCAACGATTGATTCACAGCTTGTGACGAATAGCATATGTTGCCGCCAGTACCATAGATATTTCAAACATGGCTGCAAATGGTCTATAATGAGAATCAGAAGTTGGATCAAAAACGGTGCGCTAGTTTTCTCTCGCGATACTTTCAGTGGTTGCCTTTGACAACGGTTGCGTTGTCGAAGCGTTTTTTTTCACCGTGGGGAACTAACTGACCAATCAGAAGTCACCAAAAAACAGGGCGGTATATAACTGACGTCACGTGTATTGTAGAAAAAAAATTGCAAGTTATCGTCAACGGTAAGTGCGTCGTGTATGCTCTGTCGCTTCATGTACTTGTTAGACTAAAGTGTTGTTATTTAATTGTTTTAGTCAATGGTTGTACGTACAGTGTGTGTGTGGGTGTGTTTATCTTCCGTGTTCATGAATTTCAGCCGAGTTGATGGGTGTTGGTTTACCAGACAGGCTCCGCGTGCGATGGGCCACATGGTGTTAGATAACCGGCTTGGCTTTAAGACAAACGGACAGTTAACCGTTAGCTGAGCTAGCTAATGTGACGTCTGTTAGCTAGCTAGCTAACTAGCAGAAAGTTAAACCGATAATAGTAGCGAAAGTAGACATTTTTACGATTATCGATTTCTGTCATATTTTTACAGGGAGTGTCTTCAACATGAGTGGAATCGACAGTCTCGCTCAACGATCAGGAATGTCAGCTGCCAACGACACCGTAGATCGACTCAACCAGTTCAAAAACAAAGGGAAAGATGCCAATGTAAGGTGTTGTCTGTAACAACCAGCATACGACCATCAATTGTGTAACATCGCTGATCGTCACATCCAAGTTAACGTACATCTTGCTCTCACGCGTTTCGACTTCTACAGGAGATTAGGCGCAGGAGAGCGGAAGTCAACGTGGAGCTACGGAAAGCAAAGAAAGACGATCAGATCCTGAAGAGGAGAAATGTCCAAGACCTTCTGGACGAGCCAACCTCTCCTCTCCAAGAGAAAGATTCACAGGTAGACCGAGCAGTTGAGCTCCCGGTCAGCTCTACTGCCCCTCTCACACACTAGCTGCTTGATTTGGCGGGGAGCTGTGAACAGGAGGCACTAAGGAGCGTTACACCCAGCTGATGTCCTTGTGTCTTCTACATTTGAAGCGTTTATTTATGTCATTTATATTTTATGGCTGTGCTATATCTGCCTCCAACACTTACCTGCAAATGTGTAGTCTAGTTGAACCTCAAAAGCTGACATGGAAAGGTTTCTGCCCCTGCTTTTTCTCAGTTGCCAAAGATCAGTTTGGCATTTGGAGGATGTGCCTACACTACTAAGTACACTACTAAGTGTCTACATAATTGTAACAGTGTGAAGGGATAACCGCTTCATTGTAAAGTACCTCCCAGTAGTCTTAAGGGAAGTCCCTGCCATCATGGATTTCTCTCAGTGCTATGAAGGTTTTTAGCTTTCAATTTGTACAAATAGTCTCAAAACCCAGGATAAAATTTGTTAGACTGGGTTGCTCTCAGATCTGCACATTGCTGGTCCTGTAACCCTGACCTAAACATATTGCATGCATGTTCCAGTGAATGTTGATGGTTATTTATAACTGCAGTTTGATCCTGGTTTACTGGGCAGATAAGTAATCCTCTTCTGTTTCTGTTTGCACAGCCTCCTCAATACTGGTCTGTGGAGGAGATTGTAGTTGGTGTGAACAGCCAGAATCTAGATCATCAGCTGCAAGCCACACAGGCGGCCAGGTAAACTCATTTTGAAAGTAACCGTGATTGAAGAGTTTTGTTTTCCTGTCTTGTTACTGTGGTACTTTATGCTAACACACGGTGTTTATGATGAACTACACTGTGGACCAAAACCCCCTGTTTTGCCAGTCGAAGCAACCTTAACCATGTTTTTCTTGATATACAGGAGACTTCTTTCAAGAGAAAAGCACCCGCCGATTGATAGCATTATTGATGCCGGCCTCATCCAAAAGTTTGTTAGTTTTCTGGCAATGTCTGAATGCCCTCCCATCCAGTTTGAGGCAGCTTGGGCCCTGACCAACATCGCCTCAGGTACCTCAGAGCAGACCACTGCAGTAGTGGAAGGAGGAGCCATCCAGGCCTTCATCTACCTAGTGACCTCTCCGCACCCGCACATCAGTGAGCAGGCCATTTGGGCCTTGGGAAATATTGCAGGTACTGTTGCCTGACAATGCTTAACATCTCTGTTTTTGAGTTGGTTGTTTTACTTCAATTGCTGCATTACGACATCATACAGTGTTACGAGTGTTCAGCGTCTTTGCCTCAACAGTTGTGATTTTTTTCTGTGTGTGTGTTGCTGTTGTTGCTTTGTGTAATTATGCTGCATTTGTTTTGTCTGGAAGTGTCGCTGGTTTATGCAGGCTGTAGTACTGAGTGTAAAAGTGTGTCGTTGAGTTCTTGTTCCAAAGGTGAATTATGCAAGGTAATAAGGAACCTAGGTCTATCACATTAAAAAAAATGATCATCATAAGAAAAAGCTCTGACATATTACGATAACTTAATAAAATGCTGAGGCATTAAATGTGGTGCTTGCTCTTTGAAATGCTCAACCAAATGATGCAGTATTCTCGATAACTACCCACAGTTGCCTAGTGCAATTTTCACGTTGCACTACAGACAGGTAACATATGCCTTCTTCTCCACCAATGTAGGTGACGGATCCAACTACAGAGACTTGGTGATCAAACATGGCGGTCTCCAGCCACTTCTAACCTTGCTTGCTGCCCCTGACCTGTCTGTGTTTCCTGTAAGTATCCATCAAACACTGCACTGCTGTTTTTAACAGCCATTTTTGTTTATCAATGGCAATGTCTTATTAAAACCTAGTATGTTGTTTCCATATACCGGTACATCCAAATTATCTAGGTTCAGAGGAAGGCTTCTGTTCACACTTGCCACAAAATGCAGCTGACAAGTAGATTTGGTGTATTTGTCATATCATGAATACTCAGCAGAATTAACTAGACTTTCCCTTACTGTGATCAGGAATATGTGTGAGACCATTACATTTTTGTTCACATGGGACACATTTTAGCACCAAGTGTCTAGAATCTTATCAGGCTGGCATGTGGTCTGAGGCTTGAAGAAGCCTTTAGCAAGCAGCAGAAATGTTTAAATTGAATTGTGCTTATGCACCTTGAGAAAGCTTACGCAGGGATTTAGTTATTTGCTAGAGTTACCATTAACATTTACAAAGCGTTTTTTGAAATTGCAGTTGTTACAAAAAAAATTTATTTATTAAAAGTAACTGAACTGATCCTGAGACGCTGGTGTCATTTTCTTTTCTTTGGAGAAAGGTATCAATTTAGATTTGTTGAATACTGAACTTGCTCTCCTTACGGAGAGGTAACCTAACTTTGCATACAACTGTTGTGACGCTTTGATGTTCTAGAATAACTCTATAACTTTCTACTCTTAATCCACCATGCCAGTCGGGCTACCTGCGGAATGTCACCTGGACGCTGTCCAACCTTTGTCGGAACAAGAACCCGGCACCACCCTTGACAGCGGTGCAGCAGTTGCTTCCAGCCCTGGTGCGTCTCCTGCACCACGATGACAGGGAGGTTCTGGCTGACACCTGTTGGGCAGTCTCCTACCTAACCGACGGCTCTAATGAGAGGATAGACGTGGTGGTGCAAGCTGGCCTGGTGCCCCGCTTGGCACAGCTGCTAGGCTGCGGGGAGCTCTCTGTTGTGGTATGTGGTGTTGAGTTTGTTGACATCAGAAGTTAATGTTGGTTTTGACATTCATAGTAGCAGTCAGTGCACTGTCTACAGTGCTCTTATTCAGTTAGTACAACACATACATTCAAAAGACAATCAAGGATCACCAACATCTCTCCTATAAATCACAAATACTAAAGATAATTTACTTACTTCCCATCAATTTCCAGACTCCAGCTCTGCGTTCACTTGGCAACATTGTGACTGGGACAGATGAGCAGACCCAGTGTGTGCTGAATGCAGGAGCCCTAACGATGTTCAGTAACCTGCTGCGCCACCCAAAACCCAACATCCAGAAAGAGGCAGCCTGGACATTGTCCAATATCACTGCTGGCAAGGAATCGCAGATCCAGGAGGTCATCAATGCAGGCCTTATCCCCATCCTAGTGGAGGTCCTCCAACAGGTCAGAACACAGGAGCATACAGAAAATATGGAGACTGATTAATCCATAAATCAAAGTTTATTTCATTGAATAGCGTGGGGATTCCTGCATGTTACCCATCCTAATTACCTTTCCTGAGCATCAAACAGCCACAGGGCAGCACCTGGGCTCCAACTCCAGTTCTGATACTTGCAGTATTACAAATAACTAACTTAGTTATATTTGATTGGTTTTCCTTTGCTCTGCTGCACTTACTAAACAACACATCCCTCTATTAACATTCAAGATGTTTATTTACCAGTCACAGAGAACTGGCCTAACCTGATCAGCACAATTACTTTTCCCCGTCTTCTCTATGGCCTGCTGTAGATTATACACTATGTTAGTACTTTATAAGTTACAGTCATTTTCTCAGTCACTAGGTAACGTTGATTTCATTTTAATGAATGAGGGCTAATTTAGTCGCTCTAGTATATCTGTGCACGCTTCTTTGGTTGAAAACATCAGATGTCATTTATGTTTAGGGAGACTACAAGACCCAGAAGGAAGCAGTGTGGGCTGCCACAAATTATACCAGTGGTGGAACAGTGGAGCAGGTGGCCTACCTGGTCCATTGCGGTGTGCTGGAGCCTCTGCTCAATCTGCTGACAGCCAAAGACAGCAAAATCATCTTGGTCATTCTGGATGCAATCTACAATATTTTACAGGTACACTTCCAAGACCCCGTTTCTATCTTTGCACTGCAGTAGCTCAAAGCAAGTTTGTCTGCCTAGTGCAAACAAAGTGCTGCAGTAACACAATGTGCCATGTCTCAGCCTGACTAACTTTTCAGGTCACCTCTTAGGTTGACTGCAGAGCCAATCCATTCATTTCAGTGGATTGTGTAAATATTGGAAAATCAGCATGCACACAATCTATACTCGATTAAGTTGAAGGAAATTAATCACTGTAATTGTTACACAATACCTGCAACTATTACTGTCAATGTTATTTGATCATTATGTAGCAACATAGTTGTAAAGTAAAATTGTTGTGGTAACATAAACTTAATCAAATTTTTATTTTCTACACCACAAAGTAAGACAGTAAGAAAAAACGCAAAAATAAAGAAACACTACACTACAGTAAACTTCAATACACTTAGTCAATACATCATGCCAGACCACTAGACCACTATTGGTCCTGATAAATTGAGATGATATGGAAGGCACATTTAGGATCTGAAAATGCTGGTCAGGAAACATGTTTTCTACCCAGAAAACTCTTATCTTACGGAAAAAGAATAAAACATACAAAGACACTGGCATAAGAGACTTAAGGGTTTTTGCTACTAGGCAATATAACATGGCAACGTAATAACTTTAATACATTTAAAATACATTAGCCTATAAACAGTTCCCTTCCAGACTCTTCTGCCTGCAGACATTTATTTTGAAGTCCTGGGGAAATGGAGATTAACCCTGTAGGATTCAGAGATTAGGAAACATGTTATACTAATTTAATATGATTTATTCTCAGTCACATCATAAAGTGTATGAGGCGGATGGATTGTTGACAGTCACAGATGAAAATGGACGGTCACCTATCTAACGAGAGAACTATTAATCTTATATGGTTTTTTGTTTTTTTTTAAACTTTCTCCACAGATGGCATACAAAACAGGGGAGCATGAGAAATTGGGCCTAATGATTGAGGAGTTGGGTGGTCTGGAAAAGATTGAGGCACTGCAGACCCATGACAATGAAGCCGTCTACAAGTCCTCTCTCAACATTATAGAAAAATTCTTCTCTGAAGATGTGAGTGTTGCTGATAATGGGGGTCCCTTCAGATAAGTCGTGCACAAATTACAGTTAGATTTAAATAGATTGGTCCAGCAGGTGAAAGTGACGCATTCAGAGAACTTTTGGATGATGGTTGAAATATCTATGACAGTAATCAGCACAAAACACCCAGAGATTTGTTTTCAAATCCAACTTGAATTTCAAATTCTTGTATGACCGCAGCTTAGTGTGATTGGATAGCTTGTTTTTAGTTGTGATGTTAACTACATCCTTAAACAAGTCAAGCTGAATGCAAACATGGAAAGAATTACAAGACTGGCAGAAGAAGTATGACGACACCGTCAATTATAATATGATTCATTGGAAGCAGTCTTGGCAGAGCCAGCAGGGTGGCACAAGTGGAGTGTGATTACTCCCTGCTACTCACTGTTGCCAAAGTCTAAATGTGAGGTGTTGTAACATACAGTAGCCTGAAATGTGTCTTTAATATAATGACAGTGCATATGTTAATGTTTAATGGATGTTTTGCTTCTCAGAGTTTTCAAAATAAAAACCCCCTTTTGCTTCCGTGATCTGTATTTAATGATACTCGATTGACATCAAACCCGTTCCTAGCTGACTGAAATTATCCAAGTCTGCAGAATCTGTTTAAGTCCATAAAACCATCCCCATAACATGCTTAGACTTGTTGAATCCTCTAATGCTTTTCTGTCTCCCTGTTTTTTTCAGAATGAAAATGATCAGTCCGTGGTTCCTGAAGCCACTGCCGAAAGCTACACCTTCCAGGTCCCTAATGACCAAAGCACTTTCCAGTTTTAACCTGTCCAGCTTGATCTTTGTAACATGAAAAAAAGAACATTCTTGTTGATATTTTTGTAATTTTTTTTAAAGAAAACATTTCATCCTTGTACATCACAGTACAAGGACAAAACATCCCTCTTTTAAAGAGATATTTGTAAATAAATGTCCTTCATGCAAATGTTTTTCTTGTGTGTGTTTCTGATATAAGAAGACTGAACTGGTACATTTAATACAGCTGGTTTGCTGAAGGAGTGAATGAGTGAGATGTTAACAATGGCTCGTTAAGGTTGATAGAGAGTGGGAGCTGATTCTGCAGCCCTGTCACCACTAGGTGACACTGTGCTTATTCTCTATGCTTGATGCGTGCCTGAATGTTCTATGGATCCTGTTGTGTTTATAGTACCTTGTAAACTATTTTATGAATTAAATCTGTGTTTCAGTACATTGACAGTATATACAGTATGTGCCCGATGGTTCAGCTGGGTGCAGGAAAGAGCACAAGTAGACTGAGGAGCCTTCATACCAAGTACTGTTCACCACTGAAGATCTACAGCCACAGTAGCTAAATCCCATAGTGCTTGGTTGCCTTATACATTACATTTAACGTGTGTGTATATGTAACAGACACAATGATCTCTTACAAGAGCCCCCCTCACCCAGACGCTTTGACGCTCACTTCTGCAGTCCCACGGCCCTTAACTAATTCAACTCTTACTGACTGACTTATTAATCAATATTGATGATTAGAAATTAAAACCGCTAATGGCTCGTAAACTCTATTCTCTCACATAAATTCTTTAGGTCGTTCATGTCGACATACACTCCATTAAGTTATCCGGATTAAGGTTTGATAAAGAATATTTTAATATTTTGAATTTAAAAATAAAATCACCGGATCATATGTACCGCTGGAGTCAGATATTATCAACTATACCGTGCAGAAATAGCGTGTTACTGTAGTTGGTGAATTTTAACGCACGATGTAGGTGTTTGATTTATAACAGCCGGGAATATAGATGCGTTTTGTTGTCAGCAGTACATTTGCAGAAAATACATTATTATATGATGCTTTTATTTTGAACGGCTGCACCGGATGAGCTCTTCCTCTCTCTGACCCAGCCTGTCTGCCTGCAGTAGCACAGTCTTCACCATCATCACGATCAACTTCAGTTAAAGCAGCACAGGCGGAGTAGACGTCGGATGGAGGGCAAACTGTCCACTTGATTCGCATCAGTACCCGCGACGGACAAGACCTTTGGGAATGTTGTTACCTGTATATTTTTTTACGGAATAGGGGCTAAAGTGAGAGTGTTAATCCAGCGGTATGATTCTGATACCATTATGTTGCATGCACAGTAAGCGTGATTTGCTATGGTGATACTACAAGCTAACCCCAAGCTAGCAGAGGGATTGTTTTGGGAGATACCTTTTTGAAGAACTCCTTCGCTGACACATGAATTAGACACTTTTTTTGTGATTTTTCATCAAGCTGGAACACAAAGGGGAATGTCTAGCCAAGGAGTTAGGAGGAATGGCCCAGTGAAGCTGAGGTTGACAGGTAAGCGAATTTAAACCCCTTCCTGCGCCGCTCGGAAACGTTAGCAAGCCTGCTAGCCAACCGGGCTAACTAACATCTGCGGATGGTACTGCAGGACAACACTGGCTCATGTCTTGTGTGATATAAAAATGTTCATCTGATATTTTTTATTTTTTATTTTTTAAATTAGTCTTTACCACTTGTAATCCCCTGATTTTTGACTGGATGGAACTCACGCTAACGCAATGAGCAGCATGGAAGGGTAGTCAATGAGCCGTGGTCGTTAGCAAACATTAGCTGCGACAACAACGCTGTTTACGTTATGTTAACGTTAACCTTGCTGGCGAATATAACGTTTGGCTAGTTATCGGTCAAGGATCGTTACTGATGCTTTTCTTCCAAAGGCTAATCTAGGTAAAACACTTAAGCTTAATAGGTAATTCAGTGTTAATATCCATTTAGTGCTGTAGTCTCGTAGGTTATTCTCTGTGTGTGTGTGTGTGTGTGTGTGTGTATGTATGTGTATGTGTGCGCGCGCGCATATGTGTTTTAAACAGTTGTTATCCGTCATCAAAACAGAACTACATCTGATCATTAATCATCAGGACTCGTCCTCCTCTGTGTGGTCCTGTTCAAGGTAGGGTAGGGTACATTCCAGGAGGTGGAGGAAATACTGTGTGTGGCTTCATGTTTGGGGTTTTATATGATAAACTTAAAAATAATCGACATTTTTTCACACATTCTGTTGCCATTCTCAATGGCCCTTACGTATCTAGATAAAGAGGAATAGTGGAGCAATATTATATATCAGATTTACTCACAATTATCCTCAGTGTTTGCATTGTGTAACAAGGCAAACCTGCTCTTGCTAGGAGGGAGATGACATTTGATGCATCTGATGTGTAACCTGCATGGATGAATTTATGCTGAGAGCAGAGCGCACAAAGATGTAATTTCTGGTGGCAACAAATTGTAAATCTGAGGGGCCTTCAGAGGAACAGAGAACATAAGATTGTCTCGACCACTATTATTCTTGTTTTAAGGTTCACATTAGTGCAGTGTAACTTTGAATTCCCACATGGTAGCACAACAGGTGCCCCATCATGGTATGATTTTTGGTGGCTACATTGTATGAATGAGTCTTCTCATTCGGCGTAGTGTGCCACGAAAACTCCTTTATTTACTGAGAGAGGTACAGTATTTTGCTAAATAGACATGATCTCTCAAAAGCTCAAGACCTTCCTAGCCACCCCCCATCTCCCATGCCCTGGGTCTCTCCCCCCTTCCTCCATATGGGGAATGGTTTTAAATGGGCTGCAGTGGTCTTCAGACGGAATCCCAGGAATGTGAAACCTCAGAGAGGAAATGTGAGTCTTTCCCAGTCATAGACACATCCTCTGTCTGTCCTTCACAGGAGAGAAAGGATAAGGAAAACTCTGTGTGTGTGTGTGTGTGTGTGTGTGTGTGTGTGTGTGTGTGTGTGTGTGTGTGTGTGTGTGTGAGCGAAATTGGGGATCACATAGCTCAGACTGACCAGCATTGCTGCTCGCACAGTGATGATTGGAGCGGCGAAGTCTACATTTAGACCTGTGCATTCATTTTAGGTTTATGTGTGTAGTTGTAGCCACACTTGATTTATGTGCTGGCGACCGCATGCATGTAGGCCTAACACAGCATACCAGCAGAAGTCCAGTTTTACTCTGTCTGCTCTGTGGTCTCTTTCATAGTGTGCATAAGAGAGAGAGAGAGAGAGAGAGAGAGGGTTCGAATTGGCTAGGTTGAAAGGTGGAATTTAAATAAGATTTGGAACTATTCATCTTCAATTTTTGTATGAATTTATTATTGGCAGGATTTGTTAAAGTCAGCAAACCCCCAACAATGTGATGTGATGTGATGAAAATTTGAGTTTGAAATCAGATTAAACCAGTGGCATTTCCCAGCCTTCATCCCTGCTGGCCACCGTACATTCTTTCTAAGCATGACCCAATCAGATCACTAGTAATACAGTGGCTCTGTATCAAACAGGGTATTTTCCTTAAGATTACATACATAATTATGAATGTCAAAGTCTTTTTTCGGGTTTGCTAATAACCTTTTTAGTAAATTGCTGCTTTCTTGACCATAAACTTTCCCTGCTGTCTTTATGTGGTGGAATGTCTTTGCAAAGAGACTGCCATGGCTTATCACTGTGCTGTCACCATTAACACTTAGATCTGTTTCCAACCGTGGTGAGTTACCTCTGCAGGCTCTCTCTTGTTTATTTCTTTTTCTTTGAATATTTCAATAGGGGTGTCATGATTCGCCAAATTAAACACCCAGTGTTACCTGCATGACCAGTCAGTGGATTGTCTTCGTGCACACAGGAGAGTCTGCCTAGAGTCTGGAAGTGCAGCTACAGCTGAGCTAGTTGTGTCACCTTTAAGTTGTTGGGTTTTTGGACTTAGACTGTGCTGGAGAGAAAAAAAATGCTGTGTGAATCGCTGATCCTGCTTTTGATTTGGAAGATTGAAAATTGAAAGCTCATTTGAGGTGATTTATAATCTAGTATCCACATTGTTGGACCCAAATAGTTTAGCCACGAATGTGCACTTTATACAATTATTCTTGGATTAAAATTTTATTTTAAACAAATGCTGAAAAAATGCCTCTTGACTTAGACTCCAGTATGTTTTTCTTCTGGCTAGGTTCCTCCTGACAAAAAAAAATTCGACCACCAAAGTAAAGCTTTTCCTAGATAGGAGTCATGGAGACTGCTGAATTTGATGTGTTCTGTTATAATTTCCCAGCCTCACTTGGATCAACTCTTGTCACAGCAGTGGATTAGAATTTCATGTAGGGTGGGCTTATGCACACCAGAGGATTTTGATTTGAGTTGTCCCTAGTTTGGTCATCCCACACTGCATTTGCAAATGCAACCTCCTAGTTCCGAACAAAGGCATTTTTGGGGCTCCTCCTCGTGCCTCGAATATTTATCTGGGACAGCTGCTCTTTGATGCTTAAATTGATAAAGAAACAGAAAAAACAACCCTAGTTTGAGTTTGGTGGTTGGCAGTGTGTCGTTCTGTCCCCATAGAGCTCGCTGCCAAGCTTGTAAAAGAGAGCAATCTTGGAGCTGTTATTCGTAGCACTGCAGGGAGCCGACAATTGATGTAGTTTCCCCTCTGTCTCCTGCGCAGTGAGAGCTGGCTTATGATGTAGTGAAATTCAACAAGAACAGGGTGTTTCCCCTCACTCTCCATTACTGGATGGAATCTGGAGTTTCTCAAAGGTGAATGACATGAGATGTATGAGGGGATGAATCCATCTCTCACCTCTTTTTCAAATATGGCCCCTTGGCTGCACTGTGCTGTCACTGCCTCTGCTGTGAGTAAGGGAGTCTGTCTATGTGATCCTTTTCCTGCAATAGCCTCCAGTTGGCATGCAGCGAGCAGGGAATGACTGGAAGAATCATCTCAGGATTCTTCGTGTTCTGTGTGAGTGTTTTGAAACTCAGGCAAGCAAGGAAACCCAATTATACATTTTTCATCTACTGTCATGCATTATGTGTGTGTGTGTGTGTGTGAGAGAGACCCCAATTGTAACATTTTGGGAAGCTGGTGCTGGAGGTGGTGTGGCGATTAAGATAATGATCTAACCTCCATCCCTGCTCCAGCATTAGCAAGTTATCAGGGACTACTGTCTCACCATTCACTGTCAGCTCTCAGAGAGTACAGCTGTGTGTGTCAGCTTGTTTGTATCGGCAAGCACAATGTTTGTCTTCTCAAAACAGAATACCAACGCACACGTCGACGCACACATGCACACAGACGTGCTCATGTACACAGTTGAGCTTACCAAGGAGGTACTGTCAGCACGCGATGCTGAGCTAAATAAGGACTGTCAGCTTCCTAAATTAAGAGGTATTAATGTTGCAAAGAGAGCGTGCCATGGTGATGGTGAAACACTCTCCGAAAGGTTTGAGGTTATGATGTCCACTGGAGCTGCAAGTTGATTAATCTAATTAGTAGATTGTAACAAAATACATTATTAATCGATGAATTGTTTCAGTCATTTTTTAAAATAAAATTGTCAAACATTTGATGCTCCCAGTTCTTCAATAAAGGATTTGCTGCTTCTCTTTATCATGTGGGATAGTAAATGAAGAGTCTTTGAGTTTGGACTGGTTTGGTTTGACAAAGAAGCACTTTGAAGACATCACTTTGGACTCTGGGGAGTTATGCTGAGAAATGTTCACAATAGGCGAAATGATTCATCTTGAAATTAATATACGGATTAACTGATAATGAAAAAAAGCATTAGCTGCAGGCCCTAATGCCCACATAGAGTTGCAAGATAATTATGCATTATGGATAAGCTTTGTTGATACTAAATGTAAGAGAGAAATATATTTATCTTGTTAAATAGTAAATATTTACTTCCTTATTGTGTAAAGCAGGCTGAAATGAGAGGAAATAGATTATAGTTATTGGGAAATAGTTCTGTTTGTTCTCCTGAGCCTGGCAGGTGTGTTATACATATTCCATCTCTGACTCACTTCTTCATCCCCACCTCGAATGGATTAAGTTGGTCGTATTATTTCGGCTTGCCAGCCGCTCTGGCCTCCCTGTATGATTTGAATGAAAGCTGATTACAGAGCAGTAGTCACATTTAATCAACACATTCTGAGCTGCTTCTAGTGTGAGGGCTTGGACTATACATGTGCTGTGGTGTTATTTATTTAGTTTTTTCCAAAGGCCTTTCTCCCCTGCAAACAATAAGAGTTTTGACAGTTGAAATGTGGCGCAGAGATGGTGATTATGATTCATCAGCACACAATGGACATGAGTCATGCACTGACGTGTTTGTGGTGTTGCTCTCTGTTTTATGTATCCCTGGCACCAGCTTAATTTAGGAACAAGCAAATGCTCCAGCATTAAGTGCAGCTTGACCCACTTATGAGGCAATTAATAGTCACTACTCAAGATTCTTGATTCCTGCAGAAATTACCCCTAAGATACTTGGCGGCTCTTAAAATTTTCACTAGTTTTCTACATTTATGATCCCCACATATATAGAGAGGGTAAACTACTCTTACTAGCATCAACAGCATCTATGAGCTACTGGTACATTTCCAGATAACATGACATCCTCAGGAAAGATGAGAGAAGGTACCCTCCTTGTGATGCAAATTATTCAGACTTGTCTCAGGGGTAGGACCCATGGATAAGGTCACTCATAAACCGAGCTGCCCAGACATTCTGACAAATAAGCCTCACCTGTTCAGCACATAACTTCACTACACCATATTGAAATGCTGTGTGTTGTTTGTGTGGAGGTCAGTCAGTGATTCGTCTTTGCAGTCCACTGCCTTCTTGAAGTGCTTGTGCTGCTTAAGCGAGCGTGCACAAAGTCTGATGTGTCCAAGCCTACGTGCCCATTTCCATACTGCTTACCTCTGGCTTTCCTCCGTCTGGAGTCAGACACTTCCTCTTTGACTCGGCTCCTTGTTTATTTCCGAGCCTGGCCACCAGTGTGATTTCTGAACAAGCAGTGTAGCGCAATGTGTGTACAGAGAGAATAGATGTGTTTTCAACTTAGTGTGTTTATACTGTAATTTTTGCTTGGTGGCCTGTTTGTCTGTTTGTTCTTCAGCCGTAATTTTACACTTGATCTGCCAAGACAAGAAAGATGCCCATATGGAGCAGCCCCCCACAGCTGCTGTCAGCCCTTCTTTCATCAAGTCTCCCTCCATCAGCTCATCTGTTTATACTTTTCTTGCATCTCTTATCATCTCTCGACTCTGTTATAGTCCTCTCTTATTCGTTGTCCCTGCCAGCATACTCGCACTCACTACAGTTTTCTTTTTACGTTGTTACCATTTTACTATTGATCACTGACTGTCAATTTCTGTCCTGAGTGGGCCATTTTTCTGAGGTCTTAAAGATCTAAAGCCTAAGTGTCGTCAAAAGTAGTAGAGTAGAGTAGATGGCCTGTGTCCACATAGTGCTTTTCGGGTGCAGGAAAGCATTGACTATGCGCTTGGGAACGCTGAGAAGAAGTGTGTGTCTGCGCTGTAAGAAAAAACGCTGCACTTGTGTCTTATACCCGTGACAACAATATCTTGTCAACAGCTGCTGTATGATCTACACTACCCCTTTGTGGTTAACTATCAGTTTGGTTTTTTGTTTGATATCATGACATCATCAGTGTAAAGAGGATGTGGGTGCATGATACAAATATGAGAACAAAATATGATGAACAGTATTACCTAGACCAGAAAAAAAAAGAACAACAGTGACATCACCAGCATCTTTCTGAAAAGTTGAGAGATGTCAACCCATTCCAAAAATGCTTTTGACTGTAATGTAGCAGTTGCAATTTAATTACAAATTAAGGGTGTTCTTGAACCAGTAGATGAGATGGAAGAGTGCCCTCTGCCAGAAATAACATGAAGCAGTAGTGAGAAGTCTGGCCCAAAAAAGACACTCCTGTATTGACAGTATGATGTGTTTCTGACTTGAATAGGCTGCATTTAAATGCCAAAACACTGAAGGATGTCAGTCTGTGCTAGAGTCTGTTGCGCTCTGCATCTGAGGCAGAAGTCAGTGCCAGACAAAGGAATGCCTCTGTGTTAAATGCTTAGTCTGCGGCAAGACTAATTGTGCTTGCTAATGAGCTTTTTTTTCCATTTGACATCTGGCTGTGAATGTTGCTAAGAATTTTCCTCTTGTGAAAATATTCAGTACTATAGATTAGTCTGTGTGCAAAGGCCTTTGCAGGAAGTAGATGATGCTCCTATCCTCCTCCTGATCTTGCCTCTAGCGTTTGGGGTCACTGTGTTGTGGTTTGGTTTTGTAGTGCTGTACAGAGCTCTGTACCCAAACTTCCTCTGGCTCTGTTTAGTCTGCATCGCCAGCATATACTTCAGTTTACAACACACACACCAAGCAGGTTCTGTATACCGAGTCGGTGGCCCTTGTCATCATGCCGAAACATTTATATTCAGTTTGTGATGCAGCTGTCCAGCTGTATTTATCCTTGACGTTGTGAATTTGTGGTCACAACATAAATAATTCTCATTGGACATGTGGGTAATCCCAACAAAGAACAAAATTATTGCCACATGACTCAACTCAAAGCTGAACTTGTCAGTTGTGCTATTCTGAAAGAAACCCCCAGTTTTATATACAAAAAAGTATGGTTAAACACTTTTTAATATCTACATATCTTTGTTTATTATTTTTGTTATTATAATGAACTTGCTTGCTTGATCTGCTGGGAAACTTTGGATCGTGCCATTCATACCTAATGCTAAGCCGGCAACCAAACTCTCCTCTGAACATCCATCTGAATTCCTGGACCCAAGTATTACCAGCAGAACAATATATTGTAAAGAGATAATCATTGATGGTAATTTCACCCAGCCAGTTGTAGTGTTTTGGCTGAGTGGTGTATATCGCTGTGATAATGCATAAGTATCTTAACAGTTTGGAAAGAGTTTTTGTGGTTTCCTTGATTGCCTTAGTTTAGCACATTTCAGTTCAGGGAATGTGGAAAGGGGGATGTTTCTTAATAGTTAAGGCAACCTTGTTGTGACACTCGTCTAGCCATGTCTGACTGACTGTATCAGAGTTAAATTCTTACTGCACAGATTGTTTAAGATCCCCTTGCGGTTCAGCAGTACTGTAGCTGGCTGACCTATTTTCCATAATTTTCCAATAGAAGACAGTGAGCCAGAGTCAGTGCAGCGTTAACATAAGCGTAGTTCACCTGGCCAGCAGTATCTCAGGTAAAGCTGTTTGGTCACTGTGATTATATCCACACAAAAGGCTGTCCTTGTTTTTCATATCTGACTAACACGTTTACACCAAAGACCCAGTAAATTTCATGTTGAAATCTAAGCTGACTTGAATCCACAGATATTTCATTATTGCAGTCCCTGAATCCAGAGATTCATTTTCCCTTTTTCCTTACCCTGTTAATCTTCAAATCACCCAGTGAAATGAAGCTCTTGGTATGTGTTTTTGTTTTGGATTTTGGCTTTGCTGATGCTGATTTATGAGGATGTGATTCCATAATGCGGGTGAAAGGGGAACACAGAGCTCCACATAGTTTGTGGTCATCTCAGTTTCTCTTCCTTGCTTATATTGAATGCTGTGGGGGAACCCCCACATCTCTGCTGTGTTGAATCATACCCTTTCGTTCCATTGATGCATTTGTTTTCAGTTGACTTGTGGATTTTCTTATTAGGTTTAGCACATTTAACACAACCACAGTAAAGCAGGCATCAAGGAGTATTGCTCTGGAGAGATGTCTGCTGTGTGCAGCTGGTCAGCCCTCTACTAACTCAAGATTAATGCAACTTGATATCTGATCGGGTTGTAATGATTTGTTTTGGAATATTACTGTTGAAAATGACAAATTCAGACAGGATTTTCATTTCCAGGCACTGTCTTTATCTCAACACAGCACTGTGTTTTGGAAAGAATTTAGCATTTTAGGAGACTGTGATTTAGTAATGAAATCTCATCTGCCAGTCTCATAACTCAGCTTTGCTGTCCTCCACTCATAACCTAAGTTTTACCAGCTAACACACAGGGAACTTACATGCTTCCTACAGAGCTGTTACCTTTTGTATATAGGGAAAATTAAAAATGTGTTGTTCAGAGCATGAATGTATATTTTTCTTTATAGTGCACCATAATATAGCCTATAAGTATGCATTTTCTCTTCATAGCATCATAAAAGTTGGCTGTTTCCGTCAATCCTCAGTTTTATCTGCTTTTCAAATTACTTTTGAACTTGGTGGCATCAGCGTACTTCTGAGCAGGAAAATGGAAAGACTGAACACCTCACTATTGCATAACAGCCTCTGACTGGAGAGGAGGTGGTCTTCAATATGCAGAATACATTAAACTTTCCAAGAGCTTCAGGAGGATTTTCCTGCAGAATATGAAAGAGAAATATCACCTTCTTTTCATATGCTCAGAGCATAATATTTCTGACAGCCTCTGAGATTTATGAGGGGAAGGCAAAAACTTGAGTCTTAAAAATTTAATTTGCAACACGTGATAAGGCAGGTAATTAGTCTATGAATATGTTTTTTTTCTGCAGTGTTGCTCTTACTCTTCACTGCAGGGTTTCACTGCCTGATCTCTCTACCTCCCTAGTGCAGCCTCTCATCACGAGTCTCGGCATCCTGCATTTTTCTCTTTAGTCTTTTACTTTCTTTTTTCGTCTCGAACAGGATGTCCCTCATCTCTCTGTCATTTCTCTCTCTCTTCCTTCCTCTCCCTTGCTTGCCCCCGGATCTAGTCCAGACAGCTGACAGACGATTCTGCCGGTGTGGCTCCAGTTTGGTGTTTTTTTTTCCGTCTTTATCTGTTCTCAACTTGTGATGTGCACAAACGCATATGCACACATGTGCACACACACACTTCCTGTGCTGGTCCCTCAACACAGAACACTACTTAGTGTTTGTCAAAGTTTGTTAGGGACTCTGAGGTGTCTTTGAGGGGCTTCTGGGGACACCGGGCAAACATAATACACTAATCTTAATAGGAAAAGAAGAATGCATAAACTGTTTACAATTTTGATAGTTATACAGTTAAGCAACAGTGAAATTTATCCCAAATAAGAAATTCTTTAGTGTATTAAAATCAGGTATCTTTGGCAAATCCTAAACAACCAAAACATGCCATTGATATGGCCAAGAATGTAACATTATTCTATTAAAGGATGTTGTTATCACCATCATGCTGTGTTGCTTTAAACTTCAGCAGAGCAATGTTAAATTCAAGCATGTTATGGTTAATGAAAGAAGAATTAAAGACACCAATATGGAGTCATAGGAGTGCCATCAAAAAAATGTAGAAATAAAAAAGAGGAATGAATAAATAGAATAACTGATTAAATTAAAATGCACAAATATAAAGAGAAATAGGCTAATCCATTTCTGTTTATTTATTTAACATTTTTCTAAATATCTACTGAATAATGTTTGCATATAAATGAGTTTACTTTTTATTTATTTTCTGTTATTTTTATGTAATTTTATTTATTTTTGTGCATTTTAGTTTTTAATATTGTTAGACTACTACCATAACAAATAAAACAATAAATATATATATTTTCTTTGCCCAAAATGTTTTTCTGTCGTTCCCAAAAAAGGAAAAATGTCAGTTTGCAGCGTCAACAGACTGTCGACCGATCTATGTCTGTTGCCAGGCTACAGTTGTAAATATTAAGTAGTTTCTGCCCGTGGATAATGAAAAAAGCTTTTCTCTTTTCTGTGGTAGAGGGAAGGCAGGTTAGACTTTAAGGATCACACTTTTCTCCCCCTCACTGTCCTCCTGCTACTGATTCTGCAGTCTGACTGCCCACCAGTCTAAGTGTGTGTGTGTGTGTGTGTGTGTGTGTGTGTGTGTGTGTGTGTGTGTGTGTGTGTGTGTGTGTGTGTGTGTGTGTGTGTGTGTGTGTGTGTGTGTGTGTGTGTGTGTGTGTGTGTGTGTGTGTGTGTGTGTGTGTGTATGTGTGTGTCTGGTAGAACACTCAGCATTTCTACTGTGCGAAAATGCAAACACATACGCACATTCGCATACACTGCCACTCAAATTGCCTCCATCCTCTCTCCTAGTCTGTGTTTTCAGTTTGAGTGTGGGAGAGAGACAGTCGGAGGACGTGAGTGATGCAGCAGATTTTATTGTGGATATGGGGATCAAGTAGCTCGGACGGCGCCGGTGTGCCACACCATCCCACTCCTCTCTTAACATAATCACAATAACAGCAAGATTTCCCACCTGTTTACGAAAGTCCAGAAGTAAAGAAAGATGATTCCTTCAATTCATACAATAATGCGTTAACAATACGGGACCTGACCCCTCTTTCACCAACAGTAGGCATGTTTTGATACAGCTACTGAATAAGGGGAATTTTGAGAGAGTGAGAGAGAAACCAAAAGCTCTCACGCAAATTATGAATAGATGCTCAGGAGTTGCATTCTTAGTCTACTTTGTTGTCCTTGGTTTCATTTTTAACAATAGTTTAGTGATTATTAGAGAATTCACATCATTCTGCAATGTAGGTGGCAATCCAGCAGTTTGATGACAAATTTACTGTTTTAAACTGTTTCATAATATAGCTATAAAAATGTCAGCCCCAAGCAGGGTTTTATTGAAACCTTTACAGAGATAGCCACAGGCGTAGAGCTCTATACAACATACAAGACCAGAGATTGTATTTGGATACAGGAAAGGACCATGGCTTTTTTGACATAATGTGGAGGTCTGTAATCAGGACCTAGGGACTCATTACAAAAAAACTTTCTTACCTTAAGTTGAAGAAAGGAAAAGCTGTATCCTCTTATTATAGAAGCAATGCCTAAACCAATTGCTATGTCCTGTCATATCTCAGACCTCGTGTGTTGAGAAATCGTAGCTAGAACTGTAAACTTGCAATCCATGTGAGTTAAATGTGGTCAGTGTCAGGATATTTCTGTTAAGTTATGGATGCGCTTCTGTGCCGCACATCACTACTTCTCACCTGCAGACAGCTGTAATGTCCTGGACTCCACCAACAAACTCTGCCAGGCTCAGCTGAATATTTATATTTACACAGAACTAAGGACAACTACTGCAACCTACAGCAACTTTATACACTTGTCATTCACACGGTGAGTGACAGGAAACATGGCAAACTGTCCCATCAATCTCTGTCTCTCTATCTCTCTGTTGCATTTTCTCACTGTGCCGTCTTCTTTTACCCCCATCTTCACAGCATCTGCCTGTCTCTCACCGTTCTGTCTCACACATCTAACCACTTGCCTCTGAGCTTCCTCCCCAGGCCAGGGTTCTTCTGTCAACAGGATGATGAATAGAATAACAAAATAAATGGAGAGAGATTACGCACGGCTGGCATTTACTGTATGTTAGGCGTGTTTCTGCCATAGGCTGTGCCATATTGTTAGTGGGTGGTTGGCCTGCTGGTGACTGGTGACATATGGGAAGTCATACACCCAGATACAGGGGAAATGAGTGTCTATATGAGATATTATCTGTTTGAGACAGCAGACTAATACTGACTCAGTTTGTTGTCATTCCAGTAACACAGATACACTATATGCTGCATCCGTCTGCTGTTATCAAGTGTGTGAAATTCCTCTGTAATGATATTGATTATTGTTGAATTTTTTAGATTTGACACACAGACAGCTGGCATGTTGCACCACCAAGCGCTTCATCTCTCCCTCCCCCCCATCACTCCCTCGCATCTTTATTGCTTTTGCTTTTACCTTTTTCATCCATAGATTTCTTTCTGTTTTATTTTTCCCTATTCTCCCTTTCATCTCTGCAGTTCTCTTCTTTTATTGCTCTCTTTTCATTCTCATAGTGCTCTCTGGATCCCCACCCTGACCTCCGAATACTGTTTTCCACTTCATAATCATGGTCATCTTCTTATGCCCCCGTCTGCTCTCATCCCCTTGTTTCTAAGGGTTAGTAGTCCATACGTAGTAAATGAAATCTGGCATCCACATGGGAATGAACACAGACAAGCACGAATATAGCACAGATGCAGCCTGTTATTTTCAAGCACAGACAAACACACACAATCCTGGGGGATGATATAGTAGGTGTGGTTTGAAGCAGCTTGAGGAGATGAGCTGAACAAGCTAATAGTGTATTGTCACAACTGTTGCTCTTATACTTAAATATCACAAGGACAAACACATTTATTCACACGACTTAGCAAGTGCATTGTCTGCCCTGCAAATCCATTACCTATCTGTGCCTGTGCTCTTGTCAGACGAACAGCTGTAGGCGGTAGGGTGAACTTAAGATATGATCACAAGAAGCTCCAACCCTTACCATGTCATGCTGTCTTATTTTGTCTCTACATCAGCCTCATATCATTGCCACAAAAACTCTCTTCCAGTGCAAATCTGCATAGTTTGATTTTGTGTGAAATATAAGCAGTGGTCTCTAGTGCTTAAATACTGACTAGAGTCAACTTAACTGCAGCAGTACGGTCGAACGGTCTGTGTTCCTGAAGATGCTGGACTGTAGACTTCAAGTGTAAAAGTATGCATCAGCTTGTGTTTACGCATGTATAGTGTGAGTAAAATGTGCGCTGTGGAGTGGCCTGTGTAAAGAGCTGTATTGATTTTTGGGAGAAAAAAAAAAAAAAAATCAATCATGAAAAGAATGGATTGGAGGCTGCAAAGAGAGAGAAGTGCCCCCCTTGTTCTTTTTTTTTATATCAACAGTTCTGTTTTGTAATGGCTTTTGTTTAGTGTAAAAACAACATGAAAATACATAACACGTTTGAAAAAAAAGTGTATAATGTTCGGCTGTCACACGTTGGTTGTAACGAATTTGTAACAACGCGTAATTCAGTCGGAATAATTTGAACATGTCCCATACAGTGTATTGCTGTACACCACAAAAAAAGCATCTTCAAATGGTCTGGTGCACATATAGACAATGTATAGCTTGAATTTACAAGGTCATTACAGTTTGAATATTCAATTTTCCACCAATTATTACCAGCTTTGAAATGTTTAAATTTTGAATAAAAAAGTAATGGCCCTTATCTGTTCTGTACGCTGTGAATGAGACAGAAAGCTAAAAAAGGCGACTGAAACACCTCCTGTGTAGACACAATGTTAGTGTACCTAATGAGTCATATGGGAATGACTTTCCTGTGGTATGTTATTTCACCCCACTGTATTTATATCAAACTTCAACCTGAATGCTTCCTGTGTGCGATTCTCATTTACTTTGTGACTCAGTCTTTAGATAGCTTCCCTCCCTCCGGCTTATTTCCTCCCCCTTATTCCTTTTTGTTTCTTTATCCCTCCCTCCATCCTTTTCTTTCTGCTTCATGTCACCTTTCTTTCTTAGTTTCCTATCACCCAGACTCTCCATCTGTTCATTATGTGGCAGCTTGCCTCCACCTAAAAACTCATTTAGCTTGCTCCCTGTGTTTATGTATTCCAATTTAAGTCTCTACACATCACCTCTTATCCACCATGTCTGACCATTTCTGGTAATAGTTTGTCAGAATGCTATGGCAGCCTCTAAATGAATGAGCTAATGGCAAAGGCTGGCCAGTTTGGTACATTTTGCCCTTTGCTGGATTGACTGGGCTGTTCAGCAGTTAATTAATTCTTGTTTGCTAACGGGCATTTTTCAGTTGACCCTCTTGTACCAACATTTGATTTGATGGCATCATTGTTGCTCACTTCTTTTTTTTAGTAATGTAATATGGAGGCATTTATTAAAAACAAGACACTCATTTTTCAGACTGGCATACACGTTGATAGATGTTGCAGAGCTTGAAATTAACACAGCTGATCAAAATTAAAAAGATTAAAATTCAGATGGATAGCAGGCTACCCAGATTGGACAGACCACCTCTAAAGGTTTTCAAACATTCTGATTATACAATCAAGATGATTTCAATGGAGACTTGTCTATTAAATGCGAAATAGCAAATGTACGCATACTACATTCCCAAAGTATCACTTTGTCTGCTTTGCTCATTCTTGTGTCCCTCTTCTCTCCTCTGTCATCTCCTCTTATCTCTTTCCGCCATCCCCACTGCTACTTCTCCCTCAGCGTATCCACTGTTGCCAGAATGTCATCACTGTCAAAATTCCCTTGTCCAAATTAACTTCTCCCCTTTCTTTCCCTCCTTCTGCTTTTCCACCCCCCCCCCCCATCTGCATTACACAGATTTGTGACTCCTGATAGACCTCTCTCCTACACCCCTCCACAAATTCCTCCCTTGCTCCATCTCCATTTGATCATAGATTCATGCCTTCAAGTGAACATTTTGTCTTTACCTTCTCACCCCTCTCTAACCCAGCCCTCCTCCTCTGTGTAGTGACTAGGTTCCACTCAGGATTCCTGACTCTAGATTGTTGGCGTCTCCTCAGGGAGCCAGGAGGAGGGGGAGGAGAAGGGGAATGTCAGCTGTAGACTGCTGGCCTCTCAAATGAATGACATAATTGGCATCCCGAGCATTCACTGGCCTGGAGAAAGGCTGAGGGTGGGAGGTTGGGAAATCGAGTAATGGCTTTCCAGAGGAAGTGCAGTGTAGATTAAATCCCCAGTTTGGCAACATTGACCAATTTAAGCTACCCATAAATGCTGTTTCATGCCACACTGTACTTGATTCAGTAATGAAAAAATGGTCACGTACACCCAGTGTAGTTTTTCTTGACGTATTGCCAATATGTATTTCAGTGTGTGTTCTACTGAGTGAGCGAGCCTGCCATGAAGGCGTGAGGATGGAAAGAGGAAGTGTTTTGTTTAACTGGTGAACAATACTGTGAATAAGACAGCATGGGGCTGAAGCAAGAGTCATAACAGGGGTAAAGGCGAAGGATGTGGGCCTTCCCTTTTAACCTGGATGACTTTCACTGATTACTTGGGGGATGTCAATGGGTGTGATAGAAAGTTAAGGGTTTTTTTTAATTTCAAAATCAGTTATTTTCTTTAAATACATGCTGTCTTGTTTTACCCCTCTCTTACGTAAAATGCATCGATATCATGTATTTAAAGGAATTTAAGGGCCCACATTGACTTGTATCAGGCAAAGTGTGTGCAAAATTAAGAGGAATCAAATTCTGGCTTTGAGCCACATGCACATTTTATTACTTGGTAACCTAGATTTTGGAGAAAAACAAATGTTCGTTTAGTGTATGACTTTTTCCTTGTATTATCATTTTATGACCCAAATGCTCAGAAGCTTTGAAAGCCTCTAACATTGCAAAGTTTATTGATGTCCAAATCAGTATTTGAAAGAAGGAGATGTTGCTTTGGCTGCACTGGAAACAACAAAAAAACTTGAAATTGAGGTCCTGTTTGATTTTTGAAGTCTCAAAACCTGTAAACATAAAAACCACCAAAGGACCATTTCTGCTCTGCAGGTCCTATGAGAACAGTGTGAACGTTTGCTGGTCAAGTTGTGTTTTCAGCCCTTGGATGCAGTAACAGAAGTTGATGTTCCTGTTTTTGTGTCTCGTTTGGTTCATGATTCCAGTTATAGCTAAGTATGATCAAACTTCAGAAGTATGATCATTATATAATGACGCAAGTTTGATAGATTGTGATACGATGTTGAAGTTTTAAACAACAGTATTTGTGGAAGCTTCTCACTGAAGCTTGAGGCCCCAAAAATATTATTGTTGTCTGTATTATTATTGCGGACATCTCTCATCTTTCTACTTTGATGGTGTTTTGGTACTAGTTTTCTGTCAGTGAAGCTACCTGAGGCCTAAAGCACGGTCACCATAACTTCATACTTGTAGATATGCATATATGCATCTAGGAAGCAGTAGACTCCATGGAAAGATCCATTTGTTGGTAGACAATAACATCTCTCTTTTGACAGTGTGATATTGTGTTGGCTCTATGCAGTCTATTTCAGGGCAGTCTAACAACATCCAGTCCATGATCAAACTTGGCATGAATTGTCAAACTGACATTTGACACCTTGTCTGCCTAGATTCCATTTAATTGAGCTCCATCAGGTTATATTACATTTTTTTTTTTCAAAATAGTGACTGTAAGGTCATTGAAGCTCTCTTTCATATTGTTGTTGTTGCAAATTAGTTAAACCTTTTATTGTCTGTCAGGAAGGCTTTGTTTTTTAAATCAAACCAATGCTCTGCAAAATAATATCCAAGTATCACAAGCATAGATTTTTCTACCATGAAAAATGTTGCCTTGAGTCAGTTGTTAGTTGTGTGACTCGGGACATTTTCAGCCACAGTTCCTCTCCAGTGTGTAAAACACTTCCTATAATGCAGCCCTCAGCCACATTGTTGACCAGATTAGTATTTGGTAACAGCTCACATTTACAGGCATTATGTTTTGTTGATTGATTGAATACCAGCACAATGCAAATGCATTATCTTCTTGGAAAATCATAACTTCAATTTGAATATTTCTTGCTCTTAATTTTAGATAAAGCTGTTGATAGGTTCAGATAGTGTAGAAGCAGTGTGAACTCACAGAGCGACACAGAGTTAAAATCATAATAAATGCAATAATGAATGTTGTTTCCAACTTTGTTGGCTGCAATCTGTTCTACAACCCTTCTCTCATAACTTGTCCTGATAAACCAGCTTCAGTAGACCCAAATGTACACTAAACTGAAAATGAAACAAAAAGATCTGAGGATGACTGCCACATGAAAACGGTGTTCATTATAACAGCATCCAAGCACAGCAACTGGATGCTGATGCAGCCTGGCTTGACTGTCCTGTCCTTGTAGAGCCGCCGAAGAATAAATGGAACAAATGGACCACAAAATGTCTGTACTTGACTGTTGTGTTGGCAGTGCACAATCACGCAATCGTCTACTGGAGATCCTGACTACAGACCTTTGGTCTGGGGCAGAGCAGCCCAGATCTGTGGTATGATAATGTTAACAGAGGCTCGAGGCATGCTCGTGGTTCAGTGGTCTGCACAGTACAAATCATAGACTGTTGTGAACTTGAATACAGGTCATGTCCCTTGTCTTGTCATCCCCTCTCTTAACAAACTAGATATTATCCCACAATCATTTTGCAGAGCCAGGATCCTCAGTTTGATCGAGCTTTATAAAACTTTGTTGAGATTAGTCGAGATGTAATTTCACATCCATTTTTCGCGTCTCAAATTCCTAATTTGAGTGTTAATGCTTGGAAGAAGAAGTGTTATTGTGTTATTACTTGATGTCTGCTAGCTATACATGAAGCCTCCAGAGGAGGAAGCAATGGCCAATGGGAACCTTCGCACATATGCTGAAAATTTTCACAAAACTCTGACTTCTTGAATGCTACCATGGATGAATGACATATTCAAACCACTCAGAATTCTCCATAAATGTATACTTTGTTTAAAAACACTAGAATGGACTCGTTTAGTGAAATTTTGTATCTTTTAGAAAAGAGTATTAAGCTAAATCCCCTGATCAATTTCCATAGAGAGCACCCTGTTTGGGTTTAAAGGATTTGAACATCTGACTCATCCCTCCTCCTGCCTCTTTTTCCCGGTGAACTGAGTGAGGCGTCAAGCGGCAGTTGCAAATGGTGAATTGGAGACTCCCATGAGAAAACAAGTGGGAATCCCCCACCGTCCCCCCTGCCCCTGTCTGTTTACAACCTTTAACCTTTTGACCAGAACTAACGCTAACCTTCAGTCTGGCCTTTGTGTTCAGACAGATGGAGAGGATACAAATCTCACACCCCTGTAACTGCCTCTCTTTGTGGTCTTAAGCACATTATGCATGTTTTGTAATTGTATACAACTTTTAATACTTTTTGTTTTATAGATTTTGATTATCATACATAATTGTGCAGTGATCTATTTAGATTGAAGTGAGGCGGTGGTTAAATATAGTATGCAGCGGGATTTCTTTCATTTTTTGTAACGCATTGGAATGCATACATATAATGTGTAAACAAAAATGTTCACGTCATCACGGTGAAGAGTTATTATTTATCCCATTACCAGAGAATCAGACTGGGTTGTTTGTGTCCTATCTAGTAACATGAGGCAGTGGAACAAGCATGATATCCACACTTAAATGTAACTAGATCATTGAAAAATATTTATCTGTCACCTATTTGCCAGGCATTTATATCCTTTGACTCATTGTGTGGCACTGACTTTATGCCCTGCTTTTGTTTGGACATCTGCAAAGGTACTGAGACATCAAAAATAGAATCTTTCATATCCCTTTTTTTCTTCAATTGGTTTGCTGGCTCAGTAAAGGTGTAGGCAGAAACAGCACGCTGCTAGTTCCCCTGGGGATAGGAAGCTATGGTTGACCTCTGAAGCCAAAGGACATGTTGCCTCTGTCAATGACAGGACGTTGTCTGTCTCTACCTCCCTCAGCTACCAGACAGTGGTAAAAGCATTATCCCAGTATGTTTGTTGCTTAGATGGATAGGCTTGGTTTTGTGGTGACTGTTTGATTTATGGCTTGTTTCAGACGGTGTAATGGGGTGACTCACCTACAAATGGTCCCAAAACAGCAGCTGTTTCAAATCCTTTTTACAAACAATGGAGCAGAGGTGACCTTTTTGTGGCCTTTAACTGTTATCACAGCCTTGTTTAAGAGGAGGGTGTTTAGGATAGTGAGAAATTAGTTAGCTTAATGTAATGCTTTTTCAATGAAAAATGTTTTGCTCGAAGTTGTTTTGACCAAATGCTTTGGAATATGTGTATTATTTGATGAAAAAAAAATATATATATATCTGTAGAAATGTATGTTGTGCTTGGGGCCTTTGGGTGAATCTTTGTCCAGTCTTGATGTAATCTGGATTCAACAAACCTTTAATGTGTTCAAACACCAAAGAAAGTCTAAAATTATGCTGTTCTATACTTCGGTGTCAGCCACCTTAACTATCCAGTGAAGAACTTAAGTTATGAGACCATGTTGCTCATACTGTACTCATCGGCATAGGTTTGCATAGAAGTGATAACTAAATAAAAAAGGTTTTATTGTAACTTAAGGATAAACTTAGCTGTCTTAATTTTTCACCTCTTTTATTTTGAAACCACCATGGTTAAAAAAAATGATAAAATATGCAATAGATAATAATAATTAAATAAACATGCATAAAATGTTCGTCAGATGAAATCTGTCCATCCAAAAGGTTGGGAATTAGTTACGATAAGTTTAACCAACAGTACTCATCAGAAGCTCAAGTCTTTGCCGATGGTAACATCAGCGGATGGTTATTATTTTCTCTTCTCCTTAGTCGTATGTATGCAGGATACGGTGTGGAGCCACATTTACAGTCTCTCCTCGCACTGTTAAAGCGAGGGTGGGAAAGTTTTTACACGGACAGCACTGAAGGCAGCGTAACCCCGGGGCTTCCTGGTCGTTTACTGATTCCTAGTTGACCTAGCTTTCTGTGGTAGGATCTGAGTGAGTCTGGACCTCTGCCAACTCAGGGTCACCATGGCCTCCCTGCTCATGTGGCCGCTATAAAACACTGCTGGATCCCCAAAGGGTGCAGAGACGAGATTTGTGTCCTTATTTATACTAGGGTCCATAGTGGAAGAGTCTGCATGGACCCAAAGAAGATTATCAGTGTATTTTATACATGTTTATCAAAAATCATTGTGGGGCTGCTATTTACTTACTTACTCTGAATTGTATAGGGGTGGTATTTGCTACAAGACCTCAACTAGAGTTTTTCTGAACATTTTTCAGGGCACCTGTTAGATATTGTCTCACAGCCCTATGAATTTTAAAATCAGGTTTCAAAAATATGTAATATTATCAAAGCAAAGTTGACATATTGCACAACATGGGCTTAATTCAATATAACTGCGCTTTAACTATTTAATTTCCTCTATACAAATGTAGTGAGTTTCTGTGTTCATGTATTCCAACTCATGAGGTTTTAGGTGGTAATTAGAACTAAGATAAACTATTTTCATAACTTTTCTATTATTTTAATGTATTTTTGTATGTTGCTGTAGCAGCAACGGCAGTGCTTTTTCTATAGCAATGGAGGGGCTCTTAATAGAAGCAACATTCCCCCGACTGTGGGGATGAGAAGTTAATCAGCCCATCTAGAACACAAATCCTTTGTGTAAAGAACACTTAACGCTGAAACACATGTCCAGATGGCTTTACCTTGCACCTTGCTGCTGCATACATTCTTACTGTATTTTTTGTTCCTTGTTGCCTGGCACATATGTGAGCAGTGGGCTCTTACAGCATTAATTTAGAAAAAAGCACTAAATTTTGTACCTATTTTATTTAATCCTGTTGTACAGGGTTACTACAGGTGCATGGAATTTTGCAATTTATCATAAAAAAGGCTATGTGTCTACATGTGTCTCCCACACCTTCACTGTAACACAGCACAGTTGAGAAGTGTTCCAACACTTAAGCTTCTTGTTTTAATCGTTCTCTGTGAGTTTCTTTAAAACCCACGTGTTCTCATAATGAAAAAAATCTCAGTGTTGTAACAGTAGCTAACCTTGGTCCGTTTCTCCAGCCATCCTTGAATTTGAAGGAAGGGAATGTCCTGTGTATATAAGATCAAATGTTTCCATGATATTTTTGTGCCTTAAGAAGTCCTGATAGTGAGGTTTTCAATGATGACGACTGGCTTTTCCCAAAGTCATCATTGTTGGTCCTTTGTTCCCCCTTTAAACCTATCCGTCCATCAACACTCAGTGCGTTTACATGACACTTGAGAAAACCGAATTATCGGGTCCGGCTATGATTGGATTTTTAAGATGCATGTATACACCTTAGTCTGAATAAAATCGGACCGGATCGGATTTCTCATAGCCGGATTAAAACACCCTCTTTCTTGAATGCCGAGGCAGAGTTTGTTGTTGCAGGTGACATAAAGAGGTCAGTCGGAGGTGGTTATATTACCACTAGTTGAAATGGGCACAGCGCCACCTATCATACCGGGGTATGACATGCTTCGGCCAATAATTCTATTTTCTCACCGGCATGTATACTCGGACAATTGTAGTTGTCCAGTTGAGTAGCCTAGTCGAACTATGGCTGTAATCCGACTAAGCTGTGCATGTAAACATACTGACTATCAGCAGCTAAAACCTGCTGTGGCTGGCAGCCGTGTTAGTGAGAGGCCATTGATGACAATGAGAGAGGCTTTTCCCTCTGTGGTCATTGTGGCTGAGACAGTGGAGCGGTGTACAGGTTAATTCCTTAATCTTCATTAGCATTATTTGGTAACCAGAGAGCCTAGTCCTTATTAGTGCCCAGCACATTCAGTTTCACACAGGAGCTGCTTACCAGTGTTGCCACTTCAGCAGCCCACAATCAGTTAAGACCAGTTATGATAACATAGAAAACTTAGTAACAACATATATTCATTTTAGCTGAATTTCCCAAAATTGTCGTTGAATACTGTTTTAGAAGCAGTTTTATACCCTGTGTTCAGCCCTGTGAATCAAAGCCTACGTCTTTGATGTGGTCAGCAGTTAAACTGAATAAAAGTGATGAAACGCAGTCGATAATTATTATCAGACTTGTAGTTGAGGCTTTCTTTTGCAGACAGAAATATAGATATTCAATTGAAACAATTGTGCGATGACCTGCCATAAAGTTGGACAAAGAAATGCGTTTGTCTGGCGTTTTAAAACCTTTTCTTGAGTTTAATATGCTCATCATGATAATGTCAATCTCCTGACAAGCCAGCCGCTGCAGTCTTTGTAGAATTAAAGCTTGAAACCAAGATTTCTGGAGGGAGCTTGTTGTCAGCCTGTTTTATATTATGTCCAAAGCTTTTACTCAATCACAACATTTTGGCCTGGCAAAGATCATATCTCAGAGGTTCCCTGTTGAGTTTTGGAGGTGTTTTCAAAGAGTTGATTGATAATGCACTATACCACTGGTCAACAAGTTGCATATAATATGCTGCAGCAGCCAGCAGAGGTAAGGAAGAAAAAGAAAACACTAAAGGGTCCCTTTTTTATATATGATTTTCAAACTACTTCATAGAATGAAGAATATATGAATACCTCAGTGCACAAAATCGGCTCACATATGTCTTTAAGGCAAGGGTTAACGCCTAAGATGATGACCCACTTAAACTGTGGCGGCTGATTTTTGTCTTTGGGTTGGAATCTCTGTCCACAAATGTTCTGCCAAGATTTTAGGCCTCTGTTTCTCCTGTTTTTCTCCTGTCTGCCGACAACATGGTGTCCGTTTTGTCCCACAGGAGGCTTTTCTGGCTGCCTCTGATTTGGCCTGTGCCCATACTGTCGGCTTTGGCAGTGTAATTTCCCCTGACAAGCTGATGGTTAGTGTTCATCCTGTTGGCCCAGTCAGTGTAATTTGGTTTGTGTTGAGATCGTCTGTTCCCATGTTGTGTTTCTGTCTGATTTGTCTTGACTGTGTCATTTTGGTCACTGTCAAGGTCTCCACATTGAATGGGTGTGATGCTAGGTTGGTTTTCCAGGCCTGTCCGTATCTTTTTCGGAAGTGGTGCTTGTTTCTCATTCGTGGCAGGTTCACATACTATGACATGATCTATTGTGTAATCCATGTTGTTTCCGTGTGGCACTGTTTTGGTGTAGGGGGTTTAATGTGCTTGAAAGATGCAGTAACACCATTAGCTTTGCAATTAATTGTCTTTATAGGATCAAAAGTTGAAATTGAGATCACACTTTTCATTAATGTAGATTAAAGTAAGCTTTTTGTCTGGTCAGTAATATGATTCTTAAATTAAGGATGTCATACACTCCTGTATGTTTAAGACTAATTAAACATTCCTAAGGATGAATAACTCTGAAAGATACTAAAGAAACTGGTTTAAATAAATGAACTCATATATCAACATATAAAACCAATCATAGTGTTTGTTACAATAACTTTTGGGAAGAAAACCCATAACAAAGCAACATATTACATAAAATAAGTACAGAGGACGTATTCACACATCTCACTGCAGATCAACTGCCTGCTGTCTGGCCAGGAGTAATTGTTGTTGTTAGCGAAACATTGCAGTGATTTGGTCTATAAACTACCTATGAAGCAACACTGGTATACTCTCTATCTACAAGAATTTTCCTCTATCTTGTCCTCATCAATAGCCACTACAGGCTTAACATTGTGTGCAGATGTTGGACAATATTTCCTTTGGCAGCTTTATCCTCCTGTTTTTTTGAAAGATTAGATCTTGTCTGAGGCTGGGTAATGTGGAGTCTTTTAGCTGATCTAATTTATTAGACCGTGGCAGAAAATAACACAAGATAAAGAAGATGACAAGCAGCAAAGGATATGATTTGTATTGTAACCTCCAGATGTTTTGTCTTCACAGCCCATTGAGCTGTCTGGGCCCTCCAGAAGCACTGCTTCTTTTGTTTAGCTTGAACATAAATCATGTAGTTAAAGATTAAATGAGAATTTTTTCCCTCAAAACCTATGGTCATTATTTAGTTGGAAAAGAGTGGGGTCACCTGAATCGGTAGGGATAATGAATTGATTTTATTACTTCCATCCTGTTGGGTTTCTCTGCCACTGCTCTATAATTACATGTTCTGTAAATGTCACAGAATTGCCTAGCCATCTCCAAACAAAGCACTGGCCTGCTTCAGTTTATGCAGGCCTTCCAACTGTCTAGGATGGAGATATTCAAGCAAGAAATAAAAAGGACAGCAGCAGACGAACCGTTAACATACACCAACTCTTACTTTCTTGGTCTCTTTTGAAAGCCATTGTATGTTGTCAGTGATGCAAAGCCCCAGTGACTTGCTTCATACAGAAAAGAGTGCTTGTCTACTCAATATTTTACACAGAGAAACTCTTAAAAATGGTCTCCTGGCCTGCAAAGGGACAGTGAGGATGGACGAACCAATATGTTGGCAAAAAAAGACAGCGGTAATTACCCAGACGAAACTGTGGAAAGTTTTACAGCTGAGACAGAAACTGATAAATAATGAAATCTATGAGTTAGCTTCTGGGGTTTGACTAAAAAT
Source organism: Acanthopagrus latus (assembly GCF_904848185.1). Lineage (NCBI taxonomy): Eukaryota > Metazoa > Chordata > Actinopteri > Spariformes > Sparidae > Acanthopagrus > Acanthopagrus latus. Next base: position 19,810,529 of record NC_051039.1, on the reverse strand, counting down.
ATTACCAGAGACAAGTGGTTAGCGCAGTCACAAAGCTGCCTAACATTACAACTGTGTTTCCAAAATTATATGAAATTGTAGAATTCTTTTTATAGTGTGCTATATCACCAGCAGACTGAGAGATAAGAGGAAGTGAAGACTAAGGAAAGCATACAACAGCTACATAAGCAGACAGAGGGCCAGTGGTGCCCTCATATGCTGCATGACACACTGATGATGAGTAAAGGATGTAACCCACTGACCAGCACTGATGTGTGTGTTGTGGGCTTTTTTTTTTTCTTCTTTCATCTAAAGAAAGAGGTAATATCACATACTCTTGGAGGGCTTCTTGTTTTTTCTTTAACAAAAAAAGTGAAATATTTTCTTAGCATAAATAATAAATGGAATAATCACAAAATATTGAAAGCTGAATATGTGTAAGAAATTACATCCAAGTTTTTTGTGCAAACAGCCCTTGACCTTTCTTATTTGTGAACACCTAATTTCTGACCAGTCATTAACATTTCTCTGTCTTCTCTTCTAGTCCTGTGTGCAAAGAACCTGGCAAAGAAAGACTTCTTCCGTAAGTAGTGCCTATTTTTACATGTTGCTATTCCTGTCTGATTCCCTCCCTTGTGCATTAGAATGGGCTTTGTCAGCAGTGGCAGCTTGTTGGCTTTTGAAGCCATGCTGTAAATGAAGTCTCTTAGGAGCTGCCTGTCTGTTATGCACACCAGGAGACCTGGCACGCACAGAGAACCACTAACCTAACTTCTAGTATTAGGTATCAGGTCCACTGGAACAGAAGCACGAGACTTGATTAAAAGGGTTTCAATTCAACTGGGCAGAAATGATACCTTATTTAAGAATAAAACACAAACATCACTGTGTTGTCAAGAAGACAATTCATCCTCTGACTTTAGCATTTTGTCCTAATACTATATTTGGTCAGTAGTACACCTCTTTAGCTATGTTTCGACTTCTGTTAGAAATACAGGCAAATGAGAATTTAAAGAAACTGAGTACTGCTGAACCCTAATAGTTAATGTTGAACATGATGAGATTGAGCGAAGTTCACACAAACTCTCATGCATCATTCTTGGAAGAAAGTACAGTTTTGATCTCTTTCTGGCTTCCAGTATACTATTATACCACTTTTAAACCCAAACCAGTGTGTATGTGCAGGTTGTTTTAAATAAGGGTGTTCTAGTAAACACGCTTAAAATGGGTGATTAACTCCTTTCCCACCATTAGGAGAGTGTGGCTTTCTATATTATTTCCTCTAAATTGTGTGTCACATTTGTCATTACAAACATGGCGGAATAAACAGGGATCATTTGAAAGCAGCAGATCTACCTCATTTTTACCTCAATGTTAAATTTGTTTTAAAAAGACTCAGCGCTAAGGCTGAATGATGTTGGGGCTGCTTGGAACAGAGTAGAAGGGGAGTGTATTAAAAAGCCAGCAGCCTTAACTTGTGTGTCATAGCATCACGACTTGACAAGGGGTGAAAATTAACGATAAAGGTAAATGTTAACAGGTGTTGGTGGGGTTTCCTTGTCCAGGGCGAAAGGGGTATTGGTTACTATGTAGCTATAGGCTCTTTCATGGACTTCTGTTTAGGTAATCAGGACAGGAGGCCTATCCTCTGCCCCTGGCATTAATGTAAGCCGATATATATCATTAAGTTCCATTGATGAAATAGTTTTCACAAAAGAAACCCCCTAAGCAACATACATCTTTAAATTTAATGGCCATTTATGGTCACAATAAAGGCTCTTAATTGCACCACTATTGGGATGTTTACTGAGTGGGTTGGTTCTTGGTCAGCCTTGAAGTCATGGATACAGACAATAGCTGACTCATTTTTCCTAACATACACACACCGATGCATACACACAAGCACAAAAAGGGAGGTCCCATAAAAGCCCAAGGGCAACTGAACCGGTTTGACTTGTATGAAGTATCACAGCCACGAGGTATATTGTCTGACACGTGTCAAATTCACTCAATACACCCATGCACAGTCACACCAATACAGCAGATAATCACACCAAGAATTACCCTTTATTGTCTTATCACAGAGTATGGTACTGTGAAATTAGTTAGCTTATGGCTATATAGCTTTAATTTCCCAGATAGGTAATTTGGCTCACAGACAGCAGTCAATAACAGTGTAACAACAACAAAAATCTGCGAAAGGGAAAAAGACAGAGAATAAGGTGCACTTTAGCAAATTGACAAGTATTAATAGGCCAAATTAGGTTTCATTAAAAGGCCAATAGCTGATACTGACTAACGAAGGACCTTTATGGCACACATTCACATTTTCCCCAAGTTTTTGTCCTTCACTTTGAGATTACCAAACTAACAACAGATTCAATAAAAGAAGTATCAAACACCCCATCAGAGACTGGGCAATATTGTAACTTATTCGTTTCCTTAAGAAATCAATCGTTGGTGTGCTTTTTTAATAAATAATAAAGAAATAAAATAAATAAATGAATAATGTAATAAATACATAATGTAACATGGTACTGTTTAATAGAGTGTGTCTAAATCTGCACAGGATTTTTTTTAAAAGTCCCAGTTTGTACTTAGAAACTAAACCACTGTTGTTTGGTTTTATTTGAGTCCTCACACAACACCATGATGTCCTTGAGATCTTTTTTTTTCTTTTTTAAGAACTGGCTGCTAGAAGGCTGAAACTAAATGAACAGCACTATGATCAGAGGTGCTTTGAGAATCGTTGAAACAAGAGCTGTACACTCCCCTGATGGTCTCGGACAGGGTGTAACACACTGAAAACAATGACAAAGGGACTTATCCTTAGATCAGTGATTCAGATCTTCCCAAACAGGTTTCGGGTGCATCAGGGGATATACTCTGCGAATGCAGCATCAGTTATGTTGCATGTTGCTTTAGGGTTGAAAATAAAAACAAAACAAATGATTGCTGAAATTCTCTTGGCAGATAAAAATGGCACAGAGAAACGGTGAATGAACCAGTGTCTGGGTTGTGCACTGTGTCAATCAGGGTCCCGATCCATTGTCAGGGGCTCTCTGAAACCTTTGAATTTCAAAATCTGACTTGGCTATGTTGAGAGTGAAAATGTATGCATTTCTGTACTACAAAAGAAGGTTTACACTTATTGTCTGTTCCTCCATCTTCTTCATTGAAGACTGCAGATTAGTGAGCATAATCAAGGGCCTGGGTATGCTGTGCAGCTGTAGTCTCTGGCACACTCTTCACTCCCTTCCCCTCTTTCTCACCCGAATAGTCTTGGTTCAACTGGGGTACATTCCATGGCCTTCCTTCAAAATCAGCAGCTGTATAACAGTGCCTGGTGCTGAATTAGAAATTCTCAGCTGCACTGGTTTCTATAAGGCCTGTCTTATGCAGGCTGAACATGGCTGTAAAAAAAAAAAAAAAAAAAAGACCAGTATCACAAGAACGAGCAAATCTCCAGGCAGGAAGTATCAAACAGACAAAGAAAAATAACAAAACAAAAGAGCCTGCTGCTGCAGGTCTCCACAGGTGAAGTGCCCAGACTTCTACTGCTCTATATTTGTTCTACATATAGCTGCACTCAGACTCCTTCTCTCCTCTCTTTGCTGAATAGATGTCTCACACAGTGGATTCACTTAGAAGAAAGTTTTGTCAACCATTTCATTTGTTTGCTATTGTGTGATTACTAAAACAGATGGGTACAAAAAATAAAAAAGATTTTCACTTAAATAAACGCATTTTGCCTGTCTGTCTTTCAAGGTGTCAGGAGTTGATCCAGATTAGATAAGTCAAAATTGGGAAACGGCATCTGAAAGTATATTAATTAGTGAGATGACCAAAATCAGTTCAAGAGGACATCTGCAAAATGAAGCCAGTATCCTTCCTTATGATTGAATACCCTCCATGGACTTGGGGACAGATACATTTGTGGTAAACCTGAGTTTCTATTAGAGATGATGATGAAATGTAATGTTTAACAGATTACCCAATAGTCTTGTAACAGAAAGAAGGAACAAAGTGTGCAAAAATGAATCAAATGTAATGACAAAAAAACAAACTTGGTGGCAAAGGCATTTATTCTATAACACTACACATGACCAGTCTGTGACCTGTCAAGTATAAATAAAGGTAGAATGAAAGGTGACATTACTAGGTTTGCACTGTTACTAAACTTAGCCTTTTTACTTTCCTCTGTCTACCTTTCAGGGTTGCCAGATCCTTTTGCCAAAGTAGTGGTGGACGGCTCAGGACAATGCCACTCAACGGATACTGTGAGAAATACGCTTGACCCAAAGTGGAACCAACATTATGATCTGTAAGTCAACAGGAGGACTGTGATGCAGTTTGACATGTTGCTGTATGCAGTTTCTACTTCATTAAGAAACAAATGATTGTGTGTCTGTCTGTGTGTGGATTTGTCTATGAGCTCACCCACCACCTGAAATGTGAAACAGCAGAGAAACTCATTGTTTTCACAGACATGCAGAAAACTGGTTTTGCACTGTGGTATGTCTGTACGGAGCTGCTATGACAAGTGTTTAAGGAATGTAGATTGAGTTGTCTCTTTACTGTGTGCATTACACTCTGCGATACACCCCTCTATAAACCTTTTGAGCTGTTTTTTATGTGGCTACAAAACATCTTGCAGAGTGAGATTTTATACATTCCATAGCTCTAAAGACAAGAGCATATACGATTTTGGAGGGAGGAACTGATATACTGATTTGATGTCCTTCTTTCTCAAATAACAGATTCCTATTTTTTTCTTCCTATTTTGGGTATTACAAGATGGTTTGATGGAAAGAGATGAAAACTTAGATGGAAAATAGTTTTGCACTCCTTAACAGTGTCCTCTATGAACTGGAGTTGATCTTTATTCATGTTTTGCTAGCTTTCTCACTTTAGATGTGTCCTGTACACACTTAGGGTACAATTTATTTTCAATCCTTCTTTAAAATGTAACACCCCCCCCCCCACCCCTGTGTGTGATGATAATTGAGCCAATTAGCCTCAGTAGCTGTGAACTACGAAAAGATCAGGATGACCGTTACACATTACCATGGCCATGTGCTTGACTCACTGGGGTCATGTGCTGTTTATGTTTCCTGTTCTGTAGTCGGTGTCGACAGGCCGTTACAAGGAGTGATCACCCTAAACTACCCGCTGGGTTTTGTAGTGATGAGAGATGTGGGGAAATGGTAGTATACGAACAAACTGAGGGAAAAGGAAGCCTTATAGAAAGAGGAGGACATTTTCGGTAGAAGGAAAGATATTACTTTGATGATTAATCAAACGAAAATGGCAGAAATGTATCAAACATAATTTCTGGAATGTGTCTTCTATGAGTTGACTGGATGTCTTTGGGATTCAGACAAAACAAGACATTTGACAGCATCAACGGGGAATCTTTGAACTTGTGGCAGGCATTTCACACAATTCTTTTGGCATTTTATTGACCAAACAATTAATGTGTTGTTCAATAAAAACAATAGGTTGGTTAACCGATAATGAGTATTCTTGTTATGTACACATGTAATTATAATGAACCCCATTCTGGAAGAATAGCATTTGAATTATTTCAAGGCGCCAGACTATCTTTTTTCCACTAGTGGTTTGATACGAGCACAAAATGTAGTCTTAAAATGGACTAAATGGTCACAGTCTGGAGCCCTATATTTAAGTTTCCATGCACGTGGGACTGTACTTGTGCCTCAATCATTTCCCTATAACAGATACAATTCGCCTTTCTAGACACACTTTCATTTTCAAACACCTGTTTGTAATGCTTCTTGTGACCTGTTGGCATCAACCTCAGATCCCCTTCAACTTTTACATAATTCTCTACCCCCTTCATGATCCCCACCCTCTCAGAGGACTGTATTCCCGCCAGTGACCCCTGGCCTCTTCCTCTGGTTCAGGAAATGGCTCACATACCACAGAAAGCAGATGGGAGTGTTGGTTTGGCAGATTGCCAGCTCGCCACACCCCCATCTTCAGCCTCCAGCTTTAGGAGGTGGGGTCTTTTCCCACATGAGACAGATCCTGGCAGGGGCTTCAATGCCCTACAATACGACACAACACTGTAAGAAATATATAGCATTTTTTGCTTTTACAACTTTTACAGTTGATGCTTTATGATTCATATTGGTGTTATGTGCATAAATATTGACAGCATAGAAATACATAGACCCTGCCAACGTTTTGAAAACATTTTGTTAGCGTGGAAAGTTTATGAACTCCCAGTTGTATGGAGGTCTGGTTTTGGCAAGTTGCCTCCACATGCCTTGCCTCCAATTTCGAGCCTTTTTTTCGGAAAACTCTTCATATTTCTTTGGTTAGATGGTCAGCTATGCTCTCGACTATCTCTGCCTTCACTAAATTAAATGCTGTACATGTTTTACTGTGCATACCATGTCACCTCATGAGAGTTTGTGTTACCCACTAACATTCACTTGTACTACCTGAGCAAGATGGGGTCTCTCCTCAATAATCGAGATGAATATACCACTGGTACTAGCACTGCTACAGTGAGTTTTTACCTCTCTATGCCTATCTCTATTAAAAATGCATTGTAGTAGTTGTAAAGTTAGCCTCGGAGGTCTGTATGTTCATATGACGCGCACGCACGTACACACATGTATACGCACGTGTGTGCGCACACACACACACACACACACAGTACCTCCAGCAGGTTATTGGTAGTGGTTAAACCTGGGGAATATTTTTCTCTGCTTCATTCCTGTCTGCAGTGAGTTGGCACAGTCAAACCACTGGCGAGAATGCTACAGAAAGCCTAGAAACAGGTATCGTCTTGGCTGTATATTAAATAAGTGCTTTCGTCTGTCTCACTCTTGGACTAACAGCAACAGTTCATTAAGGAGTTATGCCGGACATACCTGCATTGCGCCCAGAACGTGTTGTAAGTGATGTTATTGCTTAAATATTCACAATTTTCCATTATGATGGACAGGAAAAGTCTGTGCAAGCGCGCGTCCAAAACTGGAAGAAGAGAAGTTAAATGTGGCGGTTAGTCTAGTTTAATAGTTTTGAGAGAATCATGGAGAAATGCTTTGGCATCAGCTCAATTTACATTGATGTTGACGAGCCAGAGCTGTAGAACCTCCACTCTGATTTATTTTTGTCTTTACAGATGTCAGCAACTAAAGGCTGTCCAACGTTAGTATGAAATGTATGAACAGTATGTTCCCTTGCAAAAAAAGTTTGGGAAGTCCTGCTGGTCTGGATTTAGAATGTCCTGGAAAGCTAATCTGGATTTGACCCAAGAATTTTTTTTTCTCCTCCACTGCTGTTGTCTGTGGGATTAGGAGTGCTAATCCTTATTTTTGTTGTTGCTGTAACCAACTAATGAGGTGTGTGTGTGTGTGTGTGTGTGTGTGTGTGTGTGTGTGTGTGTGTGTGTGTGTGTGCGCACGCGTGCCTGTGTGTGTCTGTATCAAAGAAAAAGAGAGATGGAGAGATTGTTTTCTAACTGTGTTGTCTCTGTGCTTGACCACCATCAATTAGAAGTTAATCATATTGGACACTGATGTTTTGTTTTTAAAGTAAATTTTAGCAGTTTGTTTGTTTTTTAAAAAACACACTAAATAGAAAAAAGAAACATGCTAAGACTAGTAGGTGAAGCCAACACATACTTCTGTTTGAAACCTTCACATACGAAAAAGGCTAATCGAATAGCTTACATGATTGTTCATTAAGAAGCAGTTGCAAATTTATTTTCATCTTGCATCATGAAATACTTTGTCTTACAAAACCAAGCCTAGAAAATTTTTAAAAGAATTAAAGATAACATGCTAGAACAGACATTTAAATGATGCTAACAGTTTGCTCTACTTTCAGCAGTTCATCCCAGCCTCATCCGTATAGACTGAATGTTGATTGCAGTGTAAATAATTACCTCAGTACCCATTCATGTCAGAGAAGACACGATTTCCTAACACTGTTTTGTATTGTGAGTGATGAAATAACAATTTGCTCTACCTGTTCTCTTATCCTCAGACACGCAGTCATTGTCTCATCCCCTATTTCAGTTCTGTTTTTCCGGTGCTTTGCACAAGACACCTCTGATTGCATCACATGGACCTGTTAATCTCACAACTGCACTGTGAGGACATTATAATGTTCTGCATTTAATCTCACGCTTTTCCCTTAACAGAGAGACATTTTGAGTTGCTCCACAGCTCACAAAGCGCACGGAACCAAACTGAAACAACACTGCAGTGCTTAGTGCATCTATTGTGCTAAGATTAGAAAAATGTTCTAATCAAGGATGAGCAGACTCAAAAATTGGTGTCATAAAAGTGAGCAACAGGACTGCTTGTTTAGAAATGCAAATCGAATGTGAAGTAAAAGCATTCAGCTGATTGTTTTATGTCCCAGTCAATTGTAAAAATCATCCAAACTGTCCCAACTAGTGAAATTCTGTTAAATTATACTGTCATATTATAGTGTGAATGAAGCCTTTTACAAATGTTTTGAACAGAAACAGTCAGTGGCTTTCAGTCTAAGTATTCACTCCTTGGCACACAAGCTTTTAAGTAACTCACTTTTACAGGAGAAGAAAATTGAAACTATTATTGCACTAAACGTTCTTTCATCTATTTGTCTTACAACAGTGTTAAATGGCTAGAATGTGATCATTATCCACATGTGCACACATCAGCATTGCCAGCTACTGCATCAGTAACCCCATTTCAAAAGTTTAAAAACCCAGACAGGTTGAAATTTGGTTTCAGTGCAACAATTTTAAGTTAAAAAACTATACATTTTGATGTGTTGAGTCGAAACCCCAATCCTTGCTCATGATACACGGCATGATATATAGCTTGGCATCAGTGCTGACTGCTGTAGGCTGTAATTACAAGTGTATGTGTGCGTGTCACTGAATGTGTGATTGTGCATTTGAATGTTGAACTGTGTGTTTACTGTGGGAGCTGTCAGACAGTGGTGGAGCACATCACGGGGACTTCCTCTGTTCTCCAACCACGACTAGACTGGCCTCAGCTGTGCTAAATCTGCGTATACACACACACACACACACACACACACACACACACACACACACACACACACACACACACGTTACTTTAAAATCAGCTAATCTGCCACATTACGCAGTTTGAAAGTCTGCGCCACAAACATGGTGTGCATTGTTCTCTTGCTGTCACAGAGAAGTAGCTGAAGAGAAACAAATTAGAACTTTCAGTTTGTCAGTTTGCAATTTTAGTCTGTTTTGGAGAATTGTGTCATGGTTTGTGATTACATTTATTTCCATTTTTCATACCTTGTGGGTTGATGAAAACCTATGCTGTTCTTGCACACAAATGTACACGATGTTTCATTAGACACTTTTATATGTCCCTATTTCCAGGATTGTAAACCTCTCCTCTTATCTGTCTTACCAAACTGTGTTCTCTCTGCTAGATACATTGGAAAGGCAGACTCAATCACCATCAGCGTATGGAACCATAAGAAGATCCACAAAAAGCAGGGTGCAGGCTTCCTGGGCTGTGTTCGCCTCCTATCCAACGCCATCAACAGGCTGAAAGACACTGGCTGTAGGTACCTGTGTGAACAAGTGTGTACAGCGACTATGTTTACATATACTCCAATATTCTACAATTTTTGTACACAAACCAACTTGCCAGCAGTTTGCAAGGCTGGAGTAGAGGTGACTGCCCAAAAGCCTACTCTCTTGGTGGGAAGGAGAATCACACCTACTTTTAAATATTACTAAAGCCCTGGATATGAAATGTTTTTTAGATTTTGTAAATATTACAATGCTGACCTTTTCAAAGGGAGTGACTGAAGGAATCAGAGTTGCTGTAAAAACAAATCTTTTTGGGTTAGGGTGCAAAATTGCACATGTGGCTCCAGCTGTTCCACCTTTCCATATTTAGATGTGGTTGTGGCACATTAATCATGCATGGCTGCATGCAAACAGGATTATAGTGGAAACTTCTTGTACCCATGTCGCTTTGCAGGTATATTTTCTTTTCTGGAATAGGGATAAAAGAAACGTTGTGCACGCTAACGTTACCAGTGTCTTTGGATGCTCACCGAAAACTGGTCACTTAGGACTTGTCTCTTCATGCTCCCTCTTCATGCTCAATATGGCCTTAACCCCATATGTTAGTGAAGGGTGCTTTGCAAGAAATATACAATAAACAAATTAATGTCTAAACATAAGTTGAGTCATGTTGACCTCTAGTCACACACCTTGAATGCAGCAAAAATAGTCAGGCACATTTGTGCACCAGACCTTATGTCTCCAACAACAGACACAGTGTTCATGTCAGGATAACTTTGCTGTGCCTCTTTTGTTATCTGGCTACAGCAGGTCTGATAGCCGGCTAAGCTGCTGCGACTTGTGAAGCTTTTTTTTACAGTGCTGCTCTAACATCAGCTTGCAGCCTGCATGCTGCTTCTGTGCCAGCCATTCACTGCCATAAGATTTATGGACAGGCAACTCCTTTAGGCCACACATAACAGAAATATTGCCTGCTGTAGACATCTGGCACCTGGAACTAAATCAACTGCCACAATTCATTTTACAACAATGCTACTTTCTGTCAAGGAAACAAGTGTGAAAGGACTTTCACTCTTAGAAGCACAAGCCTGCTGATACAGATACTGTCACTGTGGCACAAGATCAAGAAAGAGGAAGCAAGACGCTGCTTTGGGATAGTAGTTTGGTAATCCTCCAGTGAACTGTAATTGGACCCCAGGCTAATATGGATATACAGGATGGTTAGGAAAAGTGATGATTTTGTATGGACACAAACATTCTCAGACGGTTGTCTGCATACCTTCAGCATGCTGCCCCTTGTGTTGTGCCCTTTAATTTCCAAATGATTTAGACTCTTACTGCAGTTAGCCCTGTCAGTATCAGTCACATCATACTCACACATAGACGTTTAGCTGTAGTACATGCTGTAAAATTAACATTCCTGCAACTTATTGTCGTGCTCTCCTTCAGTCCACCTTCCTAACCCCCCCCCCCCTTTTGTTTGAATGGCTTTTCTTTTCTTTGTGTCTATCCATTCTGCACAGTCACAACCCACAACTACTTTCAGAGTTGTTTGGCTGAATATAATTGGAGTTTGTTGAATGTATTTTTAACCAAACTGTCTAGTTGGACACTGCCATGAATGCAACTGGACTCGGATCTGACAGCCGTTAGTGCGACTCTCAACGGTCAAGCTAAATAATTCCCACAAGAGCTCAGAATGTGTTCGAGCAACCTTTATGTTTGCTGCTGACTGGCACTCTTGGCTCATAAACCTAATCACCCCATAATCCACCAAAAACCACATCAGCTTCAGTAATGCCACTAAAGGGACCTCCAAGCCCATGAAAGCCATACTTTAACCCTTCTGACTGCTGAAGGACCTGCCCTTTGATTTACCCACAACTTCCAGAAACACAGTATAGGCTCCAGTTAGGCTCCAAACCAGCCACTTACTGTATAGCCAACATGGCAGAAATTATACTTATCGCAGCCGCAGGAAGTGGACCAGGAGACATGATCTATGACAAGACACCGCTGCCTACTTTATCCCTTTGTCCCTGTCCTGTGTGCTTCAGACACATGAATGCTGCCCAGCCTGTGGTCTGACCAAGATGTGCGCCTGAAACACACACACACACACACACACAGAGACACAGAGAGACACAGAGAGAGACACAGAGAGACACAGACAAACATAAAAGTACAAACTCATACGAAAAAAGCTTTTACTGGAATTGCCTTGATTCCTAGAAGTCATATTCATGCACAGAGCTCACTTTGTCATCCAAAGCAAACACAAACTCACACAAAACTCTTTCACTCCTGCATTTACACACACTCATACACACTCTCTGAAACCAAAAGGGGATCAGGCATGATTTTGTAGTTTAGTAGAAGTCTGTCTGGCTCAACACTTAACTCAACTTCCTGTAGCATCGCAGAAACAAACCTCTGAGTTCCCTGCCTCACTTTTGAACCCACAAACTTACCAACACACACACTACCAGTCTTTCAAAATGACTTCACTGACTGCACATTTGAGTCTGACGCGCTTGGGACCCTGTTGCTTGTTTGTGTGGGGTTTTTATAGTGTCGTAACAGCTGATAATATTTACTGATTGTGATACTGCTCAGATAGTTTTTACATACAGACACACATACATGCAGAGAAATATGTGCAGTAGCTAAATTAAACGAGACTTAGACACACATTTACATTTAGTTAGTTTACTGTAACACACACTTTTAGTCGCTCTGAGTTATTGAATGTTGCAGTGAGGGCTTGTGGTTAAAGGTCTGTCTCCCTCTTCTCTTATTTAAGAGAAAAATCTGCTTACTATTCCAACCATGTAAGGCTCAGACCATCGCTGTTTAGTCTAGACACGTATCCGGAACACACACACACACGCACACACGCACACACACACACACACACACACACACTGGAAACCAGCTATAGGCTTAGATAATTTTACTTTACATAGATGTGCTTTGTTTATACATACAGACTAGTTTATGTGCATGCAATATCATACAAGCAAACCAAAGACATGATGATTTTTACTCAAGTAATACAAAGCCCCTGCAGACACACACGGACACAAGTTGCACTGTTAATGGGCATTAATTTATATCGCTTCGGCTGGTCAGCTAGACTGGTCATGTGCAAGTAGGATTTTGTGTGTGTGTGAGTGTGAGTGTGAGAGGGAGCGTCGGCTGAATGTATCTGTGTCTGGATCTTGTTCCGAGTCTTCCTGGGTTGTGTTTCTGTGCTGTCTGTGTCTGGCAGTGCTATCCTGTGCTGGACAGACAATGAGTTCTTACTTATCCAGAAACAACAAGACTGCTGCTAACACATCCTGCGTCCAAAATTTGTGATATTTTGTGTCTCCAAATCTTAATCTTTTTACACAGAGTGGGTGAAGCTGCAATGGTGTTTTTTTTTTTTCTGCGGTGTAGGCTGTTTTAACATATTAAAACAACATATTTTAACAGTTTAAAGGCACACTTGCTTGTTGACTTTTTTATGTTACTGTTTACTTCAGTGTATCCTTTTTGAATCATGCATAAGAAGAAAATTGGGGGCCTGTGTTTTCCTGGATTGTATAGATATAATTGATATTGTGGATTACCTGCTGGCAGTTGTCGCGGTGGAGACTCTCTCAAAACAGCCTTCCTGGATGGTGTTTCGTGTCTCACTGAGGCAACACGCCCACACCCAGCAGCCCTCTGCAGCTATGTTTTGGGTCTAAATGCCCAGTTACTCAGCGTGAAATACAACAAGTTGCAGATCAGCTTAGCACCTGGGTGTGTTCATGGTTGTAAATTGAGGCAGATGCTGATTCAGTGTGTCTGGTTTGTTTCTTCCTTGCAGATCAGAGACTGGATCTGAATAAGCTGGGCCCCAATGACAACGATACTGTGAGAGGACAAATAGTCGGTAAGAAGCACAAACACACACACATACAATTGCAGCTGCATACTGTGCATCGGAATAGAAAACGTTACCTTTTTAGGGACAGGGCAAGTTAAGAAGATTATGTCTATTTACAATCTTATGTAAGTCTCTGTGTCTTAGCATATTCTTGATGCTGTAATCTACATCCCATGTGCCATTGATCTGTAGAAAAGGTGACCACATTACGCAAAGTGATGAATGAACTACATCATTATTTGAGCTGCTGTAGGAAACTGTCATTAATCTACTTCCACTTTGTTAACTGTGTAGTGAGTCTTCAGTCCAGAGATCGCATTGGGACAGGAGGGCCGGTGGTGGACTGCAGTCGCCTGTTTGACAATGATTTACCTGATGGGTCAGTATTATTGCATGTTTTCCCCATGTTTCCAAACAGGGTTTTGCTTTTGCCCCAGCATCTCCCTTTTTTCTGAAATTGTTTTGATTGAACTCCAGTTTGGAGATGCGTATTGGGGAAGGAGCACAGTTTCTCTCTGATTTTGTGTGTATTTGAAAACCAAAGTATATTAACATCTGTAAGCAGAAGTTGCAGATATTACCATCATCCCTGTGAGACTTTTGTCTTGTTTGTCTGCATTAGATTTTATAGTCTTTCATTCATTCTTTGTTTTTCCTATACAATCTTTAACATGTTTAAAAAAAAAAAAATACATTGAGAAGGTTAAGCTGTTTTTCTGTTGGTGAAAGATACAGTGTTGTGCTGTGATTGTGCTGTTAGATGAGCATGTTCATAGGTGTCAAAAGTAGACAATGTCCAGTATGTGTGATGCTGTTTTCTCACTTGTTTGTCTTAATCTGTCATGAAACAGTTGGGAGGAGAGGAGGACAGCCTCTGGAAGGATACAGTACCTGAACCACATCACACGTACCACGCAATGGGAGAGACCTACCAGGTACATTTGCACACATACTGCACACATCCTCAACTTGATCTGTGAATAATATACCATGTTAAAATTGGAGCTATCCAGTAGTACAAGTCACATTATTCTTAATACTACTACTTCCTACTAGGGCCGGTTTAAAAACATAGGTTTTTCAATTCAAATTGATCTTCATATGAATTGTCCAATATTGATTTAAAAAACCTGTTATTGATCTTTAAATATATACCTTTTCTAATGGATATGGGTCAACAATGAACACCCACCAAGCTCAGACAGGTGCTCAAAAAACTGTACTGTACTACAGTAGCCATGAAAGTGGTTTAAAGCAGGAACATTTCTGCTTCATTTGTTCTGTTGTTATGTTGTTCTCGATCGTTAATAACGCAATTTTAATAGTTAGGTGCTAAAATAAAATAAAAAAATCCTATTATTTTATCCATGGGCAACATTTTACTGCATATATTCAAAACCTTTTAATTTATTATTGTAAACATTAATATTTTTGATAACTGGGTCTGAGGGGTTACTTGTGCAGTTCACAGCGTTAGTTCTCTCACAACTCAGTATCCCTAGTCGAATCTATATTGAATAAAATCTTGTCAAATCAGAATTGAATTGAAACTAATCGAATTGGAACCCAATACCCTTTTCACAGTAAAACAAAAAACAATTGCAACACAACAATAGCAGTCTATCGGTAATGAGTGAATTTCTGTCAATTTCCTTAGCCTCCCAGCCTCTGCAAGACACACACACACACACACACACACACACACACACACACACACACACACACACACACACACACACACCCAAATAAACTAGCCAGCCAGTCGGGCAGCCAGGTTTTACTTGGCTCCTGTTCCTGCTGCAGGAACAACTGTCGCCTTCCTACTTGGCCCATATCAGTAGAGTCGTTAGGAGAGTAAGCAAACAAATAGCACCCCCACCCCGCTTCCTCACCCACTCTGACTACACATTGTTGGTAGCCTCCAGGCAGCAGAATTGAACACGGGAGGACAGACAGGAAATGGTGAAAAAAAGGTTAAGTGGTGGGGCATTGTGGGAGGTGGAAATGGGGAAGCTGAGAAGGAAGATGAGCAGTTTAGTACTATGTAGGAAAAAATGATAAAGTATAAAATGAGAGAGGAAGACAGAACATTAGAAAATCCTGTCTTAAATTTGCAACAGCAGGTCAGCTTATTTCTAGTCTGTAACAGTACATAGTGTTCATGTAAAAATGTATGTCAGCCCCATTTTTTTCTCAAGCAGACTGTAGTTATTAATACTATGCAATATTTCACTGCCCCGTGTCACTGCTCATTACTGTTCACACATGTAATGTGGTCCACAAGCTGATTGTGAGAGGATATATTGTAGGTGTATATGGAGGAAAATGGCTCAGAGAGTGAAAAGAGGACTGAGAAAATGTGGAAGAAGGACGAGGGGACCACCTTGCAAAAAACACACAGACTACAACATGTTTTCTGTCACACCTCTTTACGCTCTGCAGCGCCGGCTTGCTGTGTGAATTACACAGTGATTTGTCTTTAGCAGTTTGCGGCAATGCGCGTCTCTGTGAAAAGGGGTAGCAACTTTGAACATCCGGACTGTGGACACACCTGTGACATGACCCATTGTACCCATAACACACTAACTCACTTCTTCGCTTAATACACACCAGGTGTCCTGCAAGTAGAGGAAAACATGGTGTACGGTTGCATATATTCACTAAAACCCAAAGTGGGACACTTATCAGAGACTCCTTCACCAAACTTTCTTTTCATTCTTAAGAGTTAAACGAATGGCAAACACTTAATTCATCTAGTTCAAAGCAAGTTGGTGTTGTTAAGCCTAAGTGCTCTTCATAACATGTTAGTTATTTCTGATTTCTTATAAAACAATGTTTATATGTATTAAATTAAAAAGAATACTTGAAAATGGTCACAAACATGTGCACGCTCTGCTCTTACCCAGGCCGGCGTCGGAGTATTCCAGCCCATCAGGGCGTCCGCTGAGCTGTGTGGTGGACGAGAACACGCCAGTGATGACGCCTGTAAATGGGGCTGAGGCCAGCGGCCCACCGGGCGAACAGCGGATCCAGGAGAGACGCGTTCGATCACAGCGGCATCGTAATTACATGAGCCGAACACACCTGCATACACCACCGGACCTGCCTGAGGGTTATGGTGAGAGACGGCAGCACTGCAGACACACACACCATACACTCCCTTTTAGCACATTGTTTTAGCTCATTGTTTAAAAAAACAGTTACTTTTTTACCTTGTCTGGTTATGTTCACGTGATGAAAAAGGTGATCATATGTTTTGTGTTTGCTGGCTGATGGTCCTGAACTTTTAAGTAATATGTGCTATATGTTCTTCACTAAAACTTAAACCCTGAGGCAGCGATATGTGATGAGAACAAAGTTTAAATGCCCTTAATGTCATATTTTCTTCTTCTCTCTCTTTATGTATGCTCCCTGCTCTGTCCTCAGGCTCTTACTCACACTTTCTCTTCCAACCCTTCATCCTGCTCCCCTCTCCCTCCTTCCCACAGCACCGCAGCTTGACAACCCCAATCAACACTGTCTGTGTGCTAATCCTCCTCTCCTCTCTCCCCTCTCCTCTCCTCACCTCCCCTCGTTTGCAAACACTTCCCAGTGTTGGAATGTTTTGGCTTTGCAGGCTCGCATTCCCATACTGAATACAAGGACTAAAAGCAGAGTATTCATAGCTCAGTGTTAAGCTTAGAGAAGGCACATTAGGCTATTGGCCTTTTTGTTTTTAAGTCTGTAAATCTTAAGCTAGCCTTACTTGAAGCATGCAAACACAGTGGGAGAATAATGCAAAAGCTGCACAAGTACATTTTCCAACATCGGAACGTGTACTTTTCACAGTCAGCCACAGTGCACCCCACAATACCCACAGAGTCTGTAAAATAAATTATTATTTTAAGTGTGGCGCTGTATGCCAGCAGTTTAGAATGGCATTGTTGGACTTGTGCCCCCTTTGAAATGTCCTGCTGTGTCCGCTGAGGCTGGCCAAGGTTGGACAAAGTGAGTCACTGATGCCCAACAGCGAGCAAGCTTTCTTCCTCAGCTGAACCCTCTGAACCGGTGGCTGGGTGTGGCGAGAGAGCGTGAGAGAGAATGAAAGAGAGAAGGAGTGTATGAGGGGGGAAAAAGAGAAAGAGAGGTGGGTAGGAAATGAGTTGTGCCAGTAGGAAGTTAAGAGGGGGGGTTAGTGATGGATTAGCGGGTGAATATACACACATGAACACCACACCCGTGCAGCACACACACTTTGTGCCAACATTCACACACTCTCTCTCCATTCACGAACCATTCTTTCTTTTTGGTGTCCTCTGTTCACTTATTTGTTTACAGTATATTATATAAGTGGGTTTGGAATGAGTGACAGCATTTTCCTTTCCATTTCCTTTGGTTTTGGAGATTGATAGGAAGGGACGACTTTCAGAGCACACACAAGCCTTTAAGAGAAAACAAGGCAAACTAGGAAGCATCAAGGAACTCTGTGCAAGGAAAAACACTCATGGAAGGCTTTGATAAATTTCCCTCACATTTTTATTTTCCCCCGTCGTCTTGGGATAGGCCTACTGGAGACCGGAGAGGAACTAATTGATTACATTGGCGCACACCTCAAGAAACTCTTGTCCCTGCAGTTTGCCTGTCACATCAATTATAAACAGACTTCCCTTTCTTCAAAACACACAAACTCACTCTCCATGCTTGTACCCACCAGTACGAGACTACTGAACACGTCCAAGCTTGTTTCAGTGCTGTTTTTGACATATTCACTCCAACATTTTTTCTCTGTTTTAGAGCAAAGAACGACTCAGCAGGGTCAGGTGTACTTCCTCCACACACAGACTGGAGTCAGCACCTGGCATGACCCCCGCGTGCCCAGGTAAATCTTTGTGCCTATGTTTGTATTACATCCTTATTGTCCAGATTCATGTCTATTTTTAAGACAATTTAAATGGTTTGTTTGATTAACAGTCCCCTCATCAACACATTGACTTACACAAATGATGAATGCACTGCAGTGCTGAGAGCCTGTACTTTGTCTAATATAAAACCTGACATATATTCCCAAAACTGACATGATCAAATGGTACTTGACTTAATTTCTCACTCAATTGCTCAGGGTTGTGTTCAAAAACAATCTCAATAGTCAAATTTCAGGCTCAAGCCGGGGTCAGCCAAACTAATGACCCCCGAGTTCGATGTGGAGTTGGAAGAACATTTTTGGACAGATGTTCAGCTAGACACACCACAGGCCAGTGGTTCTGCGTTCAATCAGACCGTTTCACCATCTCTCAATAGCTCACTTTTTAATTCACCAGAGATCGCAGGCAGTGCGATTGCGTTACAGTTTTGGCTGTGTCGTGGTGTAGCTGCTGCTCAGTGATGAAGCACATCCAGCTCACAGCAGCAACCTCTGGCTTTGGTCACTTTGGACAGAGTTCCTAAATGACCCATTATATTGTGATGAGGCATGTGCTTTGTCCCTGAGTGGTGTGTCCTCACATCACACAAGGACAAATTACTCTCACACACACACACACACACACACGCATACACACATACACACACATTGACACATGCACAAGTCCTGCTTAGGCTACAGCGTTGGCCCAGATCGGGTAAAAAATATTAGAGGAAGTGGCTCGTCAGAAGCATTTAAAAATAAGTATACTTAAATACATACCTGACAATCTAGGTTGTATATTTGGCAATCATATGCTACTGTTATGATCAGTAGTATAATCAATGTTCACTATATTTAAGTGCATCTTGCAATTTTTAACACACTGTAGTAAAACAATGCTGTATGTATGTAGTTTAATTTAGAATTCTATATAATTGTGGTATCGTTGTTGCTGATGGTTTCTTTCTCATTGTTCAGAGACCTCAGCAATGTGAACTGTGAGGAGCTGGGCCCACTGCCACCCGGCTGGGAGATCAGAAACACAGCCACAGGCAGAGTCTACTTCGTCGACCACAACAACCGAACAACACAGTTCACCGACCCACGACTATCTGCTAACCTGCATCTAGTTCTCAAGTAAGTGTATCAGTCTTTGATGCATTCGAGCAGCAGCCAACTGTATTTGACTTTACCTATGAAAAATACAATATGTAAATAAAGAAATGAACATCAAGTGTGTTGATGTACACATTATGCTCATGTGATACATCTTTCCCACTTTAAAGCTTCAAAACAATGTACAGTGTGAAAATATAGCAATTATATTTTGTCTCTACTCAGTGCTGACACATA
The DNA here is from genome assembly GCF_904848185.1 of Acanthopagrus latus. NCBI lineage: Eukaryota > Metazoa > Chordata > Actinopteri > Spariformes > Sparidae > Acanthopagrus > Acanthopagrus latus. The sequence goes on along the minus strand of NC_051039.1, from coordinate 19,790,843 downwards.
ACTTTACTGTCAGACTCTCCACTCTGAGGACTGTCAGAAGGATTGTTAGCAGCTTAGTGTTTTTAAAAGTAGCGTCACACTCAGACTACCCGTGCTGAAAATGGACATGGTGCCTCCTGTCTGGGGATGCTGGAAATGCTGGAAAACAGTTTGGGAATCTGTGATAGACAGCACAGTCATGAATCCTCCAGCAATGAGTATGTCTGCTGTAAGATGATCACTGACTTGGCTTCATTCATCTCACGTTATATTTGTGTTCTCCTCTTCTGTCCTCTGCCTCTACTGTGTGTCTGACAATCTACTTTTCCCCTCCTCTTCTTACTGTCTTCTCACTGACCTCTCTCCTGTCCCTCAAACTGACTTCATTGCTGTTTGTATGTCTCGTTCATCTGCCTCCTCTTTCTCCTTTCTAATCTACTTTAATTCTGTTTCTTTGTGTCACTTTACCCATCTCTTTTGTATTTCTCTTTTTCTTTTGGCCTGTCTCTCCCGTCGTGCTGTTTTCTCTTTTGAATCCTATCCCCTGTTGTCTTCAAATGCTGCATTCCTCTTCTCTGTCACTCACATTCCCTCATTCTCCCTCTTTGTCTTTCTGTCTTTTCCTCCCTTTTTTCTCCTCCTGTTCTCCCCACCAGCCCAAGTCCAAATGGTTCCCGTGTGGCCATGGAAAGCCAAAACACTAACCTCAGGTAACCCACATTCTCGCTCACACACACACACACGCACACGCACACACACACACACACACACGTTCACATACTTGCATGTAGACAATAAACTGTATAAGAATATGCACACTTAGTCATTGTCTGTGGCATGTGAACAATGTAATCAGTACACACGCAGGTTGACAGACATCTTCCTACCCTCACTCCAGCTGTCTGCATAAAGCAGCAGCCAGTCAGTCAAAGCTTCTCACACACACACACACACACACACACACACACACACACACACACACACTTATAATATCACAAGAGAAAAATGCTGACTGTGATACTTTTCCTCCAGGTAATATCCATATATCTATGTGTGTTTATACGTGCATAACCTTCCCCGGCGTTGACTTTTGTGTGGACGTCATTCAACACACACATGCACACACACATACAGAGGCTGGCTGTCGATCCGTCTTTCAGTGTGTTTGTGCTGTATGTCAGCAGTCTGCCTCCACTGAAGATCAGCTTGTAGCCAACAGAGAGGCCCGGTGAAGCCGACCCCACTGTGGAAAATAATACTAAACACGTGTTAACGCAGCAGCTGTTAGCTTAGCTCTAGTTCACGTAACCTCGCCAAACACACATGGGCTAGTAGCAGTGTGTTAGCCTTTCATCTAGCAAAGTCGTGATATGCGTGTGGGAGGAAGCTGTGAGTTATATGAATCATTAAGTTCTCGGTTTGTTCTTCAGGTATTTTGGCTGTCAGGGAGCTTCCTGTACTTTCCGCCTGCCAGTGTGTGAGGCAGGAATCATTAGAACAAGAGGAACACGCAGAGATGTGGAGATTTTTCCCCATTGCTTTTTTTAGTATGAATTCTTAGTCAAACCTCTCTCAGTAACAGTGGCTGGCACGATAGACATGTTTGGGAAATCAACATCTGGTCATTTGGTCAAATAGTATCCATATGTGTCAGAACAGCGTCTGGTTGTGAGTTGAAGCTCAGCTATGTGATCCAGTCAGCATCATTAACTGCTTGTCTGGCTCCTTATTAGGAGAGATTTGAGGGAGTCCAGACAAAGTTTTAGAACTTCGAAAAGGTCAAAATTAACAAGCTCAGATTTCTAATGCAGCTTTTCCGTGATACACGCTGATTAATGAAAACAAAATGAAAACACTATATGCAGTTCGTGTCACAGCAAGTTTTTACTCTGGCTATCTGCCGAATCAAGTGTTTTTCAAACAGTGGAAAGAGTGGACATCTGGTCAAGAAATCAATTTGTTAATTATTTATTGTGTAAGAGGTCAACTTTAAAGGTTAATGAGCTACAACTCATATATTATCTGTTAAGCTAACATTGGTGTTAGTTGACTGCCATCCTTGTTTTTAACAACCAAAACGAAAAACTGAAAATATAGCTTCTGCCTAAAAACTTATGTTTTGATATGAAATCAAGTAGGGAAAGACTTGATAGTCTAGTCCAGTGGTTTTCAAAATCCTCGAGTGGGTTGTAGATCTAAGACCCTGGAACAGTGTCAGGCTTTGAAGTCAGTTTGATTTAGTAGCCTGACTGTGTATTTACGTCATGTAATGCACAGAGGCCCAAAAAAGGTTTTTCCCCTTCAAGCTTACATTGTAAAATAAGCAGGTGTATAATAGTTCCTTTTTTTGTGTGTGTGGCAACCCACTTGAAATGACTCACTTCACTATCAGAACCGAACCGATAACACTTGGAAAGTCTAGAAGAGCCACACAAGTAAATCATTTTACCCCAATTCAAGCTAGTGGAGCACTGAATCAGCTTTAATACCCGGATTTTGTATGACATGTGCTGCTGAGCAGCTTTCACCAGAGTGAATGGGTCCTCACCTCTGATGCTGTATTCAATTCTCAATATACGTCCATGGCTGTAGATCGTCCCCAGTTAAAAAAAATGTATGATTTATCTAAGTTTCTGGAAGTTGGAACACAGAAGTGGAGTTTGATCTTCAAACCTAAAAATAAATATCCAGAGGGGATTGCTTACAAAATTCTCTCAAATTGGGGGTCTGTTATTTGTGTCATTGATATGAAAAAGTTTGAGAGATCCTGATCCTGGTCTAGACTAAGATCTGTTAGTTTACAGCAATCTAGACTAATAGGTTTTTTGCAGTGCAGTTCTATGAAAACACAGTTTCTTCCATGTTAGCCTCTCCTCAGCTTTGGCTCCGAATCACAAAATTTTATTGGGTGTGCTAAATGGTCTGAACAACACAGACATGCGTAATGTTAGATTGTTTACTGAGTGAGAGGCTCAACTCTAAACACCCAGAGTGACTGACAGCAGGCCCGTAAACACAGACAGCAAGCAGAAATACAGAGGCCACATGGGGAGAAGCACGGAGGAGACAACAATCTGTTTACACATATTGCACATGTGCATACCCAGCCTGTGAAGGTCTGAACATCTGATCATTTCATGGAAGTGTTAACTTGTTAAAGCTTCTCCTCAGGTCTGTTAAGCCTCCGTTATGTAAAGATAAACCTGTGTAACTAGCCAAACCAGTGCCATCCCTTCTACCATTTCCTCTCTCTCTTCTCCTGCTGTCCCCATTCATTTCTTTTTTCCTCGCATCTCTAAACACCCCCCCCCCATCATCTCCTCTGTCCTCAATCATTCGCTCTCCTCACTCCACCGTGCTCCAAAAACTGTTAAAGTTATCAGACTCACTGCTGGCTCAGGGTCAGGACATCTGTCTTCTATCAACGCCATCCGCATAGGTCCGCCACACACACACACACACGTTTCCATATAGGGAGATTGAAGGTGATGGTTGTAGGGTGGTTGCATGTCAGGACCAGCTGTGCATGTTACCTCATGCTGGAGTGTGCGGTTAAAGCAAAAATGCACTTTTGTTTTTCTTTAGATATCTACATAGTTGTGTAGATAGTGTTTGATTTTGATTCAGTGGAAGAGAGATGCACACAGCAGAGAGAGTGCACTTTTGGTGAGCATCTTTATCTTGTTTTCTGGCAGACATACACAAAATGAAATCAAAAGAATAAAGAATTGGCAGAAGGAGAAAACGGAGATGGTCAGTCAAACAAATTTAACATCCACAGGGAAGAAACTCCCTTTGATCGAGTCAGGAGAGAGAGTGAAAAAAGAAAGGTGTTGACTTGAAATAAAAACCCACTGTAAGCTGCAATCTCAGCCCCAACCTGAAAAGAATGCAATGACAAAAAAAATACTTTGTCTGTTTTCATCAGAGGAAAGTGTTCTGAGCTGTCGGCAGGATTATGGATGGATTATGGTTACAGCTAAGTGTGGTACTGGTATTTTGTCAACACAGTTTTGTCAAAACCTCATAGTGTTTAAATCAGACAAAAACTTGATTATTTCTGCTTAGGAGATTATGTTTTACCTGTTTTGGTTGGTTGGTTGGTTGGTTGGTCAGTTGGTCGGTCAGTCAGCAGGATTACAAAAAACTACTGAATGGATTTTCACAGAATATGGATGGAGGATGTGTATCAGCCCAGAATAGAACCAAATAGCTTTTGCAGTGAATCTGGATGAAGGGATGGATCCAGGAATTTATTTACCTTCTTTAACATTTTCCAGCTTTTTTTCAAATTGTTTTTGTGAATTTCTCAGGGAGTAATTCATGTATCTTCATGAAAGAAAGGGGGGTAATTAGGTGGCTGGTATGTGTGAGTGACTACATTTTGGCATGAATCTGGTGAGCTAAGAAATTTCATAAAATCTTTTAGGGCCTTTTTTTCCCCCCATTGTCCTACTAACGATGACTGCAGACTCATTTCTGTTGGCTAGAACTTACTAAACAAAATGGGTTAAGAGATGCAAGGTCAATCCAGTGTCTGTTTCTCCAGACCCCCCGTCTGTAGAAACAGTTTGTGTTATGTCTGCTAGATTAGTTGGCGTGGAGCAGATTGGACATTACAGCATTGAGAGTGTGCAATTTGCACCTCAGTCTGCTGATCCTCCAGGACGTATCCTGGTTTAAATGTGGCTCAGACAGCCCTGTTGCTGTCGACCTTAGACTGATGAGAGCCTTGAGTTGTCAGACAGTCAGACACAGCTACATGACTGTGGTCTGCCACACTGTCTCTCACATACTGCACTCCCTCTCTTGCGCTGGCACATAGTATATGTCTGAAAGATTACATCAGTGTTTGCCGAAGGTATTTTTAGTCGCTGCTAGATTTAGGTTCAGTGGGCTTCAGCAGGTATTTTCCCAACCAAAATATAATTCTTCATGACATTTAAATCATCATTTGCTTTGATGTTTTAAGAAGTGATTATACTGTATATTATTTTTGGTACATTATGGGGGTGTGGCTTGTTTAACTGAAAGAAAAAACATAAATGCAAATGATTATATGTGTACAGTATTTTACTAATCTACTGCACTTTGTCAAACCTCATGTGATCTGATGTTACAGTAAATGCCAGTTGTCTAAACAGTATATGTAGTTTGGTTTAAGCCATATTTTTTGGCATTTAGCCTTGCAATACAACATTTTGACTAAATTCAATGAACATTTTTCATAAACCTGCATTTACATGCAGTAACGCTGGTCTAGCAGCACCATATTTTACATTTTTATAGTCACAATAGCAAAGCAAATCTGTTTCATCTCTGATATAATTCAATAAATAGGATATATAGAGATATATATAATGAAGTTTATATGTGTGACACTTTGCATTTAGGTGTCTTAAAACAACACAACTGTTGAATGTTTGATCAAGTTTTGTTCTTACGTTATCCCAAATTTTCCCAACAATGTTTCAGCCCAGAAATCTATAAATTAGGGTTGCCTGTTGCCATAACCTCCAAACAGATTTTCATCAGCAGTGTTGGTTTCATAACAATCGGGAAGTCATTTCCTTTCCTACTTCACCTCATATTTATCATCAAACTATGTATTTCGTTTTTAATTTTTTTGATTGAGAGACCCCCTAGGCAGAAAATATAAGACATTCTTTACAGCTGTACTTTCATTCGTTATTTTCAGAAAGTCTCATCAAGTGCAAGATATTTATGTGTCACCACTGCAGTCTGTCTGCTGCCTGTATTTTTGGAACTAGAATTGTGCAGATGTGGCACCTTTGGTAGGTAGGAGAGGGATGTACGTTACACATTTTCTGGTGAAACACACGTTATCCACGAACAGACATTTTCTACAAACATGCACACACTTCGACTCTGCGCTCTGTGGAGTCGGCGGCAGAGTTTGGCCGACCTCTATGTCCTCTCCTGCAAGTGTAAAAGAGCAGAGCACCAGCTGATACTCGGGCCGGAGCGACTCATAAAGGGGTCCTTTGATTCTCTGGGGTTGGGTGGGGGGCAGAGCGGGTGTGTTGGGGTGGCTGGTGTGGCTTTAACACCACTACACCTACTCAACACTAATTTCAGCCCACCTGTGCCAGATGCCTTGAAAAGAAACACTTTCTCTTACACACACAAACATGCAGCCATTGCGCTCCTTCACCCAGTCTGTCCCTGTGTAAACATACAGAGAGGATGGAAGCCTATCATGACTCTGCAGGTTCATGCGCAGGTGACCCAGTTCTGGAAATGTTCACTCCTTCATTTCTAGACTCCTCCGATTTCTTTTCCTCCCACTCTTTCCACCTTGAAATAACAATAATAAAATCCTCTGGCTCTTGTATTGAATTTGAACGTTTATATTTCTCCACAATCATTGTATTTCACCCAAGCTGTCACAGCAATAGGAACCATCTCTCTTGTTTGGCTCCGGCAGATTTTTCAGCTTTACTGTGCTTGTATTTTCTATATTTACCATAAAATATGCCGAGCTCGTCCCGCTTGGAAGCCAGAGAAGATGAACTATGTCGAAACGTATTTTTAATTACACTGTACTCTGAGAAGGGGGAAAAAAAGTGCGCTGAAATTACGCTTTATTATATGGTTCTCGATCCTCCCAGCCAAAAGCAACTCATTCCATTTTGTTTTAAGGCCATCTTGTCTTCCCCTCCTCCTTCCTAAAGTGGTTTTCAGGACTGCTCCGCTGCAGTCTTACCCTTTCTTTGACATACTAGGAGCCCCAGCGCCTGCCAATAAAATAAATAGCAGCGGACTTGATTATACAGGGATAGACTGGCGAAACACTGCACCCGTTTAGTTTGGAAAGCCCAAATGGATGAGGCCTTATTCAACCCACTGAACCAGAGAACCCAATTGTACAACGAGTGTCGGAATTAGTGGGTGGCTACGTGCTGCTACCTCGGATAGTCTCTGCTTCCTTTTTATATACCAGCTCAGGCCTCTTGGTGAACCGTCTGTGTTTGGCCGTCAGCAGCCTCGTCACTTCACTCCCAGCGGAGGACAGTAGCTTCTTTTAGAGAAGGCCTCTGCTGGCTCAGCATCCCCTCACAGTAAAATGAGGGCTGCTGTCCTGTTGAAGGGAGAGACGGATTATGTTTTTCGGAGGCCCACCCAGGCATCTCACCACCAACACCACAATGAGGGCTGGAGGAGGCCAGAGTTTGAACACTGACCACAGCTTACCTTTGCCAAGTTTGTATTTTGTCGCTGTCAAGTCTTTTTTAGAAAACACAGACCCTGAATGGCTGTAGAGTAAAAGGGGAATAAAGTTCAGGAGATAGGTTGTTTAATGTAGCTCCTATGCCCCCTGTGGGGCAGGCGTGCTTTCCCACATTTAATCTTGTTATCCTGCCCACAGCTTGGCTCTTCTTGATCATCTTTCTTCATCAACACCCTGTTTGAATATCTTGATCTTTTCCCATAGACTGCTGTCTTTGATACGTCCCCTTTTAAAGGCAGGTTTACTAAATACCAAGCTGACCTTTACGCACTCACTTCACTGTTTTTCTCTCTTGTATTAACTCTCTAACCTTGATAGACATTCGATCTGATCAGTACCTTTCTATTTCCTCTCTATTTGTTTTATCTTTTAAATCTTTTTTTTATTATTTTTTTTTAATATCTCTCTCATTTGTCAGTCAAGTTAGTGTATTTTGTTGCCCCAGGGAAATGTGGGAGGGTGGGCGGCTGGACAAGAGGAGCTCTGCGTTAATGGGTGTGTTTTGTGCTGTCTGTTTTTGCAACCTCTGCCAAGGAGGTTATGTTTCCACCCATTTCAGTTTGCTTATTTGTCGGTCAGTTGGTTTGTTAGCAGGATTACACAAAAACTACTGAATTAATTTCCAGGAATCTTGGATGGAGGATGGATTTTAGCCCCGAATAGACCTGATTAACTTTTGGTGCGGATCTGGATAAAGATCCCATCGTCATCCCCCTCAAATTACGAGGAAGGATGGCAGCTCTGGTGGTCAGATGGTGGAAAATCCAGTCGTGGTTGGTGGACGGCAGGGGTACCTACTGGCTGTTGGCGTCTTGACGCTTGAGACAGGAACTGATTTCTGCAGATTTCATTTGATTGACTTTTTGGACTTTTGGAGAAATGTGTGAAGCAGGAGGATAAAGAGAGCACGCCAACTTAACTGCGAGCTAGTCAGAGGCGCCAGCTATTCTTACACCACTCTGTTGTGTATATTTCTTCCCCTCTCTCTCTCTTTTCCTCTGTGTGTATCTCTTTCTCTCTGCTTATTCAGGGTTTATCTCCCTCTCCCTGTTATTCCTGCTAGGGATATTTACCAAATGTCTGGTCAAAGGCCCAGCCTGTCCACAGGTCTGGATCAGATTTACTTGGGGCTTAGGGCTCTGTTTAGCGCACTTTGCTTTGAGAAGAAGGTGATCGCTAGAGAGGGAATTCTAACATTGTGGTTAGAGGATATTTGAGATAGAGGGGCAGGGGAAGTCCCCACAGGACATATCCCTCTTTCTTCTGTCTTTGAGTAAATCAGTTTCTGCCACTGGAGTCAAAGCAGTGCACAAGAAAAAACACAAAATCCCTGTGACCATGTAATATTAAAGGCTGTTTCCACCAATTTTACACATTAAAGTGTGTTTACAAGGTTGGGGTCAGGGTGCGAGAGTACTACTGCATATTTACGAGAAAAGAAATAAGTGGAATGAAAAAAGACAACATCTCTGGTATTGATTCATGGTTTAAGACTCAGAAATTTGTTATCGGTCTTCATTATGATTGTTATTTGTTTGTTTCATGTGTGTAACTGTGTAACTGTATTGCTACCTATCTTGTCCAGGAGTCTTGAAAACAGATTTTTAATCTCAATAATACTCTCTCATGGTTAAAATTGGGAAATAAAACAGCTCAGAACAAACTGTTGGCTATTCCCGTTTCATTGAAGTTTGAATCATTCTGACATATGACTCTCCTCTGCCCTCTTTGCCCCCTCACCTCATCTTCTGCCTCCCCTTCAACCACACTGTCCCTCCAGTCATCCGCCTCAGCTGAAGGACCAAGGTGGTCCTGGGGCTCCTCAGCAACCTCTGTCCCCAGCCCAGCTGCCTGAAGAGGCAGAGTGCCTGACGGTGCCCAAATACAAGAGGGACCTGGTGCAGAAGCTAAAGATCCTGCGGCAGGAGCTTTCTCAGCAGCAGCCCCAGGCCGGCCACTGCCGCATCGAGGTCTGCCGCGAGGAGATATTTGAGGTAAGACAAACACAAACCTGAGTAGAGGGTGACCCTTTCACACCAGCAATTTAGGAGTGCAGATGTTCAACGAGAAAAATAGTCTTGATACCCGTAAACTTGACGCCCTAACCTACAATGTCTGATGTGCCTTAAAACATAAAAGGAAACATTTGGTTGGCTGTTGAAGGACTTGTGAGCGTAGCGTTCACATGAATGAATGCAAAACATGGAATTTACTGTGAATTTCAAAAACCTGCATTGAAAATATGTTCTTAAAATTCATTATCTGGCTTTCAAAGCATCACAACATGCAAAGCCTGAAACAATAGCAGAATGCTCAACAAAGACAGATCTTTGCATTTACTGGCATTTTTCACACCATTTACGATGTGCAGCAGAGAACGGCCCGGGGCAGCACAGAACCAGTACTCAGAACTGCTTTATGGTTTCCAGGGAAAAGCAGAACAGAAAGTCCTTCAAAACACCACAAAAAAACTATTTCTCTGTTACTTTTCTTCTCCTCCTCTGTCTCTCTTTCTCTTGCTCTCCCAATCATTTGTTCTACCAAGGCGAGGCATTCTTTCTGGATGATTTCAGCAGTTAAAGAGATGTGGAGGGGAGGGAGAAGGGGTGAGGAAAGGAGCGAAGGCAGCAGTGGCAAGTATTCGGGGCCAGACATAACTTCATAACTACAAGTTGAGCAATGAAAAATATGACTTCATCCTCCTTCGACGTGACAGCTGTGGAAGGGGAAAGTTAAGTGTGAAAACCAGCCCTGCAGATCTACTTGAGGTTTTCATGCAGAAACCAGCGCTGCGGTGTGAACGTGCACATTCTCACAAATGCTGTAGTCTGGTTTTCCATCGAGGTGCGTTCTGTGCCGCAGATTTAAATATGACCAACACAAGTAATAATCACTCGGTGTACAAGTTTTCGAAATTTCAGACACTTTGTACACACATGTTTTAGCCCGCCAACATGTTGGATGACTCGAGTTCAGAGCATTTTAAACTTGCTGAATAGCATCTTACAGCCGACTGTGTAGCCAAGCTCCGTCATGCTTCACAGATGCAGCAGTGCTGTCGCTGTGGCAGGATATTGTTTACTGTGGCACAGCTTCTTGAGTGTTTGGACTCCTCTGAGAGGATCGACATGGAGATGACTCTTATGTAATGTGAAAAGGAAACACACTGACTATTTGTTTATTTGTAACTGGGGGAAGAGGTACAAAGAGGAGAGGAAAGAGACACACGTGTTACCAGGATGCATTGCCATCAGTTTATAATTGCTTTTAAGCAACATTGTAACTGACTGACTGAAGACTGAATGTTTGTAGACTTGAAGTGATATCTGATGGTGTGTGTTTATCCCATAACAGTCCTGACAACATGACACCAAAGTTATTTATTATTTTTACATCCAGCAAAGGTAATAGTGATGTCTTACAAATTATACTGTAGTGTTAAAGTTGGTCTTGTTTTCTTTACTGTATTATATATAATTTGGTGTACGTGTTGAATTGTAGGAGTCATACCGGCAAGTGATGAAGATGCGTCCAAAGGATCTCTGGAAAAGACTGATGATCAAATTCAGAGGAGAAGAGGGACTGGACTATGGTGGGGTTGCAAGGTACATTGTTACATTTGACATTTCATGTTTGATTTTTTTTGTGGATTAAGAATCACCAAACTCTTTAGAACATAGCATTGTGCAGCATAAAGGACCAACCAAGAAAACATAAATTGATTAAAAGAAATAACCTTGTGAGGGATCTTGATAAACAAGATCACGTGATCATGTGTCAGCTTGTATCACTAAGTATCAGTTACATCCGATCTGGAGAGTATTTCTTGATAACTAGAACCGCAAAGAATCGTAGCGAGTACTTTCCTTTAAATAACAATGATTCTTTTTCTTGTGCAAAAACTTCGATTCACTAAGCGGCACCGCTGGCAGCCCTCTCCTACTGTAGATCTGATAGGGTGAAGTCAGCAGGAATGCAGGTGATAGACAGATGGTTCGTTCAATTACCTGCCAAGGTTTTTTTTTTCAGACAGCATACCCTATTCCAAAAATTCTGTCTAAGGGCGACTTCCCAGATGGCACTGTCTAATAAGCCATATGGACCGACAAGTTAACCTTCTTGTACTTGTTTGAGCATTTTTAGTGGTACATTTTTCACTGTGTGTGTATGTGTGTGTGTTTGTGTTAGGGAGTGGTTATACCTACTGTCCCACGAGATGCTGAACCCTTACTACGGCCTGTTCCAGTATTCTAGAGATGACATCTACACTCTGCAGATTAACCCCGACTCTGCTGTCAACCCGGTAGGAATTATTTTGTTTCTTCATTTGGGATGATTGAAGGGCAACAGTAGCTCAGTCTGTACAGTCTTAAGTTGGGCCAGCATGGACAGTGTGGACTGGTAGCTGGAGCAGTGCCAATTCACATCCTGGTCACTGCCCAATTTCCCTTGAGCAGCTTGAGGAACTTAGAATTTAAAGATGTATAATCCAAATCAGTATTCATGATATGAAAATGATATGACTGAGAGCCTCCACATTAATACCTCTTTTTATGTACAGGAGCACCTGTCGTACTTCCACTTTGTGGGTCGCATCATGGGCATGGCGGTGTTCCACGGCCACTACATTGACGGAGGCTTCACGCTGCCCTTCTACAAACAGCTGCTGGGCAAACCGATCACGCTGGACGATATGGAGTCAGTTGACCCCGACCTCCACAACAGCCTTGTCTGGATCCTGTAAGACTTTTTTTTTTGTTTGTTTCCAGCAACCCAGTAAAAGCAGTTTTCTTGTTAAAACAAGTTACAGAGGTTGCACAGCATCAAATTTTAATGTTGTCATCTGTAACTTAACCTGTAGGTTTTGCTGTTTTAATAGGAGAGCTGTAAAAAATTTCACTCATGCCTTAATATGAAACATTTCTTCAGAAAGCAGTTGAGTACAGGTGTAAATTGTATGAGGAGACGAGATTGAAAATCATACATAAAAAAGGTTGAGAACACACATACTTCAGATGCTCTCCCAAACTTGATCAGTTTATCCTTAACTTTGTAATGACTGAAGCGCCCTCTGCTGTCAGGAAAGATGATAACATCTAATCTCATCTCGAAGAAATGAAAGTCTTGTTGGTTCAGGCCTGCTCCTGCATGTTGTGACACAGCGGTTTTGTACTTTGAAGATTGAGTGTTTTTGACATGGGGATGGGATCTTCTCTTGATAGGACCTAAATATTCTTACTTATGACGATGCCATCCACTATTATGTCTGTGAGGAAATCATTTCTTTGAAGTCATTTAGGACCATGCTAAGGTTAAGTTCAACATGCTGTTTTTTCATGAAAATAAAGTTCATTACAGCAATTTAAAGTAAACAAATATATATATAGTAAAATATAAGCCTATAAAAATAATCACAGCTGGACACTTTGAATATGTGATCCTGAGGTGTTGAGAGAAGGTCATTGCTCTTGAATTTTGATGGATCACATTCTTGAAAATGACTGAGTGAATGGAAATAGTTTCTGAGCTGATTCCTGTTGTTACCTACTCTCCCCCCTCTTCAGGGACAATGACATCACTGGTGTGCTGGACCACACTTTCTGTGTGGAGCACAATGCCTACGGAGAAATCATCCAACACGAATTGAAACCCAACGGCAAGAGTATCCCTGTCTCAGAGGACACCAAGAAGGAGTATGTCAGGTATGTGAAACTCCAAACTCATTTTCAGCCCACATTGCTAACACATTTTTGACTATTCTGTGTCGATCCATACTGTTGCCTTGTCATTCATTCATTGTCTTGATGATGAATTCCCCCTTTGGGTTTCTTCCTCTTCCTTTTACCTTCATGTTCTCTGCAGGTTGTATGTGAACTGGCGTTTCCTGCATGGCATCGAGGCTCAGTTTCTGGCTCTGCAGAAAGGCTTCAATGAGGTTATTCCTCAGCATCTGCTCAAATCCTTCGATGAGAAAGAGCTGGAGGTAAAAAAAAGAAAGAAAAAGGAAAAAGTATTATTTCGAAACAACAGCTATAAGCAGCTTCTCTTATGAAATTCAAATTAATATTAAAGTGTATGTCTCCCTCTCTCCTTACAGTTGATAGTGTGTGGCCTGGGAAAGATCGACATCTCCGACTGGAAGTCCAACACCCGTCTGAAGCACTGCACCCCAGACAGCAACATCGTCAAGTGGTTTTGGAAAGCTGTGGAGTCATTTGATGAGGAGAGGCGGGCCCGGCTTCTGCAGTTTGTTACTGGATCATCCAGAGTCCCGCTGCAAGGCTTCAAGGCTTTACAGGGTACTGACATTATTTATCTTGGAACACACAAATGTCAGCATGTTTTACTTTTTTCAAAAGTCTAGTGGGAAAAAAAACAAAACAAAAAAAACCTCACAAACAGAAACATGTCTGGTCGAAGTTTATGGAAGAGAGTTGACAAAGGGTTCAGGACTTTATTAGCTGAGATGAATGAGTAATGTAACAGTGGTATTTGATGCTGAACTGCAGTTGATGGAAACTTTGTGTTTTGACTGCAGGTGCTGCTGGGCCCAGACTCTTCACCATTCATCAGATTGATGCTAACACCAACAACCTGCCCAAAGCCCATACCTGGTGTGTGACAAACGCACCTGCAGACACAATCTTTATCATGAGAATGGAAAAACCATATCATATCTTTACTCATGTTAACTCTTTGTCTCCCCCCCAGCTTCAATCGGATTGACATTCCGCCCTACGAGAGCTACGACAAGCTCTACGACAAGCTGCTGACGGCGATCGAGGAGACCTGCGGCTTCGCAGTGGAATGAGAGACACGTCGGAGAGTGTGTTTGTGTGTGAACATGTGTTACTGTGTGCAGGACTCTTGAAGGACTATTATCGTGACTGCGACGTGCCGACAGGCTCGCTCAGAGACTGATACGAGCCTTCGACCAGCCTGCAGTCTTCCTCTTCTCTCACCGCTCTCCACATTCTTCCCATATCGAAATCTGTCTGAACAGCTGCTAGAGAGTCATCCTGTTATCGATTTTCTATTCATTTTTATGTTTTGGTATTTTTTAAAATTTATTTTGGTGTAGTTTGTGTGAAATAAGGAGAGCAAATTAAGAGCTGCAGCATTCAGTAAAAGAACCTGCCCGATCACCTCACCTAAAATCCAATCAAATCAGGATGCGGTTATTAACTTCCAGATCAACAACTTTCAAAAGTGTTACTTTGGAAAAAAAAAAAAAAAAAAGACTCCTCCTAGACATTTGAGTCAGTTTTAAATGACTAAACTGTTTTGTTTTGTAATTTAAACTGATTGAAATGATCCTTGTCTTGCTACTGAAGCTTTTAGACTGCAGGTAGCCATGTCTTGCCCTTAGTAGCCATCATAACCTCCAACGATACACCTTCCAGTCCTCATGGCTGTAGAGTTGGTGTGCCTCATCCTGCAGGAGCGCCACAAATCCATCCTACCTCAGTGTGTAACACGTCGATATGTGAAGGGTTTCATTCCAAAAAGCTATGTATTCTCATTCAGAAAATCTCTAGTTTTTACAACAATCCTCCGCGGTTAGATGAATTGCTTAATAGCAGTCATGAAAGCAACTGTAAAACCGTGTAATTGCAATTGTGAATATGTGATTTTGAAATGGAACTCGTACAGACTGACTTGGATGTGGGTCTGATGTTTTGTGGCGTTTGTGGAGTCGAGCTCGTGGTGGGTCGTTTGAAGATGAGGGACGGACTCTGGATGAGAAGGATCTTATTTTTTACACCTTCAATCCCTGCAGTGTGGCCACAGCTCTTGTAAACGTGTGTGTGTATGTGTGTGTCTATGTTTCTGCATGTGTATAAAATTGTGCACCTGTATGTGAGGAAGATAGACATGTTGTAGATTAATTCCCTGTCACCTTTACTAGCACAGTGTCCTGTGTTTTAAGCTGCAGAGCTGATTGAACCTCACTATTTGAGCCTGGTTATTTCCTCTCGTTGACAGATTTGCCTCCAGCAGTTAAAAAGTGTGCATGTTTTAGATTTTTTTTTGGATTTCACCTTACCCAGCACACTTCCTATCAGATTATATGTGAAAAGGGCACAGCTGTCCATGGGACCAGGCTTGATTAAAAAAGAAAAAAAAAAAAAAAAGGTTAAAAAAAAAGACACACAAAAAAAGCAATTGAGTGACATCATCAGTTTAAAAAGGCAGACATTTTTCTTTCTCTCCATCTTGTCACTTTTGAGCACTTTACAAACTGAGCAGTGATGGCAGGAGTGCTTTCTTCACATTAGATTAAAAATATATCGTGTTTCATTTGCTATACGACTACAGTAGAAATATACAGAGTAAAAAGTATATATACACCTGTAATTTTTGAGTATATATGTACAAATCCATAGCTATTTTGTATATTGTTGCTTCTTCTTTCTGTTTAATTCAAATGCAAGCATGTTTGGTGTCTGTCACAGACCTCTTTGCATTCTCAGGTGAAGTTGTCCTTTGTTTTTGTTTTTTTGTTATTTTTTTATTTTATTTTTTTTATTTTACATTTATTAGGCTAGTGTGTGAGGAGGGGTAAAACTGGTTTTAATGGAGACTAGATTTTAGATGCCCTGTTTTTAAACCCATGATGGACTGTAAAAGAAAAAGCAGTTTTCTTTTGGTTGATCACTTTTACGTATTAACACACAAGTACCTTCATAGGAGAACATGAATGGCCATATTTGGTTCTCTGGAGGTCTGAATGCTCGTTGACGCCTCAAATACTCAGAACTGCAAATGTTCGGGGTTGACTGCTGCTGAACTCCTGGGTGCTACACACGAAAAATGGTCAATCAAAATGAAAAGTTGCTTTAAAAAAACCAGCGAGGCAACAGTGAGGACACCTCCATCCAAAGAAAACCCTCTGCATGAATGGATGCTCATGAAATAAAGCCTATTTATTTGCATAATTATTATTCTTAGAAGATGTTTTTGACTTGGAAAAAATCAGTTAAATGTTTTTTTTATGTATGCTGCCTGCATTTATTTGTAACCATGAACAGTTTGTCAGCTGGTACTCAGAAAGCTTGAGTTTTTTATTTTGATTTTGTAGTCATCATCAGATAAAACAAAGCAGATCACTTTGAAGTTGTCATCTTTGTACAGTTACAGAGAATTTATTTGATTTTTTACCTTTAATAACGTGACTCAGAGGCAGGAAAATAGATGCATTACAGTTTTTTTTGTTTTTGTTTTTTTTTGCACATGTTATGCATACTTGGGCTCCAAGTTATAATCAGACACTTCCTTCTATTTACCAAATAGTTAATGGACTGATTTTTAAAAAAAATGTAGATAATGCATATATAAATATATACACACACATGATCTTGATATGCACACATGTATGTTTGTCCAGTGCACACAGTCCACGTCTGCTCTTTGCTACTTTTTGTTGGCACCAAGTTTTCTGGCTGGTTCAGTCTTCAGTGCAAAAGTTGCTTGGGTTGAGTGCTTCCAGACGAGGGGAAATCACACTTCTCCCTGCTTAAGCAGCCAAATTGGACCAACTTCCTCGACAATTTTGCAGATTATTGGTTGTTTTTATTTTATTTTCTCAAGCTTAGAACGTCTGCGATATAAAGGAGATGTTCGTCTCCTGATATGATGAATCTGATTGAATCGATAGAGAGCCAGTGGTCAAATTGGATTAACTGGTTAAAAACCACAAGCTTTGTAATGTTTAGCAAACTCTCTCCCCACGCTTTTAAATTTACAGGATTTTGTGTAAGTGTGTGTGTGTGTGTGTGTGTGTGTGTGTCAGTGACTTTTGATTGAACTCAGTACAAAACAGAAAAAAAACTTCTTTTTTAACTGCACCATGTTTTATTTCTTTTGATTTCCTATCTGTTTTTGTATTTATTATTACAGTATACGTGTTCATAGTTTTTCACATCAGCTGCTCTGTGAGCTTGTAACTGACACCTGTACATAAGGACAGTAAAGAAGCAAAGTAATACACTTCTTGTACCCTTGCAGAAAGCTGAGCAATAAAACTATGCTGTTTGGACCTCACAGCATTATGTTTTATAGAAATGTCTGCATTACTGTCTTTTTTCCAGATAAGAAAAAAAGGGGAAAATGTTTGAAAGTTTACCATTTTTATTTGGTAAACTTCATATTCCTTAGTTCAAGCTTTCCAAATTATTCATTCTTTGAAACTGGAAATGACATTGAGTCTACCAAGCTTATCACTGATACGAAACTGCCTCGGGAAAAAGAATTTGAACAATTTTTTCTGATGCATGACATAGTGGCACATGTCTGTTTTTATTAGATATTCTGACTTTGTTCAAAGAGTGTTGCAGTGTAAATAAGTTCTACTTGACTGATGGATTCTAGAGAAGAAACATATAAGCATAGGGACATTTAAAAAGTAGAAAATAGGAAAAATATGAAGTCCATACAAATATGTCATTTTACATGACTGTCTTCTTCTACTCCACTACAGTTAAGAGAGAAATATTATACTTTCCCCCATTTATACCCAATCAACTAATCAATTAAATGACTCGTACATTAATAGTAAATTAGGAATAGTATATCATATACCGGTAATTATTATAGTGCGGTGTCTTTAAGTCTTTAAAGTCTTAAAAAGTATTATATTTATAAATATTAGGCTATAAAAGTCATTAAAATATCTTAAAATTGAATTTATGTGGCCTGATTCCATATTGAAATTGATATTCACCTATTTCTTTTCTTTTTCTTTCTTTTTTTTTGCCAAAATAAGTCAGGTTCTTCTGTGGGAAAGTCCACATTTTTATGTTATAAAATTTTAAACCACTGATATTCTGTTGTCCACAAACTGTGCTCCATCAGCCAGCTTCATCACATCATGTTTGGGTTTATATATTCAACTTGAGTCTGTGTTTTGGGAGTGCTAAACATCTAAAGAAACCCATGAAGAAGTGTTTATTTAAGGGGCTCAATGTAACAATTCGTAGCGATTGACATTAGTTAGTAACTACTTCATATGTGAGCGGACTGTAACGTGATGTAAAAAATGAGACCTTCTCCTCCTCTCTCAGTTGTCTGTACGAGCCTGTGGACTATTTGTTTAGTACAATTAATGCTGCTGGACTGTTTGGTTTATTTGCGAAGGACTCAGATTTTCCGAGACAGTCCAAAGGACTCGACTTCACCCGTGTTCTGGAGTGAATCATCTCAGTGCCTCTCTCTGCTCCGCTAACAGAGAGCAATGGTTTATAAATGGTGACCGATAACATAAACGACCGTCTTCCTGCAAAACACAGAAGGTCTGCAGAGCTCTTTTAAAAGGAAACTCCTCTCATATGATATTTCCCTTTGAAAAGGTTTGGGGACTCAGAACAAGCAGATTCTAAAAGTTTGATTCGCTGACATCCTGTCTTTCCTTTTTCCATTTCTTTCTTTTTATTATTATTATTATTATTATTTTAAGTATTATTTCATTTAATCTATGTATTATTAAATAAATAAAAGCTAAATAGACTGCCTCAACAATGTCACCAGGGAGCAACACAAGTTGAGATAGAGTCATGTCTGAAATGATGCTCCAACAGACAGTGGTTGTAATAAATGGATAACTGTTTGTTGAGTCTACCTGCTACATCAGAACCAGCACGTGGGGTGGGATTTGAAGGTGGGCAGCTCCTCCAGGAGCACATGGAGGAGCTCATTCTGAGAGGGGATACAAACCAGAACATTATTACATAACAAGACTATATCCACATAGTATTATTTCTTTGGCTAGCGATAATAGATAATATTGTGTGTGACACAAACAGGATTTTCCCAATATCTGAACTGTCATGTGCCTCCTCAGGAAAAGTTCAAGTGATCTGAAGGCACCTTGGTTTCGGTTGCAGCTTAATACACTGGAGACTACAGTTAGGGTTAGGGTTAGGGTAAGTAACAATGGTAAGTTACAGTGAAATTAATATGTAAAAAGTTGCTGTAAAAAATTAAAGCTTCTACGTGCTCTCCGCCTGCTGCTTAATACTGATGTTGCACTCAACACAAATACCTTGACAAAACATTGATCACTCAGTGGCAAAGCATCAGAGAGCGATGTACTGAAGTTTATTTGATTGGAGGAAAATGTATATAAATGTGTGATTATGCTGTTTGACATGTCTTTATCAATTCAAAATTTACTACAAATGTAAGTGTCCGGCTGGCTTCGACATACATGGTTCTATGGTGGGTGCCTACGGCAGAGTGGTGGGAGCTGGGTGGAAGATGGAGGTAGGTGAGTTTGAAAGAAGCAGCTGTTACCAAGTGTCATATTTCTCACTTAAGGTCACAATCTGTAGAGTTTAGGAGGATTAGGAAGGAAAGATGATGAATATTTTTGCAAGGACATGACTGAAGGAACAGTTTCCCAAGATCCATACAACTCATCAGTTATAATCCAAGTCTCCAGAAGCCTGGAGTCCCCAAATTGATTTGAAAATATGCTATTTACTCCCTTTTGTCTGTGGTTGCACAGACTCGGGAGGACATGCGAATCAAGTCATTTCACCCGACACATGCAAGTCCTTTTGTCTCTAGTGTAAATCAAGTTATTAGGCAAGTCTTACGTACAGTATTCAGTCTTTATGAAGAGAAAAGACAAGGTATTAGTACCTAAGTAAAGATGTAATTGGCCACGTTACATTTTCAAAAGTATGACAGTGGATTGAATTTATATCAGATTTACCGTTGTGCAGTTGAAAAAATACAATAAAATCAAAATAAATCATTTAAAAGACTATGTCTGAATGTCTTCCCTCAGCATCACTTTTTAAACAGTGAAATACTGACAGACAAAAAAAAAAAAAACCTCAACAAAGTAAAATGGGCACAGACACGTCATGTCTCACAGCCAGGGGACGGGTCTTGAACTTTTTTATTTTCTGGAGTTCTGCTGACTCGACTCGAGTCCAATCACAGTGACTTGAGTCCACAGATTTTGGGGGAGAGTCGACCACGCCCACTCAGGAGACAGAACTGTACAGGGAGGCTTCGCGTTACATTTTTAGACAGACCAAAGAGTCGAGGCCCATTCCTGTAGCGCAGACACACACATACAAATAAACACACACACACGCCATCATGGTCCGAGTGTGCTCTTTCCCTGGATGCTTCAACAGAGAGAAGCGTGTGAGATGTCGCGTGCGCTCTTCGTCGCAGGACGTCGGCCTCCCGGTGACTTTCCACAGACTCCCGCTACACGACCCAGAGAGGCTGTGGCTGTGGCTCATCGCTCTCCGCCTGGACCTCAACCCCTTCCTCAAATCCCTCCGTGCGGTGCGGGTGTGCAGCGAGCACTTCTCACCGGAGGACTACCGTCCAAAAATGCACGGGAGGAAAACAGAGCTACTTCTGCTGAAGCCGACAGCTGTGCCGACCGCATCACTACAGCGGGCTGAGGTGAGTGCTCGCGAGTTCCAGCTCGTGCACCCACTCGCGCGCTGTCGCTTGAATCCTCGTGGGTACAGTGAAGCTTTCGTCTGAACAAACTGTAAATCATGTCTTTACAAACCCGGGAGAGATCTCAGGGCCTGTGCAGTCGGCGGACTAGCTGAGTGGAGCCATTTTGTTTTTTTTTCTTTGGCTGTTTACGTTTTAGGGGCAGACACTACAGGTGCACTGGATAACATTTTAAACTATATCACCTGGATTACTTACAATACGCTATTGTTTTATGACAAGTATACAATGTGAAATGTAAATAATTTTAAAAATACCAGTGTTGTATTACCTAATGTAAAATGCACTAACTTGTATAGAACACAGGATAAAGGCACATTTACAGTTCGTTGACATATTACTCAAATGTCAGCATCCATCATAACCCAAGTCTTAAGGAATAAAAGGTTATTTAACCCCAAATCTCCCTTCACAGTATAGATAGGAATAAAACTGGAACATTTTGTGTACAGAATGCCACAGAAGTGGAAATATTTGGCTCATGGTAAAAGGGGCTTTTATAGGTGCAATGTCTAAGAAGTGGCCACTTTTCAAATTCATACTTCTAACAAGTAGGGGGCAGCACATCACCAGAGGAGCTGCTAACTGTAGCTGTGTTAACTCAGTTAGCCATGCAGCTAGCTGAATGAACTGGGAGCTCAGAGTGGTATTCTGAAATAGAACGGGCCAGGCTTTGGCTGGTTAGCGGCTAATTTCAGTAGATATCAGCAACACAACATACAGATGTATTGAAAGTGAATAGGGTAAACATTTAGATAGATATCACCATTAAGCCTCCACTATGCTGAAGATCAGCGTAAGTTTATACCTGGGAAGTCTAGCTTTATCTACCTTTACCTGCATCGTTCCCAATTGCAAGGCAGTGAAGTGGAAACTACTGGAGTGCTGGAGTGACTTATTATCGACTGCCATTAAAGGACCCGAAACGTTGCAGGAAGTGGCTGAGGGCAGTGAAAGCAAAACTGTGCCACTTTTAAGATTGACCTTATTTTTGTTTTCATTGCATGGTAACTTAGCCTTTCATGGCAATTCCTAAAAACAGTGGGTTTCATTCAATTTCAGTCTAAATAATCTAATCTTAGCCGTTTCTCAATTAAATATATGACGTAAACTCTTGCATGAAACGTTTCTTGAGGAATTTGGGAAACCAGGGGTTCATGGGGACAAGACTGAATGATTAATCTTCAGTGGAAGGAGTTTAATAGCAAATCAGGAATTTAAAGGACTTATTAAAGGTCTCAGAAATAAACCAGAAATTAAATGCATTCAAGAAACTTGGCTAGAAACAATATTAGATTTTCTAATTAAAGGCCACGATGGTATACGCAGAGATAGGGTGGAGGGAAGTGGAGGAGGCTGTATAATATTTGTGAAACAGGAAATGCAATATAGAGTATTAGAGAAAGGCAAAGAGTGGGAAATGATAGTGACTGAAGTTTGGACAAAATGGTTTTATCAAAATAGTCAACTTTTACAATCCTTGCAAGAAGTTCATTGAAATTACTGAAGGAACTAGCTGTAAATTTAGATGGGAAAATGATTTGTTGTGGATATTTTAATGCTCATAGTACATTATGGGATAACTATAATGATGGGAATGGAGAGGTGATTGAAATAAAATTGTTGGAGGAAATTGTTTAATTCAATGGGAAGAGAAACAGAAATAGGTAAAATATGGGGAATGATTAAAAGAATGAATGGAATTAAAAGAGAATATGGGGATCCAGTCTTAATTAAAAATGAAAATGCTGCAGTGACAGATGAGGAAAAAGCAGACATGTTGGCACAGAATTTTGTCCATGTTCATAGCTCTAGTAATATTAGTGACGAGGGGTGAGGAGGAAGGGAAGCTACAATAGATGAGAATGAGGAACTATTACTACAAGAAGAACATGCCCATGATTTAATAAATGTATCATTCACAAAGGCAGAACTGAATGGTGCTCTTAAGAAAACCATGATATCATCATCTAAAGACATCTTACTGGAACTATATAATACAGTTTGGGGGGGAAGGGAAAATTACCACAAATTTGGAAAGAAGCTGTTGTAGTTTCGATACATAAGCCAGGAAAAGATTGTAAAAACCTTGGGAGTTATAGGCCTATTGCTTTAACATCTAATGTATGCAAAATAATGGAAATAATGATAAATGAAAGATTAACATGTTATATTACTTAGATATCAAAGGTTATATATCAAATATCAGAGTGGATTCAGAAGAGGTACCATGGACCCTGCTCTATGTTTAGAACAGGACAACCCGCTCCTGCAGTTGCCGCTTCAGTAACGTTAGGCGAACGATCGGACATGCCACTGGTCACAGAGGAAGCTGATACTTCACCTCTTCAGTCAGTTAAGCAATCAGTAAGTGTAACATTACAGTGTTCTCCAAATATGACCGATGCTGCCACTCAGACAGATTCAGACGCATCAGATGCAGCGGTACAGTGGCCAGCTGATGTGTACCAAGTTGTTACCACGGACCACGCTTACACAGATAAACATGAGTTGGATAAACAAGAAGAGGAGGACACTTGGATCTGGATCTGGATCTGTTCCCTTCAGGTGAAAAATCCTGATCCTGAATACAATGTTCATCTGAGCCCTCTCAAAACACCCAGGGATCACATGCTTCAACTGCCACTTATAAAGAAGACAGAGTTTTTCTAGTTTTTGAGGAACAGTTAAAATTGTTACTATTGATATAGAAAAATAACATGGTCCTCCTATAGATATGTCAATCAAATGTATGTGCAAAAATAAGGGCGTTATTTGGTCTAATTTCATACATTATAATTTGTTGGACAGAAAAGGATACAAATAGCCAGCAATCAAACTCAGTTTAATACATGATACTCTTTATTCAACACATCTTTAATATAAGGCGGGACAACTAAGCACTCTGGACAGCTCTATAGCTGCTCCTAGCTGACCGGCAGGAGGATCATCAACCTGGACAGCGCAGCGGCAGAGTCCCGACAGTTTTACATTACAGTGATGTTTAGAGGCTACCTATTGGTGACCCGGTTCCGATTGGGTAGGGCAGCACTCTCCTGGTCATGGAGGCTGACGAGGGCAGCCCATAAGACGTCTCGGTTGAGGCAAACTGCATCAAAGTTTTCGTGTGCTGTGATGCACAGGATATCTGAAATAAATAATCTATAAAATATCAAAGTCGTGCATTTCACTGTATATCCTAATTATCTATAAGGCACACGACAGCACTGGATGCTAATAATCTCCAAAATTATTTATATTGGAATAAGTTTAATCACACAATAGCTTACTGTGAACATCTGCAGACAAAAATTGGAGCTCTTGACAACAAACACTATCCCTCTCGGTTACCATGGAGATGCAGTTGCTGCACATACATCACCGGTTTTGTCCCACTCTCGCCTCATCCCGTCTTTCTTGCTCTTCATTTTGATGCTCGTTTTGAGAGAGAATATA
The DNA here is from genome assembly GCF_904848185.1 of Acanthopagrus latus. Classification (NCBI taxonomy): domain Eukaryota; kingdom Metazoa; phylum Chordata; class Actinopteri; order Spariformes; family Sparidae; genus Acanthopagrus; species Acanthopagrus latus. The sequence goes on along the minus strand of NC_051039.1, from coordinate 19,766,668 downwards.
ATTAGTTTATTATTATTTATTTTCTTTCTTTCTTTTTAAAAATGTATTCATAAAATTCATGAATGTATAAAGTCCCGATCCACACTCCATACCAGTAGGTGGCGGTAATCGACCAAACCGTTGTTTGTCAACCGCCATAAAACATCAGGAGAGAGGAAACATTGTTGCTGCAAAACCACCACGTGAGTTAGATTTGAATGCAAGAGACCTGCAAGAGACAGGCGTTCATCACTGGATGTATATTAAAGACTGTCACACCGTAAAATCAAGATGGTTCGTTTTTGTGCTTTTCCCGGATGCGAGAAGAAGATGAAAAATAACATTCCAGAAACTTTTCACAGACTGCCATTCCGGTGCGGTAGAGATATCCTGAATCAGTGGCTACTTGTTTTACAAGTTGACATCAACACGCCGACCGAGACTCTCAGAAAGAAGGACTACCGAGTTTGTAGTGACCACTTTGACGATGGCGACTTCAGTGTGTCTACAAGACACGAAAGACCAAAAAAAGTGTTTTTGAGGAAAAATGCTATTCCAAGAGAAAGAGTGGAGGTAGTGCACCTTTGGTTATATTCTACTGAAATGTTTGTGACTACCGCTTATAGAAATTATGATTTTGGTATAAACGACACTTAAACGACAAAACAACGAATTATCCGTGCATTTATATGGAACTAGGCTTCAGGAGCTTTCCACCTTAACTCTCCTCCATGTTACGTCGCATTCGGAGATCGATACTTCTCGACTGGCAAAGACGGCGGCCATAGGAAAGAAACTAGTAGAGTCGTTCAAAAACTCTCTTTTTTTAGTAAACTCTGTGTACACAAACAATGCGCTCAATGCTCGTGTTTATGTATAGAGACCCTGGTGATACCACGGGTAAACTGTCATGCTGTGTCGATCCTTCTTATGTTTTAAAAACAGCGATTTTGATGCTATCACACAAGTGCCGTAGCACTCCCAATGAAAATGAGTTTGACCCGAAAACGAAAATACGGTCTATCTTAAAATTGGCGCCTTCGTCGTTATTGTGCTCTTAAACGAAAGCTTGACATGGGTACATTTAAAGGATAATTTCGGTCGATTTCAACATGCAGCTTTATTGCTCAAGCTACTCTTGACTTGCCAGTAACGAAGACGTGAGCATATTTGGTCCAACCATTACAGGGCTCCGTGAACAGGAGAGTTAGCGCTGACAGCTAACAGCATGAGGGCAGAACTTTCCACTGTGTTTTAAGCGTCTTAACATGCTCCAAATCTCACCCCGAAAGTTATGCAACATCAGCAGACACCTTGCAACACAGCACTGTAGCGTGTATGACTCAAAATGAATAAAAAAAGTAGTTAAAACAGTGTGTTTGTGCAAGTAGCTACACACTGGTTTGTTTACAGCCCTGTCTTCCGGTAGTCCAAACAAGTCGATCCGTCGAGCTTGCGCTTACTCCCTCACTGACAGAGACGAAAACTTGAATTTTTGCATAAAGAAACGTATTCCAGCATTTTTGTTTTTCTGTTCATACATTACTGACCCTGTAAGAACATTGGTATGTTTGGTCATGAACCTATTCACTCTGCACTGAAAGCTCGCTTGTCTACGCATGCTCATGGTTCTTGCAGAGAGGAGAACCTCGTTTGTCAGTGAAGATCGACGCAGAGCTTTGATGGGATTGCAGCAGGTCTATTTCGTGAAAATGGTTCGAGTCTGTGCAGTGCCCAATTGCGACAATAAAATGAAGAAGTATAATCGTCTAAGCTTTCATCGTTTGCCTCTCTATGACCCCGAAACATTGCCTTTGTGGCTGGTCGTTCTTCAAATTGACGTGCAAACTCCGTTTCAAGTTCTCAGAAAAAGGGACTACAGAGTGTGCAGCGAACACTTTGATGAAGATGACTTCAGTCCGACCAGTGAAAAATGTCGACATTTGAAGAAAAATGCGGTTCCAAGACCTGTAGCAATTACAACTGAGGTAATGTCATCTTCTACTTTTTTGTTGTTGTTTTTTTTTTAATCCGTCTTGGACGGAACTTGGAAGGCTTGGCTTTTACAGATGTCATGCCTGGTCTGGATAGGACAGCTTGTTGTGGCAGTTTTTCCTCTTTCTTTCTGTCTTCGTCTTTCCATTATTATTATCGGTCCATATTTTGATTATCTGATCTGCTTTTACATCAGCATTTGTCTTTTTGATAGTGTGCTAACGTTATATGTTATGAGAATAGCAAGTGGAAACGTCCGAGCAAGCTTTGAATATTAGCTCTAGCCCTCTACATGCTAGGCAACTTGTTAGCCTCCCCAGAGGAGACTGTTGTTTGTTGACCCCTCGCCCCAACCACACAGAAGTGAGTCTATGTGTTTTATGTCTGTAGATCATGGTGTGTGCCAGTTCCTTGCAACAGCAGATTTAGTTTTTATCATCTGAGGGAGGGAGTAAGCGTAAGCTCGATGGATTTTACTTTTATTTACACACTGTTTTAACTACTTTCTTATTCATTTTGAGTCATACACGCTACAGTGCTGTGTTGCAAGGTGTCTGCTGATGTTGCATTACTTTTGGGGTGAGATTTGGAGCATGTTAAGATGCTTAAAACACAGTGTAAAGTTCTGCCCCCATGGGTTAGCTGTCAATGTAAACTCTCCGTTCAAGGAGCCCTGTAAGGGTTGGACAAAAATTTTTCGTGTCTTTGGTACTGGCAAGTCAAGGGTAGGTTGAGCAATAAAGCTGCATGTTGAAATCGACCAAAATTATCCTTTAACTCAGACGGAGAGAAACAGGCTTCTGCTCTCCCCACTGGAGTAAAGTGGACACACATGGGATTGAAGGTTCAGAGGTCCCCTGTCATGTGGTGTTGTACTACTAATACTATTTTTCAGTATTAAAACTCCTTATGTGTGTGAGTTTTAATGTTGCCTTCGTGAGCTTTGGGACTTTTTGCTCATGTGGTTTAGAGATTGTGGTTTGATAGTTACTGTTTGTTTATTTCTTTATTGTTTTCAATGTATGCAACCTTCTTTACCATGACACATTCTCGTTGGTGTAAAATCTGTCTTGGCAACAGATCTGTTTCTGATCCTGCGTCTGATTTTTTTAAAGTTACTTAGGATAAACAAACAGGGTGTCAGCAAGTAATATGAAATACAAATTAGACATATTTGTCATAGGACATGGAAATTCTGATATTAAGTATGTGACCGTGGATGCATCATGCAGTCGGACTGATGAGGCTATGATTTGTTGCCACTAATATGAGTTCATAACACACAACACCGAGCAGCAGTTGCCTTTGCTGTGGCAGTGCTGGCTAGCTAATGTTAGATGCTAGCTTAGCTGGCACACAGTGTTACAACTGTGTGTAGGCAGATGATGACACAGGATTACACTCTGGGTGTGTAATGGCTGTCTTGAGGAACATGGAGTAAATAGATTGTTTGGATAGTTTATTTCAGTCGCACTAAACACTTAAACTCATGCCTGTCATCAGCTGTTAAGTATGTGTCTATGTTGTGTGTTATTATACTGCAGCAGGACAACTTGGAAAGGGACAGACCACCACACCAGATCGGAGACACGGGTAAGTCAGTGAATGAGGATGATGATGATGATGATGGTGGTTATATTTGTAGAAAAAAGGAAAAAGAAATAGTACCTAAAAACATATTTGCCAAGTGAAACAAATCTGCCACAGTTTTTACTATGTGTCTTGAACTTTTAACTGGCAGTGTCAGGATTGCTCAGTCTTCATCTTTGCTATTTTACTGTGATACAAACAATGCAGTTCATGAATCCTAATTTCTTCCCCTAAGTTTCTGATGTTGTCCAGCCTGGTGAAGACAGCTTGTCCGAGACCACCTATAATACACCTGAGACGTCCACTGCAACAATGGAGAAGTAAGTCTGTAAATAAAATTTGTCATATACTTTCCAATGCACCAAATAAATGACGTAGCTTAAAGTGAAAACTCTGTGATCCAGCGTATTGTTTACCTCCGTTGCTCCTGCAAAAATGTATCCTTGGTGAGATTTGAGTATCCACCTCTAGCCAGCTGCACTACAACCTGTGTCATATCTCTTCTGTCCTGTAACAGAGCACCTCTGCAGCACATTGTTGACAAAGAGGCCATCCTGCAGCTGATGAAGAATTGCCCGATGTGCGACAGAAAGTGCCGCTGTACCAAACACAGTCGAGGTCCTTACTTCATAGTTTACCAGAGCTGTTACTTCTGCCATTATCAACGCAAGTGGGCCAGCCAGCCTGAAGCTCTAAACATGAACATTAATAAAGCACACACAGGGCCCAAGGGGAAAAATCAGCCAAAAGAGAAGGTGTGTGTAAATGCCAAAGCTAAGTCATCACAGCTCAAAAAGCTGAAAAAGCTTACATGACCCATTAAGGACTTGAGGAGCCCAGTGTTAACTGTGGCTTACATGAATCTTGGGCGCAGAACTAGTGTCAGATGTGCCTTAAAGTGGAGCATTATAAGGCAGCTGGATTTGCTTAATGATGACAAACAAAACTATAAAGAAGAATTGCCCCTGAGTTTACTTATTGAGTTGGAAAGAAGTGCCAGCTGGTGCCAGCAGTGCAGAACACACAGCAAAAAGAGCGCTGACAGACAGCCATGATGTTGACTGACAGCCAACTGTTGTCCTGGTGTATCAGGACGTTCGGTAAACTGAGAGGAATTGCTCAGCAGTCACAATCACTTACTATTTCACTTTGGTATGTTTAGGCTTACTTTCATCGAAGCTGGAAGCATTTTTGTTTAATGCCCTTATATATTGTTCCTTGTTAAAGTGACAATCTCTGTATATTTTTATTTCAATAAAAGCTGCAGTCTGTAACTATTTTTTGTTATATTCGCTAAAATTGTCATTATGATCTGACAGTGGAATAAGATTCAGAGCAACTGTGAAATAATCCACTGTCTGTGGGTCCACCTAGTGGCCATAATGTGGTTTGCAAGACTACTGCTTCCGAATAAACAATGGCAAGGAGAGCCAAGGGGAGTGTCTGAGAAGTGTCAATCATAATCGTGAACACGCTGCTGGCAGGGCCCCTCCCCCCCGTAGCGCGCGCGCTCTCACCTGATCAGATGGCATCAAACTCAAACTGCAAACAATGGCGGAGGGGCAACAGGGAGGAAAGATACCTATCCCACGGTTGGCACCACCATTGCCAATTTCAAAGAGAAGAAAAAAGAAGTCTTTTGAAGAAAAGCAGTGTAAAAAGAAAGAACTGGACCGTGCTAGGAATAAAACTAGGATAAATATCGGAGCGTCATTTCGGAGGTGGAGGGAGCTGCAGATTCTGCAGGGACTCAAGAGCGACGCAGAGTTGGCAGCTCTTCTGCTGGACAAGTAAGGACCCTGCTCGATATAAGGTTCATTCTAGTCTCTGACCACAAGGCTAAGATGGCGGCAGTGACAGTAATACTCGCGATAGCGCATATTATTGTCGCCTTCCGATGGTGCATTCGAGCTACGTAGCGTGTATGTTAACTTCGGTATTAAGCTTTGTCTTTATGGCTACGGTTAACAAAAGTGTCCTTAAAGTGACCAGGCAGTTGTAACGTTAGTTTGTGTTCTGTACGCTCTGCACGCTATGCAGTGGTTGAATTAGTTTAGAGAAATAGCGTTATTCATACTTCAGAAAGGTAGTATGACAACAATGTAGCACCAGGTAATGATTGCCTGCTAACTCCGTCTACCACGAAGTGACAAATATTGTTTGTTACTCATGATATCTTCAGTGACTCGGCGTGTGCCAGTTTTCATTGTAATTTTGTGATATTGATTAGGCTTATTTTGTTGCCAATGCCCCACCAAAGCAGTGCGCATTCAACCCAATGTGCATGCACCATCTTGGTTCTCTGGCTTCCTCTGTTACCGTGGTTACAAGCCTGCTCGTGCATGGCAAGCTCCTCTGTGAGGAGGTACCGCTAAAGTTTATATCGTCAAATATAAAATCTACTCTACTCCTAAATTGCACACCATGTTTTGGGTTGATTGAATGTGTTACCTCTCTGAAGGAGATTATATTTTCTGTGCTGTTGTTTTGTCATCGGGATTGTGAATTTGTTTGAGGTTTGTAAACAACGAAGGGGTGAGTTTCAGGGCTTATTTATTTTCATTGTTAGCACCCTAGCAAAAATACTTATACAATGTACGCATATCGCCCTCGGTGTCGCTAAAGGGAAGGACAAGTCCCCCTTTTCTCAACATAACCAATTGACAGCCCGATCTCCAAACAAAATGTAACGTTCAGATGTTTGCTTTTGACATTAGAGTGGTTATAGAAAAATAAGTGGATCCGAAGACTTTGATAAGAATCAGTGTAAATAATTTAGTTTTTTCCATCCAGTCAGAAAGGACACAGTGGGTGGTGGTGTTGCACCCACACACCGACTGTCGGTCGCCATTAAACATAAAGAAGAGAAGAAGAAAGTGGACCGTGAGTATATTCTCCTGTTACAAGGATGAAGGAGGGGGATCTGTCATAAGTTTTACATTTGACGTTATTGTGTGGTCATGCCTGATACAGATACAATACTGAAAAGTAGAATAAGAGTAAAGGGAGAGTAAAGTCATTATTCGAGCGACAGCAGGTTAAAAGGGAATGTGATGGGAGACGGGCGAAAACGTGTGAACATCGGTCGGTCATTTAAGAAATGGAGAGAATTGCGGGGATTTTGGGAGTCAAATCCGACCCTCAGTTACCCTACTTCCTCATGGGAGGGTTTGTAATGTGTTATGAAATCCACGACGAGATGTCGTTTTACATTTGATATATGAGATAACGTTTAACGTTGGTGGCAAAACAAAGCTAGCTAACGCTTCAGCTGTAGAGCAAGTTAATCAAACAAGGACCATCCTACGTGTTAAGTCAGGTTTGGTGGCGCGTATTCTTGGAAAGACCCATGACAACTTTTGCTACATCTCGCAAATACCTCCTGCAACGGCTTTAGTACACAATCAATGGAACAGATTGCCCTGCGTCTATTTGACCTAATGTGTCCCCGGAGAGTTGCCGTAGGGCTGCCACAAAACGGTTATTATTGTCGTGGTGGCTAGTGCTGCTATGTTCAACAGAACCGTCCATGGATATGGTGTTAATTAAATTACGATAAATAATATATTTGGTTATCATTTATAAACAACTGTACAGGTGTTACACCATGTTCTGCAACCCGGCAGACTGGATATGATGCCCTAACTTTTGATAAACAAACAAACATGGCGCCCAAAACTCCTCAGAAAACAGCTGTCGCACACTCTGCGGGTAAGGAGAAGAGGCTTGGATCAGAGGAAGGACAGCGAGAGAGACGGTGATAAACAGCGCAGTAAGACGAGAATATCTATCGGCGCCGCTATTACAAAGTGGCAACAAGTTAAAGCTAGAATATTTAAGAAATCTAAAGTAACTGGCCGTAAAATCATCCTAATATGTCACAGAGACCCAGGAATAATGTTCAAATAACATACTGAACTCACCAACAACAGTACAGCCAAAATATTCGCATAAAAAAAATAAAAAAAAATCTTTTGCAGACCGCAAATCATGTTGATGTTTTGAAATCATGTTTTGGCATGTGGCGCCACCCACCGCTGTCTACCAATCATTGCAGTCAGTAGAGTCTCAGCTGCCGAGCAACCACAGGTTGCCTGTTACGACTGTGCGACCATGGCGGGGGCAACAAAATCTAGAGGACCTCCTTATGAATCACAAAAACGCCAAGATAAAATGCGAGGCAAAGCGAGGGTCTATATAGGAGATTCATTTGAACGGTGGAGACAGTTGAAAGCTGAGAGGAATTTAAAAACGTATGCTGAATTGGCTACTCTTCTCCTAGACAGGTAACATTAAGCTTGGCTAACTAAGTTAGTATCATAGCTTGCGGGCAGGGTCCGAAATGAACTTTTTCATTTACCAGCCAAGTGGACTGGTAGATGGAAAATCCTCCGGCCAAGCATATTTTTTTTTTACCGGACAAAATAATAAATTGCCGTTTTGTGTTACATATACTACATATACATTCATTTCCATACATTTAATTGAGATAACGTATTATGTTGACTGTACTAAAGAAGAGGCCAGAACAAAATTGAAGCGTAAAAATAATGTATTTATTCATTTATTATTATTATTTATCCAGTGGAAACTCGGGGTCAGAGCAGAGTGCGTTCGGGTTTTCACAGTCTTGTGTGTGTGTGTGTGTGTGTGTGTGTGTGTGTGTGTGTGTGTGTGTGTGTGTGTGTGTGTGTGTGTGTGTGCCTGCGTTTCTTACACAACGCAGTAGACTCTTTAACGTACTATTGTGGTACAAACATTTACCCGCCAGTGTGGCGGATAACCTCCACGATTTACTCGCCAAAAAGAAAAGTTACCCGCCATTAGCGCCTGGTGTGTGTTAATTTCGGACCCTGCTCGACGGGGATGTACATTTCGAATATTTGAACTGTCGAGTAATAACGTTATTCATCAGTCGATCATCAGCACAGCTAACGCTAGCAGTACTAGTCCGGAGGGGGAGGCGGATACGACTCGCCGCGGTATTTTGAATTTGAGTGTACTTACCGTTTTTCGCCACATTCTTACATATGGCGCCTTTAAGAAACAATGCGGTATTAAAATGGACTCAAACATGGCCTTTATATCGCTGGACAGGTAGGTTAGGTGTGTATCATCGTTACAGATTGCGTTAATGTAGAGCAAACGTGCTTGTCTCCTTCGGTGCTTCCATCAACACCACTGCTTGAATCTTTATTGCCTGACCAGCAAGCTAACCGCCATGTGTTGTAATTGTAGTTATCTTCGGACCAAGTCAGGGAATCAAGCCGATCGACCAGCCTATCAAACAAGTTCCCCTGAATCCTGGTGAGACGATTTGAGTATTACTGCTATGTCTTTATAAACCAAACCAAGAAGAAATAATGAGTTATCGTGTAACATGTTATTCACACTGAAACAGACAACAACATAACTTAATGTACACTCTTGTGCTTCTTGTCATGTTTATTTAGTGAAAGCTTGGGTGATGAATATCCAATAATGATGAATTCACCAATTGAAGTGAAGCAGGAAGTTTCTCCTCCTCCTGTCCAGTCATCTGAAAACGGCAAGGTAAATGTGACCATGACACATCTCCCTCAAGAGCTGAAACACTTAGCCACTTACTTAACTTACAGAAAATCAATCGGCAACTATTTTGACACTCGCTTTATCATCTCTGTTTGTTACCTTTGTAAACTAAAAAGCTTTGGTTTTGGACTGTCAATTGGGTAACACAAGCAGTGTGAATACATCTCTTTACCTCCTTTTATAAAACCGTTTTCTGATATGTTATAGTTACTTAATCATCTGTTTATTGGAAAACTCTTTCAGTCATGAAAATGATTTGCCAAGTGACGCATTGTTAATCCAACCTTTAAACTATATTAATCTGTATTTGTTGAGCTGCAGTTAATGAAATGTGCTAAATGAATGAAACGATGTTGCCTGTTTTAACTAAGCATTGTGCTGCTGTTCCCTGTCCTGTTTAAAGCACCCACAGACAGACAATGCTGCCTCTCAAATACTGAACAGTCAAGACGAGTCGATGACAATCAACCAGACAGAATATGAAGAAGATGCAGGTGAGTCTTCTTGATATTAGCAGAGTCTCTCACCAGCAAAACAAATCCTTAAGATTGCAAGCTAATTGAATACAGGATAAGTGAAGTTATGACTGATACACTGAAATGGATCCACACAGATATGCCAGAAGATGATGAAGTCAGCATCTCATTAAGTGTGGGGGATGGACGCTACCTGGTGGATTTGGGAAGGTATGTTATTATCAATAATAATAATAATCCAGTTTTAAACTTTTGTTGTTAAATACCACCCCCAGCTGTTAATAAACGCAAGTCAGAACAAGAAGTCCTCACTCTATTCATGCATCTTTTCTGTTTCCCTCAGCTCATCAGAGTTCATCATTGATGAAGAGTGCATCCTTCAGCTGTTCAATTCATGTCGGGAATGCAACAGACAATGTACTGTTAGAAAACAAGTCAAAGGGCTAAAACTCACGGTCTCCCAGAAGTGCTGTTTCTGTGAAAGCAGCAGCAAATGGACAAACCTGCCAGATGAAGACGATGATTGTTGAAAGTAAAAGATGCAGCATGGACCAACTCAGCGATGTTACAGAGCAGTACTACTTTAGATAGCATCATGTCTTTAATGACACTTCAAGTGGACAGTGATTGTGTGGAAATTTCGATAAACAATGAGTATGTCTCATCTATTTTTCTGATTAAATTCATGAGACGTTAAACTGGGCTGCTGGACCTGAGGCTGCTATGCTGCCTCTGTGGAGTTTGGTTGTTCATCGCTACAATATCTTGAAGGCATCATCAACTACTTTGTATGTGTTCAGTTTTTTCCTGATGCTAGAAAGAGGGTGTTTTTTTGTTGTTTTTTTCAGCCTGCCACATCTGTCAGTTAATATGCATACAGCAAAGTAAGTGGAAGGGAGAATACTTGGTTTTCATTGGCAGGTAAGTAAAGGAAGGAAGGTAAGGAAAGTTATTTTGTCTTTCCAGGAAAAACATTTAAGATTTTTATTTTGTTCAGATGGGCTAGGTCAAGAAGTCATTAGTCTTAATGCTTTGCCACCCTTGTGCCAATATGCTTTTTCAAAATAAACATTCACTCAAATAAGATTTGTCATTTTAATTTTTAACATGATTGGATCTCAGCTAGGTGCAAGTGTAGTGTGCTCTGTTTGCTGGATGCAAAAAAGGTTACCATGGCGCAAACCGTAATGGGTTTCAAGAGCTCAGTGGTGCTGTTGCCGAGTTGTGCCAAGTGACCAATTGCAGTCGGCTCTCACTTCAACAACTCAATATGCAGAGAAACACGTTCATCATGACAGATGCCATGTGTTTTGCTTAAAGAGAACTTTATAACATTTGCAGAAGTTGCAAGAAAGCCCAAATAATTGAGAATCTGTCAGTGATCACACAGTTAATAGTTCCTTCTGACCTTTCTAACACACAAAATTGCACTTTTTAAAAAAAAAAGAAAAAAAGCCTGGAGTTGAATTTCTTCTGGCAAAAAGTTACCTATATTGGCTACTAATTTTTTTTCTTTATTTGTAATATTCAACATTCTTTCTTGAATTTGTAATTTATCTTGGGGCCTTAATGCCTGCACTGTGAGCTGTCCACTTGTGGATCTCTCGGATCTCTCTGGAATCAGATCTCTCAAATGTAAACCTTCATCCTTCATGTTAATTTGTGATGCTACAGATGCAACTGCCTCATTACATAATTTGCTCATTTTAGTGTATTATAATCAGCCTTAAACTTCAGGAGATGAGTGAGCCCACACATTTAATAGATGATAGTGAGGCGTGTGCTCATAACATACAATGCACAATATCAGTAGACAGTGTTTTAACATTGCAGCTCTTTGTGTATTGGTTTAAAACGACCATGTCTTAAGTTCTGGCTGAAAGTTAAAGATCACAACAGAATGAAGGAAGTGGATAAGTCATGACAGACTGATTATCATCGCCCCTGGTGATCAGACAGCAGGACACCAGGTGAAAAAGTTAAAAAATAAATAATCCACCAGAATGGTTAAAACACTAAAAGATGTAGCACATATAAGGGACAAGAGGTTAAAAATCAGTCAGTGTGACATTGATACTTATTAACTTTGCATCTGTGCTCTCTTTTTGGCAAAAGGAAGAACATTTTTACTAGCTGTTTGCTACAATATCAGCACACAAAGACTGCACAGTGACAGAGCCACTTTAAAACAATCTTAGGTATCAAGTACTAAAACCCATGGAAGAAGGGGACTTGGTCCAAGGTGTCATTAAGTTCAGGTATAGCAGCTGAGGTGAGAAGAGGAGTTAGCTAAATAAGCTAGCAGCTACATATTATCGGAGTGTGTTCGGTTCATTAATAATGAAAATTCAGTTCTTACAATCTGAATTTCCGCTTCCTGTGCAAATGTCTGAAAGAAGATGCCGAGGACACTGTACTGCTCAGCCATCAGAATGTCGTACCCTTAATAGAGAATGGCAATAACAAGTTTTTTTGCAACATGTTCCTCTGATGTAAATCCAGCAATAATCGAGTGGAGCTTAAAACAGCCCCTCATCTTGCTTCTGAGGTCAGTGCAGATAGCTAGTGTTGTACTGGAAGGAAGCCATCTGGACCCGACTGCGCAGCCTCTGGACCTCCAGATCCTGGAAGTAGTCGTCCTCATCGTTCTGGACGATGATCTTCTGCAGTTCACAAATCTCACGCTCCATCCTGGAACGCAGCTCTCGTTTCATCTTCAGCAGAGCCTGCAAACAATAGGAATGGTCAATGGTCTTGTTTTTAAATGGCTCAGGGAAAAGAGAATAAATCTGGACAATTCTGTGTCATAGTTAATGCAATGCTATACACTCTGATTTAAGGTGCATGTTGTGTGTGGTTTGAAATCAAAGATGTAACAACTGCATGAGATGCCTTTAGATTTTTAGAAAAGAACTGAATTAAAAAGAAAAATGCAAATAACATCTTTTCAAATCAATGTGTGAAATCAGGTCTTCCAGGACATGGATTACACTGGATGCACTGTAAGGACCTATTGTATGTTATTTTTGCGTTAGCCCTGATAATCCTGATATAGTTGTTTAGAAGAATGTTGCAACACTGTTCTGCTGTGAAGCTCAAGAAATGTTGTGGACTACAAAACATTCTTCCTTTATTAGATAGTGATTCAACTTTAATTTTAAAGTGAATTTATTCTTAAATTAACAGCAGTAGTAAGTGAAGGTTTTACCTTTTCTTGAGCTTTTTTCCGAACTTGGATGTCTTCTCGTTCTTGTGCAAGTTTTTCAGCTAGTAGTGAAAACTGAAAGAGAGAGAGAGCATGTTGTGAAGACAATTTCTTTACTTGTTCTTACACACTGCATCCTGACGATGTGTTTGTGTCCTACCTGGTCTTTGTAGTAGTTCTCCATGGACTTGATCTGGTCCTGGTGCCGTCTCTGATGTTCCAGTCGCTGCTCCCTGGCGTAGGCTTTTTGTTCTCTCAACCGAACTTTCTGTAGCTCCAAACCCTCCTCAAACAGTTGCCGAAACATCTAAAAACACAAACACAGCCACACTTGGCTCATCATGTCACCCAACAGACTAATGTCAGATAATCACATGGACTGTGTTTAAATCTTAAATTCAGTAATATCAGTTAACATCTGACTGATGTCCATCATTCCAGTGTGATTATTTGCTTTGATTCTTTGTTTAATGTCAATGAAAATGCCATCTATTTTTGGGTTGTGACCTGAAGTTTTGGTCAGACCAGATAAAAAAAAATTATAGAAAGACAATTAAATAATGTCACTAAACATCAGTCGGGGCCTTAATCCCTGAAATGGAGCACAAAGTCATCATTACCCACCCTCTCTTCCTTGGTGCGCGCCCTCATCAGACGGGCTCGGTGCTGAACATGGTAGTCGCTGTGGTACTTCTTGGCGCGTGCAACCTGCTGCCTCTGTTCTCTCAGTCTATTCTGGGTTGACTTCTGCTGCTGGACACGCTCCTTGAAGTCCCTCTGGAAGATAAACACTTTAGCTTGGTAGGTGGAATGGGATTTATTAAGGGAACGTTGCCTGAAGATGTGTACATGCAAGTGTTGGTCAAGTCTGATTTTCAGCTTTTGTGCACTCAAACACTTGGTTTGGATCTCATGGCCTGTGTTTTAAAAAACAACCCAGAACAGGTATGTGAGGTCCGTCTGCAGGTGGGTGCATGTAATGTGATGTTATTGCTAATGTTACTAGATGTGAAGAAATCTTCTGAGTTTGTGCTGATGCTCACCAGACGCCTGGCATGCTCTTGGTCTTTGCGGACGATCTCCACCAGCAGGTCATGTTTCCTAAGGGCTTCCTCCACCTGGCAGATAAGTGAGACTTATTTCGTATGCATCTATCAATCCACTCACCAAATCATACAGTCCACACTATATAGGGCACAGAGGTTTAAGTCAATGCATTTGTCAGCACTGTACTACCTGGCTGGGGAGTTTGGTGCGACGCTGGCTATGGGAGGATGACGGGGCATGAAGTCTGTCTACTTGCTGCATCTGCTGCTCCCACATGTGACCCAGGGCGTGGGGGGAGATGTGAAGGTGGGGCAACTCTTCGAGGAGAACAGGGAGGAGGTCATTCTCCCTTACTTTCACTTGAGAGAGACAGCAGGGACACAAACAAAACATTACCAGTTTAATCTACACTACTACTACTACTACTACTACTACTACTACTACTACTACTACTACTACTACTACTACTACTACTACTACTACTACTACTACTACTACATTCATATTAAATTATGTTCTGTGCTTGTGAAAGAAAGTTGAACGTTATGTGTGACAAAAAAACGGAATTTGTTAATATTAGTATTGTCATGTCATGTGACAGTTGATTAAGATATCTGAAGACATGCTGGTTTCAGCAGTGGTCTAATACAACCATTTTTATGGTTGCATAGAAAAGGTTCATTTGTGGATGCCTGATGCTTTAAGGGCTGCTCACTACACTGGCGCTTAATAGTTTTATTACTCTCAAAGCCCATAACTCACCAAACTGAGTGACTGTGGACAAGTATCAAAACAAGTTGTATTATGTTTTTTGATGATGGGTGTATGAGTCCTAGTCAGTTTATTGCCTGCTTGGTTGTCAGTAAAACATGTTCTAGCCACCTACAAACAGGCCCATTGAAAATACCTGTCAGTTTAGTGTACACACTTTCCAGAATATTTCAGCGTTTTACTTTGCTGTCAAACGCTTCTTTCCTCTGGCAATACTTCTGTATTCCTATGCAAATCACAATGCTTATTTACAATAACTTCCAGGTAAAAAACCTTTGCGCCTCGCACTAGTTTACATACAAGTTTATAAGGCAGGAGACATGCATATATTTCTATTCATACATATTTATTAATTTGTACTTTATAAGAAAATTATAAAAGGATTTATGTTTCACATAGGAGATATGCTATATATAACTCTGATATTAACAATGTAGTTCTCTGTGTGTATATTCCTCGTGGAGCCTGCTTGAAAACATTTTTGGTTCATTAAGTTTCTGACATTTGTCGGGCTGCTATTGACTGCTAATGTAGTATAAGTTGTCCTGTATAGAGTCCATTCTATTAAAAGTTTATGTTCTTGTTTTTAACTTCAAAATGACTTAAATTACTACATTTATAAAAGTATTCCAACTCTCAACTAAAAAAGATCCTTTTGACTGACCATACTGATGTTAATTCGCAGGCCTTCAAGTAAATGCATCTGAGGCATCCACTGCCACCATAGAGAATGCAACATTAGCCAAAGGAGAAGGTGTAAATGCCAAGGCTCAGTCATCGTAGCTTACAGGATTAGTGTTTCTGAATCTTCAGTCTCAGTGTCACATGACTCATCAGCGACCTGAGGAGACCTGTGCAAACTCTGGTTTACATGAATCTGAATTTGGGCACAAAACCAATGTCAGATGTGCCTTAAAATAAATCAATGTAACATAGCAGGAGATGCTACAATTAGCTGACAATTATGTAAAGTTTTCTGTGGAGTTTATAGCTGCAGACCACAATAAGGACATGTACTAATAATAATAATAATAATAATAATAAATAATAATAATAATAATAATAATAATAATAATGAACACAGTTACAGCAGAGGAGATACACATAGATCACTTGCCAGTTGTGACAAAATACTGTAATGACAATATTTGAGTACAGATATAATAATAACAATAATAACAATAACAATAACAATAATAATAATAATAATCCTTGTAAAGTTAGTCATCAAGTGCAGCACACTACAGGAATGTTACGCCACTACTGAATGCGACAACATACAGGCTTATATGTCAGCATGTCTCCGCATGACTGAAAAGTCCATGTAGTATCTATGTAGTAAATATAATTTAACCTACTTGAACGGGCTTTCCTGGGTGACTCCTGCGACCTCCGTCCTGGTGTGGTTTGTCTGTTACCTTCCGATCTGTGCTGGGCCTTCGTTCTTGCTGGCGATGGTCTGGCTGCTTGGGAAACATCCCCTAGTATGGCCTCTCTGTACTGTCGCTCCTACAGAAAAGGACACACACACACACACTGGGAGTAAACTGGGAGGAACTGCCCTACAGTCACAAGCACTCAGTATTTCACTTGAGCTTTATTTTGCCCATTTTCCTCCAAGTGGAAGGCTTTGATATTACTAATATTGTAGCTTGTTAAACAGTTAGTATAAAATAGCAGAGGTGAAATATAAACTGCTAAGTTTACTGATTAAGTTGATGTTTACAGATTAGAGAAAAGTTTGTCAGTTTCCATTACAACATACCAACAAATGAGATGCAGTCTATATTTTCCACACGTTTTTTTTCCGAGTTTGCATTCAACAAATGTGCTTTCACAAACTCCTAACTGAGCAGCCATGAACAAGAACAGAGCAGACACAACAACACATACTGAAACCATTTCTTTTAAGTAGTAGCTCCAGTACAGGAATAAAATATTCAACACAGTCACAAAAAATTGTAATCCTCAATGAATATGAGAAACTGATAGAGCTCTACTTCATCGTCCTAAACATTGATGTGATGTTGTTAAAAGGGGGGAGAACTAAGAGGCTTCCTCATTGTACTCAGACTACACAAGACATCATAATAATGACTTACTGCTTCCTGAGCTTTGAGGCGTGCCTTGTCTAGTTCTGCTCGTTCCTTGTCTTCATATCTTTTCAACTCCTCCTCATACCCCTTATTCTGCACAAAATGAAAGAGATTAATTTCATCTTTTTTTAAATTTCTATTTCTGATGTACTTGGTGTAAAAACGTATCATCCAACTTCCTCATTAACAAGAAAAGGAAATAATGACTGTGTTTATACCTTGCTATGTTTCTTGTGAGACAGTCTGTGGTGTACCTCTTCTCGCTGTGAATGACCAGGAAGTGTGAGGTTGGTTTGTCTCCCATCATCCACGCTCAAGGCCTCTGCCATGGCGTCTTCCAATTGTCCCTGCAGGGAGCGATGGGCCCTTGGAGGGGAAGGAGATAATGAACGAGCTCGGTGGGTGGATTCAGCGTTGGGTGTTCCTGAAGATTGGAAATTTAACAATTCATTATATTTATCAGTGCTGATGCAAAGCACTAATTACATCTTCACTGTGTTGTGTTTTACAAAATTCGCACATGGAGGTGCTCACAGTTCCTGTCTAAAGGCAGGATACACTTGACTAAAATCTCTCACATCACCTGACATTTAAATTGAAATTAAAACTTGTGCAGAACTTTTGTTATAAATTATGTCAAAATGACGATACTCTTTAGCCGTAAAATGTGTGTGTACCTGTGTGTTGTCTGGGGGTCCTGCGACACTCCATGATGCTGTCACTGTGGTGGGACTGCTTGTCCTCTTCTTTAACTTCACTAGACTCTCCACTTTCACTGAGAACTCGTTTGAGCATCTACAGGAATTACACATTGCAAATTGTTACAAGCATTAAAAGCATAACACAAAAATGCCATATAATACTTTAACCCAACCTGAATAAAACAGACATACTGGTAGGATAAAATACAAAACCCACAAACCTGATCAAGTTCCTCAAGTCGATGTGAGAGTTTCTCAGATATGTGATGCAGCTCTTCTTCTGCTTTCTTGTTCCTCTGTCTGCGATACGACAAAGGCTCCTCAAAACCTTCCTCCTCCAACCTGCTGCTGCTCAGAGATATTTAGACAGTTAGAAAAATTCAAAGAGAAAAGTAATGTTACCTCTTCCCTGCATAAAATAAGTTCTATGAGTACATCTTTCCGAGAAGATCTCCACACGTCTTACCTGAGGCCCGTCCTTTCCATGTGACCCCTCCTTCTCTCCGATTGTCTTTGTGTATAATTCTGATCCTCCTCATCTTCTTCAGTGTCTGGTGGAGAGGGAGTTGTGGCCGCCATCTCATCCTGCAGGGTAAGGAACAGCACATCTGGCTGGGTTCGGAATAAAACCCTCCTGGGACCCCCATTAGTCGGCTGAAATTAGACAAAGACAGAAACGAGTTAATTAATAAAAATAAAATAACACAACATAGATAATGTTTTTATTTCCACCAGGATGTCATGTTTCAATCACAAGCAATCTAAGTCGGAGCCAATAAATACTGTATATTGTTCTTAAGTTAGAAATTCCAGTATCATGACAACATCACCTGTCAAGCAATCAATCAATCATGGGTTAGAAGTGTCTGCGAAATTGGTACAAGTGAAGGCTTGTTGCACTCTTACCTCTAGCGCCTCACCCTCCACTTCCGTCCTGACTCTTTGCTGAGTGGACACAGCTGGAAAATGAACAAAACACGCATCAAGAACTAAGTTAAACTCCACACTGCTGGGGGATTTTCACTTGTTAGCCATCAAGAAATCCACTGCAAACTCTAACGTCAGTTACAACTATTAATTCCATCAGATGAGTGCGGCTTTTTTTAACCCTATGATCTGTGATGCTTTTAAATAATTCAAATAGATAAACTAGTTGACATTTTGTTCTGGTACATTTGTTTTACTCACCATGAGACTGTAATCCATTGGTAACAACTGTCTCAGCTTCTGGTTTAGAGGTCTGTGTGAAAACAATGAGTGAGTGAGAAATTAAAATGTGGGAAAAAGCAGGAAAAGAACAGTTGTTGCTGCCATAAACGTTGACAACAGAGGGGCAGTTTAATGAACACAGTCCACAGCTCATAAAAGTTCATTTTCCCAAATTGCCACCAGAGAGCAGCAGACACAAGACTTTAAGAACATATTAACATTGGTGAAGGGTCGACTCACTCAAAAGAAAGAAGAGAGAAGAAGGAAATGTTCCGTAAGTTTGAGCTTGGTGGCTGCTGTTGTCGTCGTTGTTACTCTCAGTTACAGGAGCAAGCCACATGGTTAAACTTTGTCAACAGCCAACACCAAGCTCTTGTCCATGTGCAGGGCTATTCACTGTGTGGACCCTTTTTATCAGTAATTCACTTAATTACTATGGAAAAAATCTCACATCATCTTGAATGAGGCAGTGCTTTGCCCCGTTTGGATTTCTTCCTTTCTTCCTACCTACCTACCTACAAACTTTTAATGATCAGTGAACTGTTAAAAACTAGAACTTGCTCAAGACTCAACTCTTCAACTGGGTATGGACACAAACTTAAGTGCATCTACCTTTATCATCTAACGACGTGTGGGTGGTGGTTTGGGTGCATGAAATAACAGTAATAAAGCTTAGGAGGAGGTTTAGTCACACACTGAGAATGTAGTTGGTCAGAGTTGTTGGTGACATAAAACAAAAACATAAAACAATTCCATACATAGAAATGTATTTCCTCCAATGTAATGGATAGCTGACATTCAAAAGACTCTCACTTAAAGTGGCTCTTCAGAGTTTTTTTTTTTTCCAAGTGACTCTTACTCTTGCATTGTTATGAATACAACTGAAAAAGACCGAAAAGTCTGCCATTATCTTAATGAGTCAGCACACAATTGTGCTTCCTCTATTGTCCTTAAATCACAAAAAATAGGAAGTGCAAATGTGTAAGTAAAAAACAGAAAGCGACAGACTTGCATTGCTGGCACTGCAGTAAGTTATTCCATTGCCCCTCGAAGATAACAAGTTTGCATGTCCTCAAACTCAGTGCAAATAAAAGGAAATTGACTATTAAACATTTGAACCTCATCAAGCTCTATTATAAGGATACCTCTGTAATGACAGGAACGGCTTCCTCGTCTGCTTGTCCTTGGCTGAGGCCAGCAGCTGTGGAGGGCTGGCTGGGTGGCTGTGGGTCTGTATCCGGCCTCTGGGGCGTGTTGCTCTGGTTGGGTGGCTGCAGGGCGATGGCTGAGTGCAGCAGTTCAGTCTGTGGAGCATCCTTGGCGTCCAGAGGACCGGAGTTGATGACTGTGTCTGAGGTTTGGGGAGGGGCAGCAAGTCCCAGCGGATTATACATGAGGATTTACTTAAAGAGTTATTCCAGTGATGTTGAAATCTTTAGTCACTTAATATAAAAATATGAGCGAAAGTTGAAGGCAACGTGACGTGATAGAGCAGACATATGACAGCATCGGAATTTCTGTCTTTTCTTCTTCTTCTTCTTCTCTGTCTGTTCAAAAGTATTTATTAAAAAAATACTAAACAGTTGACTAATATTTGGTATTAATAATGTGAATCTACCAAAAAACTAGTGACTTAGAGTTGTCCAATAAGTGGAGTAAAAAGCACAATATTTGCAACCAAAGGTATATAATTGCCACGTATTGGTTACCAGTTTTCTTGGTAATAAAATAATCAGTCCCTGATAAAAGTTAAACACAAGAACAACATATCGGTCAATCCCTACTAAATGGTCTCAAAAAAACTCTTTGTTGATTGCAGCAAGGCCATGTGACTAGATTATTTCTGTTTACTGTTACAGCTACACCAACTACTTCAATCAGTGCTAGAAACAACATGTCTTCTCAGATGCGTAGAATTGTTTCAGACCAAAAAAACAACAAAGAAAAAAGCTTAAGCGTTTCAAGAAATCTTTCACTAAAGGTGGATTCCTGACTTATCTTAATGCAACAAATAATTTGGACACCGAGAGGTAAAAGAAACCAACATGTTGATAGTAGGAGCCAGACACAGTAAAGAACAAGTAAAGATGGGCTGTGTCTCCCATCTTACCTTCTTGTTTGGCTGTGAATGTGCGTGCAGAGACTCCCAACCCAATGAGTTCACTAGTGGATCCAATCTCCTCAGCGTTCCAGGAATGGAGGGAATGTTTACTGGAGTGGACTGTGGACCTAAACAATAAGAAATATTATCAACAAAAAGTGCTGTATGTTAAAATGAGTGAGGTTAAATTGATATACTTGCTCTGAATTCATCAAACCTCACAATTACTGTGAGATGTTGATAAGCTGCCACTAAAGACACAAACATCATTAAACTTACATGTCCAAAATTATACTTTGTGAGTTTTCCAAATCTGAACAATGTCCAAGACTGTTACAGCGTTGTTGTTGAAAGACTACAAAGACATTGGCTGTAGCAGTATTCCCTGTGGTACTTACTATTCACTTATTGAATGAATAAGCACACCAGCAGTGCCACAACCTACACCCATAAAAACAGACAATTACATGTAATTCGGAAGCTCACCCAGCTGCAGGAGCTCCTGTCACTCCTGAGTTCATGTGTTTGACACACACCTCACCACACCTTTTTAGTATTTACACTCTAGCTAGAAAATCAGCCTCACTAGCTGTTGTGCCAGCAGGATGTACCTGCACTACAGCTGATTGATATAGTCAAGGTAATTTTGAACAAATGGGTTGACTTGTTTTGGTCTATGGGGAAGAAAGAGGAGTTGGTATTCTTTTTTTTTATTATTAATTCTACAATGTGATGCTTTCTCATTATGAAAAAGCAATAGGTGTGTGATTGATGTCTCACGTTTCAGTTGACATATACCGTTTATCACATATCATTGCTCCATTATTGCTTTGTCAGTGAAGTTTTCAACACTCCGGTACACTCCTCCACTATCAAAATAATAAATTTGACACCGACTTAAACCAGCTGGAGTAAAAAAATGATTTCCTCGTACATAGGAATTTGTGGATTTTTCCATTTAAGGAGTCACAACAGTACCGATGTCTGAAACTGACTAAATAAGTGCACACCTGGCACAAACTGTGACACCTAAACAGAAATACAAAATAAGGAATCCACCTTTATCAAGCAACAATTAACAAACAGAGTCACATCACTCACACTGTTAGGCATGGTGATCTCTGAGGGGAGAAGCGCAAAATCACCACTGCAATTAAAAGGATAGCATCCAAGATATAGCCATGATCAAATTAAAAAATAAAATAAAATAAACAAATAAAAGTTCATAATCATCATCTTGTGACCAATATGTGTTTTTTTTTAGTTTTGGGAGAGTATGTAAAGTGCATCTAATAGAAAATCTTACTCTCCACTGGAAGACGAAGAAGCTCCATCCAGTTCAGCTTCCTTGTTATCTGTGGCATCACAATTTGCTGTCTCCTTGGTTTCACCAGGCACATCCTCATTCAGACTGTCATTCAGGTCCTCTGAAAAATGTCATGGATAGCACAAATGATCAAGAGGGTGCAACAACCACATAAACAATAAACAAAACACACACACACAAAAAAAAAAAAAACTTTTGAAGAATTATGAGAAAACAGAACTAATGACAAAGAGAAGGCAACAATTGTGATTAAAACATGAAATGACCTCCGTGGAATTTAAAGAGGAACAAAATCATATGACCTCACCAACGGATATTCTCAGTTTGAAAAGATAGGAGACAAACCTAGAAGACTCACAGCCGAAAAAAGCCTGACAAACAGCCATTTTGTAGCTTTTAGCACAGACATAAACTCAGAACAGTACAGCAACTACTAACTAAACCAAATACTAACAGCAACGGCACAACTTGTATAGTGTCACCACAGCTCAGATTAATGAACCTTTCAGCCCCAACGATCTGTATTCACAGCAAACAGACCACCGTCAGCTTCTATTGAACTCGTTACCAATTTCATTATTGTACATGCAGGAAGTTTGATTAAGCCTTTTTGAAACTCTCATCATTGTGGAGACACAGTCATTAACTACTAATTGCCATTTGGCAACAGTAAGAGGCCCTCTCACACAAAGGCATGCTCAGTTCTGCCAAACGAAGAGGCCTGACTGTTCTCTATACAGTCCTTCACCAGCTGGTCTTAAACTGGGTTTAGGACACATTACGTCCAGTTCATGCTGAGGGACAGACACGCAATATCACCTCAATGAGCACTTGCATCTCAGTAAGTTTAAAAAAAATAGTTTCAAGCCCTCTGAGACCTGCTCTGCTGATTAAAACTGTGCATTAATGGCAAGGCTTAAATATGTTAAGATGATTTAAATCAAATATCAGATCTTTAATCTGATTTTTTGTTTTCTAAAATCTGTTTATGTTTTATTGTTGCATTGGTGTTAATATTCTGACTTTGGGAATGACTAAAGCAGAAATCTTCCAAAGAAATCTTTCTGACAGGTTTGATAAATGATCAAGCTTTAAATTATGTGGTTAAGAATTATAATGTGCCAATTTGTCACATGAAACATAGATAGCGTGTGTAAACGTACAGTTCAAAATCTATATCGTCACAAATACCTAATAACATAAAAGGCATATCTGTAAAATTGATGAGGAAAAAGTGACAAATTAATCTGCCTACCACCATTCTGTGAATCCTCACTTATCTCCTCCTTGAGATATTCCAGGAGGCCATCGAAGATTTCCAGGAGGTTGTTGATAGACTCTTTGTCCCCTCTGACAACATTTTCTCCTGCGAACACACAGCCATCCTCAGCATTAAACTTGGTATTCATTAATTTTACTGCTGAAGAAAAAAGGGGGATTGTTTTGCCCTCGTGTTTCAGCAAACCCCCTCAGGAAGTGAAGAAACTGGGCCATTCAGCCCAAAATCAAGTGATTTGGTGGGGAAATGTTTTAACATCTCCAGTTGATCCAAGTGAAATAGAATAGAAAAGAATAGACTTTTATTCATCCTACATCGGGGAAATTCACTTGTGACAGTAGCAGGTAGACAGACATACAGTAAGTACAAGTACAGATATTAAACAAGCAGACTTAAAAATACTAAAAAAAAGATTGAGATAAGAGAAAGAAAGATAAAATATAGACTCTATGTGCATTGTATACAGGAGGTAAATGTGCATTGTGTACATTTAAATGAAGTGTAACGGTATTGCCTTGAAGGCTGGATATATAAATAAATAAACACAGTTTGAAATAAACAGACTTGGTGTATGAAAGTTAAGTTTCTTTTCTCTTTCACATGCAATGTGTTCATTAATTTACCTGTAATGTGTGAGAGACTGATCTGAAGGTAGTCCAGAGACAGGGAATCAATCACAGACTGGACGTTATGGATGTCATCTTCTTGACTGCATGGTACTGCGATGTAGTCTAGAAACACACATGGCATGTATGGGACCTCAGAATTGGTGAAGTGCACACATCAAAGTTGAAAAAGCGTGTGTTCACAGACTTCCGGCAACACTTTGGACCTTCTCTTTACAAACATGCCATCATGAGGCTGTTACGTTGCCAAGCTCTTTCCTGCTCTGTTAAGTACAGGAAAAAGCTAAGCGCACTAACAATCTTGTGATGGCATGTTTGATGGTCTTAGGAAGCATTCCTGACATACTAAGCACACTCATGAGATCATGCTCTGAACTAAAACCTCACAGCTTGTTCACCATCAGCATTTGTGGCCTTATGATTAGAATTTAAGCTGCCTTGTTAGAGCTAAAAATAATAGCTATTTTCATAATATTTTTTTTCACTGATTATTTGCTGAATGGATTAATTAACCACATCTTCAAGTGTCTGGTGATGACACATTAAAAAGCTGTTATTGCTCATTTAGTAAAGCTTTTGTTTTTTTTCTGTCTGACCTTGAAATCTTCAGATTTTCAGTTTACTTTGTCATAAGACAAGAACAGCAGCCAGTCATCACAAGGGAGAAGCTGAAACCAGAAAATATTTGTCATTTCTGCTTGAAAAATAAATCTAAAAGGATACATTTTTCATTAAAGTAGTTGCATCAATTAAAGTGTTTTTTCAATAGCATTTCAAACATTTGCTGGTTCCAGCTTCTTAAACATAAAGACTTTCTGCATTTCTTCGTCATTTTTTATTTTAATAAAAAAAATATTATTTAATAATAAACAATATTATTTATTACTTCTTTTGGGAGTGGGGGAGTCAATTTGTAAATTAAACAATTCATCATGGTAAATATTCATTTGTAAATAAAATGTATGCAACAACAACAATGAAATAAAAAATAAATAAGTAAAACAAAAGCACAGCATGCAAACCAAAAATATAGACATCAGGGATAATGTGCATCACTTTCGTACAATCTCCAGTTTGTTTCCTCTTACCTGGAACTTTCTCTCCCAGGATGTTCTCATACAGGGAAATGAAAACATTTGCATCACAATCAGTCAGTTTCCTCAGCCTCAGGTTTATGTGACACTTGCTGAGTAGATCATTTGCCACATCCACCCAATCTGTGCAAAAGAAAGAGAGATGGGGATGTGTGATAGTGTTAATTCAATCATGAATACCATCCGCGGCAAACTTCAGCTAGAGAGCGGGGAGTCATCTCTCCCTCATACACACTGTACTACTACTACTACTACTACTACTACTACTACTACTACTACTACTACTACTACTACAACACAAGCTACTGTTACACATACATTACCCTTTTAACAAATAACACGGGTGGCAATGGATTTGAGAAGAATACACAGCAAGCAAAATTTCGTCTGAAGTTACCTGCCACCTTTAAGTCAGCTCTAACGTGTTGTGACACAACTTTACCGGTTAACTCAAATGCAGCTAGCTAAAGCTGCTAACTCTACTTGCTTGCTAACGGGAACATTAGCAGAAGACGTTAATCTGTGAGCCCTGGCTTTTCAATTAAAACGTGTCTCTAAAATGTTTACTTAACGCCAATATCTGTGGTAGCAGGAAAGCAACATTAGCTTACGTTAGCAGTTCACTATTAACGTTACGTGTCGTTAGCTCTCTTCGGACAGGAGCTCAGTATCGGCTGCCTTACCTCTCTCTCCCTCCTGGGTTCCCATGAAACAGCTGTCGACGAGAGGCGGCAGGAGCACAAAATCCACTAAACAGCAACAACAGGGTCTCGTATAAACCGGAACCCTAACCCTGGCCTGAGAATGTGGGTCGGTTTTGTGTTGTCGTGGGTTTCAGTACCACGGAGAAGGAACTATCGGTTCTTATTTAAAATTGAAGTCTTGTGTGATTGGACGATACGTTCGTTCTTTGTTTCCGGAAGTTCCCATTGATGAGTGCGTACCGCCCCCTGCTGGTCACTGTGTGCACTGCAGGCAATAATAATGTGTACAGCGTCAACAACAGCGGTATGTTTGAGCGTGTTAAAATACTAAGGTCTCCTTTGCATGCATTGCTATTTTATCCTTGCTAAAACCCACATACATTTTAAAATGAGTGTAGTACCCCCCTCTTTCTCTCTCGCTCTCCCACTCGGGAAACACATGTTTACATTACCAGAGAAAGTGAAAGAAACAACAACAACGACAACAGCAACACAAACAAAAAAAGTACATACACAGTGATGTGCGTAGGGCAACAAGTGTTGAGGAGGCACCAAAAATAGTCTAATGAAAAATCAACATAGTCATAATAATTATAATGCCGATATCATTTCAGTATATAAATATTAGGCACTTTTTAGGCATGTGTATCACAAAACAGGCAGAACAAGAGATATATTTAATTGCTCAAATAAAGTAACGATGGTGCCCCCCAACACACACACACACACACACACACACACTCAACTTCCCGAGCTCCCCATGGGCGCCCTTTCCTATCTCAGTGGTCTGTTGGATTGCGCCTGACGAAGTCTGACAGTAGGCTAAGTCAACTTTTTTGGGAATGGCCTCGAAAAGGAGTCAGGAGCAGAGAAAACAAAGAAGCAACTGCGAGATGATGCCCGTTCATCACTTGCAGGTACGTCCATGTTTAATCATCCTTAAGGGAAATGTGCTGCTAATGTCATGGCTAGCCTATGCATACACCTCGAACTAGCTGACGTTATTCCTGATGTTAGCAAACTCAAATATGTTATAACTTGCAAGCTACATTGAGATTTTACTGTTAAACATTATCTATGCATTTTACAAGTAACTGGCGCCAGCTAGCTGTTAATTTACTTTAGATACTGAGCAGTAGTTTATGGGTTATTTTGACGTGACTGTCAAAAACACTTTCTCAGTAACAGTTAGCAGTCAGTGCACAAGGTAGGTAGGCTAACAATTCCTCTTGCTCCAGACCATTTATTACGTGTAGCGTGCGATTAATAGTCTTCAGACAGGCGTTTAGCAAAGTTTACCTGGAATAGTGTCATTTGAGATCAGTGATGCCAGTAATGCGTTACTTAGTAACTTAGTAACGCGTTACCAACCACAGTAATCGGATTAAAGTTACTTATGCATGCCTCTGTGCGTTACTATTATTTTTTGTCATTTTCCTTAGTAAGAATATATATATTTGCTTTCTTCTTGCGTCTCAGGGAATGAACACAAACACAAACAGCAATGGAGGGAGGACAGAGATGTGCATTTTCTAGCTGGAATTTGTCATTATTTTGAGTTCATGTCAGCTAAAGATGAGAACAATATGGTTTGTTGTACACTCTGTGCTGGCGACAAAGTACTATCAAGCTTCAAAGAACAGGACGTCAAATTTGAAGAAACATTTGGAGTAGCAGCACAGTTAAAGTCTGTGTAAAGCAAATTCAGCCATTTTCCTCTAAACACCTGAAATAGGTCATAAATGTATTTCTTTAAAACATGTTAAAAGCCTTTCAACCATTTAGAATTTAATTGTGGAGCTAGGCTAACAAACCGTGTTTCAAAATTTCTGTGTTCAGGATTTAATGGGCAGGTCAGAAATCATAGCTGCCTTACTTAATGCAACTATGATTAGCAGAAACCCCGCCCTGCTGCGGAAGTGGTATTCATTAAGCGCACATTAGCATCGGTGGTTTTCTGCTCACTCTCCAGTCTAGGAGAGCACGTCTTACAATAGCTTGCATCTAGCAAACCAGTCAACCAGTCAGCTAACCAGTCATGTGTCCTCCACGTTGCTCGTGCATCATTCCTGGATGCCACAGTGTGCAGAGTGATGGCGCCATTTGCCTATTTAAGTTTCGTACAGACTACAACATAAGGAAATGGTGGATCAATTTTGTCAAGAGGAGCTACTGTGGAGCATTCAAAATCACCACCAACACCCATCTCTGCAGTGTCCACTTTACCCCGATAGTTACAGCAACTGTCACCGGCCCTCTCCATCGTGCCGACAGCGGGCGCCACTATCACAGCCACCACCCCTCTCCGTCGCGCTGACAGCGGGTGCTTCCATCACGGCCACCGGCAATTTGTGCCCGCCACCGGGAGAGTGACGGTAGCAGCTAGCTCAGACGGAGTCAATATGTGAGTTATCATTTTCTGTGCACATGCAGCATACATGATTCAGTTATTTCAAAACTAAAGCTCCTCCACAGCTGGAGTTATCCCAACTGATAACAATTGGGCAGACAGAGTCATTAGGGAGCTTGTGGTAATTAAGTAACTATCAGAAAAGTAACTGTATAAAAGAAGTATGGAAAGTAAGTACACGGAGGAGGCTCCCCTCCTGCATGTGGGCGTGGTTCCAGCACCTCTAACTGACACGCCCCCAGCATTTCACAGCAGAAGTGCTTGTTTTTCAATGGTTTTGAGACCTAATTTTATATACTTAGAGAGTATATTAATCTTTCAAATTTGGCTCAGTGGTCAATGACATGTGTTTCTGTGGTGTGACAAACTCATAACACAAATTTATTTCTGCTTTACAGGGACTTTAAGTTTACAGACCAAGTCCCACCAAGTGGTGTTAAGCAGATAGCTGCTAGCAAAGCACTTCCAATGAAGAGTTTTGGCAAAACTGATTGTCATTTTTATGTTGAGGCAGCGGGGGTGTTGTCAGCAGCTGCCGAATAATAAAGTAACTTGTAATCGAACTTAGTTACTTTTAAAAACAAGTGATCAGTAAAGTAACTAAGTTACTTTTCAAAGTAACTGTTTAAGAATGCATATGTTGGCGTTTACAATGCATAATAAACCCATGACCATCTTTAGGACTGTCATTCGGTAGAATTCAGCAGAATGTAGGCTACAATCTCTGACACAAATAAGGTGAGGTGTCGGATGTGCAGTGGGACAGAAAATGGCTCTTGACAATGTGAAGTCTAAAGAACTCAGACTTTTAGTGTTACTGCTACAGCTAGCTTAGCTACATCTGAATGTGACAGAAGCTACAGGACAAAATGAACTGGGTTTTTGATTGCATTTCTGTCAGGATGGACAACATCTGCTGGTGAAATAGAGAAACGTTTTGTAGTAGACAATTAATTAATTTTTCAATTAAATGGTAAAATAATGATGAAGATTCAGAAATGGAGTCTTGTGTAGGGTGTATCATTTTGCTTTTATTCCTATAGATAAGATAAAAATATAAAATTTCATTATGAATGATATAAAGCAAACATTATTGTTGAATTATGTGCAATACTACAACTCATTCTATTATGCTTTTTACATTAGATTAGATTAGATTTATCAAATAGTTGATGAAAAAGCAATAAAGGGGGAAAGCTCTTTGGCTGCATGCTTTCAGTTTTAAATGTTTATATTTTTTTCGGTGTAAGATTCTTTGTTTGAATATTTTATCCCTTTTTATACTGATCCTTTTTCTTTGTATTTCTAAATTAATGCAGGGTCAATGCTGAGAAATATACAAGGAGGAACACATGGCCAAGAGGAAGATACAGATGATGAGCAACCATCTGCAAGCAGCTCAGGCACACATCAACCCCAGCTGGCCAGCAGGTCTGTAGACTCTGCAACAGTACCAAGCACTGATCAACCGCCCTCAACCAGCAGTTTAGGGACAGATACACTGCAGAGAACCACCACCTCTGAAAGCACGAGTCCTGTCACTCAGAGTCCATCAGCAGGTGACAATGTTGAGATCTGTGTGTTATTGGTAGTGAGTTATATGTTTGGTAATAAAAAGTTGAACTGGCAAAAACAAACATTTTTTTCTCAGGGGGGCATCATAAAGGAATTATGCTTAGGGCATCAAAATGGCTAGTAGTGGCACTGGTTAAATCCTTTGTTCTGTTCAGATGAAACTGAGATTAATCTTGAGTTTTCTGTACTGTCTGATGGATTTTGGGTTATTGTTGGACTTTCTTTTCACAGACCCAGTGGAGTGAATGACCACAGCCTTCATCATTCCAGCTGTTTTCAGCATCATATGTCTTTATATTTCCACAGTTTTCAGTTGTTCTACCATTAGGCTCCCCAGAGGCCCAGTAGCTGTAATCAAACAAATAAACTTTTATTAGAGAATGTAATCAAAGAAACACAAGGAAATGATTTAATTTGAATCAAACAAACAAACAAACAATCAGCAAGCAAACAATAGTCTGAACCTTTTGGTCACTGGAGTCCCATCAACCCATTTCCACGTGCCCTCTGTCTCTGAGTCAGTCAGGCCAATCCACATGTACTTCTTGAAGTGGTTTGCAAACTCCTTTTTAAAAAAGAGACACAAACTATCAACAACTTAATTGAAATTCAAGTTTGATTTTTTCATTAAACTTATTTCAGTGTCCACCTGATGTTGAATTTTACAGTACTTAAGTATTTTAATTCTAAGCTTTAACACACACACACACACACACACACACACACACACACACACACACACACACACACACACACCTGTTCTTCTTTGCTGTTGATAATCATCAGGTCTGCACCTTTTTGAAGACAGTCATCTCGACTCTGTTGCCAGGTTTTCTTGGTAGAAGACACATAATAGAAACTACCCCTGAAATACATCCCTTGTTTTTGAGCATGTGAGAAACAGAAGAAAAATGTTAGTAACAAATTGCAAATGATTCATAAAAAGAAAGGAGACAAGACAGTATCAACCAGAAAACTGAATACTGATAATTTTGATGACGGTTTAATTTAATTTTAATGATTTATTGTATCATCTTGCTTACCAAAGATATTCAGAGTCCTCTCCAGGTTAGCTCTCTCGTCAGTCAGGTTTTTCAGACGGGCCTCAGTATCTGAAAAAAGATTGGTCATAATTATTTAAGTAATTAACACATTGATAACAATAGATTGTGAGAGACACATATTTAGAGAGCAGTCAGAGCAAATATTTATTCATATGGTCAGCTGACCACATTCGTTTTGCTTTTCTGTAACAATAGCTGCTTGCATGAGAAATTGTATTTTACTTACCTTGAAGCTTTCCCTGAAGATGACTTCTGTCTTTGGTCAGGACTTCAACTCTTTCTTGCAGCCCGTCTTTCTCTGTAGTCAGGTTGTAGTAACTGGTCTGTAACTGGTCTCTTTGTTTACTCAGGTTGTAGTAACTGGTCTGTAACTGGTCTATTTCTTCAGTCAGGTTGTTGTAACTGGTCTGTAACTGGTCTCTGTCTTCAGCCAGGTTGTTGTAACTGGTCTGTAACTGGTCTCTTTCTTCAGTCAGGTTGTTGTAACTGGTCTGTAGCTGGTCTCTTTCTTCATTCAGGTTGTTGTTACTGGTCTGTAACTGGTCTCTTTCTTCAGTCAGGTTGTTGTAACTGGTCTGTAACTGGTCTCTTTCTTTACTCAGGTTGTAGTAACTGGTCTGTAACTGGTCTCTTTCTTCAATCAGGTTGTTGTAACTGGTCTGCACCTGGTCTCTTTCATCAGCCAGGTTGTTGTAACTGGTCTGCAGATGGTCTCTTTCTTCAATCAGGTTGTAGAAACTGGTCTGTAACTGGTCTCTTTCTTCAGTCAGGTTGTTGTAACTGGTCTGTAACTGGTCTCTTTCTTCAGTCAGGTTGTTGTAACTGGTCTGTAACTGGTCTCTTTCTTCAATCAGGTTGTTGTAACTGGTCTGTAACTGGTCTCTTTCATCAGCCAGGTTGTTGTAACTGGTCTGTAGCTGGTCTCTTTCTTCAGTCAGGTTGTTGTAACTGGTCTGTAGCTGGTCTCTTTCTTCAGTCAGTTTGCTGTAACTGGTCTGTAACTGGTCTCTTTCTTCAATCAGGTTGTTGTAACTGGTCTGCAGATGGTCTCTTTTTTTATTCAGGTTGTTGAAACTGGTCTGTAACTGGTCTCTTTCTTCAGTCAGGTTGTTGTAACTGGTCTGTAGCTGGTCTCTTTCTTCAGTCAGGTTGTTGTAACTGGTCTGTAACTGGTCTCTTTCATCAGCCAGGTTGTTGTAACTGGTCTGTAGCTGGTCTCTTTCTTCAGTCAGGTTGTTGTAACTGGTCTGTAACTGGTCTCTTTCTTCAATCAGGTTGTTGTAACTGGTCTGTAACTGGTCTCTTTCTTCAATCAGGTTGTTGAAACTGGTCTGTAACTGGTCTCTTTCTTCAGTCAGGTTGTTGTAACTGGTCTGTAACTGGTCTCTTTCATCAGCCAGGTTGTTGTAACTGGTCTGTAGCTGGTCTCTTTCTTCAGTCAGGTTGTTGTAACTGGTCTGTAACTGGTCTCTTTCTTCAATCAGGTTGTTGTAACTGGTCTGTAACTGGTCTCTTTCATCAGCCAGGTTGTTGTAACTGGTCTGTAGCTGGTCTCTTTCTTCAGTCAGGTTGTTGTAACTGGTCTGTAACTGGTCTCTTTCTTCAATCAGGTTGTTGTAACTGGTCTGTAACTGGTCTCTTTCTTCAATCAGGTTGTTGTAACTGGTCTGTAACTGGCCTCTATTTTTAGTCAGCTTGTTGTAACTGGTCTCTAGATTATTTCTTTCTTCGGTCAGGATGTTGTAACTGGTCTGTACCTGGTCTCTTTCTTCAGTCAGATTGTTGAAACTGGTCTGTAACTGGTCATGTTCTTTAGTCAGTTTGTTGAAACTGGTCTGTAGCTGGTCTCTGTCTTTAGTCATGTTGTTGTAACTGGTCTGTAGCTGGTCTCTTTCTTCAGTCAGTTTGTTGAAACTGGTCTGCAGCTGGTCTCTTTCTTCAGTCAGGTTGTTGTTACTGGTCTGTAACTGGTCTCTTTCTTTAGTCAGCTTGTTGTAACTGGTCTCTAGATTATTCCTGTCTTCGGTCAGGATGTTGTAACTGGTCTGCAGCCGGTCTCTTTCTTTATTCAGTTTGTTGTAACTGGTCTGTAACTGATCTCTTTCTTCCGTCAGGTTGTTGCAACTGGTCTGTAATCTGACCATGTTCATTTCATGCATTTCATTGGTTACTGTGGTTTACAGACAAACACAAAAATTAAAAAATGCTCAGAGAATTTAGTTTTGGGTGATGAATTCACATATGAATACAAATGAACTTAGACCACAATTAACGATAACAAACAAATTCTGTTAACCAGTATCACTTATTGCTTCATCAGTATGCTAACTAAATACTCACATGTAACAACCAGAGTTATGAGTCCAGTCAGCAGGAGAAGACACAGCAGACCCAGAATCACTGCAGCAGCTCTGAGTGAGCTCTTCTTAACCCGTGTACTATCTACAGCAGCTGGAATTAGAAGACAATATTTGTAGCAATAGATTACAATCATGAAGCATTAAATAAAAAGACAAACCAGAGTTTAATCATAACAATTTGGTTATGAACTTTAAACAGATGCAGATGCCTTTAGATGGAGTGAAACCAGCCTCACTCTGTGATCACTCACCTAATGCTCTGAGTCATCAGAGGTGAAAAAAATCAGCTGATTCAGCTGAACTTCTCCTTCAAACTCTTTATTTGAAAAAAAATAAAAAGTTGTTGTTGCAGAAATTCTCTAACATGTCTTGCAACACTCTGAAGACCTTCCAGGAAATCCTCTCTCAAAATGTGCACTGTTGCACCCACTCTAAAATGATTATTCAGTCTTTGTATGACTGAAAGCTGACTTGTATAGATGAGAGAAGAGAGTACAGAACTGCAGCCCTCAGAGCACACACAGATACACTTATAAACATTAGTGGCCATCAACTACAATTTGCCACATTGTAACTCACTCAAAACATTTGAAGTTGCTGTCACAACTGGGGGAGAGCTTAAGTAAAACACATAAATAATAAGATATGATCATTAATAGAAATACTGGGATGAGACATTGCCCTGGACATTGACATTTGTTCTCTTTTCACACATGGCACCTCAAAACAGCAAATTCAAAAGTGTAAATGTAAACTTTTTTCACAGTAAAAAACTGTAGAAGCAGAAACCCTGAAGGCTCCCACCAAGAAATTTAAAATGAAATCCTCTCATCAGATTATTTGGAAAAGTATATCTGTGTGTCATCAAGAAAATAATGAACATTCTTTAATCCTTGATATTGTGGCAGAGCCTAAAGGCAGGAACACACCGGCCCAACCATTGGTCGGGAACAAATATGTTTGGTGTTTTCAGCTGCGTCGGAAGCTTTTGGAGCTGTGCGCACGTTGTCTGCTCTGACTGAACATGCGAAGTCTGAGGAGGAGGGCCGTCGGACGTCTGAGCCATTGGGTTCTCTGATTGGCGGTGTGCTAGCGAATCAGCGTGGTGTGTGGGGGGGCGGAATACTGTGTGCACATTGGTTTTCTACGCACTCCATTCCGGCATTCTCCGTTTTCATGCTTTGCATTTCTGGCATGAGACTAGTTGTTATGTCCGTTCAGGACAAATTAATTTGTGTTCGTTTGGTAATGCCTCACAGCATGTCGAAGCGGTGTGTTTCAATGCAACTTTTTTGCCAAACAGTTCACACAAGAGGCAAAGGAGTGGTCAGAGAGTGGTCGGATAAGGCAGTTAGACATCTGAGCAGTGTGTGGGGGCCTTAAAGATTGAGTGGCACTATTTTCAGACTGAGTACAATTAGGCCTGATCTACAGCATGTTAAAGCCAAATAAAAGTTTCCTCCAGAGGCATCAATAAAGTATATCAGACAGTTGTTAGTTTCACTGCTGTGGTTAACTTTTTTCCTCTCCACTTTCTTTACATTCAGATGAGTTCTTTGAGAATGTAGAATATAATGTTTGTGTGTAGTCTTATGTAACAATGTGAGTTACTTCTGCAACAAATATTTAGAATTGCACACTGACATATACACCGATCAGGCATAACATTTTGAGCACCTGCCTAATATTGTGAAGGTTCTGTCACAGTCTGGCTTTTAAACTGGACAAAAATGGGAGTACACACGAGGGGTTGCGGGATAACAATGAATAATTTATTTACAAAATAAACTGTACAAAATGTGTAGATCTCCAAACTGAGGAAAATGAGGAATAACACAAGTAAATGACCAAAAAAGCCCAGCCAGCATCTGGCCTGCAATCAGGCAGGCACCAAGCAGAAGGCCGACTTCAGGGTGAAGAGAGAGAGAGAGAAGACTGGCAGCTCCTCAGATTTAAAAAGATAGGCTACACCGAGCCCTTGGTGTAAGCCAGTCAGCAGCCAGCTCTGCTTCCTCTCTGCACTCGGCCTGAAACACAACAATAGAGACCTGGTGTCCTGGTTGAACTCTGCACCCCCATGAGGGCATAATGACACAGGCACCCTACTAGGGCCGTGATAACACTGGCCCAAACATTGGATTTCTGAAACATTTGGTGAGACTCGGACGAGTTCAGGAACAAATCTGTCTGTCATTTCCTGTTTTCATGTATTGGATTAGCATTAGCATTAGCACCGCTTAGCATGGTTGTGATTGTGAAGCTTAGAGAAGCCAGATCACAGAAACATATCTGGGAACGTTGTACTTTCTTTGTAGTACAGGCCTCTGGTGTTTTGACCATCTCATTTTCAACAATGTTATACTTCTACTCCACTACATATCAGAGGCAAATGTTATGTTTTACATTTGTCGAACAGCTTTATTTACTACTTTTAGAATATTTTTTCACATCCCTCCTATGCAGTGAGAACAACATATCTCCAAATGTAGTAATTTTTAGTGTTTATGATTAATAAAATTAAAAGATATTGAAACTATTACACAAAAGCACATCATGATGACACACAACTCTATTCAACCATCAAACCAAGTGATTAAACGTCCGTTCAACACTCAAACTAGACTTCACATGAAAAAGGTTGTCCAATCTTGAAAGGTCATCCACGCACCTCGATCACTGCAACTCCCTTTATACATGTGTCTCTCAAAAGTCCCTCCATTATAACTTACACTCAGATACACACATAAAACATAGTTTTAAAGGAACAGAGTGGAGCTGCTGTGTCTGCATGCACTGCCATCTTGGTCAAAATCCCCTCCAACTTAAACAGTTGTGACCACGTCACTCCATCATGTTTTAACATCTTTACATTGGTTACTAGTGTTTTTTAGAATTGATTCAAAAATACTTTTAAGAACTTTTAAGGCCCCCTCTGGTTTGGCACCTCCATACATCTCAGTGCTCTTCTCCTTTGGCTAAAGTTGCTGACTGATATCATCAGAAAAAACTTTGCTCTTGCAGCTTAAAACCAAAGGTAATAATGCATTTTCTGTCAGAGCCCTCAATCTCAAGCATGCTGAATCAGTTCCACATTTTAAGTAAGTTAACTTCATAAACAAACTTGTACAAAGATGAGAACACTTGAACTAAATTGGGGCTATCTTTCTCACCAGGCACTGCCGTAGTCCGTTCGTCTTTTTCTTCAACAGAGTGGCTCTGAAATGAAACACCCGTCACTGGAGCGTCTGCTTCATAGAATATCATCTCCATATTTTATCACTGAGATTGATGACGGTGCTGGTCAAAGTGTTTTCTTAAAATGGTGCTGGTCTGTGATGTGATGCCTCTTTTATACCTGCCTCTGCTTATACAGCAACTCTCTCTGTCTCTTCTTCCTGTTTTTTCACTAAGTTGTGTTTCTTTTTAAACTTACACTGCAATAACCTTCACCCTCAAGGCTTATCATTCCTTAAAGAAGAACTTGGGTCGATTTAAACATGCAGCTTTATTGCTCAAGCTACTCTTGACTTGCCAGTACCGAAGACGCAAACACATCTGGTCCAACCATTACAGGGCTCCGTGAACGGAGAGTTAGCACTGACAGCTAACAGCATGGGGTCAGAACTTTGCACTGTGTTTTAAGCATCTTAACATGCTCAACATCTCACCCCAAAAGTTATGCAACATCAGCAGACACCTTACAACACAGCACTGTAGTGTGTATGACACAAAATGAATAAAAAAGTAGTTAAAACAGTGTGTTTGTGCAAGTAGCTACATACCGGTATGTTGACATCCGTGTCTTCTGGTAGCTAAACCAAACTAGTCAATCAATCGAGCATGCGCTTACACCCTCACTGGCAGAGACGGAAACTTGAATTTTGCAGACAGAAACATATTCGAGCATTTTCGTTTTTCTGTTCATAATGTACATGTCCATGTTACAGCCTGTCATGAGCCATGAGCCTTACAATAGCCTGTTAATCCTGTTAAGCGCACACTCGATGGATATACTAGTTTGGAGGCATTCTCAGACTGACCCCTGAGGTCAGCTAGAGGTCACTGACCTCTGTAATATGTAATTTTCTTGCAAAAAATTGTAAATGTGTGTGTATTGTATGTATGTTTTTTTGTATTTTAACATTTAAATATGCAAATGAGGCCTTATCTCATGAAAAATGTTATAATTTGCATATATTTTAAGAAACAAAATCAGATCGTGTGATAAAGCCAGGCTCAAAATATTTTTTCCGTTTTGTTTTCATATTGGATGGGAAAATAATTACAGAGGGGTTTGTGGACATCTACTTCTCCTATCCTGTAAATCAGAATGTCAATAGCCAGAGTTTTTAGAAATAATGTGGAAATATCTGCGTTTTCCATTTGTGTAGACGGGATCTTATTTTCCTACAGTTCTGGGTTACAGGGTGGAGCAGACACAATAAGCTGCCCTTATTTAAGTCTCCACCTGTAAAGACACAGTCAAAGCACAAGGCCCAACTTGCTGCTCTGAAGAGTGATGCCTGTTTTCTCATCTGTACAAATCATGTCAAACAATGGAGGGTGATCTCGATCAGTTTTTCAGTCATGAGAATCAGTCAGCACCACCATCCTTATCCCAAGGAGGTGCATTAATGATTACTTACTTCCATTAATTCTGGCTAGTCAGAAACCAGTGTTGGTCAGGTAGAAGCAGTTTTTATCGATGGTGCTGCAGCTGCACATATGTTGAAACCAGGTACTGCTAAAACCTTCCAGGCCTATGCTGACAATGTTTTTGTACCATACATAGTATCACAGTTGAAAGACACAAAACGCATGTACATTGTTTGGGATGTGTACCAAACAAATAACCTTAAAGCCAAAAAGACTGCCTGGGATACATGGCATGTATATCCAGAAGTTACAGAGGCTTTCCATTAAATGTTGCATATTCCACAAGAGTTGAGTGATCTTTCCTTGTCTCAACTAGAACCTTTTGTGGTGCTTATCTATGACAGAACAAGTGCATGCTTAGATGTCACAACATTTTGCCCATAGATCAAGATCACTGGAAAACATCCCCCCTACGCAAGCTGCTTTGCGGCAACACATCAAAAGAGCAATGCACCAGGCTAAGATAATGGAACCTTGCCTTGGTTCCAAGCCCACAGTTACCAGAGTAAGCACTGAGTACCTCAGACTGGGGATGGACTGATACAGATGCAGGCTGGCAGCCATGTTGGACGATACTCCCAGAGGCATCATAGGCATCTTGCTATGAGCTTGTGCACTATGGGGGTAAAAAGTGTTGCCCCAGGCACTGTAAATGCAATAAGCCAGCATTAAAGTGCACAGCACTCTGCACATGTTCTGGTGACTCAAGTGACTAAAACTGTTTTGTAGGCCAGTATTTTTCTTACCCCCGAAAGCTAAGGCCTCTACAACAACTTTCACTATACTGTTTTGGCATGCTGATATGTTACCTGTTAAATGTTACATTGGAAATTTCTGACAGGAGGTCAACTTCAAGTGGGGCTACATTTTTGTCATGTCCACATTCGTATGGAATTGTTTGGTGAAATCTAAAGGACCTGTCCATTTTGTACTTAGATTCACCCAATCGCTAGATCTTTTTTTACCAGTGACCTTCACTGCACTTAATGATGACCATATCTTAAATTAAAGCTTAGGTCATCAAGATCAAACCCTGAAAGTTTTATGCTTGTTTCACAAAAAGCAAGATTGTCCCTATTTTAAGAGCTTAACAGCCCCACTACTTCTGTTTTTTAAGAAGTGGAGGTTATGAACTGGTTTGTCAATCTTGTACAATCTGTATACAACATTTTTGCAAGTGTCTTAGTGAAGATTCTTCATAACTGATAGGGGATATTCTGAACTCTGAGAAGACTCAGGTTAGTAGAACAGTAAAACAGAATTTCTTTATAAAAATCATACAGTTTTTTAAAAGAAGAATAAAAGTACGTGACAATGATGATAAAATACTTTTATTTACATTCCAAGCCAGAAATGCAAAATGCTTCAAGATGAAATATAATAGAGGAAATATCAAATGCAAAAAAACAAGATGTATACAACACAAAAGTAGTAAGCACAACAATATTTAGACCCAAAAAATAAACTACATCTATGATTAAAAATGAAAGGAAAGAAAAGGGGGCTCTATGACAACTGTTTGATTTTAACCTTGAGAAGAAACATCATTACCCAAAGAAATGTCTAAATTAAATGGAAAAATACATAAATTGTGGCTGTCCTCTGAAGCAAATAAAATCTGACCCAACTGAATCTGTAATTGATGCTTATGTGCCACTGTGTTAAATGTGTTTCACTGCTGTCAATACAAAATAGCTGTCATGGTGGTGTCTATGCTGAGTTACAGGGTAACTTTCTTTTCACACATCCAGAAGTTTTCATTTTCACATGTTTCATCATTCCAGTTGTCTACATATTTTATGTAATATACTGTTACACAATCCTCATTTCTGCCTCGATAACTGTTTGGTTCACCGGAGCCCCAGAATCTGAAACCAAAGACAAATACGTTTTAAACATGATGCAAACCAGAAACTCAAAAACAACAACAAACAACAATTAAAATTCAACCAATCTACTCAGGTACTATGCACTTTAAGAGTAAGTGAAAGAAGCTAAAATACCTCGAGTTCAACACTATGGTTTACTTATTTTGAATGAAAGAGTAATGTGCGTACCTTGTTGTCAGTCGAGTGCCATCCACCCATCTCCACACCCCCTCCCACTGTCTGTCCGTCAGTCCAATCCACATCACCTTCTGGTGCTGTGTTATTAACTCCTTGTTTTTAAAGAGAAACTTAAAGTAATTATTGCAGTCATGTTGATAATATTTGGATGTAAAAAAAAAAAGTAAAAATAAAAAAAAATCTAGAGATCGCTTTCCCTTAAAAACATTATTATTTGTGATTGACAGTTGTCTCCAGCTTCTTCCGAGGTCGATAGTATAACACTGTTGGTATTACCAAATATCTGTGTGTTGTCAGCAATCAACAGTCTAGGTAGCTGGCAGTTTGTTGAAAAAAAAATCTTAAGAATGGCTGAGTTCTACAGTATATTGT
Source organism: Acanthopagrus latus (assembly GCF_904848185.1). Lineage (NCBI taxonomy): Eukaryota > Metazoa > Chordata > Actinopteri > Spariformes > Sparidae > Acanthopagrus > Acanthopagrus latus. The sequence goes on along the minus strand of NC_051039.1, from coordinate 19,726,394 downwards.
AGCATACTGTGCTGCCCAATGTTAGCTAGCTAGTGTTAGCAGTGTCAGTGCTCATGGGCACTCTCTCTTTCGCTCACTCACACACGTGCACACACACACACACACACACACACACACACACACACACACACACACACACACACACACACACACACACACACACACACACCTGTTCTTCTCTGCTGCTGATAATCACCAGGTCTGCATCTCTCTGCAGACAGTCATTTCTACTGTCTTGCCAGGTCTTCTTAGTTGAAGAAATGTAATAGACGCTGTCACTGAAATAAAACCATCCTTGTTGCAAGTAGCGTTCTGTTGATAAAACAGTGAACAAAAATATTTCAATCTAAGCCAGAAGGACATTTAAAAACTACTAACATGGATTTATTAAACAAGATTTTCACTCATATAAAGCAATAAAATACTGTCTTCATAACTACTTTATCAATTACGTAGTGACTCAAAAACATTGCATTTAATATTCCTGCCATGATCCCGTTTTGTTGTTCTTGTGTTGCCTGTTTTGTTGTGAAAGTGTGCCCGCATGTTTCATGTTGTTTTTAGTTCTTCCCTTTGTGTTATTTTGCCTCATTTCAGTGTTTTTCTGTTCCTTTCCCTCACCTGTCCTTTCCCCACCTCACTCCACCTGCACCTCATCCCATCATTAGTGCATTTGCATAAAATCTTTGTTCTCCTTGATGTCTTAATAAGTTCATTATGTCTTCCCCCATGATGCCACCCTGTGTTTCCCACCAACATCATCTACAGTATCTTCTTCAGTGTCTCCTCGTGTCTCCCCTTGGTATGTTATTGGTTTTTGCTCCTTGTTGTTCATATTCATTTGTACTTTATGTTTGTTTTCACTTGGTTTCAGCCATTTTTGTTGCTACTATGTAATTTTGTCCTCATGACTCATTTTGGTATATCTGGATTTCTCAGTTTTAATGTCATTCAGCTTGTTAAATTAAAGCTCTTTTGTTCTCAAATCCTGCCTCCTGTGTGTTGTCTGCATTTGGGACCTCCCTTTCCCCTATAATTGTAACAGAATGAACTGACTGAGAATGGATCCAGCAGTCAACAGCACACAATTTTTGGACATATTTGACATATGAAGTTTTACTTTGAATGACAACACAGACATTGTGTAGAAACTAAAAGCCATAGCCATGTTTGAATTGAGGCTATTCTATAAGCCCTGGTTGAAGGGAGCTCCAGGTGCTGCAGAACACTCATCTGAAGTGAAGATGTTTAAAAAGACTTAAAGTGAAAGATTACAAGGCAGTGAGTCCCAGATAGCTGCTAGCCACCAGGCTGTTAGCCATCCATTAGCTCCAGGGTCTGCCAGTCCTCAGCCAAGAACTGTTTACGACAGCCCCCAAGAAAGCGATGTCCCTAACCACATCCTGGCTCCCCAACATCTGGCTCCCTGTTCTGCTGTTCTTTGCGGCCTGCCCAGAGCCCCGGCTGATATGTTGGAAATCTGGCCGACACCTTTGCCTGCTCCCCCATAGACAGCCCGGCCAACACCTATTCCTGACCGTCAGCTTGGGTCATAGGTTTTCTGCCTTTGCCACCGGCTGGCTGTCTTAATAACTGACTACTGGTAGTGATATATTTATTCTCATACTTACTGAGAACATTGAGCTGTCTCTCCAGCTTGCCTTTCTCTTCAGTCAAGGAATTCAGACGTAGAGCTGCCATTTTGGGTAAAGAGGTAACCATCATATGCATATATCACTTTAAAACTTTTCCCAAATTCCACAATTTATGGGTATTCATTATACATTTTAATATTCATTATGGGTAGATGAGATAAGAATGTATAGGTTGAAAACTGTGACATTGATTTTACTTAAATATTGACTATCCTTTTTTTGTGTGTTTTTTTCACATACTGTAACAGTCAATTTATGGTACTGGCAGGATTTAACTAGGAGCCTTCATACGATGCGTAACAGATGTCAACTATGTTTATCATGTGTTTGACTTACATTTAAATCTGAGCCCTTTTGAAGATCTTTGTTTCATCATCATACTTACCAAAGTCATTCAGCGCCCTCCTCAACTTGTCTCTTTCTTCAGTCAGGATTTTATAACGCTCCTCAATATCTAGTGGACAAGTCACCATTATTTGCAACATAATCAGATTAGGTTCACAACTAAAGAGACAATTCACTTTAAAACTAAATGAACATATGAGGTATTGGACTCTTTGAAGTCAATTCTGATGTATCTGGGCACTTCTGTGTACACGAAATTTAATTTAAGTCCTCATACTGAAGTCTCATTAAGACACCTTACATTGTGCACACAATATTTTGCACCCTTTATACCTTTCCTGCTATTCTATGTTAAGAAGGTAAAAAGGAGAGATGTACTGTATAGCTCCAAGCTATACATTAGAGCAATACAGCTTAGCATCTGTTTTAGCAGCCAGCAATTACATCACAGTCTCTTCAGAAATTTAATTCTCTGGTTACCTTCAACCTTTCTCCGAAGATCACTTCTCTCTTTGGTCAGGGCTGTCACAAGTTGGTGGTAACTGGTCTGTAACTGGTCTCTTTCTTCAGTCAGAATGTTGTAACTGCTCTGTAACTGGTCTCTTTCTTCAATCAGGTTGTTGTAACTGGTCTGCAGCTGGTCTCTTTCTTCAGTCAGGTTGTTGTAACTGGTCTGTAACTGGTCTCTTTCTTCAGTCAGGTTGTTGTAACTGGTCTGTAACTGGTCTCTTTCTTCAATCAGGTTGTTGAAACTGGTCTGTAACTGGTCTCTTTCTTCAGTCAGGTTGTTGTAACTGCTCTGTAACTGGTCTCTTTGTTCTGCCAGGTTGTTGTAACTGGTCTGTAACTGGTCTCTTTCTTCAGTCAGGATGTTGTAACTTGTCTGCAGATGGTCTCTTTCTCCAGTCAGGTTGTTGTAACTGGTCTGTAACTGGTCTCTTTCTTCAGTCAGGATGTTGTAACTTGTCTGCAGATGGTCTCTTTCTTCAGTCAGGTTGTTGTAACTGGTCTGTAACTGGTCTCTTTCTTCAATCAGGTTGTTGAAACTGGTCTGTAACTGGTCTCTTTGTTCAGTCAGGTTGTTGTAACTGGTCTGTAGCTGGTCTCTTTGTTCAGTCAGGTTGTTGTAACTGGTCTGTAACTGGTCTCTTTCTTCAGTCAGGATGTTGTAACTTGTCTGCAGATGGTCTCTTTCTTCAGTCAGGTTGTTGTAACTGGTCTGTAACTGGTCTCTTTCTTCAATCAGGTTGTTGAAACTGGTCTGTAACTGGTCTCTTTGTCCAGTCAGGTTGTTGTAACTGGTCTGTAGCTGGTCTCTTTGTTCAGTCAGGTTGTTGTAACTGGTCTGTAGCTGGTCTCTTTCTTCAGTCAGGTTGTTGAAACTGGTCTGCAGATGGTCTCTTTCTTCCGTCAGGTTGTTGTAAATGGTTTGTAGCTGGTCTCTTTCTTCAATCAGGTTGTTGTAACTTGTCTGCAGATGGTCTCTTTCTCTAGTCAGGTTGTTGTAATTGGCTTGTAACTGGTCTCTTTCTTCAGTCAGGTTGTTGAAACTGGTCTGCAGCTGGTCTCTTTGTTCAATCAGGTTGTTGTAAATGGTTTGTAGCTGGTCTTTTTCTTCAGTCAGGATATTGTAACTGGTCTGTAGCTGGTCTCTTTCTTTAGTCTGGTTGTTGTAACTGGTCTGCAGATGGTCTCTTTCTTTAGTCTGGTTGTTGTAACTGGTCTGCAGATGGTCTCTTTCTTCAGTCAGGTTGTTGTAACTGGTCTGCAGATGGTCTCTTTCTCTAGTCAGGTTGTTGTAATTGGCTTGTAACTGGTCTCTTTCTTCAGTCAGGTTGTTGAAACTGGTTTGTAGCTGGTCTTTTTCTTCAGTCAGGATATTGTAACTGGTCTGCAGCTGGTCTCTTTGTTCAATCAGGTTGTTGTAACTGGTTTGTAGCTGGTCTTTTTCTTCAGTCAGGATATTGTAACTGGTCTGTAGCTGGTCTCTTTCTTTCATCTGGTTGTTGTAACTGGTCTGCAGATGGTCTCTTTCTTCAGTCAGGTTGTTGTAACTGGTCTGTAACTGGTCTCTTTGTTCAGTCAGGTTGTTGTAAATGGTTTGTAGCTGGTCTTTTTCTTCAGTCAGGATATTGTAACTGGTCTGCAGATGGTCTCTTTCTTCAGTCAGGTTGTTGTAACTGGTCTGCAGATGGTCTCTTTCTCTAGTCAGGTTGTTGTAATTGGCTTGTAACTGGTCTCTTTCTTCAGTCAGGTTGTTGAAACTGGTCTGCAGCTGGTCTCTTTCTTTCGTCTGGTTGTTGTAACTGGTCTGCAGATGGTCTCTTTCTTCAGTCAGGTTGTTGTAACTGGTCTGTAACTGGTCTCTTTGTTCAGTCAGGTTGTTGTAACTGGTCTGTAGCTGGTCTTTTTCTTCAGTCAGGATATTGTAACTGGTCTGTACCTGGTCTCTGTCTTTAGTCAGGTTCTTGTTACTGGTCTGTAACTGGTCTCTTTCTTCAGTCAGGTTGTTGTAACTGGTCTGTAGCTGATCTCTTTCTTCCGTCAGGTTGTTGCAACTGGTCTGTAATCTGACCATGTTCATTTCATGCATTTCATTGGTTACTGTGGATTACAGAAAAACATAAAAATTAAAAAATGCTCAGAGAATTTAGTTTTGGGTGATGAATTCACATATGAATACAAATGAACTTAGACCGCAATTAACAATAACAAATTCTGTTAACCAGTATCACTTATTGCTTCATCAGTATGCTAACTAAATACTCACATGTGACAACCAGAGTTATGAGTCCAGTCAGCAGGAGAAGACACAGCAGACCAAGAATCACTGCAGCAGCTCTGAGGGAGCTCTTCTTAACCCGTGTACTATCTACAGCAGCTGGAATTAGAAGACAATATTTGTATCAATATATTACAATCATGAAGCATTAAATAAAAAGACAAAACAGAGTTTAATCATAACAATTTGGTTATGAACTTTAAAGAGATGCAGATGCTTTTAGATGGAGTGAAACCAGCCTCACTCTGTGATCACTCACCTAATGCTCTGAGTCATCAGAGGTGAAAAAAATCAGCTTAATCAGCTGAACTTCTCCTTCAAACTCTTTATTTGAAAAAAAAATGTTGTTGTTGAAGAAATTCTCTAACATTTCTTGGAACACTGTGAAGACCTTCTAGGAAATCCTCTCTCAAAATGTGCACTGTTGCACCCACTCTAAAATGATTATTCAGTCTTTATATGACTGAAAGCTGACTTGCATATATGAAAGAAGAGAGTACAGAACTGCAGCCCTCAGAGCACACACAGATACACTTATAAACATTAGCGGCCATCAACTACAATTTGCCATGTTGTAACTCACTCAAAACATTTGAAGCTGCTGTGACAACTGGGGGAGAGCTTGAGTAAAACACATGAATAATAAGATATGATCATTAATAGAAATACTGGGATGAGACATTGCCCTGGACATTGACATTTGTTCTCTTTTCACACATGGCACCTCAAAACAGCAAATTCAAAAGTGTAAATGTAAACTTTTTTCACAGTAAAAAACTGTAGAAGCAGAAACCTGAAGGTTCCCACCAAGAAAATTAAAATGAAATCCTCTCATCAGATGATTTGGAAAAGTATATCTGTGTGTCATCAGCAAAATAATGAACATTCTTTAATCCTTTTTGATCAAAAGTAAAGAGAGTTGCGTTCATAAGCCTCTCGATTACAACTCGCAACACAAGCGCCACCATCTTGCATCTCGCGCAAGCACAGAACGTACACACTACTGTGGAGCAGGCAGCATGTCGAAGCGGTTTGTTTCAGTGCAACTTTTCTGCCGAACAGTTCACACAAGAGGCAATGGAGTGGTCAGAGAGTGGTCGGATAAGGCAGTTAGACGTCTGAGCAGTGTGTGGTTGGCCTTAAAGATTGAGTGGCACTATTTTCAGACTGAGTACAATTTGGCCTGATCTACAGCATGTTAAAGCCAAATAAAAGTTTCCTCCAGAGGCATCAATAAAGTATATCAGACAGTTGTTAGTTTCACTGCTGTGGTTAACTTTTTTCCTCTCCACTTTCTTTACAGTCAGATGAGTTCTTTGAGAATGTAGAATATAATGTTTGTGTGTAGTCTTATGTAACAATGTGAGTTACTTCTGCAACAAATATTTAGAATTGCACACTGACATATACACCGATCAGGCATAACATTTTGAGCACCTGCCTAATATTGTGAAGGTTCTGTCACAGTCTGGCTTTTAAACTGGACAAAAATGGGAGTACACACGAGGGGTTGCGGGATAACAATGAATAATTTTTTTACAAAATAAACTGTACAAAATCCAAACTGAGGAAAATGAGGAATAACACAAGTAAATGACCAAAAAAGCCCAGCCAGCATCTGGCCTGCAATCAGGCAGGCACCAAGCAGAAGGCCGACTTCAGGGTGAAGAGAGAGAGAGAGAAGACTGGCAGCTCCTCAGATTTAAAAAGATAGGCTACACTGAGCCCTTGGTGTAAGCCAGTCAGCAGCCAGCTCTGCTTCCTCTCTGCACTCGGCCTGAAACACAACAATAGAGACCTGGTGTCCTGGTTGAACTCTGCACCCCCATGAGGGCATAATGACACAGGCACCCTACTAGGGCCGTGATAACACTGGCCCAAACATTGGATTTCTGAAACATTTGGGGAGACTCGGACGAGTTCAGGAACAAATCTCTCTGTCATTTCCTGTTTTCATGTTTTGGATTACTGGCACGAGACTAGCACCACCCGATGTTTGAGACTTGTTGCATCTCGCGCAAGCGCAGAACGTACGCGCTACTGTGTAGTTGGCAGTAGTCGAGGCAGTATGTTTCAATGCAACTTTCATGCCGAATGGGTCAGACGAAAGGCAACAGAGGGGAAGGATAAAGGCAGTTGGCTATTGGTTTGAGTCTGGGCAGTGTGGATCCTCTGGGTCCTGTATGTTGGGGGATGAGGCCTCCATGGATCAGACCTGCTCAGCATGTCTTACAGATGCTCGATCAGATTGGGGTCTGGGGAATTTGCAGGCCTGGTCGACACCTTGGGCCCTTTATTGGGGGTCGCTGCCATCATGTAGTGTTTTTGTGATGAGGGTGTGCACTTAGTAAACAACAGCGTTTGGATGGGTGGTGCGTGTCAAGTGGCATTCACATGAATGCCATCATCCCAGCAGAATATTGCATTGAATTGCAAGGGTATCTACTGAGGATTCACAGGGGCTGTGTATTTGAGAGTAGTGAGAAGCTCTCGCTGAAGATTCTGTCGGGGAGGAGGAAGAAGAGGAGGAGAAGGTCGTTCATGGTGGCGCTGGTGGATACCGTGGAGTGTGAGCTCAGGAGAGCTCCGGATAAGGCTGTTGGCTGTAGCGGTGCTGATGGCTGGGTCACTGGAAACAGAACTGTTGGTTGTTGGAAATGAGGTGTCAGGTTCTGTTAAGTCAGGCAGTCTGTGTTGACCAATACTATACTGCTGCTGTTTATCTTATTTGTACAGCGCACCAGACTCTGTGAAGTGAAACACTTCTTGTACAACCATTTAAAGAACATCAGAGGGCTCCCAAGTCTGCTTTGGGGTTACAGCTGAAAGAATGAGGCTGAAAATTTCATAAACTGCATAAAAATACATGAGAGAACATATTCATTTAATGCAATACACAAATGTAAGTATAATCAAATAATCTACTTGTGCTCTAATGATGGGGCAGTGATATTACCGTACAAGATTGTTGATTTACACAATTACACAGTCGGCAATATTTGTGTCAACTGTCCATCCTGCATTTGTCAGCTGTAACTGTGTTGCTTTAAGCCTGCATTATGTGTAACTTCTCATATTTGTGTAATAGTTTGCTCTTCTTTAATAACATATTCTTTCTCTCCTGCCAGAAGAGTTTTCCTTGCTTGTGAAAAACCTGGGCTGACTTATAGACTTGACCAGCTTCATGTGACCACTTAGCATGGTTGTGATTGTGAAGCTTAGAGAAGCCAGATCACAGAAACATATCTGGGAACGTTGTACTTTCTTTGTAGTACAGGCCTCTGGTGTTTTGACCATCTCATTTTCAACAATGTTATACTTCTACTCCACTACATATCAGAGGCAAATGTTATATTTTACATTTGTTGAACAGCTTTAGTTACTACTTTTAGGACATTTTTTCACATTCCTCCTATGCAGTGAGAACAACAGATCTCCAAATGTAGTAATTTTGAGTGTTTATGATTAATAAAATTAAAAGATATTGAAATTATTACACAAAAACACATCATGATGACACACAACTCTATTCAACCATCAAACCCTGTGATAAAACCTCCATTCAACACTCAAACTAGACTTCACATGAAAAAGGTTGTCCAATCTTGAAAGGTCATCCACATACCTCGATCACTGCAACTCCCTTTATACATGTGTCTCTCAAAAGTCCCTCCATTACAACTTACATTCAGATACACACATAAAACATAGTTTTAACAGAACAGAGTGGAGCTGCTGTGTCTGCATGCACTGTCATCTTGGTTAGAATCCCCTCCAACTTAAACAGTTGTGACCACGTCACTCCATCATGTTTTAACATCTTTACATTGGTTACTAGTGTTTTTTAGAATTGATTCAAAAATACTTTTAAAAACTAACTAACTAAACCTAACCCTAACCCTAAGGCCCCCTCTGGTTTGGCACCTCCATACATCTCAGTGCTCTTCTCCTTTGGCTAAAGTTGCTGACTGATATCATCAGAAAAACTTTGCTCTTGCAGCTTAAAAACAAAGGTAATAACACATTTTCTGTCAGAGCCCTCAATCTCAAGCATGCTGAATCAGTGCCACATTTTAAGTAAGTTAACTTCATAAACAAACTTGTACAAAGATGAGAACACTTGAACTAAACTGGGGCTATCTTTCTCACCAGGCACTGCCGTAGTCCGTTCGTCTTTTTCTTCAACAGAGTGGCTCTGAAATGAAACACCCGTCACTGGAGCGTCTGCTTCATAGAATATCATCTCCATATTTTATCACTGAGATTGATGACGGTGCTGGTCAAAGTGTTTTCTTAAAATGGTGCTGGTCTGTGATGTGATGCCTCTTTTATACCTGCCTCTGCTTATACAGCAACTCTCTCTGTCTCTTCTTCCTGTTTTTTCACTAAGTTGTGTTTCTTCGTAAACTTACACTGCAATAACCTTCACCCTCAAGGTTTATCATTCCTTAAGCTTTTTATTGACCTATACTGCACTATAATATGAGTTTGTCTACTTGAATCTAGAGCTCTCCAAAACAAGTATTTTTCAAACAATTAATCTAGCGATTATTTTTCCGATTAGTCGACTAATCTAATTAATTTAACGTTACATGACCAAACAAAAGTAACATAGTAACTAACTGTCATTGGTAACTTATGAGGAAAAAAATACTGCAGTTGTAGGCGGAGCAGCGTCTGTCCTACCAACTCTTCGTCACATTTCTGCCCGACAAACAGCATATGTCACTGGCAAAAATCTTTAACTCACTCAAGTGGTTGTGTTGATAGAAATCACCATGATGGTCAGCCCTCCCGACGGAGACCTCAGTGAACTTTCCCCCAGAAAACAGCCTACGTCCCCACAAGTGATAGAGTCACGCAGCAACCTGTTTACTGATGGCAATTATGTAATTTAGCGTGAAAAACGTAACCTTTTCACTTTCCAGGATGTTCAGGGGCCTGGTTCTCAATCACTACACATTATAAACGGGTTTAGATTTACGGGGGGAAACCTGGGAAACACACCGATGTCATCATGATGTGTACCGTCATTTCTCTTTAGGAGCCGCAGCGCTGCTTTCTGCGTGAATTACAAGGTGGTTCGTCTTTACTCCAGCTGTGCTTCGCTCTGTGTGAATGACCAACGGCGGAGAATTGACGAACTGCCGCTGCAGTGTTAATGTAGCGTCGGTATGAGAGGGGCTATTCTCAGCCTCCGCGGGTGTGCACAGTGTGAACAAATTGATTTGAACATCTTTAGCAACTTAGCATTCTTATATTTTATACTAACTTAACTAACCATACCAGGAAGTGATGAAGCCAGGAGTCAGGATCCTCCTATTGGTGCATCAGCGCTGTCTTTGTAATGTGTTGGTGAAGTGAGTTGAGGTCCTTAACTGTTAAACTCAAACAGCATGGCATTTAAATTGACTACGTGGAGAATAAAAAAAAAAAAAAAGCTGCAAATACTGTAATTTTTTAACAAACACATTTTATATGTACTCTTAAAAGACTTGTAGCAACTCCAGTCTCCCTTGGCTTGTTCAAAATGCATCGCTAATTTTCTTTATCTTGGGACTTTTTTCAGTCTCAATTGTTTTGCACATTTGTTATAAAAAAAGTCTTGAAATGTTTTCAAAAAAAAAAAAAAAAAAGTCGAGGTCAGGTCCTCACTGATGTGAAAAGCAGAGGATGAACTCATAGTGGCCTAAATATTTTCTCAGGGATCTGAAACTGACTGAATCAAATTTGGATTTCTGACTTAACAAAAAAGCAAAGTCAGGTATATAGAATTAGGAACTGAAACATGTCAGCTTAATCTTGCAATAGACATGTTTTCTGCTTAAACATTTATTTTTTTTAAGTAAATGTTGATTTAAACGGGGGGGGGGGGCGGCGGGGCCGATAAAAATCAGAACAGACTTGGTCATTGTAGCTCTTGTATATCCTTACCTAAAGGTCTTTTTTGACAGTTGAACATTTCAACATTGTCATGAGAGTCACAGCCATATATTTCTGAGGTGACGAAGTGGTCAAAACAATTTAATTTGTTACCACGCTTGTTATGTTTTTAAAAGAATGAAAAGCTGACAACGATGATAAAATACGTTTATTTACTTTTCAAGCCAGAATGCATGCAAAATGCTTCTGTCAGGCCTGGACTAAAAAGAAGACTCAGATGCTGTCGAAATTCTACAGGCTTTTATTCTGAAATTCGCTTGCTTCAAGACAGTGACAAAACAACACTCAGAGCGGAAGGAGAAGAAACAAAAGCAAACAAAAAAATAAAACAGAAAACCACTCCAAGGGTGGGAACTCTACGAGAACCGGAGAAAACAAAAGACTACAAGCTGACTGCTCTCAGAACTAGCTAGGAAAAGCAACAATAAAAAAAAAAAAAAAAATTAAAAACACTCAAAATTGAGGAAAACACAACGCTACAAAACAGAGTCAAGGGCAAGTCTAAAAAAATTACAAAGAGATCAAAATCCGGGTTCGACTGCCGGCCTGGGTCCCTTTGCTGTGTGTCACTTCCCCTCTCTTACCCTGTTTCCTGTCACACTCTTCAGCTGTCCTATCAATAATAAAGCCAGAAAAGGCCAAAAAAAACCCAAAAAATTGTGAGCTGAGCTGCACTATGAAAAATTTACAAAAAGAAAAAGAAAAAAATCACTCTTCATGAGGCATAGAAAAAACATATATGAAAAAAAACAAAACAAAACGATGAATCACGATACTTGCCAAGACAAGGACTGTAACGAAGGGCTGGGGTACATGACAGAACAAGACGCTCTGGCACCAGACAAAGGGAGACACAGACTATGTAACACATGAGGGAGAGGGAAACAGGTGGAAACAATCAGGGGTCAGGGTTGACGTCAGACCGGTGACACATGAGGAAGGGCAAGTGACCTGAAAGGAGAGGAGAGTTAGACTTTCAAATTAAAACAGGAAGTTCACGAGACAAAACCCCAAGACAAGACAAAACCTCACTGCTGTGTGACCGCTTCAAGATAGAAGAAACATCAAATGCAAAATCAAGATGTATACAACACAAAAGTAGTAAGCACAACAATATTTAGACCCAAAAAATAAAACTAATCTGTAGTCACAGATTAGCCAGATGGCCAAATGCTACAAAAATAGCAATGTTTCAAATAGGCTGCTGAAATTGTCTGCCTATCAATATATCCTGCTTACAAAATCTGACCCAACTGAATTTGTAAGTGATACTTTTGTGCCACTTTGTTAAACATGTTTCAGTGCTGACTTCACAGTCAATATACAATAGCTGTCATGGGGGTGTGTATGCTGAGTTACAGGGTAATTTTCTTTTTGCACATCCAGAAGTTTTCATTTTCACATGTTTCATCATTCCAGTTGTTTACATTTTTAAAGGAATTCATAACCACACAATCCTCATTTCTTCCTCCTGCACTGTTTGGTTCACCAGAGTCCCAGAAGCTGGAAGCAAAGACAATAAGCTTTAAACAACAAACCAACAAGCTCAAACAATAAATTAAATTTAACCAACCAACTAGTCATTTCAAAGAATTCCAGGATCTTTTCAGGTACTATGCACTTTGAGATGAGAAGGAAGCTTAATGACCACGAGTTTCAACACTATGATTTACTTATTTAGAATGAATGAGTAGTGGGTGTACCTTGTTGTCAGCGGACTGCCATCCACCCATGTCCACACCCCCTCAGTCTCTCTGTCCGTCAGTCCAATCCACATTATCTTCTGGTGCTGTCTTATGAAGTCCTTGTTTTTTAAAGAGAAACATAAAGTAACTATTAAAAGTCATGGTGATAATAGTTGTATGTAAGTTAAATAAAAACAAAAACATCTACAGAGCTTGTAAGGCGCTAAATAAAAACAGCACATTAAAAACATTATTATGATTGTGTAATAAGAATTCTAAAAAGTTTGTCTGCTCCAAAATGATTGTTTTGTTTAGCTTTGCATAAGACAGTTGTGTCCAGCTTCCTCTGAGGTTTCATCAGTAGATAGTCTAAAACTTTGTGTCACCAGGTATCAGCGATTAACAGTCTTTGTAGTTGCCTTGTGGAAAAAATGTAAGAATGGATGAGTTCTACAGTATGCACCCAGCATACTGTGCAGCTCCAATGCTAGTGCGCAAATGGGCACACACACGCACATGCACACGCACACGCACGCACACACACACACACACACACACACACACACACACACACACACACACACACACACACACACACACACACACCTGTTCTTCTCTGCTGCCGATAATCACCAGGTCTGCATCTCTCTGCAGACAGTCATTTCTACTGTCTTGCCAGGTCTTCTTAGTTGAAGAAATGTAATAGACGCTGTCACTGAAATAAAACCATCCTTGTTGCAAGTAGCGTTCTGTTGATAAAACAATGAACAAAAACATTTCAATCCAAGACAGAAGGACATTAAAAGCTACTGAACTCATATAAAGGGACAAAATTACTGTTGCAATAACTACTTCTTCTTCTTTTTTTTCTTTTTTTTACCAATATAGTGACTCAAATCATTGCATTGAATATTTCACTGTTCATATATTTGTATAATGAAACATCAAACCCTCTCTACCCTCTGAGCCATGACTGTGAAGTTTCCTTGTTGAGAGCAGAAGGACGGTAAAATATACACTGATAAAATATATATAAAGCATATTTCAAATTGTCAAGATATCATATTTTACTCCCACTTCTTTTAGTAACTGGCGACTGGTATCAATATGTTTATTCTCACACACTGAGAACATTCGGCTGACTCTCCAGCTTGCCTCTCTCCTCAGTCTGGGAATTCAGTTGTAAAGCTGCCATTTTGAGTAAAGAGTTTACTATCATATGAGTATATCACTTTAAAACAGAATTTCCACATATAATTAATGCATTATGGTTAGATTTCTAATATTTGTCAACACGCACCACAAGAAAGTATACAGGTTGTAAATTGTGACATTCAGTCGTCATCACTGGTCATCCTGTAATAAGTAGCTTGATTCTTCTCTGTATCTCTTCCAAAGTATTTTAGCCTGGTATAATTTTTCCTGCAGCGCTGAATGTTACTGTTCTGAAAGTGAGGCTGATAACCTGAACACTGAATTAAAATGAAGCATTACTACGTTACTCTGATAAATATATATTTACGGAAGCATATTAAGGAAAAAGACAAAATAAGTGTTATGACATAAGTGTTTGAATTGTTCAACTGAAAATCAATCAACATTAGTGGTAGGATTTAACTAGGAGTCATTCAGCACCCTCCTCAACTCATCTCTCTCTTCAGTCAGGATTTTATAACGCTCCTCAATATCTAGTTGAGAAGTCACCATTATTTGCAACAGAATCAGATTATGTTCACAACTAAAGAGACAGTTCACTTTAAAACTAAATTAATGCATTAGGTATTGGACTTTTCATCCCTTACCCAAGTTAGTCCTCCTCAAGTTGTCCCTCTCATCGGTCCGATTTTTACAACTGCAGTCAACATCTGGTGGAGAGGCTTACATCATAAAAAATTTGGATAATGTCAACAACTGTAGAGACAAATTTACTTTAATACAGAATTTCTGATTTACACTGATATATTCTTAAAACTGCAGGTATTTTCAGAAGTTGAATATTGGTTAGTTTAATTACTGGTCTTAGAAAATTGTTACAGAATTATATAAAAATAATGTCACAATTCAAGACAACTCACAGAGAGCAAGACGCAGGCAAATGTTCAGACTGGCTTGTAGGATACACAAGAGACAAAAGCTCACAGCAGTGCATCCAAGCAGCTTTCCTCCTGTGTGCAGAAAACACACAGACACAGACACACACACACAATGGGTTCACATGGTGTGTAGGATTTATTAACATCTAGCAGTTTGAAATGCCGTCTCTAGAGCCAGTGTTGGGTTTGTCCATTCTGGTTCAAAGCTCAGACTGATTAAGGCTACTGGCAGAGACAGTTAAACAAGAATGCTGTTAAAAGTTTTATTTTCTTAAACCTTTAGACAACAACATGCCTTCCATGACCTTATACTGCAATTCAATGCAAGATAAAGTATTTCATTCTGGTTGCTTTTATGGTTAAAATAACATAACACTAAAAAAGGCATTTCTGTCTCACCCGTTGCTGCAGTAACCGCCTCACCGTCTTCACCAGTGTGACTCTTCCTGGCTGAAGTAGCAGGGAGGTTTACAATCTCAATGGTGATCTCTGATTCACCTTTGTGGACCACCATATTCTACCCATGAGTGTTTGCTGAAAGTTGTGTCAAATGTTGGCTCTTCTAAGAAACATGAGTGTGTTGAAAGTTGGGTTGATTGGCGGTTTCTTCCAAGAATGGTGTGGTCTGCCTCTTTTCTGTGTTGCTTACACAGCAGAACCCTCTCATTCTTCCCTTTTCTTTAATAAACTGTGTTACTTCCCTGATTTTAATCAGGGAAGTAACACAGTTGCAGCTATAACATGTAACATGATTTGAACCTTGACTAAATAACATTAAAGTCACATGGTTTGAGCTATAGATTGATATTGTAACTGCTCCACATCAGCAAAGTGTTGACAGTGTAAAATTAAGACTGTTTATTATTTCAGTTGATCAATTCTGTAAACTATTTAGATCCAGTTAAACAAGGAGAAAGACACCAAAACAGATTGATCTTTTCGACTAAATTCAACAAAAACAAGATCATTGTACTCTACAGTGTCCTTTTGTCGTGTGTCCCCTCTGTGTTTCCCTTCATTACCTCACCTGTCCTTTTCCCTCCCCTCACACCTCACCTGTACCTGATCCCCTAGTTAGTGTGCCTGTGTGTTTAGTCTTTGCTCTCCCTGCACTCCTTGTCTGTTCTGTTATCTGTCAGCCTTTGTTCGTCTCCTTGTGATGTTCCTTAGTGTTTCCTTCTGTGTCTCCCTGATTGGTATGTTTTGGATTTAGATTTTGCTTGTTTCTCTCGTTTTTTGAACTTTCCCTTTTTCTTTGCATTGTGTTTATTGTGTGTCTTTATTTTTTGTCCTCAACTCTTTTTGTTTTTTCACGTAATACTTAAACTTTTGTAAATTAAAACTCACTTTTTGTTTCCTCTATCCTGCCTCCCTTGTGTCTGCGTTTGGGTCCTCCTCTCGTTTTCCCCTTCTCTGTAACACCACGCACATTTATACCACTCTGCAAAATACTCACTCAATACAAACTTAACTGATACAGGCTCCGTGAACACTAACTCAAAATTCAGACGCACATATTAAAAGCATAGTTTACTACAGAAGTGAAAAGATGTGGTCACTTCAAAATACACTTCTGCTTCACTGTGAGAAGTGTTTCTGCCCTGAAAGGACTGTGTGGATGACATCTGCTATTGAAAGACAAAATAATTTTTTGCTGGTAAAGTTAGAGGTGTGAAACGCTCGAAAACACAACAAATCTGTCTTTCATGTGTTCAACAGTGTTTTTAAAATAATTTAGTCACATCTGATATTTAGAACATGAATGGGAACCTAGTGCAGTTCAAATGTCATTCATCTTACCTTTTTCTGCTCCCCACTTTATATGGTCTGTTTGAAAAAAGAAAAGAAATATCTGGTTGACACAGAGTTAGAGGAAGTGAAACTACAGATAAGTTAAACCTTATGAGACATAAAGTCATGGCGGACACATGCACCCATATTTTTAACTTTAATGCACAAACAAGTGTGATTCAGTTTGCTGTCATTGTGCTTTATTACAATAATGATAGAAAAGACAAAAGATAAGCTATTGGATATGTTTTTCTGCAGTATACATTATTCTCAAAAAGAGCCAGGATGGAAGACGCATGTAAGATTCATGTGTCCGTTAATGTCCCACGTTCCCTTCAGCCCAGTAATATCCTGTGTTAATACATGTTACAAATACATGTTTTTAAACCATGTCTCAAATTCAGACATCATGAATTCCCCTGTTTAATTGATTGATGTGTCTGGACTTGCCAGACTCCTCTGACTTATCCAATCTGAAAAGTGTTTCCGAAAGAAAATAAAGCCAGAATAATAATTGAAAATATTGGCTCAATGTTGGCTTGCGGATGTAAGGCTAAAGAAGGAGATTAATTGATTCATTAGCTGGCCTCATGTGGGTGTCGTTCGGCTTGTACTGGTATGTCCTGAGTTTGACATCTGTTGGATATAGATGTGGAGTTATACAAGCAATTTCTTTTCACAGACCCAACACATTTTTAAATCACATGGTACATCATTCCAGCTGTTTTCCTCTGCATGTGATGTCACTTCTCCACAGTCTTCTTTGTCGTCAACGTTGTTAGGCTCACCATCCATCCAGTAGCTGAAACACAAAACCAAACAATGTTTTTTGTAGAGAACACAACTCAAGAAACATTTCAACTGAAACATGCAGGATATTGTTGATTTCTTTATTCTAACATTGAAGTCTAAATCTAATATTTGAGAAACATGAAGCTGTGTGAACCTTGTGTCGAGTGGAGTCCCATCAACCCATTTCCATGTCCCCTCTGTCTCTTTATCAGTCAGTCCAATCCACAAGTTATCCTTCAGTTGTCTTGTGAAACTCTTTATACAGATACAAATATCATCAACATTCATTCTTTTACATTTCTTTATTCATTTTTGTCATGTTTCTGTCTCACACATAGTGAAATATACATAAATACACCCACCTGTTCTTCTTGGCTGTTAATAATCATGAGGTCTGCACCTCTTTGCAGACAATCATCTCTACTCTCTTGCCAGGTTTTGGTGATAGAAGAAACGTAATAGAAACTGCCGCTGAAATACTTCCATCCTTGCTGGGAATAGTTGGCCTTAACTGAGGACAAAACAGAGAGAAATCCTTAATATTTCAAAAACAATATGAATTGAATTAAATGAACTCACTAGCCCTTTTCACACAGAGATGCCGCATTGTCTCCAGCTTGGAGGTTGGCCAATTCTCTGCTTTTGTTTGTTCACACAGAACCAAGTAGCTCCGGCACAAAGCCGCACCAGAGTGTCAAGTCATATAGCGAGCTGACGCTGCGGATCGCAAAGAAGTGATGGTACAAGTCATGATGATGACGTCTGTGTGTTATTTTCAGCTTGCTTCCCCCAGTGTTCACCTGTTAATCGAAACATGTACCCGATGACTGTTCATAATCATATGGATGCTGTTATAATGTGTTGTGATTAAGATCCTGACCCAACATGCATCCTGGCAAGAGATAAAGTAACTTTTTTTGCTCTAAATTACATAACAACATAATCGTCATGAGTAAAGTGGAAGCTGTCAGACTCTCACTCATGGGGAGTGATGCTGTTTTCTTGGGGAAAGTTTACTGTAGTCTCGTTCGGGAGGGCTGACCGTCTCAGTGATACAGTAACAGTAACTACAACAAAACATTGACGGAAGGAGACAATGACTTGATGAGTTAAAGTTTTTGGCCGGGGACAGACGCTGTTTGTCAGGCAGAGTGACAAGGGATGACAGACACTTCTTCACGTATAATTGCAGTATTTTTTATCTCATATAAGCTGCCAAAGGCACCACCAGTTTCTAACTTACTGTTGTTTGGTCATGTAATGTTGCTTTGTGGGACATCTCTCTTTATTTTGTTGAATGAAGGATCAGTTTGGATACCAGACTGTGAATACCATCAGATCAACGTATACCTGAACCGCCTCTAGCCGTCACTCACTCACTGATATTTAGTTTAATTTGCTGATTTCAGTGTATAACTTGAACAGCAGAAGTGGTAATAGGTTTTTATAGAATCAGAGAACACTTCATTTTTGTCACTTTATTATCATTTCTGTACAGTGGGCGAAATGAGGGGGGACCTGCGCCCATGCCTGCGTGCCTGTTCTTGTCTGTCCTCCTGTGCCACAGTATTCCACCTGGGTACCCTGATCGTCTGCTAGACATCCAGAGGGAGGGAGGGAGGTTAATGGGCCATGATGAATTTACTGTATAATCACACCACCAGCAAGACAAGAATTAGCTATCTGGGGAAAATGTGAAGCTCCTCTAGTAGAGAAAGCACAGAACATGTTTTGAGCAAATGTAAATCTGATCGATCAATCAATCAGTCAGTCAATCAGTCAGTCAATCAATCAATCAATCAATCAATCAATCATCAATCAATCAATATATCAATATATCAATATATCAATATATCAATCAATCAGTCAGACTTCAAGGTGGTGCTAAATGAAAAAAAGTTGAGATTTACCTCTTGGAACCATAAATGTATGTACAAAATTGTAAGTCAAGCCACTTAGTGTATGTTGAAATTTGACTGGATAAGTGAAAACTTTGACCTGCAGGAGGTGCTACAGGGAAAATTGAGAAGATCACAAAAGTCATTAGGATTCATCATCTGAACACTGTGAGTCCTCACACTTACTAAAGTCAGCCAGCTTTGTCTTCAGTTCATCCCGCTCCTCAGTAAGGGCTTTAAATCTGGCCTCAGTGTCGAGTGTCCTCCAATCTGAGAAAGAAGAAGGACCTAAATCAGGGCAATTCTGCAATAAAGCTGAATTTTTGATGGAAGGGCAAAAGAACATGCAAGTTAAGAGATATTGTACAAATAGTTTGCTCCCACTTCCTCCCATAGTCCAAAGCCAATGAAAGGATAAATGTCTTAATCTTTTGATAAAAGTTTTGAGTTTGTTTATTGCTGGCATAAACCATTACAAAGCCATTACATCACATCCTCGTCTCACTTAGCATCAAATTTTCTTTGCTGTGATAACTACAACAGTCCGACCACGTGATCGTCATAGCTTTAATTGTCACTATTCAGAATGTGTTTGTAGCCAGTTTGTCTTTCAGGTCCAAACATCACATGCTGTTGATCTTCAGGAACAGAACGCAAAAAGCTCATTTAGGTCCTCATGTTAAAGGCTCATACACAATATTTTGTACCCTTGATACCATACCTACTATTCTAAGCATTCATAAAGAAAAAAGACAGATGTACTGTTTAGCTCCCAGCTAAACATTAAAGCAGTACAGTTCTGGCAGCCAGCAATCACATCTCTTCAGGAATTACATTCTGTGTTTACCTTCAAGGAGTTGGTTGTAACTGGTCTGTAGCTGGTCTCTTTCTTCAGTCAGGTTGTTGTAACTGGTCTGTAGCTGGTCTCTTTCTTCAGTCAGGTTGTTGTAACTGGTCTGTAGCTGGTCTCTTTCTTCAGTCAGGTTGTTGTAACTGGTCTGTAGCTGGTCTCTTTCTTCAGTCAGGATGTTGTAACTGGTCTGTAGCTGGTCTCTTTCTTCAGTCAGGTTGTTGCAACTGGTCTGTAAGCTGACGATCTTCATTTCATGCATTTCATTGGTTACTGTGGTTGACACACAAACAGATTTTAAAAAAATGCTGAAAGGATTTAGTTTTGGGTGATCAAACCATACATGAATACAAATAGACTTGGAACACAATTGATAATAACAAACAAATACTGTTAACCAATATCACTTACTGCTTCATCAGCATGTCAACTAAGTACTCACACATTACAACCAGAGTTATGAGTCCAGTCAGCAGGAGGAGACACAGCAGACCCAGAATCACTGTAGCAGCTCTGAGTGAGCTCTTCTCAACTCGTGTACTATCGACAGCAGCTGGAAACAGAAGACAATATTGTTGTTGCAGAAATACTCTAACATTTGTTGCAACACTCTGAAGACCTTCCAGGAAATCCTCTCTCAAAACGTGCACTGTTGCACCCACTCTAAAATGATTATTCAGTCTTTGTATGACTGAAAGCTGACTTAAATGCATACTCTTTTTACAGTGAAAAACTGTAGAGGCATAAACCTGAAGGTTCCTACCAAGAAAATTAAAATGAAATCCTCTCATCAGGTGATTTGGAAAAGTATATCTGTGTGTCATCAGCACAATAATGAACACTCTTTAAGAGCTTAACGATTGAGTGGCACTATTTTCAGACTGAGTACAATTAGGTCTGGTCTACAGCATGTTGAAGCCAAATAAAAGTTTCCTCCAGAGGGATCAATAAAGTATATCAGACAGTTGGTAGTCTCAGTGCTGTGGTTAACTTTTTCCTTTCCACTTCCTTCACATTCAGATGAGTTCTTTGGGAATAGAGAATATAATGTTTGTCTGTAGTCTTGTGTAAGAATAGCACCTGTCTAATATTGTGAAGGTTCCCCTTGTGTAGCCAAAACAGCTCTGACCTGTCAAGACATGGACTCAAAGGCAGGAACACACTGGCCCAAACGTTGGACATCTGAAACGTTTGGGGAGATTTGGACGAGTTTGGGAACAAATCTGTTCGGTGTGTTCAGCTGTGCTAGAAGCTTTTGGAACCACGTGGATGGTGTCTGGTCAGATTCAACTTGCAAAGGCTGAGAGCGTTTGCAGTCTGAGGGTTGAATGCCTTTGGATACTCTGATTGGTTGTGTGCTAGCTGTCCAATGACCATCCTGACTGTGTTAGCCAATTGGCGCGATGTGTAGGAGGGGTGGAAGTGACGATGGTCTGCCCTCGTTCCGTCATTTCCTGTTTTTATGTTTTGGATTGCTGGCACGAGACTAGCGCCACCCGATGTTGAGGAGACTTGCTGCATCTTGCACAAGCACAAAACGTACACGCTACAGTGTAGTTGGAAGTAGTCAAGGCAGTATATTTCAATGCAACTTTTCTGCTGAATGGGTCAGGCGAGAGGCAACGGGGGGGAAGGATAAGGGCAGCTGGCTGTTGGTTTGAGTCTAGCGGTGTTTGGGCCCCTTAAGACCTCTGAGGAAGTCCTGTGGTGTCTGGCACCAGGGTGTTTTATAGTGGATCCTCTGGGTCCTGTATGTTGGGGGATGAGGCCTCCATGGATCAGACCTGCTCAGCATGTCTTACAGATACTCGATCAGATTGGGGTCTGGGGAATTTGCAGGCCCACTCGACTCCTTGGGCCCTTTATTGTGTTCCTCGAGCTGTTCCTGAGCAATACTTGCGGTGTGTCAGGGAACATTGTCCTGCTGGGGGGCCACTGCCATCATGTACTTCTTTTGTGATGAGGGGCTTTACTTGGTCCACAACAGCGTTTGGATGGGTGGTGCGTGTTAAGTGGCATTCACATGAATGCCATCATCCCAGCAGAACATTGCGTTGAATTGCAAGGATATCTATTGAGGATTTACAGGGGCTGTGTATTTGAGAGTAGTGAGAAACTCTGGCTGAAGATTCTGTCTGGGAGGAGGAAGAAGAGGAGGAGAAGGTCGTTCATGGTGGCGCTGGTGGATACCGTGGAGTATGAGCTCAGGAGAGCTCCGGATAAGGCTGTTGGCTGTAGCGGTGCTGATGGCTGGGTCACTGGAAACAGAACTGCTGGTTGTTGGAAATGCGGTTTTAAGTCCTGTTAAGTCAGGCAATCTGTGTTAACCAATACTATACTGCTGCTGTTAATCTTATTTGTATGACACAGCATGCCAGAAGTAAAAGTGAAGTGAAACACTTCTTCATTTATACAACCATTTGAAGAACATCAGAGGGCTCCCAATGCTGTTTGACACTATAGGGGCTGCAGGAGAAAGAATAAGGCTGAAATTTTCATAAACCATAAATAAACATCTGAGGAAAATTTTCATTTAATGCAATATACAAATGTAATTTTAATCAGATTATCTACTTGTGCTCTAATGATGGGGCAGTGATATTACCGTACAAGCTTGTTGATTTACACCTTTACACAGTCGGCAATGTTTGTGTCAACTGTCCATCCTGCATTTGTCAGCTGTAACTGTGTTGCTTTAAGCCTGCATTATGTGTAACTTCTCATATTTGTGTAATAGTTTGCTCTTCTTTAATAACATATTCTTTCTCTCCTGCCAGAAGAGTTTTCCTTGCTTGTGAAAAACCTGGGCTGACTTATAGACTTGATCAGCTTCATGTGACCACTTAGCATGGTTGTGATTGTGAAGCTTAGTGAAGCCAGATCACCAAAACATATCTGGGAATGTTGTACATTCTTTGTAGTACAGGCCTCTGGTGTTTTGACCATCTCATTTTCAACAATGTTATACTTCTACTCCACTACATATCAGAGGCAAATGTTATTTTTCACATTTGTTGAACAGCTTTAGTTATTACTTTTAGAATAGTTTTTCACATCCCTCCTATGCAGTGAGAACAATATATCTCCAAATGTAGTAATTTTGAGTCTTTATAATTTATTTGAGTAAAAAGATATTGAAATTATTAGAAGAAAACGTATCATTTGATTCCATTCCTATGCTGATGACACGTAACTCTATTCAGTCATCAAACCAAGTCATAAAACGTCCGTTCAACACTCAAACTAGACTTCACATGAAAAAGGTTGTCCAATCTTGAAAGGTCATCCACATACCTCGATCACTGCAACTCCCTTTATACATGTGTCTCTCAAAAGTCCCTCCATTACAACTTACACTCAGATACAAACATGAAACATAGTTTTAACGGAACAGAGTGGAGCTGCTGTGTCTGCATGCACTGCCATCTTGGTCAGAATCCCCTCCAACTTAAACAGTTGTGACCACGTCACTCCATCATGTTTTAATATCTTTACATTGGTTACTAGTGTTTTTTAGAATTGATTCAAAAATACTTTCAAAAACTTTTAAGGCCCCCTCTGGTTTGGCACCTCCATACATCTCAGTGCTCTTCTCCTTTGGCTAAAGTTGCTGACTGATATCATCAGAAAAAACTTTGCTCTTGCAGCTTAAAAACAAAGGTAATAACACATTTTCTGTCAGAGCCCTCAATCTCAAGCATGCTGAATCAGTTCCACATTTTAAGTAAATTAACTTCTTGAACAAACTTGTACAATGATGAGAACACTTGAACTAAATTGGGGCTATCTTTCTCACCAGGCACTGCCGTCGTCCGTTCATCTTTTTCTTCAACAGAGTGGCTCTGAAATGAAACACCCGTCACTGGAGCTTCCACCTCATAGAATATCATCTCCATATTTTACCACTGAGAGTGATGACGGTCCTGGTCAAAGTGTTTTCTTAAAATGGTGCTGGTCTATGATGTGATGCCTCTTTTATACCTGCCTCTGCTTATACAGCAACTCTCTCTGTCTCTTCTTCCTGTTTTTTCACTAAGTCGTGTTTCTTTTTAAATTGTTGGTGAAGTGAGTTGAGGTCCTTAACTGTTAAACTCAAACAGCATGACATTTAAATTGACTATGTGGAGAATAAAAAAAAGCTGCAAATACTTTAATTTATTTTAAGGAAATACATTTTATATGAACTCTTAAAAGACTCATAATGTATGTAACTCCAGTCTCCCTTGGCTAGTACAGAATGTATCAGTAATTTTCTTTACTCTGTGCCTTTTTTTCAATGTCAGTTGTTCTGCAGCTTTCTTGTCAAGAAAAAAAAGTCTTAACATTTTTTTCAGGTTCTCACTGATGTGAACAGCTGAGGATGTATCATGAACTCATAGTGGCCTAAATATTTTATCTGGTATTTTCTTAGGGATCTGAAACTGACTGAATTGACTGAATCAAATTTGGATTTCTGGCTAAAATAACAGTAAAGTCGAGTATATAAAATTAGGAACTGAAACATGCCAGCTTAAACTTGCAATAGACAGGTTTTCTGCTTCACCGTCACAGCCGTATATTTCTGAAGTGATGAAGTGAACCAAACAATTGCATTTTTTTCCACGCTTAAAATCTTTCAGAAGGTTTCTGCCTTTTTGCGGTTGTTATGATGGTGCGTCTCTTCCTCACACCTTCAAAGAAGTGTGAACTTCAGTCAACATTATCTTTGTGACATCATCTGTGGTTCCAAGAGGATTTTTTGTGTGTCTGCTCATGACAAATATCTACACCAAATTTTGTTCCTGTATCTGCAAGTAGGAGGCGGGGCATTATATTATGATGTTTTTTGTCTGACTTCCTGTGTCCAGTGGGTGGCGCTATGATGATGACACAGTTTTGATGCACAGGTACATTCAGGGCGACTCCCTACATTCCTGAGAGATTTGGTGTAGAAGGGGAATTGTATGTTGAAGTTATGAGGATTTGATGCTTCATGGTGAAGGATTTAAATGGACGGCACCACCATGGCCAGCAGGTATGACGTAAGCGAGCGCTTTGAACAGGTTTTCATCTTTAAGGTCTCAGGATGATACTGAGTGACTGTGAAGTCTGTTGTGTTAAATCTGTTGGAGGATGTCATTACAGTGCGAGGATTGGAAATATTTCAAAATGGCTGACTTAGTATTGATGCAGAGACGTATTCCGGGCAACACCGTCTATATGTTTGTGCAGTTTGGTGTAGATTGGAAAGTGTATGTTGAAGTTATCAAGACTTGATGCTTCACAGCGAAGGAAAAAAATTGGTTTTCACCGTCACGCCCACCAGGTATGATGTAGCATAACGATTTCCATAACTTTTCATCTTCAAGGCATGAAGATGATACTGAATTAGTGTGAAGACTGTGGTGTTTAAGCTCTAGGACAAGAGAGTTTTCAAAGTAGGCATGAATTTGGGAAAAATGCCGCCACACATCAAAATGGCCGACTTCCTGTTGGAGTGACGGTATCGATCCCACAACTTTTTTTGTGTGTCTGCTCATGATGAACGAAAGCGTAATGAATTTCGTTCCTCTATGCACGCGTGGAAGGCAGGCGAGAACAATAGGGGGCGCTACAGAGCCTCCAGGTCACTCCCACGCCCAATGACATTAGATTAGATTAAATTTTTCACCAGATGTGACCT
Source organism: Acanthopagrus latus (assembly GCF_904848185.1). Lineage (NCBI taxonomy): Eukaryota > Metazoa > Chordata > Actinopteri > Spariformes > Sparidae > Acanthopagrus > Acanthopagrus latus. Next base: position 19,700,898 of record NC_051039.1, on the reverse strand, counting down.
AAGTTCAAAATTTGGTGAGTTTTTGGGGAATGTTCAGGCTTCCAAAACAGCAGTTAAACCGCAGAAGAATAATTCTACAATAGGGACCTAAGCCTTAAACATAGAACACAAACCAAGAAGCTCAAACAATAATTCAAATTCAACCAACGAACCAACTAGTCATTTCACAGAATTCCAGGATCTTTTCAGGTACCATGCACTTTGGGAGGCTTAATGACCACAAGTTTCAACACTATGATTGATTAATTTTGAATGAAAGAGTAATGTGTGTACCTTGTTGTATGTGGACTGCCTTCCACCCATGTCTACACCCCCTGTCACTGTCTGTCCATCAGTCCAATCCACAGTATCTTCTGGTGCTGTCTTATCAAGTCATGTTGATAATATTTGTATGTAAATCAGTTAAAAACAAAACATTATTATGATTAAGTAGTAATAATTCTAAAAAGTTTGTCTGCTCCACAATGATTGTTTTGTTTAGCTCTGCGTGAGACAGTTATCTCCAGCTTCCTCTGAGGTTTTGTTAGTCGATAGTCATTCATCATTAGGTATCTGTGTGTTGTCAGCGATCAGCAGTCTTGGTAGTTGCCAATTTGTTGAAAAAAATTAAGAATGGCTGCGTTTTACAGTATGCACCCGGCATACTGTGCTGCTCCATTGTTAGCTAGCAAACGTTTGTGCACAAATGAATTCTGGTTGCTTTTATGGTTAAAATAACGAAACACCCAAAGCATTTCTGTCTCACCCGTTGCTGCAGTAACCGCCTCACCACCTTCACCAGTGTGACTCTTCCTGGCTGAAGTAGCAGGGAGGTTTACAATCTCAATGGTGATCTCTGATTCACCTTTGTGGACCACCATATTCTACCCATGAGTGTTTGCTGAAAGTTGTGTCAAATGTTGGCTCTTCTAAGAAGCATGAGTGTGTTGAAAGTTGGGTTGATTGGCGGTTTCTTCCAAGAATGGTGTGGTCTGCCTCTTTTCTGTGTTGCTTACACAGCAAAGCCCTCTCATTCTTCCCTTTTCTTTAATAAACTGTGTTATTTCCCTGATTTTATTCAGGGAAGTAACACAGTTGCAGCTATAACATGTAACATGATTTGAACCTTGACTAAATAACATTAAAGTCACATGGTTTGAGCTATAGATTGATATTGTAACTGCTCCACATCAGCAAAGTGTTGACAGTGTAAAATTAAGACTGTTTATTATTTCATTTGATCAATTCTGTAAACTATTTAGATCCAGTTAAACAAGGAGAAAGACACCAAAACAGATTGATCTTTTCGACTAAATTCAATAAAAACAATATCATTGTACTCTACAGTGTCCTTTTGTTGTGTTTTATTTTGAATCCTTGCCCTTTTGTGTCTCCTCTGTGTTTTTCCCCGTGTGTTTCCCTTCATTACCTCACCTGTCCTTTTCCCTCCTCTCACACCTCACCTGTACCTGATCCCCTAGTTAGTGTGCCTGTGTGTTTAGTCTTTGCTCTCCCTGCACTCCTTGTCTGTTCTGTTATCTGTCAGCCTTTGTTCATCTCCTTGTGATGTTCCTTAGTGTTTCCTTCTGTGTCTCCCTGATTGGTATGTTTTGGATTTAGATTTTGCTTGTTTCTCTTGTTTTTTGAACTTTCCCTTTTTTTTTGCATTGTGTTTATTGTGTGTCTTCATTTTATGTCCTCAACTCTTTTTGTTTTTTCCCGTAATACTTAAGCTTTTGTAAATTAAAACTCACTTTTTGTTTCCCCTATCCTGCCTCCCTTGTGTCTGCATTTGGGTCCTCCTCTCGTTTTCCCCTTCTCTGTAACACCACGCACATTTATACCACTCTGCAAAATACTCACTCAATACAAACTTAACTGATACAGGCTCCGTGAACACTAACTCAAAATTCAGACGCACATATTAAAAGCATAGTTTACTACAGAAGTGAAAAGATGTGGTCACTTCAAAATACACTTCTGCTTCACTGTGAGAAGTGTTTCTGCCCTGAAAGGACTGTGTGGATGACATCTGCTATTGAAAGACAAAATAATTTTTTGCTGGTAAAGTTAGAGGTGTGAAACGCTCGAAAACACAACACATCTGTCTTTCATGTGTTCAACAGTGTTTTTAAAATAATTTAGTCACATCTGATATTTAGAACATGAATGGGAACCTAGTGCAGTTCAAATGTCATTCATCTTACCTTTTTCTGCTCCCCACTTTATATGGTCTGTTTGAAAAAAGAAAAGAAATATCTGGTTGACACAGAGTTAGAGGAAGTGAAACTACAGATAAGTTAAACCTTATGAGACATAAAGTCATGGCGGACACATGCACCCATATTTTTAACTTTAATGCACAAACAAGTGTGATTCAGTTTGCTGTCATTGTGCTTTATTACAATAATGATAGAAAAGACAAAAGATAAGCTATTGGATATGTTTTTCTGCAGTATACATTATTCTCAAAAAGAGCCAGGATGGAAGACGCATGTAAGATTCATGTGTCCGTTAATGTCCCACGTTCCCTTCAGCCCAGTAATATCCTGTGTTAATACATGTTACAAATACATGTTTTTAAACCATGTCTCAAATTCAGACATCATGAATTCCCCTGTTTAATTGATTGATGTGTCTGGACTTGCCAGACTCCTCTGACTTATCCAATCTGAAAAGTGTTTCCGAAAGAAAATATAGCCAGAATAATAATTGAAAATATTGGCTCAATGTTGGCTTGCGGATGTAAGGCTAAAGAAGGAGATTAAGTTATTCATTAGCTGGCTTCATGTGGGTGTCGTTCGGCTTGTACTGGTATGTCCTGACTTCGATATCTGTTGGATATAGATGTGGAGTTATACAAGCAATTTCTTTTCACAGACCCAACACATTTTTAAATCACATGGTAAATCATTCCAGCTGTTTTCCTCTGCATGTGATGTCACTTCTCCACAGTCTTCTTTGTCGTCAACGTTGTTAGGCTCACCATTCATCCAGTAGCTGAAAAACAAAACCAAACAGTGTTTTTTTGTAGAGAACACAACTCAAGAAACATTTCAACTGAAACATGCAGGATATTGTTGATTTCTTTATTCTAACATTGAAGTCTAAATCTAATATTTGAGAAACATGAAGCTGTGTGAACCTTGTGTCGAGTGGAGTCCCATCAACCCATTTCCATGTCCCCTCTGTCTCTTTATCAGTCAGTCCAATCCACAAGTTATCCTTCAGTTGTCTTGTGAAGATCTTTATACAGATACAAATATCATCAACATTCATTCTTTTACATTTCTTTATTCATTTTTTGTCATGTTTCTGTCTCACACATAGTGAAATATACATAAATACACCCACCTGTTCTTCTTGGCTGTTAATAATCATGAGGTCTGCACCTCTTTGCAGACAATCATCTCTACTCTCTTGCCAGGTTTTGGTGATAGAAGAAACGTAATAGAAACTGCCGCTGAAATACTTCCATCCTTGCTGGGAATAGTTGGCCTTAACTGAGGACAAAACAGAGAGAAATCCTTAATATTTCAAAAACAATATGAATTAAATGAACTCACTATCCCTTTTCACACAGAGATGCCGCATTGTCTCCAGCTTGGAGGTTGGCCAATTCTCTGCTTTTGTTTGTTCACACAGAACCAAGTAGCTCCGGCACAAAGCGCCACCAGAGTGTCAAGTCATACAGCGAGCTGACGCTGCGGATCCCAAAGAAGTGATGGTACAAGTCATGATGATGACATCTGTGTGTTATTTCCAGCTTGCTTCCCCCAGTGTTCACCTGTTAATCGAAACATGTACCCGATGACTGTTCATAATCATATGGATGCTGTTATAATGTGTTGTGATTAAGATCCTGACCCAACATGCATCCTGGCAAGAGATAAAGTAACTTTTTTTGCTCTAAATTACATAACAACATAATCGTCATGAGTAAAGTGGAAGCTGTCAGACTCTCACTCATGGGGAGTGATGCTGTTTTCTTGGGGAAAGTTTACTGTAGTCTCGTTCGGGAGGGCTCACCGTCTCAGTGATACAGTAACAGTAACTACAACAAAACATTGACGGAAGGAGACAATGACTTGGTGAGTTAAAGTTTTTGGCCGGGGACAGACGCTGTTTGTCAGGCAGAGTGACAAGGGATGACAGACACTTCTTCACGTATAATTGCAGTATTTTTTATCTCATATAAGCTGCCAAAGGCACCACCAGTTTCTAACTTACTGTTGTTTGGTCATGTAATGTTGCTTTGTGGGACATCTCTCTTTATTTTGTTGAATGAAGGATCAGTTTGGATACCAGACTGTGAATACCATCAGATCAACGTACACCTGAACCGCCTCTAGCCGTCACTCACTCACTGATATTTAGTTTAATTTGCTGATTTCAGTGTATAACTTGAACAGCAGAAGTGGTAATAGGTTTTTATAGAATCAGAGAACACTTCATTTTTGTCACTTTATTATCATTTCTGTACAGTGGGCGAAATGAGGGGGGACCTGCGCCCATGCCTGCGTGCCTGTTCTTGTCTGTCCTCCTGTGCCACAGTATTCCACCTGGGTACCCTGATCGTCTGCTAGACATCCAGAGGGAGGGAGGGAGGTTAATGGGCCATGATGAATTTACTGTATAATCACACCACCAGTGAGACAAGAATTAGCTATCTGGGGAAAATGTGAAGCTCCTCTAGTAGAGAAAGCACAGAACATGCTTTGTTGAAATGTAGATCAATCAATCAATCAATCAATCAATCAATCAATCAATCAATCAATCAGTCAAACTTCAAGGTGGTGCTAAAAGAAAAAGTTGGAACCACAAATGTCTGTACAATATTTTGAGTCAAGCCACTTAGTGTATGTTGAAATATTTGACTGAATAAGTGAAAACTTTGACCTGCTACAGGGTAGTGCTACACGGAAGATTAAGATCACAAAAGTCATTAGGATTCATCATCTACACACTATCAATCCTCACACTTACTAAAGTCAGCCAGCTTTGTCTTCAGTTCATCCCGCTCCTCAGTAAGGGCTTTAAATCTGGCCTCAGTGTCAAGTGTCTTCCAATCTAAGAAAGAAGAAAGACCTAAATCAGGAGAATTCTGCAATAAAGCTGAATTCTTGATGGAAAGGCAAAAGAACATGCAAGTTAAGAGATATTGTTCAAAAAATATGGAAATTGTAAAAAATGGACACCCGGTGCACTTCTGCTCTTCTCCTCAGGGTGCAGCTGGTGGATCAGAAATATAAATATTGCAGTATACATGGAATACACTTGACACTCCTAAAAGTTACATTAACACCACTAAGAAGCAAACTTTGTGTTTTGCATGTTGCCTCATCAGAATTAAATATGGAAATTGTATTTTTAATCCAGGGTTGCATGGTGAGGCAGTAGTTGGCACTGTCGCCTCTCAACAAAAATGTTTTGCTCCCGCTTCCTCTCACAGTCCAAAGACATGGATGGATAAATGTCTTAATCTTTTGTTTATTACTGGCATAAACCATTACAAAGCCATTACATCACATTTTCATCTCACTTAGCATCACATTATCTTGGCTGTGATAACTACAACAGTCCGACCACGTGATTGTCATAGCTTTAATTGTCATTATTCAGAATGTGTTTGTAGCCAGTTTGTCTTTCAGGTCCAAGTTACCTGCTGTTGATCTTCAGGAATAGAACACACAAAGCTCATTTAGTTCCTCATACTAAAGGCACATACACTCTCAACACCTTCAATTGCGTACACAATATTTTGCACCCTTGATACCAGACCTACTATTCTAAGAATTCATTTAGCTCCCAGCTTTTCAGTATATCTGTCTATCCCAGCTATATATAAAGCAATACAGCTCAGCATCGGCTATAGCAGCCAACAATCACATCACAGTCTCTTTAGGAATTGCATTCTCTGGTTACCTTGAAGCAGTTGGTTGTAACTGGTCTGTAGCTGGTCTCTTTCTTCAGTCAGGTTGTTGTAACTGGCCTGTAACCTGACCATCTTCATTTCATTCATTTCATTGCTCTTGGTTACTGTGTTTAACACAAAAAACAGATACAAAAAAATGCCCAGAGAATTTAGTTTTGGGTGATGAAATCACATGTAAATACATATGAACTTAGACCACAATTGATGATTACAAAGAAATACTGTTAACTAGTATCACCTGTTGCTCCATCAACATGCTAACTAAGTACTCACACATCACAACCAGAGCTATGAGTCCAGTCAGCAGGAGAAGACACAGCAGACCCAGAATCACTGCAGCAGCTCTGAGTGAGCTCTTCTCAACTCGTGTACTATCTACAGCAGCTGGAAACAGAAGACAATATTTGTAATTTGTTTGCGTTTAGATATAATTTTGAATATAGTAAATCAAGCCATGTAATTGTCCTTTACACTCAATAGATTACAATCATAAATCAGTATATAAAAAGACAAAACTGAAATTATTCACAACATTTTTCTTATGAACTTTAAACGGATGCAGATGCCTTCAGATGGAGTAAAACACCAACCTTATGCTGCTTACCTCAGCAGTCAGCAGAAGTGAGAAAATTCTGCAGGTCTGAGCTGCTCTGAATTTCTCTCACATTTCTTGCAACACTGAAGACCTTCCAGGAAATCCTCTCTCAAACTGTGCACTGTTGCACCCACTCTAAAATGATTATTTAGTCTTTGTATGACTGAAAGCTGACTTGTATAGATGAGAGAAGAGAGTACAGAACTGCAGCCCTCGGAGCACACACAGATACACTTATAAAAATGTTCTGCTGTCAGCTACAATTTGCCACATTGTAACTCAAAGCACTTAAAGCCGCTGTCACAACTGGGGGAGCGCTTGAGAAAAACACATAAATAATGACTTAACCCCCCTGAGACCACTGTCTAGAAAACTTCCACCCAACACCCGTCCTTACGACAACACCATCTTAGCCTCAACAAACAGGATGACATGCTTTAACTACAGCACACGGCTGAGCCGGCACAGACCCCACAAGTCTGCACAAAACCCAATGAGCCATGCCACTCCAGCATGACCTGCAGAGGAGAGCCCACAGCCATGAGTCCCTAGCCCTCCTGAACCCCAAGCAGCAGCACCAAAGCTCCAAGGGAACCAGTCATGAAACAACCCGACTAATCAGCACATCCCTGCCACCAGGAATTCCAGGCAGTAGAATGACACAGGAGTTGAGTTATATAACATTTCTGTATTTCAACTCTCAGTGAGAGAGTCAACCAAGTGTGAAGTCAGATGTCATCTACAGCTGACAGATCAAAAAGCAATAAACTTTTTTATTCATAATTCTTTGTGTCAGTGGCCAAGGCTTCAATTTATTCTCTTTTCACATCCTGCACATCACAACAACAGCATGTAAAAGTGTTAATGTAAAACTATTGTCAGTGTGAAAAACTGAAGAATCAAACACCTGAAGAATCCCACCAAGAAAATATAAATGAAATCCTCTCATCAGATGATTTTGAAAAGTATTTGTGTGTCATAAGCACAATAATGAACATTCTTTAACCCCTGATGTTATGGCAGAGCCTAAAGATTGAATGACACTATTTTCAGACTGAATACAATTAGGTCTGATCTACAGCATGTTGAAGCCACAGAAGTTTCCTCCAGAGGGATCAATAAAGAATATCAGACAGTTGGTAGTCTCTGGTTAACTTCTTTCCTCTTTGCCTCCTTCACATTATGGTTTCTCAAACACATCACGTAAGTCTTGTTTTACTTCAGCCAAGTTCTCTGAGAATACAGAATATAATGTTTGTGTGTGGTGTTATGTAAGAAATGCAGTCAACATCCTTTTAAAGTGTGTACATGTTTGTGTTCATTACCTGAGTGTGCAGGTTCAGGTCTCTTTCGCTCCAGAGTGTGGATCTTGTCTTCATCTGCATCAATATTTTCTGAACATTTTCCCAAAGTCCTCTTCTTACAAGGATTACCTGAGGGACTCTCTACATTAACATAGATATCGAATTGATCCATGAAACTGCTGTATTGACGGTTTAGTTTGGTCCTGAGGAGCCTGAAGGCATCAGAGTCTGGAGAGTGCGCTTGTGAAATGATAAAAGATGAACTACTGTGGTGATCTCTCTGAGGTTTTGCGACCACATTTAACAGGAAACTTCTGAGTAACTTACTTCTGCAAAAGATATGTTGAATGATTGACAGCACAGCAGCCCCAAAAGGCTGTGTTAACTACCATTAAACGTATGTCATTCACACAGCTTAAAACTTTATTTAATACAACTGTCAATTCTCTAACAGCAGCACATTATCTTTAACACACACACACACACACCTTTTCTTAACTTCTGTTCAGTCAGACACTCTGTGTTGTACAAATGAAGCGACGCCTGTGAGCTAGTTCAGGCAGTCAACTCGAGCTGCACTGCCATATACACACGTGATATTCTTCTCTCTCCAGACCATATCACAAACGCACCCTCCCTATTGAGCAGGTTATTTAAACACATGAATTTTCCCTTCCCTTTCCCTTCTGGCTCGTCAATGCTGCTGTTGCTCTCGAAAGCATCGCCGCCCGCTCTTTCGGCCCACCACCACCCCAGCATCCACCTGCAGGCCCTGTCTAGGGGGAAATGTATTTAATCATCACTCCCCAATATCTCGTGTAAACATATCCACGGGCAATGATGAGGTCAGAGCCTAGACACCAAAAAAAAAAATCTAACTATGTCCTGCTTGTAATAAACATTTCAAACGTGAGTTGTCTGACTGAAATAAGATAAACAGCAGATGATAACAGTTGAAGTGAAACGCTTCATTTGTACAACTATTCAAAGAACATCAGAGGCCTCTATGACAAATCAGTTTTTTAGCTAGTGAAGTAACTTAAGGGTAAACTCTAACTTTTCACTGTTATTGTGTTCACCTGTCGCTTGCATGCAATGTCACCTAAACAGTTTGAAGCAATAAAACTTTTTCAGATGATATAGAAAAAAAATAAATAAAAGCAGTACTTTCATATTTATTTTTCAATTTGTCAAAGTCCATTTGACACCACGGGGATTGCAGCTGAAAAATGAGGCTGAAACTGTCATAAACCGCATGAAAATACATATTTACATGGATCTGTCGCTACGACAGATTTCTGTCATTCAAACTTCGCAGAGGTGACTTACGAGATCAATGTAGATCAGAGGAGAAGAAGTGTTGGCTGATTTTTATTGACAGATTGTCACACTCTACTGCCAGTGTATCATTAACAGCATGTGTGCGCCTGACCAATGACAGTGTAGTGACCCACACAGGGCGGGATCTAAACACGGAGTGGTGCTAAAGTTTAGCTGCTTAGCTAGCAAAGACTCGTCACGCTGCCACTTTATCAATTAGTTTTTGAGTTTAGTCAACACGTGAGAACTCGACTGACACGGAGAGTCTCCTGTTGTGTGCTACATGTGTGAAATAACAACTATAGTCTGGAGTTTGTCTGCAGTGTATCTGTGTAAACAGCTTCATTCAGCGTCTCTCCCTCTGGCACCGTGAGTTACCATGGTTACAGGAACGCCCTGAAACTTTATAATGATGATCAATAAGAAGTTTTTGGTTGTTTGACTGTACAAAATCATGAATGTAGCCTGATTGTAGCTCAATGCTGAAATCTTGTATTATAACATATAAAACAAATGTAAAGCCTCAGAGCTTCTTTGATTACAGTATGTTAGTGATGACAGGAAGTAATAACTCGCCATCAGACTGACAAGGCTGCAAAAGTTGCTGTTTGTATGATGTATTTTTCAGTTAAACAATAAGAGACTCATTAAACAATATCATAACACTAATAATTAATTGCAATGATGATGAGAAGAAGAAGTAGAAAAATTGTGTGCTGAAAATTTCTGTTGATGGTTGATTATTTGAAAGTAAAACTTGAGAGAAGCTTGGCAAAAAAAAAGACAGTTTGATTTTATAAATTGAAAACTACACTGAAAAGACAAAAGACATTTTAAGTGTGAATAGAACAGCTGTTCAGATCATCCTCCTGTAAAACACTGTTGGTTAAATATTTAAACTTGTCGTCTGCATTAGAAACATGGTGTGGGGTGAGGCTGTAAATCTTATTTTTTTAGCGCGTTTTAAGTAAGGTGCCCTGTAACATGTTTCACAAATTGCAAATTTGGGATATGACTTGGCTACATCTTGAAAAAAACATTTCACTTGCTTTAATCCATGTGTGATCCTACCCTCTATTTTAGTTTCATCCGTCCACAAAACATTTTTCCAGTGGCCTTCTGGCCTGTCCACATGATCTTTAGAAAACTGCAGATGGGGAGTAATGTTCTTTTTGGAAAGCAGTGGCTTTCTCTTTGCAACCTTGCCATGCATAACATTGTTGTTCAGTGTTCCCTTAATGGTGGACTCATGAACATTAATGTTAGCCAATGTGAGAAAGACCTTTAGTCGCTTAGAAGTTACCCTGGGATCCTTTGTGTCCTCGCTGAAGATTATATGTGTTGCTCTTGAAGTGATCTTTGTTGGTCGTCCACTCCTGGGGAGGTAACAGTTGTCTTGAATTTCTTCCATTTGTACACAATCTGTCTGACTGTGGATTGGTGAAGTCCAAACTCTTTAGAGATGGTTTTGTAACCTTTTTCTGACCAGATGAGCGTCAACAACTCTTTTTCTGAGGTCCTGAGAAATCTTTGTTTGTGCCATGACACACTTTAATCAGATCAGATCTACATAGACTAAATAGATCCCTGTTCTTCAAAACAAACAGGGCGCTCACTCATTGCCTGATTGTCATCCCACTGATTGAAAACACCTGACTCTAATTTTTAACTATCAAATTAACTGTCAGTCCTAGAAGGTCACAAATTTTTGCCACTCACAGGTTGGATCATTTTCCTCAATAAATAAATGACCAAGTATAATATTTTTGTCTCCTTTGTTTAAATGAGTTCTCTTTATTTACTATAAATTCCAATTCCTAGTCCTATTTGTAGGACTTGTGTGAAAACCTGTTTTTTTGTTTTTTTTGTTTTTTTTGTTTGGCCATATTTATGCAGAAAGACAATTCTTAAGGGTTCACATACTTTAAAGCGCCACTGTACATATAAAGTAATTTAAATAAGTGATTTGAATTTGTCAGGTTTTGGTTAAAAGGGGAAAACTCAGGAAGAAGAGGTGGACCCAAACGCAGTTAAAGAGGTGGCAAGATCAGGGGAGAAACAAAAGGCGAGCTTTATTTTAAAGCTGATTACATAAACCAAAAACAGACAAACAGGGACGAAAGGCAAAGTAACAACCAAGGAGAAGACAAAGTAGCAAAGCAAAAATACAAAGTTCAAATCAAACATGGAAAAAAATACAAAAAATTCCAAAACACACCAAACAGGGGACAGGAGCATGACAAGGACAAACAAAGACAATGACCGGACAAGAAGCGAAGGAAACACAGACTAAATACACAGACACTGATTACCAAAGGTGAGGTAATGAAGGGGAGGAACACAGAGGAAAACATGAAGGGAATAATACAACAAACAGAGGAAGCCAGAGGGGAGAACATAGGAGACACTTAAAGGACAAGAGACACAGGAAGGCATGGAAATTCAACAAGGGAAATACACAGGGAAACTTAAAGGACACATGAGGGGTTAAAAAACAAAATATGAGACACAAGACATGATACAAAGACATAAATCAAACACAAGAAACCAAAAACCAGATATAAGAACACAATACAAAGAACACGAATCCAAAGTCATGACAGAATCCAAATAACAAAGTTAAAAGAGCAATTGTTCACTTTATATTGTAAATTAATATACTGCATATTCACCATGTCATGTCAGAGGCACCATTTTCTGGTGTCTAAATGCAATAAATAATAACAGGTAACATAACTGAACAGTGATCAAACACATAGTATTGATGCTCTAATGACATTAAAACAACAGCAATGCCTCCTCAGCTGACACTTTTCACAATTTTTTTTTTTTTTTCAACTTTTAACTTTTAACAAGCATTTCTGGTAGGAGTTTCTTTTCACAGACCCAGTAGAGTGAATGAGAACAGCTTTCATCATTCCAACTATTTGCATCATCATAATTCTTTATATCCCCGCAGTTTTCACGTGTTCCACCGTTAGGCTCCCCAGAAGTCCAGTAGCTGCAATTAAAAAAAACCAAAAAACTTTTATCAGATAATGTAATCCAACAAGCCCAAGGAAGTGATTTAATATGAAACAAACAAACAAAAGTCTGAACCTTTTAGTTAGCAGAGTCCCATCCACCCATTTCCATGTCCCCTCTCTCTGTGAGTCAGTCAGGCCGATCCACATGTACTTCTTGAACCGGTTTGCGTAGTCCTTTTTTAAAAAGAGACTCAAAGGATAAACAACTTAGCTGAAACTGAAGTTCCATTAAACTCATTCAAATGTCCACCTGATGCAGACTTATATAGTACTTCAGTATTTTACCTCAAAGCTTTAACACACGCACATACACACCTGTTCTTCTTTGCTGTTGATAATCATCAGGTCTGCACCTTTTTGAAGACAGTCATCTCGACTCTGTTGCCAGGTTTTCTTGGTAGAAGACACGTAATAGAAACTACCTCTGGAATATTCCCATACTTGTTGAGCATGGTGGGAAACAGAAATAACAGTAATATCTTGGCAACAACGACAATTAAGACATGATACAAAACAAAGGGCGAAGATTTGAAATTTCAGAAATGTGTATTTTTGCTGTTTCATGGCCCACAGGCTGAGAACTGTGATGAGGGTTAATTTTTTCTTTACTGATTTAATCCGCATTCTTACCATCGTCCTTCAGAATCCTCCTCAGGACCTCTCTCTCATTAGTCAGATCTTTTAGACTGGCCTCAGTATCTGAAACAGAATGACCATCATCTGTCACATTAGTCTATACAGCGTTCCTTTCAACATTAAACAGACTCATTAGCTTTCTTGTAATGAGAATGAGAAACAGAGAGAATGTTAGTATTTCCTTCACTGTAAAAACAATGAAAGAAACAAAATGGTATCTGAGAACCTAACATGTTTGCTGTATCCTGGCTCAAGAGTTTGATTTCACTTAAAAATGTATTTGATCATCTTACTTACCAAAGTTTTTCAGAAACCTAGAAAGGGGAATCTTTTTTATTATCTATTGCACAAAACTATCAATGATGCAATGTCTGCCTCCTCTATCTTGGCCCTGATGCAACAGGCCGTCATTTGGCCATTGGCTAATGTTGAAGCCATTCATGAGCGTCTGTGGCCCTGTTGTTGAATTGTGTCCTGCACCCTTGACATTAGTCGGCCCGTGTCAACGCTTTGAAGCTAACTGAGTGTACCTTTGCCCCCACTAACGTAGCTTCCACAGCTACTCCCAGTGACCCATTTCCAGCAACCGCTGCCAATCACACCACCGCGCACACTGCCACTGCCACTGCCACCACAAGCCAGCGCTCATCCACTGCCAGTCTTTTCCAACTTTCTCCTTTTCTATCCCTCTTATACATCCACCTACCTCGACCCCTCTCTCCTCACCCTCTTCAATCAATAAATGAAAATGAAATCACCTTCACGCTAAACCAGAATCGTTCCTCTCACTACACTGGATGTCGCAGTTTCAAGTCATTCCATACCCCTTCACAACATCCCTTTTCCCTCCATCGTCATTTTAACAATAACCAGCTTCATCACATACACGCATAAGGTTCTCAAAATCAAAACTTCCACCATCCAAATACATTTCAGCGGCATGAACTTCTTCATCAAATTGCTCTCTGGAGCTCCAGCCTACTCATCCCCACGTCACCATGCTGATCAAGGGCTTACATAAGGCAGAACCCCAGCTTGCACCAAAACGCTTACCCTTGACCTCAGACCTTCTCAATTGCCAACTGAAAAGCTACTAGGTACCTCCTTGTTCATATTCAACTACCTCCGTGCCCACCGCTGCACCAATCGCCAGCTTCTCTCTCTGCTGTGACACCTCGATTACGCCATCTGCATTATCTCCCAGGGCTGATCCTTCATCTCCCACCTTCTGTTCTTATCTTCTGCCATTCCATCCCTCCACAACTACATCACTCTAGATGACTCCTACAAAATGAAGCCGAGAATGTAGCGTGATTTTCTGTCTTCTTGGAACAGCATTTTTTTTCTTTTACGATGACCGAATTGCCCAACCAGAGAACATCCAGCTGTACACTGACGCTGCCCCCTCTGTAGGTTTCAGAGGCTATTATGGCGGCAGATGGTTTGCATCCATTTGGTCTCCTGAACTGTCCCCACTCTCCCCTTCCTCTGCCCTCTGTGTACTTCATCCGATCATAATTGCCGCACTTCTTTGGGGGCAGGAATGGTCCAGAAAAGTCATCCTCATCCACTCAGACAACCTCACTGTCATCGACATCATCAACAAAGGCTGCTCACAATCACTGGACATCAGGAAAGACATACGAAATCTCACCTTAGGCTTCAGCCACCATCAAAGTCCTCAGCTGCTGGTCCTCCCAAGCCTACAACAGCTACATCTGTAGCCACCTCAGCTATATCGAGTAACCCAGTAAAACCATTTGGTGGATGATGACGCCACGCTGACCAAGACATGCGCCCATCGAGATGTACTCCCACACTGAGTCTCAGCCTCTCAGATTCCTAGAGGGTCCAGCCAATCTGCAACCCTACTCAAACTCCCCCCTTCATCCACCAACCTCAACCCCTCTTTCGCTGATACAACAACACGACCCCCCTTTCCTATCCTTTACAAGATCTTCTACCAATTCAGATAAACTACTTCAATGATAAACTTTGGCACGGTCTTGTTAGTAAAACATTGAGTACACAATATATTGCACCCTAGATACCTTTCCTACTTTTCTAAGTCTTTATGAAGTCAAAAAGACAGATTTACTGTTTAGCTCCCAGCTATACATTAAAGCAGTGCAGCTCAGCATCTGTTTTAGTAGCCAGTAATTGCATCACAGTCTCTTCAGAAATGTAATTCTCTAGTTACCTTCAACCTTTCTCTGAAGATCATTTCTCTCTTTGGTCAAGGCTGTAACCTGTTGGTTGTAACTGGTCTGTAGCTGGTCTCTTTCTTCAGTCAGGATGTTGTAACTGGTCTGTAGCTGGTCTTTTTCTTCAGTCAGGTTGTTGTAACTGGTCTGTAGCTGGTCTTTTTCTTCAGTCAGGTTGTTGTACCTGGTCTGTAGCTGGTCTCTTTCTTCAGTCAGGTTGTTGTAACTTGCCTGTAACCTGACAATCTTCATTTCATGCATTTCATTGCTCTTGGTTACTGTGTTTGACACAAAAAACAGATACAAAAAATTGCCCAGAGAATTTAGTTTTGGGTGATGAAATCACATGTAAATACATATGAACTTTGACCAAAATTGATGATTACAAAGAAATACTGTTAACTAGTATCACCTGTTGCTCCATCAACATGCGAACTAAGTACTCACACATCACAACCAGAGCTATGAGTCCAGTCAGGAGGAGGAGACACAGCAGACCCAGAATCACTGCAGCAGCTCTGAGTGAGCTCTTCTCAACTCGTGTACTATCTACAGCAGCTGGAATTAGAAGACAATATTTGTAATTTGTTTGCGTTTAGATATAATTTCAAATATAGCAAATCAAGCCTTGTATTTGTGGTTTATACTCAATAGATTACAATCATGAAGCAAGAAATAAAAAGACAAAACAGCAATTACTCATAACATTTTTCTCGTGAACTTTAAACAAATTCAGATGCCTTCAGATGGAGTGAAACACCAACCTCACTCTGTTTCAGCAGAAGTGAGAAAATTCAGCAGGTCTGAACTTCTCTTTCACACTTTATTTATTTATTTATTTATTTATTTATTTTTAGAATTTCTCTCACATTTCTTTCAAAGCTGTGAAGACCTTCCTGGAAATCCTCTCTCAAAATGTGCACTGTTGCACCCACATTAAAATTATTATTCAGTCTTTGTATGGCTGAAAGCTGACTTGTATAGATGAGAGAAGAGAGTACAGAACTGCAGCCCTCAGAGCACACACAGATACACTTATACACATTTGCAGCTGTCAGCTACAGTTTGCCACATTGTAACAAAAAACACTTAAAGCCGCTGTCACAACTGGGGGAGCGGTTGCGTAAAACACACAAATAGTAACATGTAATCATTAACAGAAATACAGGGATTGTCATTAACTAGATACTACAAGCAGCAGCCAGTAAGCTCTTGGGCAGGGGCGTCGAACCAACCCCCCTGCCCCCCCAAACACACACACTCAACTTCCCAAGCTCCCCGTGAGTGCCCCTCCCCATCTCAGTGATCTGTTGGATGCACTTGACGAAGTTTGACAGCAGGCTGTCAAGTTTTTTGGAGATTGCCCCGAAAAGACAGCAGGAGTCAGAGGCAGAGAAAAGAAAGAAAGAGAAACTTATCTTTGGATACTGAGCAGTAGATTATGGTTTATTTTGACATGACGGTGGTCGATACTTTCTCAGTAACAGGTAGCAGTCAGTGCACAAGATAGGCTAACAATTCCTCTTGCCTCAGTAGACCAAAGTTTACCCATAATACTCTCATTCGAGAATGCATATTTTGGCCCACAACCATCTTTCGGATTGTCATTTGGTAGAATTCAGCAGAATGTAGGCTACAGTCTCTGATGCAAATTAGGTGAGGTGTCAGATGTGCAGTGGGACAGAAAATGGCTCTTGACGATGTGAAGTCTAAAGAACTCAGACTTTTAGTGTTACTGCTACAGCTAGCTTAGCTACATCTGAATGTGACAGAAGCTACAGGACAAAATGAACTGGGTTTTTGATTGCATTTCTGTCAGGATGCAAAGGCATGGACAACATCTGCTGGTGAAATAGAGAAACGTTTCGTAGTGGACAAAATGCTCTTGTTACCATATTTAAGTTGTATGCAATTAAATGGTAAAATAATGTTTAAGATTCAGAAATGCAGTCTTGTGTAAGGTGTATCATTTTGCTCTTATTCCTGTAAGTAAGATATAAATATAAAATGTCATTATGAATGATATAAAGCAAACCATGTTGAATTGGTTGCAATATTGCAACTCATTCTATTATGCTTTTTATATTAGATTAATCAAATAATTGATGAATAAGTAATAAAGGGGGAAAGCTCCTTGGCTGCATGCTTTCAGTTTTAAATGTTTATCTTTTTTTTTGTTATAAGATTCTTTGTTTGAATATTTTGTCTCTTTTTCTACTGATCCTTTTTCTTCGTATTTCTAAATTAATGCAGGGTCAATGCTGAGAGATGTACAAGGAGGAACACATGGCCAAGAGGAAGATACAGATGATGAGCAACCATCTACAAGCAGCTCAGGCACACATCAACCCCAGCTGGCCAGCAGGTCTGTAGACTCCACAACAGTACCTCACGGTAAAAACAGTTCATATTTGGAGCGATATTTAGCTCCTTTGCCAGTAAGCTAGCATGACATGTTTGTTATCAGCAGATTCTTAAAAACTGAGCCCTTGACGGCCTTAGAAGACAGTAATATTAATGCCAGATGATCCAGCATCATTTTCAGAGGGTTAAAAGTAGGCCAAGAAAGCCAAGAACTGAGGTGGGGAATAATTCCAACTTTAAGATTATGGTGATCAATGAGGCAGTGTATAATTAAAATGGACATGTCGTTCAAACAGATAAGTCAAGTGCATCATCATCATCATCATCATCATCAGCAGCAGCAGCAGCAGCAGCAGCAGCTGTCTGTCAGCCCCCTATAAAATAAAAAAAAAAAGTTTATTTATTTATTTCAGAATGATTTGCATACACCTCTGAAATAAAAAGTGCCTATGTATGTGTATATATGATATAGTTCAAATTCAGCTATCACTAAAATAGAATGTTTTGTCAGTAGTTTGGGACTCTCACCCCCCGCTTTGCAGTAGGAACAGAGGAGAACATTTCTGGTGCATGTGTGACTCAATACAACCCTCAATAAAATCAGAGAAATGTTTATATTTTGTGGAAATCAGAAGATTAAATTGCAACAACCATATAGCCTCATATATGTATTTTTTTCACCCCAAATCCAGTGCCGCCACCTGTGAGTCTACAGTTGTGGAGATAAATTAGACCTGCTTGCGGGACTAAAAGGGAGACAGTGAGCAGTAACCAAGTAACTGTCATGTTGCTCTCTTCACAAATATGGGAATGATAGTCAAAAATAACACTAAATTGCATAGTTTTATGTAAAACGGCATCATTTTTTTTTTTTTTTTTTTTGCTGGCTTATACAAGGGCCCAGTTAGATTTCTTTTCATGGGGTCTAAAATCCCTGGCTGTGCCCCTGCTCTTGGGAACCCCTGGTCCAGCCATGAAACAACCTAACTAATGAGCACATCCCTGCCACCAGGGATTCAAGGCAGCAGAATGACTCAGGAGTTCTATAACATTTCTCTATTACATCTCTCACTGAGAGAGTTGATCAAGTGTAAAGTCAAATTTCATCTACAGCTGACAGAACAAAATCAACAAATGTTTTATTCACAGTGTCAGTGGCCAAGGCTTCAGTTTGTTCTCTTTTCACACGTGCACCTCACAACAACAGCAAATGCAAAAGTGTAAATGAAAAACTACACTCATCAGATGATATGGAAAAGTATTTCTGTGTCATCAGCGCATTAATGAACAATCTAAAGATTGAGTGGCACTATTTTCAGATTCAGTACAATTAGGTCTGATCTACAGCATGTTGAAGCCACAAAAAGTTTATATCAGATAGTTGGTAGTCTCTGATTAACTTCTTTCCTTTCTGCCTTCTTCACATTATGGTTTCTCAAACACGTCAAATAAGTTTTGTTTTACTTCAGACGAGTTCTTTGAGAATATACAATAAAATATTTGTGTGTGGTGTTGTGTAAAAAATGCAGTCAACAGTGTGTACACGTTTGTGTTCATTACCTGAGAGTGCAGGTTCAGGTCTCTTTTGCTCCAGAGTGTGAATCTTGTCTTCATTTGCATAAATATTGTCAGAACATTTTCCCAAAGTCCTCTTCTTATGAGGATTACCTGAGGGTCTCTCTACATTAACATAGATATCGAATTGATCCATGAAACTCAGCTGTACTGACGGTTCAGTTTGGTCCTGAGGAGCCTGAAGGCATCAGAGTCTGGAGAGTGAGCTTGTGAAATGATAAATGATCAACTACTGTGGTGATCTCACTGAAGCGTTCCTAACACCTGTCAAATACTCTGAAATGCATTTATACACAAGACTGCATTTAACAGGAAATCAAACTTCTGCAAAATATATTTAGAAGTGACAATTCCGACAGCAGCACATTATTTTGAGCTCACACGCGTTCTTTCACTTCTGTTAAGTCAGGCACTCTGTGTTGTACAAATAGTTAGTGAGATAACTTAAGGATAAATTCTAACTGATATGATTCTAACTTTATAATGATGGTTCACTTCTTACCAGGATGTATTGTTATGCTGCAAACATAAAACATAACTGGAGCAGGTTATCCATCCATCCATCCATCTTCTTCCGCTTATCCAATACCGGGTCGCGGGGGCAGCTGTCTGAGCAGGGACACCCAGACTTCCCTCACTCCGGACACTTCCTCCAGCTCTTCTGGGAGGATCCCAAGGCGTTCCAGCGTGTCCTGGGTCTTCCCCGGGGTCTCCTCCCAGCGGGACATGCCAGGAACACCTCCCGAGGAAGGCGTCCCGGGGGCATCCGAAACAGATGCCCGAGCCACCTCAACTGGCTCCTCTCGATGTGGAGGAGCAGCGGCTCTACTCCGAGCTCCTCCCGGGTGACAGAGCTCCTCACCCTATCTCTAAGGGAGCGCCCTGCCACCCTGCGGAGGAAACTCATTTCAGCCGCTTGTATCCGGGATCTTATTTTTTCGGTCATGACCCAAAGTTCATGACCATAGGTGAGGGTAGGAACGTAGATTGACCGGTAAATCGAGAGCTTCGCCTTTCGACTCAGCTCTCTCTTCACCACGACAGACCGGTATAACGACCGCATTACTGCGGCCGCCGCACCGATCCGCCTGTCAATCTCATGCTCCAGCCGTCCCTCACTCGTGAACAAGACCCCAAGATACTTAAACTCCTCCACCTGAGGCAGTAGCTCTCCCCCAACCCGGAGGGGACAAGCCACGTTTTTCTGGTCAAGAACCATGGCCTCGGATTTGGAGGTGCTGATTCTCATCCCAGCCGCTTCACACTGGGCTGCAAACCGCCCCAGGACATGCTGGAGGTCCCGGCTCGAAGGAGCCAACAAGACCACATCATCCGCGAAAAGCAGAGATGAAATCCTGTGGCTCCCAAACCAGATCCCCTCCGGCCCGTGGCTGCGCCTAGAAATTCTGTCCATGAAAATAATGAACAGAACCGGTGACAAAGGGCAGCCCTGCCGGAGTCCAACATGCACCGGGAACAGGTCTGACTTACTGCTGGCAATGCGAACCAAGCTCCTGCTCCGCTCGTACAGGGAACGTACGGCCCTTAACAGAGGGCCTCCGACCCCGTACTCCTGGAGCACCTCCCACAGAATGCCACGAGGGACACGGTCGAATGCCTTCTCCAAATCCACAAAACACATGTGGACTGGTTGGGCAAACTCCCATGAACCCTCGAGCACCCTGTGGAGGGTATGGAGCTGGTCCAGTGTTCCGCGGCCCGGACGAAAACCGCATTGTTCCTCCTGGATCCGAGGTTCGACTATCGGCCGAATTCTCCTCTCCAGTACCCTGGAATAGACTTTCCCAGGGAGGCTGAGGAGTGCGATCCCCCGATAGTTGGAGCACACCCTCCGGTCCCCCTTTTTAAATAGGGGGACCACCACCCCGGTCTGCCAGTCCAGAGGCACTGTCCCCGACTGCCATGCAATGTTGCAGAGACGTGTCAACCAAGACAGCCCTACAACATCCAGAGACTTGAGGTCCTCAGGGCGGATCTCATCCACCCCCGGTGCTTTGCCACCGAGGAGCTTCCTGACTACCTCGGTGACTTCGGCTTGGGTGATGAATGAGTCAACATCTGAGTCCCCAGCCTCTGCTTCCTCTATGGAAGAAATGTCAGTGGGATTGAGGAGATCCTCGAAGTATTCCTTCCACCGCCCGACAATATCCCCAGTTGAGGTCAACAGCTCCCCACCTCCCCACCTCCACTGTAAACAGTGTTGGTGGAGAACTGCTTCCCCCTCCTGAGGCGCCGGATGGTTTGCCAGAATTTCCTCGAGGCTGACCGATAGTCCTCCTCCATGGCCTCTCTGAACTTTTCCCAGACCCGAGTTTTTGCTTCCACGACTGCCCGTGCTGCCGCTTGCCTGGCCTGCCGGTACCCGTCAGCTGCTTCAG
Organism: Acanthopagrus latus; assembly: GCF_904848185.1. Taxonomy (NCBI): domain Eukaryota; kingdom Metazoa; phylum Chordata; class Actinopteri; order Spariformes; family Sparidae; genus Acanthopagrus; species Acanthopagrus latus. The sequence continues at coordinate 19,679,561 of NC_051039.1, read as the reverse complement.
GAGTCCCCCGGGCCAACCAGGCTCGGTAGGACTCCTTCTTCAGCTTGACAGCATCCTTTACTTCCAGAGTCCACCACCGGGTTCGGGGATTGCCGCCACGACAGGCACTGGAGACCCTACGGCCACAGCTCCGAACAGCCGCGTCAACAATAGAGGTGGAGAACATGGTCCATTCGGACTCAATGTCCCCAGCCTCCCTCGGGATCAGGTCCAAGCTCTCCCGGAGGTGGGAGTTAAAGACCCCTTTGACAGAGGGTTCTGCCAGACGTTCCCAGCAGACCCTCACAATATGTTTGGGCCTGCCAGGTCTGTCCAGCTTCCTCCCCTGCCAACGGATCCGACTCACCACCAGGCGGTGATCAGTTGACAGCTCAGCCCCTCTCTTCACCCGAGTGTCCAAGACATACGGCCGGAGGCCAGATGACACAACCACAAAGTCGATCATTGACCTCCGGCCTAGGGTGTCCTGGTGCCATGTGCACATATGGACACCCTTATGCTTGAGCTTGGTGTTCGTTATGGACAAACTGTGACTAGCACAGAAGTCCAGTAACAAAACACCACTCTGCTTCAGATCGGGGAGGCCGTTCCTCCCAATCACACCCCTCCAGGTAACACTGTTGTTGCCCACGTGAGCGTTGAAGTCCCCCAGAAGAACGACGGAGTCCCCGGTTGGAGCACTCTCCAGTACCCCTCCCAGGGACTCCAAGAAAGCTGGGTACTCTGCACTGCTGTTCGGTCCATAAGCCAAAACAACACTGAGAGACCTATCCCCGACCCGAAGGTGCAGAGAAACGACCCTCTCGTTCACTGGGGTAAACCCCAACACATGGCGGCTGAGCCGAGGAGCTATAAGCAAGCCCACACCAGCTCGCCGCCTCTCACCGCGGGCAACTCCAGAATAGAAAGGAGTCCAGCCTCTCTCAAGGAGTTCGGTTCCAGAGCCCAGACTGTGCGTAGAGGAGAGCCCGACTATCTCTAGTCGGTACCGCTCAACCTCTCGCACCAGCTCAGGCTCTTTCCCCCCCAGTGAGGGGCCCCGGTAACGCCAATCCGGGCGACGTACGCATCCTCGATTTTAGCTCTGTCATTAGGGGCTTTTGAACCGATCTTAGTCTGACCTGTCACCTAGGACCTGTTTGCCTTGGGAGACCCTACCAGGGGCATTAAGCCCCGGACAACATAGCTCCTAGGATCATTCAGGTGCTCAAACTCCTCCACCACGATAAGGTGCCGGTTCAAGGAGGAGAACATATGTTATGCTGTATTATTGTTACGTATTGTTATGCTGCAAACATAAAACATAACTGGAGCAGGTTATGTTTCATTAAAATAATGAGAAATGTCCTACAAAGCAGCGTTACAGACGTTTACATTTATATATAAAAAAAATCCCCTTCTCACCCTGGTGGGGTGGTATCTGTGTCATCCTCAAGGTCGGGTCCTGGGAGTTTGAGGGTTCTGCGCAGTATCTTGGCTGTTCCTAGGACTGCGAAATATATATATATATATATATATATATATATATATATATATATATATATATATATATATATATATATATATATATATATATAGCTTATACCGGTCTGTCGTGGTGAAGAGAGAGCTGAGTCAAAAGGCGAAGCTCTCGATTTACCGGTCAATCTACGTTCCTACCCTCACCTATGGTCATGAACTTTGGGTCATGACCGAAAGAATAAGATCCCGGATACAAGCGGCTGAAATGAGTTTCCCCCGCAGGGTGGCAGGGCGCTCCCTTAGAGATAGGGTGAGGAGCTCTGTCACCCGGGAGGAGCTCGGAGTAGAGCCGCTGCTCCTCCACATCGAGAGGAGCCAGTTGAGGTGGCTCGGGCATCTGTTTCGGATGCCCCCGGGACGCCCCAAGTCCAGCACCCTGAGGCTATACACTAAGTGGAAAGAGGGAGGCCGAAGGCTAGCGAGTGTCAAGGCCACGGTCCAGGATGAAACATCGAAAAAATGGCCCCGAAGGATGAACTGCTAAGTGAATGTCTCAGGCAGCAGAACCCTGATGACAGTGCAGAGGAGGAGGAGCAGACAACCTGGAGGGACAAGCCCCTACATGGCATGTACCACCGTCAGATAGAAGAAGTGGTTGATATCAAGAAATCCTACCAGTGGCTGGAAAATGCAGGACAAAAAAGAAATCTGTATGGGGGTAAATACTTTTTCACAGCACTGTATGTAATGCTGTGATCCTACCCTCCAACTAAGATATATAATGCAGAAACAAGTGATGGGGGGCTGAGTGGCTGAGACAGAGACACCATTCATCCTGTTTAAAGACACTTAACCATCAACATGCATTTGAAGCAGTTATTTTTTATTCAGTTAAAAGTTACATGATGCTTTAAACAGAAACACAACAATCAGTCTTATAAATTGTGCTGTATGTAATAATTTCAGGAACATTTCCATGCATATATATTAAAGATGGATCTTTTGCAAACAAATCAGTTCGAAGGAACGACTCTTTAATGCAAATAAACTGACCTGATTCCACATTTCACTTCCCTCTCGTTTGTTCTTTCGTTCTCACAGACTAGTCGCTGTGTTGTTCACTGTTTAGTTATCAGCGTGGTGAAGAGGACTGAGAGCTGGCCAAACCTATGCTAGGACACAGTCGTCAAATTTTAAACAATGACAAACAGGAAAGTATAGCGACCGTTTCCATGGAAAAATAAAAGTAATTTAGTTCGTAGCTCATCATTTTCATTCAGTCAGTCAGTCAACCAATACATGTCTTTTTAATGTCAGTGTGAATACACACTTTATCCACTGTGTTGTCTAAAAGTACACATAATCAAAAACATGAATGAACTACCTGCTGAACTGACCGACGGGAACTGTATCTCAACATCGAACGACGAAATCCACCTCTGAGATAGACAGGGGAAAATATTATTTTTTAATGCTTTTACTTCATACATTTGTCTAACAGCTTTAGTTACTAGTTACTCCTTTTAGATTAGTTATTCACATCCCTCCTATCCAGTGAGAACAATGTATTTCCAAATATAGTATTCTGAGTGTTTCTGATGAATTGAAGGATGAAGGGTTCCTCTATGGGTTTTGACAATGTTCCTACTTCTCAAGAAAAAAGCTGCTTCCTCTGAGCTCTGAGCTGAAAAATGTATTTGTGTGGCTCACAGGTCAGTGACGCCTCAAATATGATGATCTTCTGGATTATGATGCATTACTATAGATCAAACTATCCAACCGTACATAAAGAAGATAAAATTAGCTAAACCTTGAACTTCTACAGCAGTAAAATACAACATATATGCAGAAGGAATATTAATCCTAAAATAACAAAATATATAAATCATTAACAGGGACAACTCTTTTGTTGAATCTGTACTTTTACTTTTTAACTTTAATTAAAGTTTTTGATAATAATTTTGAAGACCCATTTTGCATATACATTTATTTAAATGAGTGATTTGAATTAAGATAAATTAGATAAAACATCAATTGTTTGCTTTATATTGGAAATTAATGTAATTCATCTTCACCATGTCATGAAAGTAATGTTGTAATGTTGCAGAGGCACCATTTTCTGGTGTCTGAATGCAATAAAAATAACAGGTAACATAACTGAATGGTGATCAAACACACAGTATTGAGGCTGTAATGACTCATTAAACAATAGCAAGGTCTCCTTGTCACGTTGCTTTGCCTCTGACAAAGCATTTATGGTCGGAGTTTCTTTTCACAGACCCAGTAGAGTGAATGAGAACAGCTTTCATCATTCCAACTATTTGCAGCATCATAATTCTTTATATCCCCGCAGTTTTCATGTGTTCCACCGTTAGGCTCCCCAGAAGTCCAGTAGCTGCATTAAAACAAAACTTTTATCAGAGAATGTAATCCAAGAAGCACAAGAAAGTTACTTAATTTGAAAAAACAAACAAACAAACAGTCAAACAAAGCCTGAACCTTTTAGTTAGCAGAGTCCCATCCACCCATTTCCATGTCCCCTCCCTCTGTGAGTCAGTCAGGCCGATCCACATGTACTTCTTGAACCGGTTTGCAAAATCCTGTTTTAAACAGAGAGACGCAGCATATAAACAACTTCACTGAAATTGAAGTTCCATTAAACCCGTTTAAATGTACACACACACACACACCCACACACCCACACACACACACACACACACACACACACACACACACACACACACACACACACACACACACACACCTGTTCTTCTTTGCTGTTGATAATCATCAGGTCTGCACCTTTTTGAAGACAGTCATCTCGACTCTGTTGCCAGGTTTTCTTGGTAGAAGACACGTAATAGAAACTACCCCTGAAATACATCCCTTGTTTTTGAGCATGTGAGAAACAGAAGAAAAATGTTAGTAACAAATTGCAAATGATTCATAAAAAGAAAGGAGACAAGACAGTACCAACCAGAAAACTGAATACTGATAATTTTGATGAGGGTTTAATTTAATTTTATTGTATCATCTTGCTTACCAAAGATATTCAGAGTCCTCTCCAGGTTAGCTCTCTCGTCAGTCAGGTTTTTCAGACGGGCCTCAGTATCTGAAAAAAGATTGGTCATAATTATTTAAGTAATTAACACATTAATAACAATAGATTGTGACAGACACATATTAAGAGAGCAGTCAGAGCAAATATGTGTAACTGTAAATAGCTGCTTGCATGAGAAATTGTATTTTACTTACCTTGAAGCTTTCCCTGAAGATGACTTCTGTCTTTGGTCAGGACTTCAACTCTTTCTTGCAGCCTGTCTTTCTCTGTAGTCAGGTTGTAGTAACTGCTCTGTAACTGGTCTCTTTCCTGAATCAGGTTGTTGTAACTGGTCTGTAACTGGTCTCTTTCTTGAATCAGGTTGTTGTAACTGGTCTGTAACTGGTCTCTTTCTTCACTCAGGTTGTTGTAACTGGTCTGTAACTGGTCTCTTTCTTCACTCAGGTTGTTGTAACTGGTCTGTAACTGGTCTCTTTCTTTACTCAGGTTGTTGTAACTGGTCTGTAACTGGTCTCTTTCTTGAATCAGGTTGTTGTAACTGGTCTGTAACTGGTCTCTTTCTTTACTCAGGTTGTTGTAACTGGACTGTAGCTGGTCTCTTTCTTGAATCAGGCTGTTGTAACTGGTCTGTAACTGGTCTCTTTCTTGAATCAGGTTGTTGTAACTGGTCTGTAACTGGTCTCTTTCTTGAATCAGGTTGTTGTAACTGGTCTGTAGCTGGTCTCTTTCTTCACTCAGGTTGTAGTAACTGGTCTGTAACTGGTCTTTCTGTCTTGTCAGGTTGTAGTAACTGGTCTGTAACTGGTCTTTCTGTCTTGTCAGGTTGTAGTAACTGGTCTGTAACTGGTCTTTCTGTCTTGTCAGGTTGTCCTCTAACTGTTGTCCCTCACTGATGAGTTTGTCATAACTGGTCTGTAACTGATCTCTTTCCTCAGTCAGATTGTTATAACTGGTCTGTAACAGGAACATCGCCCTCTCCTGCTTAGATTTGCTTTTGTGATCTGTTTAAAACATATACAAATGAACACCGTCAACCAGTATTACCTTCTTGGAGCTTCATTAGCTTTTAATAAAGTACTCACATTGGGAAACCAGAGTTTTGAACCCAATCAGAAGGAGAAGACACAGTGCACCCAGACACAATGCAGCCACAGCACGAGAACTGTTCTTTCCATTAGCACCTGAAATTTAAATGCAATGTTCATATAGGAGTACATAGCCAACAAAAAGTAATGCAATATCAAAATCTACCTATTCACTACCTGTAAAGGGATCTGCGGACATTTTGAGAGGTTGTTGCTGTCCCAAAAATAAAACCTTACCCTGCTGCCTATACTGCATATAAAGCAGCAGCACTCAGTTTGCTAAGATGGGTCATATTGTAGCATAATGTCAAAAAGATATTCAAATTATTATACAAAAAACATTTGGTTCTTTTCCTATGCTGATGACACACAACTTTATCCACCATCAAACTTAGTGATAAAGTCTCTCTTCATCGCCACCGCAGATATTAAAACTGGATGGCTGAAGACTTTCTCAAGCTCAATGTTACCAAAGCTGAAGTCATCCTACCCTTCACCACCAACCATATCCGCACTCATTTTGACAGTCACCTCCTCCGTCCACTGGCCTTTAACTGAAAGCACTCAGCCATAGATTTTGGAGTTTTATTTGACTCATTTTAAACTAGACCTGCGCACAAAAACGGTTGTCCAATTTTGAAAGGTCATCCACGCACCTCGATCGCTGCAACTCCCTTTATACACGTGTCCCTCATAAGTCCCTCCATTAAACTTACGCTCAGATACACACACAAAAACACAATTTTAATGGAACAGAGTGGAGCTGCTCTGTCTGCATGTGCTGCCATCTTGGTTAGAATCTCCTTTATTTATACAGTTGTGACCACATCACTCCATCATGTTTGAACGTCTTTACATTGGTTACCACGGTCTTTTAGAGTTGATTCATATTGTGTCACATCTCAGAGCTCGTCCGAAAAAAAACTGTGCTCTTGCAGCTTAAAACCAAAAGTAATAACACATTTTCTGTCAGAGCCCTCAATCTCAAGTGTGCTGAATCAGTGCCACATTTTTAGTAAGTTAACGTCTTAAACAAACTTGTACCAAGTAAGTTCACCTGTACTAAATTGGGGCTATCTTTCTCACCAGGCACTGCCGCAGTCCGTTCATCTTTTTCTTCATCAGAGTAGCTCTGAAACGAAACACCCTTCACTGGAGCATCATTTATCATAGCGATGTCATCTTCCGCTTCATAGAATACCATTTCCATATTTTTTCCACTGAGAGTGATGACGGTCCTGGTCAAAGTGTTTTCTTAAAATGGTGCTGGTCTGTGATGTGCCTTTTCTTTTATATCTCTCTCTGCTTATACAGCAACTCTCTCTGTCTCTTCTTCCTCTTTTTTTCCCTAAGTTGTGTTTCTTCGTAAACTTACACTGCAATGACCTTCACCCTCATGGTTTATCATTCCATAAGCTTTGTATCGACCTATACTGCATGATCATTTGATTTTGTCTACTTTGATTACAATAAACAATCTTGCAATACATTATAAGATAATTCCAACATAAATAATAGTATCTTCTGTGAACAAATGAATTAAACATCTTCTTTAGTAACTTAGCATTCTTATGTTTTATACTAACTTAACTAACCATACCAGGAAGTGATGAAGCCAGGAGTCAGGATCCTCCCATTGGTGCATCAGCACTGTCTTTGTAATGTGTTGGTGAAGTGAGTTCAGGTCCTTAACTGTTAAACTCAAACAGCATGGCATTTAAATTGACTGTGTGGAGAATGAAAAAGCTGCAATGACTTTAACTTTTTTTTTTAAAGGAAATGCATTTTATTTGAACTCTTAAAAGACTCATAATGTAGGAACTCCGGTCTCCCTTGGCTTGTACAAAATGTATCCGTAATTTTCTTTACCTTTGGACTTTTTCAGTTTCAGTTGTTCCTGCACCCTTGTAAAAAAAAGAAAAGAATTTTAAAGAAAAAAGTCAAGGTCAGGTCTTCACAGATGTGAATAACAGAGGATGTATCATGAACTCATAGTGGCCTAAAAATTTGATCTGAAGTTTTCCCAGGGATCTGAAACTGACTGAATTGACTGAATCAAATTGCTGACTAAAGTAACAATAAAGCAAAGACGAGTATATCAAATTAGGAACTGAAATGTGCCAGCTTAAACTTGCAAGAGACATTTTTTTCTGCTTCAACGTTTAATTATTATGTTAATGTGGATTTCAACTGAACAAAGAATCAGAACAAGATGAACAATAAAGCATCACCAAGCCTTTTTTAGAGGTCATTGTAGCTCATGTATATCCTTACCTAAAGGCCTTTGACTGTTGTTGAACATTCCAACGTTGTCATGAAAGTCACAGCCGTGTATTTCTGAAGTGACGAAGTGCACTAAACAATTTCATCTTTTTTCCATGCTTAAAACATTTCAGAAGGTTTCCTGCCTTGTTGCAGTTGTTATGATGGTGCGTCTCTTCCTCACACCTTTGAGGAAGTGTGAACTTCAGTCAGGTTAGTTGAACAAGATTTCTGTATATAAATCATGCAGTTTTTAAAAGACGAATAAAAGTAAGTGACAACGATGATAAAATACTTTTATTTACTTTTCAAGCCAGAAATGCAAAATGCTTCAAGATGGAAGAAACGTCAAATGCAAAAAACAAGATGCATACAACACAAAAGTAGTAAGCACAAAGTAGTAAGCACAACAATATTTAGACCCAAAAAATAAAACTACATCTGTATTCACAGATTAAAAATGAAAGGAAAGAAAAAGGGTTTCTATGACCACCCTTTGATTTTAACTTTGAGAGGCAAGATTAGCTACAAAAGCTACAAAAATAGCAATGTTTCAAAATGGCTGCATGTCAACATTTCCTGCTTACAAAATCTGACAAAACTGAATTTGTAATTGATATTTATGTGCCACTTTGTTAAACATGTCTCAGTGCTGTCTTCACAGTTGACACAATAGCTGTCATGGTGGTGTCTATGGTGAGTTACAGAATCATTTTCTTTTCGCACATCCAGTAGTTTGTATTTCCACATGTTTCATCATTCAAGTTGTATACACTGTTTAAGGAAAGTATTTCTACACAATCCTCATTTCCTCCATGATTATTTGGTTCCCCAGAGTCCCAGAAGCTGAAACCAAAGACAAATATGTTTTGACCAGAACACAAGCCAACAAGCTTTTTAAAAGCAACAATTAAAATTCAACCAATTGACTTCAGGTACTATGCACTTTAAGAAGTGCATAGTACCTGAAAAAGAAGCTTAATGACCAGGAAAGAAGCTTCCTGGAAAGAAGCTTAATGACCGGGAGTTTCAACACTATGATTTATTTAATTTGAATGAAAGAGTAATGTGCGTACCTTGTTGTCAGTCGAGTGCCATCCACCCATGTCCACACCCCCTCCCACTGTCCGTCCGTCAGTCCAATCCACATTTCCTTCTGGTGCTGTCTTATGAAGTCCTTGTTTTTAAAGAGAAACTTAAAGTAATTATTAAAGTCATGTTGATAATATTTTTATGTAAACAAAATAAAAATAAAAACATCTACAGAGCTTGTAAGGCGCTGAATAAACACAGTTCCTTAAAAACATTTCTATGACTGTGAATTAATAATTCTAAAATGTTTGTCTGCTCCAAAATGATTGTTGTAAGAATTCTGAGAGCTGTCTCCAGCTTCTGCCGAGCTTTTGTCAATCGATCGTCTAACACTGTTGGTATCAACTGGTATCTGTGTGTTGTCAGCGATCAACAGTCTCGGTAGTTGCCAGTGTGTGGAAAAAAAAACGTAAGAATGTCTGAGTTCTGTACACACACACACACACACGCACACACACACCTGTTCTGCTCTGCTGCCGATAATCACCACGTCCGCAGCTCTCCACAGACAGTCATTTCTACTGTCCCACCAGGTCTTTTTAGTTGAAGAAATGTAATAGAGGCTGTCACTGAAATAAACCCATCCTTGTTGCAAGTAGTATTCTGTTGATAAAACAAAGAACCAAAATATTTCAATCCGAGAGATATTTAAAAACTACTGGTGAGCATAGATTTATTGAACAAGATTTTTGCTCATATAAAGCCATACAATACTGTCTTAATAACTACTTTATTAATTATTTAGTGACTCAAAAACATTGCATTTAATATTCCTGTCATGGTCCCATTTTTTGTTCTTGTGTTGCCTGTTTTATTGTGAAAGTGTGCCTTCATGTGTCACATGTTGTTTTTAGTTCCTCCCTTTGTGTTATTTTGCCTCCTTTCAGTGTTTTTCTGTTCCTTTCCCTCACTTGTCCTTTTCCCACCTCACTCCACCTGCACTCATCCCGTTATTAGTGTGTGTGTGTGTATACAATCTTCGTTCTCCTTGATGTTTTAATAAGTTTGTTGTGTCTTCTCCTGTGATGCCACCTTGTGTTTCCCACCCACGTCATTTTTTTGTTTTTTGTCCCCATGACTCATTTTTAGTTTATCTGTTTTTCTCAGTTTTTGTATCATTCAGCTTTGTTTAATTAAGGCTGACCTTCTGTTCCCCCAGTCATTCCTCCAATGTGTTAACATACTGACCAAGAATATATCCAGCAGTCAACAGCACAACATTTTTGGGCATATTTGACAAATTATGTTTTACTTTGAATAACAACATATTGTGTAGAAACTAAAAGCCATAGCCATGTTTGAACTGAGGCTGTTCTATAAGCCCTAGTTCAAGGGAGCTCCAGGTGCTGCAGAACACTCATCTGAAGTGAAGATGTTTGAAAAGACTTTAAGTGAAAGATTACAAGGTGGTGAAGCCCAGATAGGTGTTAGCCATCCATGAGCTCCAATATTTGCCAGCCTCTCATCAGCTCCATGGTCTGCTTGTCCTCAGCCAAGAGCTGTTTACGACACGTCCCAAGAAAATGACGTCTCCAACCACATCTGGCTCCCTATTCTGCTGTTCCTCGCCATTGCCCACAGTCTCGTCTTTGCAGCTGCCCAGCGCCCCAGATCCAAGCCTACCCAGAGCCCTGACCCCTCCCGTTGGCGGCCTGGCCGACACCTATTCCTGACCCTCAGCTGCGGTCATTTTTTTGTTGTTTTCTGACTTTTTGCTGACTGTGAAGGCAGATGTCTGCCTTCGCCGCTGGACTCCTGATCAGTCACTGCCTCTGACTCGACCTCCTGGTCTCCCCCTGGACTGAGTCTTCAGGGAGACCAAACCCTCGCTGAACCACGACTGTCAAGTTTCCATTTTGAGAGGACAGTAATACAGTAATACATCCACTGATAAAATATAGACAAAACATGTATCTGATTGTCAAAATATCATAGTTTCACAAAAATTTAACTTACACTCCTTTTAATAACTGACTACTGGTATTAATGTATGTATTCACATACTTACTGAGAAAATTCAGCTGTCTCTGCAGCTGGTCTCTTTGGTTATTTAGATTGTTGTAACTGGTCAGTAGCCGGTCTCTCTCTCCGATCAGGTTGTTGTAACTGGTCTGTAGCCGGTCTCTTTCTTCGGTCAGGTTGTTGTAACTGGTCTGTAACTGGTCTCTTTCTTTGATCAGGTTGTTGTAACTGGTCTGTAGCTGGTCTCTTTCTTCGGTCAGGTTGTTGTAACTGGTCTGTAACTGGTCTCTTTCTTTGATCAGGTTGTTGTAACTGGTCTGTAGCTGGTCTCTTTCTTCAGTCAGGTTGTTGTAACTGGTCTGTAGCTGGTCTCTTTGTTCAGTCAGGTTGTTGTAACTGGTCTGTAACTGGTCTCTTTCTTCAGTCAGGTTGTTGTAACTGGTCTGTAGCTGGTCTCTTTCTTCAGTCAGGTTGTTGTAACTGGTCTGTAGCTGGTCTCTTTCTTTGATCAGGTTGTTGTAACTGGTCTGTAGCTGGTCTCTTTCTTCAGTCAGGTTGTTGTAACTGGTCTGTAACTGGTCTCTTTCTTCAGTCAGGTTGTTGTAACTGGTCTGTAGCTGGTCTCTTTCTTCAGTCAGGTTGTTGTAACTGGTCTGTAACTGGTCTCTTTCTTCAGTCAGGTTGTTGTAACTGGTCTGTAGCTGGTCTCTTTCTTCAGTCAGGTTGTTGTAACTGGTCTGTAGCTGGTCTCTGTCTTCAGTCAGCTTGATTACTGTGTTTGACACAAAAACAGATTTACAACAAATTGCTGAGAGAATTTAGTTATGAACTTGTATGAACTTAGACCACAATTAATAATAACAAACAAATATTGTTGACCAGTATCACCTGTTGCTCCATCAGCATGCTAACTAAGTACTCACGCAAGACAACCAGAGTTATGAGTCCAGTCAGGAGGAGAAGATACAGCAAACCCAGCATCACTCGTGTACTATCTACAGCAGCTGGAATTACAAGACAAAATGTGTAATTTGTTTGCTTTTCAGAATCATTTCATTACTAATTAGATATAGTAAATCAAGCTTTGTATTTGTGGTTTACACTCAGTAGATTACAATAATGAAGCACCAAAATAAAAACAGAAATGAACTTGGTATGAACTTTAAACAGTTGCAGATGCCTTCAGATGGAGTGAAACACCAACCTCACTCTGATATTCAGCAGTCAGCAGCAGGAGTGAGAAAATACAGCAGGTCTGAATTTCTTGCAACACTAGCCCCATTCACACAGAGAAGCCACATTAATGCTGCAGCAGCAGTTCACCAATTCTCCGCCTTTGGTAATTCACACAGAGCGAAGCATCACCGCCTTAAAGATAAACTCTGTGTAATTTACACAGAAAGCTGACGCCATGGCTCCTAAAGAGGTGTGACGGCACATGATAATGACGTCTGTGTGTTTTCAAGGTGTTCCCCTGGTGTCCCCCATCAATCTGAACCCACGGACAGTTTCTAATCATATGGATGCTGTTTTAATGTGTAGTGACCTTCGCCACATTTAGAAACAAACCATGTTTAAAAAACACATGTGATTTCTTTCATGTTACTTTTGACCAGATGTACAGCAATATTAGCATGCGCATCTTTACAATCGGCGCCCCATAGAAGAGAGTATGGAACTGCAGCCCTTAGAGCACACAAAGATACATTGTAAACATTTGCAGCCATCAACTACAGTTTGCCACATTGTAACTCACTCAAAACACAAACGCTGCTGTCACAACTGGGTGCGTGCTTGAGTAACACACATAAATTATGACATAAACCCCCTGAGACCACTGTTTAGAAAACTTTGACCCAATTCCCCTCCTGAGGGCAATATCACCTTCTCCACCACAAACGTGATATTCCAGCACCCTGCACGTGACCCTCCAGCGCTAACACTGGCACAGACCCCACAAATCAGTGCTAAACCCAATGGGCCATGCCACCCCAGCATGACACTCAGTGACTGCAGAGGAGAGCCTACAGCCAGTGGTCCCCAGCGCTCCTGGCGCCCAAGCAGCAGCAAATCACCTCTTGGAAACACCAGGTCCAGCCATGAAACAACCCGACTAATCAGCACATCCCTCCCACCAGGGATTCAAGGCAGTAGAATGACTCAGGAGATGAGCTCTATAACATTTCTGTATTACGTCTCTGATTGAGAGAGTCGATCAAATGTGATGTCAAATGTCATCTACAGCTGACAGAACAAAACGCAACAAATGTTGTATTCATCATACCAAGGCAAAACCTGAAGAGTCCCACCAAGAATATTAAATGAAATCCTCTCATCAGATGATTTGGAAAAGTATTTCTGTGTGTCATGAGCACAATAATGAACATTCTTTAACCCCTGATATTATGGCACAGCCTAAAGATTGAGTGACGCTATTTTCAGATTCAGTACAATTAGGTCTGATCTACAGCATGTTGAAGCCAAATAAAAGTTTCCTCCAGAGGGATCAATGAAGTATATCAGACAGTTGGTAGTCTTTGGTTAACTTCTTTCCTCTCCACATCCTTCACATTATGGTTTCTCAAACACGTCATGTAAGTTTTTGTTTTACTTCAGATGAGTTTTTGTGGTGTAATATAAAAAATGCAGTCAACATCCTTTTAGAGTGTGTACATGTTTGTGTTCATTACCTGAGTGTGCAGGTTCAGGTCTTTTTGGCTATGTGGATCTTGTCTTCATCTGCATTAATATTTTCTGAACATTTTCCCAACATCTTCCCCTTACCAGGATTACCTGAGGGTCTCTCTACATCGTCATGGATCTCAAACTGATCCACGAAACTCAGCTGTATGGACGGTTCAGTTTGGTCCTGAGGAACCTGAAGGCATCAGAGTCTGGAGAGTGAGCTTCTGAAATGATAAGTGAAAACTACTGCCCGACAATGGACCATTGTATTAAATATTTTCTAAATACAATTGACGATTCTCTTCTCTTTTTTCACTTCTGTCATGTCAGGCACCCTGTGATGTACAAATAAGATAAACAGCAGATGTTGAAGTCAAACACTTCTTCATTGTACAACCATTTAGAGAACATCAGGGGCCTCTATGACAAAGCAGTTTTTTAGTTAGTCAGGTAACTTCAGGTTTAACTCAAAATTTTCAGTGTTATGGCTTATGGCTTTTCACTTCTTTTCAGGATGTATTGTTATGTTGCACGCATAAAACACATCTGGAGTAGGTTATGTTTCATTAAAAGCACCACCTTCTGACCAATCCATTTTCTGGAAAATGGCATTATGATTCATAGAAGATCATGAACGGTGTTCTCCTGTCACCTGTTGCCATTAAATATGCTCCCATGTCCATTTGACACCATGGTGGTGGCAGCAGGCATTTATGTTAGAGGTGTGAAATAAACTAAGACACAACAAATCTGTCTATTATGTTTACAAAATTGATTTTACATTGAATTTAGTCACATCTGTTATTTAGAACATGAACGGGAACCTAGTGCAGTTCAAAGGTCATTTCTCTTCCCTTTTTCTGCTCCCTACTTCCCATAGTCCAGGTCTGAAAAAAGAAAAAAATATATCTGGTTGACACAGAGTTAGAAGTGAAACTACAGACAAGATCAAGCTTACGAGACGTGAAAACATGGGGGACACATGCACCCATATTTTTGAGTTAAATGCACAAACAAGTGTGATTCAGTTTGCTGTTATAGTGCTTTATTACAATAATGACAGAAATGGGAAATGGGTAATCTGTTGGATGTATGTATTGATTATGCTGTATACAGTATTCTCACAGAAAGCCAGGATGGAAGACGCATGCAAGATTCACGTATGATATTTCATAGTCTTTTCTTTCTCTTTTTTGAAAAGCAATGGGCCAATAGCTGGAATTTTCCCTCAGCCCAGTAATATCCTGTGTTTTAGACTAGATCCACACAAAGCCAGCGAACCTGAAAATGATGTTTATATCTGAAAATGATGTGTCCACATGATTGAGGCATTTCTAACTCTAAAAATACATGTTTTTAATGCATGTCTAAAATTCATAACCATGAATTCTCCCATTTACCGGTAATATGTTCTTGCGTCAGGACTGACCAGAGTTTTCTGACTTACCTAAGTTGAAAAGTATTTTTGAAAATGTGGGCTCATTGCAGATATAAAGCCAAAGTAGAAAATTAAGTTAGTTCATTAGTTTGCTTTCTGTAGGAGACTTTTTGCTCATGCTGGTATTGTCCTGAGTTCGACATCTGTTGGATATAGATGTGGAGTTATACCAGCAATTTCTTTTCACAGATCCAAACATGTTTAAAATCACGTTACAGCATTCCAGCTGTATGCCCATTCAGGGAATCTCACTTCTCCACAGTCTTCTTCTCTTTGTCAGGCTCACCATTCATCCAGTAGCTGAAACACAAAAACAAATTGTGTTTTTTTGTAACGCACACACCTCAAGAAACATTTCAACTGAAATGTGCAGAATACGATTGATTTAAGGTCTTTATTTTAAATATATGGAAGATATGAAGCTGTGTGAACTTTGTGTCGAGTGGAGTCCCATCAACCCATTTCCATGTCCCCTCTGTCTCTGTATCGGTCAGTCCAATCCCAGGAGATCCTTCAGTTGTCTTGTGAAATTCTTTATACAGATACAAATATCAACATAACTGTGAAATGTGACAAATTTAAATCCAACTACTACCTCATTGCTTTAATTTTTCACACAGTTAAATAAACACCCACCTGTTCTTCTTTGCTGTTAATAATCTTGAGGTCTGCACCTCTTTGCAGACAATCATCTCTACTCTCTTGCCAGGTTTTGGTGATGGAAGAAATGTACCGTAATAGAAACTGCCGCTGAAATACCTCCAGCAATCCCTCTTGTTGGGAATATTTGGCTTTAACTGAGGACAAAAACAGAGAGAAATCAGTATCTCACAAAACACTATGAATTAAATGAATCCCAACTTCAGTCACTCACTCATTCACTCATAGGCACAGGAGGATTTTTTTCAAGACCGTAACTACAACAAAACAATAGTGAAATGAGACAATCGCAATCAGTTTTTTGCTGGGGACAGGTGCTGTTTTTCAGGCTGAGACAGTGACGAAGAGTCGGTAGGACAGACAAGGTGACAAACACTTCTCCACGTATGACTGCAGTCATTTTTTTTCCTCATTAGTTATCATCCATTCACACAGACACCTCTACTGCTCCTCTAATACTACCACTCACTCATTCATAGCTTAATTTGTTAATTTCAGTGAATAACTTCATCAACAATGGTGCATTTCTTTAGGTCATCTTAACACTTAATAATAGATATTAGGTTTAAAGGGAATAAAAGAGCACTTCATTATTGTCACTTAATTGTAAGTACAGCTGGCAATTTGATTGATTGATTGATTTTAAGAGATATTGTACCAACAATATATAGAGACACCCCGTGCATAGCCGTGCTTCTTTCTGGGTGCAGCCGGTGGATTGAAAATGTCAAGTTCATTTTCCCTTTTCCCCGGCATCAGTGCCTGCCCCAAATCACTCGAGGCCTGGAGGTCAACAGAGGACGCACAACTCAGCTTGCATTTTGTTGCTTCTTTTATTCATCACAACTGGGATGCAGCAACAGTAGCAGTAGCAGCAGCCTAACCTCAAAGAAAATAAACAAAGAATCAGGCAGTCATTAAACAAGTACAAAATCAATTGCCTTATTAAGCAGTCTTTCATTTCAGACAGTATGAACCTTATATGTAGTCTGATGTCTAATTCAGTTATTACTACAGCAAAGCCCTCACAGTTCTGACAATAACAATGCCTTCCTTGTCGGGTCATCCCAAACTCATGGTCTGCACCCAAACAGAACAAGATTGCATATTGTCATAGCATATTGTCAAACAACCTTAAAGTTACTTACACCTGGATGAAGCGTCAGGCTTGTTTTCATCGTTCAAAGTCATCTCAGACTCCTTTTTCCCACAGAAAATGACACAAATGATGTGATAATGTTTCTGAGAACTGGACCGGTTAATTAACTGCCTCCTCTTTTCTGCTCACCATATAAACTCACTTCTCTTTTTTGTCTTTCAGCAACTTATCACCATCCCCCTCCCTCTTGTTTGATGTTCTCCGTCTCGTCCGTGTCGTGGCTTTTGTAATTTTGTACATTAAACACTGACAGCTGTTGCAGTGCAATGACTTAGTGTGTTAGTCTTCAATACAAAATAACATTCAGATATTTTTACAAAACACATATAATTTAATAACAATAAAGATGATGAGCTAACAGCCTCAGTTAGTACAGATTATTGCTAATTCATCAAAAGCAGTCTCAAAATCAGTTTTTGTTGCTGGGTCAGATGTTTTCAAGCCTGTGTTTACAGCCATTACGTGGATTACGTTGTAATAATAAGTTAAGGCAAACAAATCATTTATTGCCAGTATATTGTTCAGCATAAGAAATAAACACTTTAACTATAACACAGTGTCCCTAGCATTTAGCTCTTTTATTAAGTAAGACACATGATCGAACGAGGAAACATTAGCAGACATGACAAAAACTGGATCTCAATATGGACTGTAACGCTGTATGTTTATTACAAATATAGGTGTGGTTTGAGCAAGGGAGAGTTAAGTTGTGCATGTACTGTGAGTATTCATGTAATTATACATTAAATACTTCTCATGGGTCTCATGGGCTGTTGTGATCCTATCACAAGATGGTCTTAGTTAATTTAGAGTTTTAAAGGTATTTCCCATCAACAAATTGGTAGATGAAGTTTAAAAAAGGCACAGCACCTGTGACCATGAGGAAAACATTTTAAAATGGCCAATTGCTGACCAATGTACAGTACACTTAGAAGGTCATGCAATGTGTTTTCCACCATGTCAGGAAAAACAAATTGTACAAAATTTTCTTTTTACAGCCATTATAAAACAAAAGTAGACTTGGTGATTGTTTATGATTGCAAACTTTTTGAAATGTGAAAATCATGAATTTATTAACATGGACCTCACCGATCTTCTAAATCAATTCTGGGTTTAAGTATGGTCCCCCTATTGAGATCAACTTGTCAAAAGTGACATAGCAGACATGACTGATAATCTTTGTTTCCCTGACCTCTACTGGCCAGATGCTTACACATTGCTGTAATACATTGCTGGTAAAACTGTCATATTTACATTTAAGATTTTTGTTTATTGTATATTGTTTATTGTAACAAAACACAATAGCATAAAAAAGTGATTTTATATTTTTTTTCAGAAAGTACAGAGAAGATATTTGCCTTTTAGAACCCAAACTATATGACACCCCTCAGCAAAAAGTAGTATACGTGAAGTTCATGTTATTAAGTATGCTTGTAAGTATAGCAAATATACTTTGGACCATATACTTGTAGCATACTAGAAAGTATACTAATTTAATACTTCTTTGGACTAAATTGGAACATTTTAAGTTTATAAAAGTATACTTTAAGTATACTTTATAAGGTCATTTTAAGTTTACAGAAGTACACTTTCAAGTATACAACAAGTACACTCTTCTATATATTACTAGTGTACTAATTATATACTTCCAGTCCACATCAAACAGCTACAAAATGACATTAACAATAAAAGTTGTTTGAGACACAGAAATAATGTAAGCACAGACGTCTTTGTTGCAAGATTATATAAACATGCTGCTAAATATTTCATCATCTAGCATTATACATTAATGACATTTTGTAAGAGCAAATTGGAGACCTTTGACAGAACTTGAGTGTGTCAGTGGCCTAATCTGTAAAACAATGCAGACTTTTATGGCACATTCGACATTCAATCATTACCCACTTCTCCACATTCATTTACTTTCGATTTTTAAATATAACAAACATCTGTTTCCATTTGAATGCTTCAAAAGGGTTTGTTTTCTCAAAACTCTTCATACAATCATCAGAATCACATACTGATGGCTAAACAGAAAAAAATGCAAAAGAAATTTCCAGCTCCAGGTCCCTTGTCTCAAATTCAGTGGGTTTATTGAATGGGTTTTCAGTTAAATGCCTGAAATAAGGCCTGTGGTTACCACAGGCATGAGATATTTACATATTTTGTTCTAGGACATAAAAATAAAAACCTCACTAAATGTCCCACAACCGAATTATAAATGTATAGAAAACCTAGCAATTTAAGTTATGCTTCAAAATTTACAAAAGTTTATCTTGAAAAACAATGTATGTAGGTATCATAAACATGTGTTTGCCGCAGAGCTTATGTCTGGCAATAACCCAAAATCAAATTGAAATTGTTAGGTTCGCCCCCAGGTTAGCCTACACAAATATGTCATCCTTAGACCACTCTATAGGTGGGATAGCACATTATTCAGTTTAAATTCTTTTTCCTGAAGGCTCTCTTCTACTTGTCTGAAATACGGAAGGTGCAGCTTATTGTTTCTTAACATTTTATGCCTATCTTGTTGCTCTACACTATTTAGGATTTCTTTGTTATCATGTGGCCGTTTATGAGATTCTGGTCATGTTATAACAGCTGGTTGTGTGGGGATGGGAAATTATTGTCCTGCCTGTTCCAAAATGGCATCTGTCTTGGATGCGATGTCCTCGTTGATCCACCTCCAGCAGTCCATCTCCTTGTTGTTGACTTCTGATCCCTTCCCTGTTGACTGATTTTAACTGTTGAGAGTTGAGATGTAAAATGAACGAACAACATTATTGTTTGTGTTTGAATCTTTCAGTCAGAGCTGGTGACATCACAGTGGGGTTAATCTGTTAGATTCCTCTTTAAAATTTCTCTTCAGCCTCCCAAAACTCATACAATTGCCACTTGTCATTCATTCATATAGCAGGACTAGGGCCCCTTCAAACCCATTAACTGATTTATAAGAACTGATTAGACTGCTTGTCTGCTCTCTGTGGTGTCACAGTAACTTTATTACGGATAAGTCAACTCCATCTAGTACACTCATAGCTTATTGTTGTTCTTAAAGGGCTTCAACATCAGCCGCATCAACCTTTTTTCTTTATTATTTTCAGCTTTTCAGAAGCCAGCAGTCTTTTCAGAAATTCCATTCTCAACTTACCTTGAAGCTTTATCCAAAGATTATGTTGGTCCATGTTCAGCCTTTCTTGCTGCAGTCTTTTTTTTCTTTGACCACTTGGTTGTAACAGGTCTGTAGCTGGTCTCTTTCTAGAGTCAGGTTGTTGTAACAGGTCTGTAACTGGTCTCTCTCTTTTTTGATGCTGGTCTGTAAGTGGTCTCTTTCTAGAGTTAAGTTGTTGAAACTGGTCTGTAACTGGTCTCTTTCTCTGAGCAGGTTGTTGTAACAGGTCTGTAGCTGGTCTCTCTCTTTTTTGATGCTGGTCTGTAAGTGGTCTCTTTCTAGAGTCAAGTTGTTGAAACTGGTCTGTAACTGGTCTCTTTCTAGAGTCAAGTTGTTGAAACTGGTCTGTAACTGGGCCATCTCCTTTTCTCTCTCAGAGTTGCTTTTGAAAACTGTTTGACACATAAACAAACAAATAAACAAACACTGGCAACCATCAAGATATTTCTTTGTGCATCAGCATACTAACAAAGTACTCACATAGGAAAACCAGAGCTAAGAATCCAATCAAGAGCAGACACAGCAGACTTAGAACAGCAGCTCTGCAGAAAGTCCTCTTCACATGTTTAACACCTGAAATTGAATGCAATAATTGTCATTTCTTACTTTGAATTCAGTCAAATGAAATCAAATCCAGCCAGCATTAACAATATTATATGTTACAAAACTCTTAAAATACAACTTATCTCAGACAGTCAAATGACCTGTGTACTAGAGTTGGAAGCCACTGTGATACTTGGGGTGCTTGGACAGTGTTATCACAAGTATGAAGGTTTATTGCTAATTTTGATTATTATCAAAGGATCAGCTGTTGGAACCATTCAAAAGCATAGCGTGTGTGTGTGTGTGTGTGTGTGTGTGTGTGTGTGTGTGTGTGTGTGTGTGTGTGTGTGTGTGTGTTTATTACCTGAGAGCGCAGATCCAGGTCTGTTTGGCTCCAGAGTGTGAATCAACATATTTTCGTAAATATCTTCTGAACTTGGCATCTCCCTTTCCCTCGTGCTGGGACACTCTTTTGGAGTTCCTACGTTTGCATAGATATTGAATAGTTGAGCCATGGTGATACAGCTGTACTAATGATATGGTTTGATCCGGAGGTGCCTGAAGCCATCAGCATCTGATCAAAGTGTCCTTTGATGATGTGTTTTTCTGGCCTGTGTTCAGAGTAATATCTTCTAAAATAGGACATTTTCTATTTACACACCTGACTCTCTACTTCACAGGAAACTGAGGGCTGGTAGTGTTAAATGTGGTAGGTGACCACTTTTACCTATTTAAACTTGCAAAGTTGCAGCTGCATGAAGGTGCTTTCCGTTTTGTTCAGTGCAATGTTGTAAATGATCTTGAATGTCGCACTTAAAAGATAGATAGATGTCAGTCCATTTTTACAGTGACAAGTCATTGATAGACATAAATAATTCTATTTTTTCCAGTAACTCAATGTACCATAAGTTATTTAAGCAATTAAGGCCACCAAAGAAGTGCAAACTGTTATGGCTACAGCAAAAAGGGACCATAACAGAAGACACAAAGACTGGAAGGTTGAAGTCTAAATGCCAGATTTAATAGCAGCTCTAAAGTCCAACCACAAAATCGAAAAAGGAAGTGCATCAGGCCTTCAAAGAAAGCTGGCGACAAAAACAAAAGGAGAAGGCAGGGGCAAATCTGAGAATAAAAGAATTACAAAAACTACCTGAAGTAAACGCAAACGAAGCTCAGGGAACAAACTGACAAAAATAAGAGGGGAAGACAAGGACCTTACTTTGAATACACAGGTAGTGATTAACTAACATTTACAGGAGAAAAGAGGAAATGAGAAGCAAAACATGACACATGAGGAGAGAGTTACAAAGTGAAATAGGAAATAACTAAACTAAAAACCCCAACCATGACACAAACATCACCTCACTGATGGGTTTGAGGTCATGTCATGTCATTGTCCGTAACCGCTTATCCCTTTCCATGGGGTCACTGGGTGTTGCTGCTGGAGCCAATCCCAGCCTTGTCTCAGGGCGAGGGCAGGGTACTCCCTGGACAAGTCGCCAGCTCATCGCAGGGCCCTCACTGATGAGCAATGTGGGGTTCAGTATCTTGCTCAAAGACACTTCGGGATTTGAACTAATGACCTCTTGATCACTAGTCAACCTGCTCTAGCCGCTGAGCTACAGCCGCCCACTGGGTTTGAGGTAACATTTCATTATCAGCTAACCTTTCGTCAGTTGATATCGTGTCAGCAATCATCTCACTCTCATGTTCAAATAAAGTTTATCAATTATATGTTGACAGTAAAACCTTTTGGTTATCATCTTCTTGAGCACTTCTGTTAATTGCCTGAGCAGGTGAGATTCAGAGCATTGTTGTTAAGACGAAAGACAATACTGACAACAACTTAAGAAATGTCAAGAAAATGTCACTCCCAGCTCCACCCCTCCAGCTTTGAACCCACCAGCCTCCATCATCAAGTTAGCAATATCCGCAATACCCTGACTCTGATTGGCTTATCTTGAAAGCCTAACCTTAACCCAAACCACTCTTGACCCTTATGCCCTAATCTAAACAGTCCAACCAATAAAGGCAACTGATCAGAGGCAGAGAAAAGCGAGAAAAGCTGTGGGATCCATATTAACACATATCTGGTTAGTTAAAGAAATAGTCAGGTGACCTTCATTGCCATGACAGCACATGACATTTGTAAGTTAAGTCACAAAAATTTATGAAACTTAAAAAAGTCAGTGTTGACTGTTAGTTTTCATACCATTACAGTATCAACAGACATAAACAGCACATCCAGAAATTAGGCTATATGGGTGTTTTCAGGAATAACGCTACTGGGTTATCTATAGCAGCAGTTTGAAGTGCAGGGCAACCAAGCTAACATAATTATTGTGTTGAAAGTAAGAATTTATCTATCTCAATGATTATTTTCCCCATAAAGTCATGGGTACAGGTTCATCATTCACATGTACACAGTCACAGGATTGTGAAATGGTTTTGGGAAAGTGGAATTTCTGCACCCAGACTGACCATAAAGTGCTTTTCAGCATTTCAGGGTTGTATATATGCTGAGTTATAAAGCTATCATCTTTTCACAGATCCAGAAATTGTGTTCTTCACATGATAAATCATTCCAGTTGTTTTCCAGATCATGGGACCTGAAGTCCACACAGTCTTCTCTTTTGCCTTCATAAGCGTTGGGCTCTCCGGGGCTCCAGTAGCTGAAACAAAGAAACAAATAATCTTTAAACAAAGAGCACAAGCCAAGAAGCATTTGAAGGGCAGCAACATGAGTCCAGGTTTAAATTAAATTAAAATGTTTTCTATGATTCAGTAAGGAGCCAGTTATCACACCAACAAAAGGCTTTCATTTTCAGCATCGATGTATTTTGATTAAAAAGCTAACATGCAAACCTTTCAGTCAGTGGCGTGCCATCCACCCATTTCCACATTCCTTTGCTTTCTCTGTCTGTCAGTCCAATCCATGGGAGGTTGTGGAATTTTCTTGCAAACTCCTTGTTTACAGAGAAAAAACAGTAATCAATACAAATAGAACCAGTTTAAATCAATCTTACCCCTAGATGACCTCACAGTCAGTACATTTTTCACTCTTTCTCTTGCTATTGCCTCTTCAAACACACCTGTTCGTCTTTGGTGTTGATGATAATCAGGTCAGCTCCTCTTTGCAGGCAGTCATTTCTGCTGTCTGTCCACGATTTCTTGATAGAAGAAATGTAATAGAAACTGGGATGGAAATACACCCATCCTTGTTGGAAATAGTTGTCTGTTAATCAAGAAACACAAGATAACTTTGAGGACAGACGTTTGTTGCCTGTGCCTAAGTACACTCATGGGGGCGCCCGGTAGCATTAGCTGGGCTAGGTACTATCTTTCTTAAGATTGCACCGAATGCCCATTTAGATGCAAGTTTCACCCTCCTGCTTACCATAGTTAATCAGTTTTCTCTTCAGCTCGTCAGTCTCCTCAGTCACATTTGTGCAGCTGGCACCTTTATCTGGTGTCTTACTGCCAGAACTGCCTGAAAGAGCAGAAACACTTCATTAAGAATTCACGTGTCAAACATTACATCAAACCACTCAGAACAAGTTGGTGGACTATTATAATGCTCAAGGTTACTTTGGCACGTAGACAGGAGAACATTCAGGAACAAAATGTACACTGGACTATAACCATGTTTTCAAGCTGACAGTTGTGACTCATGGGTTTTTTTTTTTAGGGTTAGGGTTTCAACAGCAAAGATATTAAGCAAGATCAGGAAAGTCCCATCCTCTCGTGACTAAATATAACAGTAATACATGAACCCACTACTGCTATTAATCTTTGTTATTGGTTTTGATTCTAAACTTCCCCAAACTTGTTTCTGTGAGTTACCATGGGCTCCTAGTTGCTTATGTCATTGTCAATCAAGTGATCTGCACACATGAAAAAACTCTCAGAGAAACTGATTGTCATATCTTGTAATTTCAACTAACTAGATCATTGTTTTCTAGCTTTATGATAATAGGAAAAAAAAGAATAAAAGTCTGTAGAAATAAAAGAAAAAAAAACACAATCAATATGACTCACAGTGAGTGTGGCGCAGTGAAATGTTTAGGGCAGCTTGTAGGATGCACAAAAGTCCAAAGCTCACAGCAACACATAGGTAGAGTTTTCTCCCTGAGTGCATAAATCAGACAAATATGAGCACGAACCGAGTGTCTGACGGCCTGCTCCATGAAGCAGGGGAACAGAGTTATCTGAGAAATGTTCTGTGTTTCCATTTTGGGAGGAATGAACGTGGGACGGATATCGAAATTTAGAAAATTGTACAACCACAGAATTCCTAACTTAGAGAAGTCAAGAAGACACTGGAAAATCCACGATTTACAAAATCACTTAATGTGTTGTCAGGCAGTTTCAGAAGCCATTGTGTGTACTTTTCAAGTGTATTACAAGGACGTAACTTGTCACTGGTCCTCAATGCAAAATGACTGAATAAACTAACATCACATTAAAGCAGATCAATAATATTTTCTCATGTACACTAAAAACTTTGGAAAAATTGATTCCTCCTTAGCCCTTGTTTCCAGAATGTTTCTTGATATGTTTTAGCTTTTAAATCCATACTTTTTGAAAGGTTAAAACTCAAAGTATTTATTGACCTGTATGTTTTCTAGCTTACCAGGAACTGCAGCAGTCACTCCACCATCCTGTCCAGAACAGCTCTTCAGGGCATCACGCCCTGCTGATGCTTCGGGTATATTTACATAGTCCATAGTGATCTCCGACTGCTCCTTATAGACAAACCTCACCATGTTCTAACAACCAAGTGAGAATAGTGATGTTTTCTAAGTGGTGCGAATGTTTGAGAAAATAACTTTACTCTGTTGTAAGTGGCGTACTTCTGCTTTTGATCATGAACAGATTAGTGCAAACTGTGATGACATTCTGTGCTTTCAACATACCACATATGGTTATGCTTTTGTTGACGCATGGCTGCCTGACTATGGAAGAAAATATTACTTCCCTTTTATTTTGATCTGAATTAACTATGAAGGCCAAGATGTCCTCTTTCTGCTAACAAATCAACTCACTTGTGGTCTTCCCCATCTTTCCTCGACTCAAGCAACTTCTCCACACTAAAGCATTTTATTTCTCCTCCATCTTTGAAGTAACATTGAATGCCCTTTTTTTCTGAAAACCTTAATTTGCTACTTCCAAACCATTTTGATGGTATAGTGTCTTGTAATGGGACATACATAATTACTTTTAAGATGTTTTTATTTATATGTTATTTTTATAAAGCACGTTTTAATACAATTCTCTGTCTTGGGTGACTTTGAAGTATTTCTTGTGAATAAACTTCTGTGGATGAAATGGACCCTCAACGAACTGGACATCACTGCATAACTCTGTAATACTTGGTGAGCCTTAATTGTATCAGAGAAATAGAAAGAAAAGAGAAGATCACAGGAATTTAAAGGCACATTCACAAATTCAAATTGGTAATAAATCACACAACACAAACAACAATATACGTAGCTTGTTTTAAACATTTCACCACGGGGGATTGGATGGCTCTGAGTCATTTAAAAATCGTCTCTAAATCGTCACATAAAACACTTGTCTTATCTCAGTCTGAGTCAGCGGATAGCATAAACTCTTGGTTTAAGCCAGTCACTTTTGCTTCTGTACCGTTAAACAACAACAGCCTCTGAGCTATGAAACCACATGCTCTAACCTGATTGCTAAGGGTAACAACCGAAGCAGTTCGGCATCTCCTCTGTATGACATTTTCATTTGATTTTTTTCACACAAATGTCTAATAACGACATCTTGGCCCTGATGAGTCATTCAGATCAAAATACAGTACAAGGGAAATAATATTCTCTTCCGTAGTCAGGCAGTCATGTGTCAACACAAGCACAACCATATGTTGTATGTTGAAGCACGAAATGTCATCACTGGTTGAGCAAAGCTGTTCCTTGATGGAAAGCAGAAGTATGCTGCCCACAACTGTTATCGAGTCATTTTCTAAAAAAATGAGTCTAATAATCATTATTAGTTATAAAGCTGGTTTTAAAACTTTACAGTCTTCTTGAATTAGTAGTTTGCCTTCCTCCCTTTTGTCTCCTTGGATAAAGATAAATTATAACCAAGACTTGCAATTTGGGAGAAAGAGGAAGAAGTTAGATGTCAGACTACCACAGCAATCAAATCATATTGAATTGCAGCGGATGATACCATGAGAACATCTATGCAACCTAACCAACATCTGTCTATCTATCTATCTATCTATCTATCTATCTATCTATCTATCTATCTATCTATCTATCTATCTATCTATCTATCTATCTATCTATGGTATTGGTGCATGTTATAGCCTTCCCAGGTCTACTTCTACAGCAGGGGCCACATGTACAAACTTATAAGTAAACAGGAAAACCACACTTACATAATTTCCTACACATGAACTGACATGTATGAAGACAAAATAAAACACTCTAGATATAACTTGCAAGTCTAACTCACTTTCAGACAACATGCATACTCAGTTTTCTCCAGGGAGCTGAGGGTGTGATAAAATGGAAAAACATTTTTTAAAAGATATTTTATAATTATGATACTGTTTATTTAGGCCAATTTCTCAACATCCATCAGCCTTATCAACCAGGACCCTAGAACTTGTACCTGAACCCCTGTGTACCCACTTGACTGTCTGCACCTTTTCTTGCCCCATTCCGGTTCACCCATGTACACTCAGTTACTTTTGTTTGGATGTACCACCCATTTTGCTTCTCACTTTTTGCAATAAATCACTGAACTGTTTCTGTCTGCCTCACACTCACCGGCCTGACAGAGTGACTTGTTATTTCTTTGTATATATACAGAGGAATAAAATGCTTCAGTCCGAGTAAACCCAATTCATTCACGAAACAGCGTCCACACAGATGTTCAAGATTTTCCAAATGGCATAAAAACTTTAATGTCCTATGACACAAATTGTGAATTTTACTTTCAAATTACAATATGTTGTCTGTACATAAATGCATGTAAATATTTGTATGTGTTGAATAAACATTAAACTAAAACATTCATTCACATTTCTTGTTAATATGATATGAAATGAAATGCTTAAAAAGGCACAAATTATTTCGTTGCACGATTAAAAAAGTTCTGTTGACATGACATAAATTTCCGATCAGACATGTCATGTGACACATTTATTTGGTGTCTGATATACTCAAAACTTTCATATAACTGTCGTGCACTGAATTAAACGTTTTAAGTATAAACCATTTCCTCAGGTTTTTAAGTTAAGCTGAGTGAATTGTGATTTACATTTTTTTCAGTTTAACCTTCATGTCAAGTCTGAGTGGATATAAGATATGAATTCATTCTTTGTGTTTCTGACATTCAATAATGATGATTTGAACATCACTTCTCTGACAGGGGCCACTGTCTCTTGCGACAGATGTGTAATATACTTCCACATAGACCACTCTTCCTGTATTTGGCACCTCTCACGGTCATAACCCTGATGTAAAGAGTATATTTGCTCACTTTTGCACCAAAAGAGGTAACAGAAAGTTTACACATAGGCAGAACTAGTTCCCAAATAATAAAGCAACCAGGGTGATGCAGCCAATGGAGTTACACGATTACATCAATGAACGACCAAGATGTTTTCAGAAAGGCACCAGGGATGCAAATCAAACAGGTAATAACACACATAATGATACTCCGTATATACTGTTAAACGACATATTTTTTTTGTGCGTGTTTTCAGTGCACATTAACATGGTACTACGACCCTGCCTTAGAGAAATTTTATGAAAAGCGTTACAATAACCGTATTACACCAAGGCTGCACTGTGCGTTCCAGTTGTTTTGGCAGCGTGGGAAAATTTACATTGATGACCTGTTACTGTTTGTTATACGGAGAGAAATTAACAAACAAACAAACAAATAAAACATGAAATTCCTAAAAGATGAGATGTGTTAGAACAGTCCAACACCGTGTACCAGAGTCATCTTCCAAAGACGGTGATGATTACTGAGGGACATCGGTGAAGACAAAACCAATTTCAGTAGATCTCAGATAAAATTAGGTTTTCTGATTTGTCATTTTCAGATGTAAGTTATCTAAATATGTACAGCAGACCATTTAAACAGTGTTATCTGAATACCATAAATTAGCTTACAAAGAAGTGGGCTACAATAACAAACCAATATTATGAGCACCCCTGCATTATTATTTTGTTGAACGATGTTTTCCTGTGTTAAGAGGGAATCATTAGTCACATCATTTGCATATTTTAGTTTACATACAAAATAAGTGAGATGGGCTTACTCTACTGAACAACTGACTTGCAGCATGTCTTATTGTCACTTTGGATTCATGCCACATTGGAGGTCATTCTAGCGATGTGAGCAATCATTTCCAAGTGGTAACTGACAGAAACCGTGGACAAAGCAACACAAATAAGACCCAAGTTGTGATAAAGTGTAACTGTACATGGAGGCAAACATTAGCATGCTATTGGGTGATTTTTAGTCTGGTAGACTAACTTTACAAATGGTATATTGTAAAACTCAAAGGGAAAAGAATAGATGTCTCTTCATTAATGATATATCAGTTACACATTACAGCCTCACATGGCGCTCCTCAAACTTTTATTGCTGTTCGTCTGTGTGTATTCATTTTTCAGAAAGAAGACTCTGCTGGCTGCTTTTAATCAGCTTTGGCGTTCTGTGTATCATTCAAGTCACTCTTAACATTGCTCTACGTCTAACTTGTGAGTATGATGGGGGATTTGGCTTTGTGTAACTTCACATTTTGTAAGATATCATAGACAAACCCCAATATATTGCAAATACACACCTATTACGTAGTTTAGCATGCTGCTGTCATATGTTTTGTATTTCAAATACATTTGAAAAATCATCTTAAATGTAACCTTTCTTTTCTTTTGATACAATCAGTGAACTCAAGTATGGAACAAACTGTCACAGACTGCAACACCACTCACTCGTGTGATGATGAAAATCAGGTGACGATTGTGCAGGACTGTGAGCGGAGGATGCCTTGTCACTGCAACAAGTTACAAGACAGATTCAATGCCTTGACCAGAGAGAGAGACCAGCTTAGAAATGAGAAGAGTGATCTCACCAACAGGATAACGAAGCTGGTGGAAGAGAGGGACAGACTGCTAAGGGGTCAGAACAAATCAAGTCATCTGTCCTTTGTCCAGTTTCTCCTTATTTCTTTCTCTTTCATTCTGATATAAAGGAATCTATCCACCATTTATACACAATCTGTAATTTATCTAGACAGTGTGTGTGCTGTGATGTGTTCATCTATTTTTGGTAACAGTGAGCACTTCTTGTGGTTACTATGAGGAAACTCTTCGCTGCTGCTGCTGGCAAAGTTCCCAGATGCAGAATACAATATTTATTTTCAGTGTCCCAAAGTTCAAGTGACAAAGTTTGGTTATACTTGCACTTAAAGATCCCCATCCAAGTGTGAAAGTCTAATCCATGATATGTTGTTTGTTTACCTCATCCTCCAGAGCTGAGTAGCTGTGTGTCCTCTCAGCAGTGTCCCCCAGATTGGAGGGATATCAACTCCAGATGTTACTTCCTCTCCACTGAGCAAAAAACATGGGAGGACAGCAGGAAATACTGTCAGAGTAAAGGTGCTGACCTGGTGGTGATCAACAGTGAAGAGGAACAGGTACAGTTCACTAAATTGTGCCCGGGCCTACAGTATGTGTGTACCTTGGTGGCGGAGAAGATGTTTTGAAGTCAGAGTTATATTTTCTGTGATCTCAATCAACAGAGGGCCTTGTACCGTATGGATGGGAATCAGGATCTCTTGTTCTGGATTGGTCTACATGACACCACTGGGACTTTTAAATGGGTTGATGGATCTGCGCTGACCAAAACGTAAGAGCTTCAGAATAACCCTGAAATTCCTGCTAGGTGGGTAGATTTAGGCAAGACCCTGGTATCACAGAAAAGAAAAGTCCTACAGTATGTGGGCAGCACTCAGCTAGAGATCTTAACAGGTCTGGATCAGCAACAGATCAATGGAAAACCGAGTTAAAGGAACAGTCAGTATCTGGCTTTACAATGACAGGGGAGTTGGTAGATACTAATTACATTTTGTTTTTTTTGGGTGAGCTGATCCTTTAAACCCAACTTGTATTGCAAAGTTTTTATTCTTTTATTTATTTATTTATTTTTTATCAGACCTTAGAAAAAGTGAAAATATTTCCTGAAAATCTGACAAAAAGATTCATCTTCTTGGCAGAAGTCTGGCATGGACTAATACCATTGTATTGCTTTTGGTATTGGCTGGTCCATACTGCTCCATGTTGGACAGCAATGAAAAGCAGTGCACCTCCTTACATTGTTTTCTGTGTTGTGATGAGATTTTAATGTGTTTATATCTCTGGCCTCCATCTCTGTCTCATTTAGATTTTGGCAATCTGGCCAGCCAGGTGATGGTGGTCCCAACAACAAAGAGGAGTGTGTGGAGATGTATCACTTCAATCCAGTGTTGGCCAACTGGAATGATGCCCCCTGTGGGCACAATCGACATTGGCTGTGTGAGAAGGTGCCATGTACCAGTCCATAGTACAAAAAAATAAAAATAGATAAAAAATAGAATATGCACATCCTAATGAGATTAAAAAAAAAACCAAACAAACAATATATTGGATTGCATGTTACTTGAAGGTATTAGATGTTAAAATGTGTTGAATTTGTTGAAATGTTTGTATTAAAAGGAAAATCCAATAGTCATTGATACACAGTGTAACAGATAAAAACATTTTTTTTTAAATGTTATTATCATTATTTCCACCAAAATCCTTCACGTGATGTGTTTCAGTTCCTTTTTACTTGAAATATGGATTGTTAAAATTTTTGTGCTTTTATTTTCTTATTTCCTTCATTTTTACAAACATGAGCTTTTATTTTGAAAGTTTACGGATATGTTGCGTGTAGCCCTTTCCGCTGTTTCTGAGTAGCAGAGGTATGTAGTTGAGGCTCTGGGATCAAAAAGTTATGTTTTTGAGTTTTGGAGCAGATTTGGTGAATGAATGTTAATGTAATGTTGTTCTGAGATGTGTTTATGCTGTTTGCTATCGTGTAGCTTGATTGTGGGAGCAGTTTTGAGCAAGAGAAAGAAAGTTAATTTGCTGTGATTTCTCCCTGTGTGTGTGCGCGCCGGTGAATGTGGATTTGTGTGTTGTGTGCATATGCTAATACACTCTCCGTGTAATAGCCTACATGTTAAATGGGTTTTATTTTGTATTTTTTTGTGTTAGGTATATTGTGGATAGGATGACTGTTTCACTCACATCCATATTGTTTCATGTGACAATCATACAGGTATGTGTGTTGCGCAGCGTCCATTTGCCATGTTCAGAGATGTTAACTTGAGTAATTCGCTGTGTGGAAATATGTGATTTTTTTTGGAGATAATGTTGCATTTGCAGTCTGCGCTGTTTGTGATGGGCAGAGGTATATTGGGGAGAGGATGACTGTTTCACTCACATCCATATTGTTTCATGTCACCATCATACAGGAATAAAGTGACAGTGAGAAACCGGCCCTGCGTCCCATGTTACTGATCACAGAACACAACGCAGTGTAGTCGGGGCCTGCAGACCTTTCCGGCTACAACGGCATGATAACTATATGAATAAAAGATACAACAACCTGTTGACTCCTTCTGCAGGAGTGTTTACATCAAAAGCTTCTTACATTTTTGTTTAATAAAGTGGGTGAGTAAAGAATCAGTTCTAGGAGAATATGTCAGGCATTGATTTAGAACGTCTCTTTGTGAATAAAGATCTGGCTTCTTGCCAATTGAATGTCTCTGAATTACTATTTTGTGTCAGCAGGCAAATTATGGAGTAATGCATACTTCTAAAAAAAAAAGTGGTTTAAAATGTTTAACAGCCCTTGATGATATCAGTATGAGAGAGCCCTAAACCCACGTGGGTAAACTGCATCTGCCTCACCCATGACATTATGTCCCGTAACCAGGGGGCCAAGATAAAATTAAAGATTACACCGAGTACCCAAAAGATGGCAGCAATGCACTAAATAGTGTTAGTTTTCTTCGATAAATGCTCTAAATCTAGAAAGCGGCAAGATGTCCAGAAACCGGCTTAAGCGTTTCCATTGATGAGTTTGTTAGATTCGACCTCAATAGATTACAAAATAACGTCGAGGTACCGATAAACCCTGTATGTTTCAAAATACCCTGTATATGCAAAAGTCTATTTTCAAGATCGTGAGTTTAGGAGATCTGTAGTATAGATACAATGTAAACCAAATGATAACCAGGAAAGAAGCAGCTCTGTGTAGAGGAGTGAGGGGCTCTGAAAAGAGCCGTTGTGGTCGGTGGAGCAGCACACAGGTTATGCGCGCTCTCCGCGGATGCGGCGGGCCAGCTGGATGTCTTTGGGCATGATGGTGACCCTCTTGGCGTGGATGGCGCACAGGTTGGTGTCCTCGAAGAGGCCGACCAGGTAAGCCTCGCTGGACTCCTGCAGAGCCATGACAGCGGAGCTCTGGAAGCGCAGGTCGGTCTTGAAGTCCTGAGCAATTTCTCGGACCAGGCGCTGGAAGGGCAGCTTGCGGATGAGCAGCTCGGTGGATTTCTGGTAGCGACGGATCTCTCGGAGAGCCACGGTACCGGGCCTGTAACGGTGAGGCTTCTTCACTCCGCCGGTGGCCGGGGCGCTCTTACGGGCAGCCTTGGTGGCCAGCTGCTTCCTGGGAGCTTTGCCTCCGGTGGATTTACGAGCAGTCTGCTTGGTTCTTGCCATTGTTTCTTCTTCTTCCTCTCAACAGTCGGGAGAAA